>NW_028115514.1:0-600000 GCF_964273445.1 Streptopelia decaocto | reverse complement strand
CTTGTCGGGGATTGGGAACCCTTCGCGAGAATGTCCAAAGTTTCAGCGGGATTTCCAAAATGTTGAAAGGAACTCGAAACATGTCAACCTTGGTTTTGAGAATCTCTCCCGGACTTTGAGAGATTTGGACGTGAAAGGGTACCAGTCTTGTCGGGGATTGGGAACCCTTCGCCAGAATGTCCAAAGTTTCAGCGGGATTTCCAAAATGTTGAAAGGAACTCGAACCATGTCAACCTTGGTTTTGAGAATCTCTCCCGGAGTTTGAGAGATTTGGACGTGAAAGGGTACCAATCTTGTCGGGGATTGGGAACCCTTCGCCAGAATGTCCAAAGTTTCAGCGGGATTTCCAAAATGTTGAAAGGAACTCGAAACATGTCAACCTTGGTTTTGAGAATCTCTCCCGGAGTTTGAGAGATTTGGACGTGAAAGGGTACCAATCTTGTCGGGGATTGGGAACCCTTCGCCAGAATGTCCAAATTTTCAGCGGGATTTCCAAAATGTTGAAAGGAACTCGAAACATGTCAACCTTGGTTTTGAGAATCTCTCCCGGAGTTTGAGAGATTTGGACGTGAAAGGGTACCAATCTTGTCGGGGATTGGGAACCCTTCGCGAGAATGTCCAAAGTTTCAGTGGGATTTCCAAAATGTTGAAAGGAACTCGAAACATGTCAACCTTGTTTTTGAGAATCTCTCCCGGAGTTTGAGAGATTTGGACGTGAAAGGCTACCAATCTTGTCGGGGATTGGGAACCCTTCGCGAGAATGTCCAAAGTATTCAGCAGGATTTCCAAAATGTTGAAAGGAACTCGAAACATGTCAACCTTGGTTTTGAGAATCTCTCCCGGACTTTGAGAGATTTGGACGTGAAAGGGTACCAATCTTGTCGGGGATTGGGAACCCTTCGCGACAATGTCCAAAGTTTCAGCGGGATTTCAAAAATGTTGAAAGGAACTCGAAACATGTCAACCTTGTTTTTGAGAATCTCTCCCGGAGTTTGAGAGATTTGGACGTGAAAGGGTACCAATCTTGTCGGGGATTGGGAACCCTTCGCCAGAATGTCCAAAGTTTCAGCGGGATTTCCAAAATGTTGAAAGGAACTCGAACCATGTCAACCTTGGTTTTGAGAATCTCTCCCGGACTTTGAGAGATTTGGACGTGAAAGGGTACCAATCTTGTCGGGGATTGGGAACCCTTCGCGACAATGTCCAAAGTTTCAGCGGGATTTCCAAAATGTTGAAAGGAACTCGAAACATGTCAACCTTGTTTTTGAGAATCTCTCCCGGAGTTTGAGAGATTTGGACGTGGAAGGGTACCAATCTTGTCGGGGATTAGGAACCCTTCGCGAGAATGTCCAAAGTTTCAGCGGGATTTCCAAAATGTTGAAAGGAACTCGAAACATGTCAACCTTGGTTTTGAGAATCTCTCCCGGACTTTGAGAGATTTGGACGTGAAAGGGTACCAATCTTGTCGGGGATTGGGAACCCTTCGCCAGAATGTCCAAAGTTTCAGCGGGATTTCCAAAATGTTGAAAGGAACTCGAACCATGTCAACCTTGGTTTTGAGAATCTCTCCCGGACTTTGAGAGATTTGGACGTGAAAGGGTACCAATCTTGTCGGGGATTGGGAACCCTTCGCGACAATGTCCAAAGTTTCAGCGGGATTTCCAAAATGTTGAAAGGAACTCGAAACATGTCAACCTTGTTTTTGAGAATCTCTCCCGGAGTTTGAGAGATTTGGACGTGAAAGGGTACCAATCTTGTCGGGGATTGGGAACCCTTCGCCAGAATGTCCAAAGTTTCAGCGGGATTTCCAAAATGTTGAAAGGAACTCGAACCATGTCAACCTTGGTTTTGAGAATCTCTCCCGGAGTTTGAGAGGTTTGGACGTGAAAGGGTACCAATCTTGTCGGGGATTGGGAACCCTTCGCCAGAATGTCCAAAGTTTCAGCGGGATTTCCAAAATGTTGAAAGGAACTCGAAACATGTCAACCTTGGTTTTGAGAATCTCTCCCGGAGTTTGAGAGATTTGCACGTGAAAGGGTACCAATCTTGTCGGGGATTAGGAACCCTTCGCGAGAATGTCCAAAGTTTCAGCGGGATTTCCAAAATGTTGAAAGGAACTCGAAACATGTCAACCTTGGTTTTGAGAATCTCTCCCGGAGTTGGAGAGATTTGGACGTGAAAGGGTACCAATCTTGTCGGGGATTGGGAACCCTTCGCCAGAATGTCCAAAGTTTCAGCGGGATTTCCAAAATGTTGAAAGGAACTCGAACCATGTCAACCTTGGTTTTGAGAATCTCTCCCGGAGTTGGAGAGATTTGGACGTGAAAGGGTACCAATCTTGTCGGGGATTGGGAAGACTTCGCGAGAATGTCCAAAGTTTCAGCGGAATTTCCAAAATGTTGAAAGGAACTCGAAACATGTCAACCTTGGTTTTGAGAATCTCTCCCGGACTTTGAGAGATTTGGACGTGAAAGGATACCAATCTTGTCGGGGATCGGGAACCGTTCGCGAGAATGTCCAAAGTTTCAGCGAGATTTCCAAAATGTTGAAAGGAACTGGAACCATGTCAACCTTGGTTTTGAGAATCTCTCCCGGACTTTGAGAGATTTGGACGTGAAAGGGTACCAATCTTGTCGGGGATTGGGAACCCTTCGCCAGAATGTCCAAAGTTTCAGCGGGATTTCCAAAATGTTGAAAGGAACTCGAAACATATCAACCTTGGTTTTGAGAATCTCTCCCGGAGTTTGAGAGATTTGGACGTGAAAGGGTACCAATCTTGTCGGGGATTGGGAACCCTTCGTGAGAATGTCCAAAGTTTTAGCGGGATTTCCCAAATGTTGAAAGGAACTCGAAACATGTCAACCTTGGTTTTGAGAATCTCTCCCGGAGTTTGAGAGATTTGGACGTGAAAGGGTACCAATCTTGTCGGGGATTGGGAACCCTTCGCGAGAATGTCCAAAGTTTCAGCGGGATTTCGAAAATGTTGAAAGGAACTCGAAACATGTCAACCTTGGTTTTGAGAATCTCTCCCGGAGTTTGAGAGATTTGGACGTGAAAGGGTACCAATCTTGTCGGGGATTGGGAACCCTTTGCCAGAATGTCCAAAGTTTCAGCGGGATTTCCAAAATGTTGAAAGGAACTCGAAACATGTCAAGCTTGGTTTTCAGAATCTCTCCCGGAGTTTGAGAGATTTGGACGTGAAAGTTTACCAATCTTGTCGGGGATTGGGAACCCTTCGTGACAATGTCCAAAGTTTCAGCGGGATTTCCCAAATGTTGAAAGGAACTGGAAACATGTCAACCTTGGTTTTGAGAATCTCTCCCGGACTTTGAGAGATTTGGACGTGAAAGGGTACCAATCTTGTCGGGGATTGGGAACCCTTCGCGAGAATGTCCAAAGTTTCAGCGGGATTTCCAAAATGTTGAAAGGAACTCGAAACATGTCAACCTTGGTTTTGAGAATCTCTCCCGGACTTTGAGAGATTTGGACGTGAAAGGGTACCAATCTTGTCGGGGATTGGGAACCCTTCGCCAGAATGTCCAAAGTTTCAGCGGGATTTCCAAAATGTTGAAAGGAACTCGAAACATGTCAAGCTTGGTTTTGAGAATCTCTCCCGGAGTTTGAGAGATTTGGACGTGAAAGGGTACCAATCTTGTCGGGGATTGGGAACCCTTCGCGAGAATGTCCAAAGTTTCAGCGGGATTTCCAAAATGTTGAAAGGAACTCGAACCATGTCAACCTTGGTTTTGAGAATCTCTCCCGGACTTTGAGAGATTTGGACGTGAAAGGGTACCAATCTTGTCGGGGATTGGGAACCCTTCGCGACAATGTCCAAAGTTTCAGCGGGATTTCCAAAATGTTGAAAGGAACTCGAAACATGTCAACCTTGGTTTTGAGAATCTCTCCCGGAGTTTGAGAGATTTGGACGTGAAAGGGTACCAATCTTGTCGGGGATTGGGAACCCTTCGCGAGAATGTCCAAAGTTTCAGCGGGATTTCCAAAATGTTGAAAGGAACTCGAAACATATCAACCTTGGTTTTGAGAATCTCTCCCGGAGTTTGAGAGATTTGGACGTGAAAGTGTACCAATCTTGTCGGGGATTGGGAACCCTTCGCGAGAATGTCCAAAGTTTCAGCGGGATTTCCAATATATTGAAAGGAACTCGAAACATGTCAACCTTGGTTTTGAGAATCTCTCCCGGACTTTGAGAGATTTGGACGTGAAAGGGTACCAGTCTTGTCGGGGATCGGGACTCCTTCGCGAGAATGTCCAAAGTTTCAGCGGGATTTCCAAAATGTTGAAAGGAACTCGAAACATGTCAACCTTGGTTTTGAGAATCTCTCCCGGAGTTTGAGAGATTTGGACGTGAAAGGGTACCAATCTTGTCGGGGATTGGGAACCCTTCGCGAGAATGTCCAAAGTTTCAGCGGGATTTCCAAAATGTTGAAAGGAACTCGAAACATGTCAACCTTGGTTTTGAGAATCTCTCCCGGAGTTTGAGAGATTTGGACGTGAAAGGGTACCAATCTGGTCGGGGATTGGGAACCCTTCGCGAGAATGTCCAAAGTTTCAGCGGGATTTCCAAAATGTTGAAAGGAACTCGAAACATGTCAACCTTGGTTTTGAGAATCTCTCCCGGAGTTTGAGAGATTTGGACGTGAAAGGGTACCAATCTTGTCGGGGATTGGGAACCCTTCGCCAGAATGTCCAAAGTTTCAGCGGGATTTCCAAAATGTTGAAAGGAACTCGAAACATGTCAACCTTGATTTTGAGAATCTCTCCCGGAGTTTGAGAGATTTGGACGTGAAAGGGTACCAATCTTGTCGGGGATTGGGAACCCTTCGCCAGAATGTCCAAAGTTTCAGTGGGATTTCCAAAATGTTGAAAGGAACTCGAAACATGTCAACCTTGATTTTGAGAATCTCTCCCGGAGTTTGAGAGATTTGGACGTGAAAGGGTACCAATCTTGTCGGGGATTGGGAACCCTTCGCGAGAATGTCCAAAGTTTCAGCGGGATTTCCAAAATGTTGAAAGGAACTCGAACCATGTCAACCTTGGTTTTGAGAATCTCTCCCGGACTTTGAGAGATTTGGACGTGAAAGGGTACCAATCTTGTCGGGGATTGGGAACCCTTCGCGACAATGTCCAAAGTTTCAGCGGGATTTCCAAAATGTTGAAAGGAACTCGAAACATGTCAACCTTGGTTTTGAGAATCTCTCCCGGAGTTTGAGAGATTTGGACGTGAAAGGGTACCAATCTTGTCGGGGATTGGGAACCCTTCGCGAGAATGTCCAAAGTTTCAGCGGGATTTCCAAAATGTTGAAAGGAACTCGAAACATATCAACCTTGGTTTTGAGAATCTCTCCCGGAGTTTGAGAGATTTGGACGTGAAAGGGTACCAATCTTGTCGGGGATTGGGAACCCTTCGCGAGAATGTCCAAAGTTTCAGCGGGATTTCCAATATATTGAAAGGAACTCGAAACATGTCAACCTTGGTTTTGAGAATCTCTCCCGGACTTTGAGAGATTTGGACGTGAAAGGGTACCAGTCTTGTCGGGGATCGGGACTCCTTCGCGAGAATGTCCAAAGTTTCAGCGGGATTTCCAAAATGTTGAAAGGAACTCGAAACATGTCAACCTTGGTTTTGAGAATCTCTCCCGGAGTTTGAGAGATTTGGACGTGAAAGGGTACCAATCTTGTCGGGGATTGGGAACCCTTCGCCAGAATGTCCAAAGTTTCAGCGGGATTTCCAAAATGTTGAAAGGAACTCGAAACATGTCAACCTTGATTTTGAGAATCTCTCCCGGAGTTTGAGAGATTTGGACGTGAAAGGGTACCAGTCTTGTCGGGGATTGGGAACCCTTCGCGAGAATGTCCAAAGTTTCAGCGGGATTTCCAAAATGTTGAAAGGAACTCGAACCATGTCAACCTTGGTTTTGAGAATCTCTCCCGGACTTTGAGAGATTTGGACGTGAAAGGGTACCAATCTTGTCGGGGATTGGGAACCCTTCGCGAGAATGTCCAAAGTTTCAGCGGGATTTCCAAAATGTTGAAAGGAACTCGAAACATGTCAACCTTGGTTTTGAGAATCTCTCCCGGAGTTTGAGAGATTTGGACGTGAAAGGGTACCAATCTTGTCGGGGATTGGGAACCCTTCGCGAGAATGTCCAAAGTTTCAGCGGGATTTCCAAAATGTTGAAAGGAACTCGAAACATATCAACCTTGGTTTTGAGAATCTCTCCCGGAGTTTGAGAGATTTGGACGTGAAAGGGTACCAATCTTGTCGGGGATTGGGAACCCTTCGCGAGAATGTCCAAAGTTTCAGCGGGATTTCCAATATATTGAAAGGAACTCGAAACATGTCAACCTTGGTTTTGAGAATCTCTCCCGGACTTTGAGAGATTTGGACGTGAAAGGGTACCAGTCTTGTCGGGGATCGGGACTCCTTCGCGAGAATGTCCAAAGTTTCAGCGGGATTTCCAAAATGTTGAAAGGAACTCGAAACATGTCAACCTTGGTTTTGAGAATCTCTCCCGGAGTTTGAGAGATTTGGACGTGAAAGGGTACCAATCTTGTCGGGGATTGGGAACCCTTCGCGACAATGTCCAAAGTTTCAGCGGGATTTCCAAAATGTTGAAAGGAACTCGAACCATGTCAACCATGGTTTTGAGAATCTCTCCCGGAGTTTGAGAGATTTGGACGTGAAAGGGTACCAATCTGGTCGGGGATTGGGAACCCTTCGCGAGAATGTCCAAAGTTTCAGCGGGATTTCCAAAATGTTGAAAGGAACTCGAAACATGTCAACCTTGGTTTTGAGAATCTCTCCCGGAGTTGGAGAGATTTGGACGTGAAAGGGTACCAATCTTGTCGGGGATTGGGAACCCTTCGCCAGAATGTCCAAAGTTTCAGCGGGATTTCCAAAATGTTGAAAGGAACTCGAAACATGTCAACCTTGATTTTGAGAATCTCTCCCGGAGTTTGAGAGATTTGGACGTGAAAGGGTACCAATCTTATCGGGGATTGGGAACCCTTCGCGAGAATGTCCAATGTTTCAGCGGGATTTCCAAAATGTTGAAAGGAACTCGAAACATGTCAGCCTTTGTTTTGAGAATCTCTCCCGGAGTTTGAGAGATTTGGACGTGAAAGGGTACAAGTCTTGTCAGGGATTGGGAACCCTTCGCGACAATGTCCAAAGTTTCAGCGGGATTTCCAAAATGTTGAAAGGAACTCGAAACATGTCAACCTTGGTTTTGAGAATCTCTCCCGGAGTTTGAGAGATTTGGACGTGAAAGGGTACCAATCTTGTCAGGGATTGGGAACCCTTCGCGAGAATGTCCAAAGTTTCAGCGGGATTTCCAAAATGTTGAAAGGAACTCGAAACATGTCAACCTTGGTTTTGAGAATCTCTCCCGGACTTTGAGAGATTTGGACGTGAAAGGATACCACTCTTGTCGGGGATCGGGAACCGTTCGCGAGAATGTCCAAAGTTTCAGCGGGATTTCCAAAATGTTGAAATGAACTGGAACCATGTCAACCTTGGTTTTGAGAATCTCTCCCGGACTTTGAGAGATTTGGACGTGAAAGGGTACCAATCTTGTCGGGGATTGGGAACCCTTCGCGAGAATGTCCAAAGTTTCAGCGGGATTTCCAAAATGTTGAAAGGAACTCGAAACATGTCAACCTTGGTTTTGAGAATCTCTCCCGGAGTTTGAGAGATTTTCACGTGGAAGGGTACCAATCTTGTCGGGGATTGGGAACCCTTCGCGAGAATGTCCAAAGTTTCAGCGGGATTTCCAAAATGTTGAAAGGAACTCGAAACATGTCAACCTTGGTTTTGAGAATCTCTCCCGGAGTTTGAGAGATTTGGACGTGAAAGGGTACCAATCTTGTCGGGGATTGGGAACCCTTCGCCAGAATGTCCAAAGTTTCAGCGGGATTTCCAAAATGTTGAAAGGAACTCGAAACATGTCAACCTTGGTTTTGAGAATCTCTCCCGGAGTTTGAGAGATTTGGACGTGAAAGGGTACCAATCTTGTCGGGGATTGGGAACCGTTCGCGAGAATGTCCAAAGTTTCAGCGGGATTTCCAAAATGTTGAAAGGAACTCGAACCATGTCAACCTTGGTTTTGAGAATCTCTCCCGGAGTTTGAGAGATTTGGACGTGAAAGGGTACCAATCTTGTCGGGGATTGGGAACCCTTCGCGAGAATGTCCAAAGTTTCAGCGGGATTTCCAAAATGTTGAAAGGAACTCGAAACATATCAACCTTGGTTTTGAGAATCTCTCCCGGAGTTTGAGAGATTTGGACGTGAAAGGGTACCAATCTTTTCGGGGATCTAGAACCCTTCGCGAGAATGTCCAAAGTTTCAGCGGGATTTCCAAAATGTTGAAAGGAACTTGAAACATGTCAACCTTGGTTTTGAGAATCTCTCCCGGAGTTTGAGAGATTTGGACGTGAAAGGGTACCAGTCTTGTCGGGGATCGGGACTCCTTCGCGAGAATGTCCAAAGTTTCAGCGGGATTTCCAAAATGTTGAAAGGAACTCGAACCATGTCAACCTTGGTTTTGAGAATCTCTCCCAGAGTTTGAGAGATTTGGACGTGAAAGGGTACCAATCTTGTCGGGGATTGGGAACCCTTCGCGACAATGTCCAAAGTTTCAGCGGGATTTCCAAAATGTTGAAAGGAACTCGAAACATGTCAACCTTGGTTTTGAGAATCTCTCCCAGAGTTTGAGAGATTTGGACGTGAAAGGGTACCAATCTTGTCGGGGATTGGGAACCCTTCGCCAGAATGTCCATAGTTTCAGCGGGATTTCCAAAATGTTGAAAGGAACTCGAAACATGTCAACCTTGGTTTTGAGAATCTCTCCCGGAGTTTGAGAGATTTGGACGTGAAAGGGTACCAATCTTGTCGGGGATTGGGAACCCTTCGCGAGAATGTCCAAAGTTTCAGCGGGATTTCCAAAATGTTGAAACGAACTGGAACCATGTCAACCTTGGTTTTGAGAATCTCTCCCGGAGTTTGAGAGATTTGGACGTGAAAGGGTACCAATCTTGTCAAGGATTGGGAACCCTTCGCGAGAATGTCCAAAGTTTCAGCGAGATTTCCAAAATGTTGAAAGGAACTGGAACCATGTCAACCTTGGTTTTGAGAATCTCTCCCGGACTTTGAGAGATTTGGACGTGAAAGGGTACCAATCTTGTCGGGGATTGGGAACCCTTCGCGAGAATGTCCAAAGTTTCAGCGGGATTTCCAAAATGTTGAAAGGAACTCGAAACATGTCAACCTTGGTTTTGAGAATCTCTCCCGGAGTTTGAGAGATTTGGACGTGAAAGGGTACCAGTCTTGTCGGGGAATGGGAACCCTTCGCGAGAATGTCCAAAGTTTCAGCGGGATTTCCAAAATGTTGAAAGGAACTCGAAACATGTCAACCTTGGTTTTGAGAATCTCTCCCGGACTTTGAGAGATTTGGACATGAAAGAGTACCAATCTTGTCGGGGACTGGGAACCCTTCGCGAGAATGTCCAAAGTTTCAGCGGGATTTCCAAAATGTTGAAAGGAACTCGAAACATGTCAACCTTGGTTTTGAGAATCTCTCCCGGACTTTGAGAGATTTGGACGTGAAAGGGTACCAATCTTGTCGGGGATTGGGAAGCCTTCGCGAGAATGTCCAAAGTTTCAGCGGGATTTCCAAAATGTTGAAAGGAACTCGAAACATGTAAACCTTGGTTTTGAGAATCTCTCCCGGAGTTTGAGAGATTTGGACGTGAAAGGGTACCAATCTTGTCGGGGATCTAGAACCCTCCGCCAGAATGTCCAAAGTTTCAGCGGGATTTCCAAAATGTTGAAAGGAACTCGAAACATGTCAACCTTGGTTTTGAGAATCTCTCCCGAAGTTTGAGAGATTTGGACGTGAAAGGGTACCAATCTTGTCGGGGATTGGGAACCCTTCGCGACAATGTCCAAAGTTTCAGCGGGATTTCCAAAATGTTGAAAGGAACTGGAACCATGTCAACCTTGGTTTTGAGAATCTCTCCCGGAGTTGGAGAGATTTGGACGTGAAAGGGTACCAATCTTGTCGGGGATTGGGAACCCTTCACCAGAATGTCCAAAGTTTCAGCGGGATTTCCAAAATGTTGAAAGGAACTCGAAACAGGTCAACCTTGGTTTTGAGAATCTCTCCCGGAGTTTGAGAGATTTGGACGTGAAAGGGTACCAATCTTGTCGGGGATAATGAACCCTTCGCCAGATTGTCCAAAGTTTCAGCGGGATTTCCAAAATGTTGAAAGGAACTCGAAACATGTCAACCTTGGTTTTGAGAATCTCTCCCGGAGTTTGAGAGATTTGGACGTGAAAGGGTACCAGTCTTGTCGGGGATTGGGAACCCTTCGCCAGAATGTCCAAAGTTTCAGCGGGATTTCCAAAATGTTGAAAGGAACTCGAAACATGTCAACCTTGGTTTTGAGAATCTCTCCCGGAGTTGGAGAGATTTGGACGTGAAAGGGTACCAATCTTGTCGGGGATTGGGAACCCTTCGCGAGAATGTCCAAAGTTTCAGCGGGATTTCCAAAATGTTGAAAGGAACTCGAACCATGTCAACCTTGGTTTTGAGAATCTCTCCCCGAGTTTGAGAGATTTGGACGTGAAAGGGTACCAATCTTGTCGGGGATTGGGAACCCTTCGCCAGAATGTCCAAATTTTCAGTGGGATTTCCAAAATGTTGAAAGGAACTGGAAACATGTCAACCTTGGTTTTGAGAATCTCTCCCGGAGTTGGAGAGATTTGGACGTGAAAGGGTACCAGTCTTGTCGGGGATCGGGACTCCTTCGCGAGAATGTCCAAAGTTTCAGCGGGATTTCCAAAATGTTGAAAGGAACTCGAAACATGTCAACCTTGGTTTTGAGAATCTCTCCCGGAGTTTGAGAGATTTGGACGTGAAAGGGTACCAATCTTGTCGGGGATTGTGAACCCTTCGCCAGATTGTCCAAAGTTTCAGCGGGATTTCCAAAATGTTGAAAGGAACTCGAAACATGTCAACCTTGGTTTTGAGAATCTCTCCCGGAGTTTGAGAGATTTGGATGTGAAAGGGTACCAATCTTGTCGGGGATTGGGAACCCTTCGCCAGAATGTCCAAAGTTTCAGCGGGATTTCCAAAATGTTGAAAGGAACTGGAACCATGTCAACCTTGGTTTTGAGAATCTCTCCCGGAGTTGGAGAGATTTGGACGTGAAAGGGTACCAATCTTGTCGGGGATTGGGAACCCTTCGCGAGAATGTCCAAAGTTTCAGCGGGATTTCCAAAATGTTGAAAGGAACTCGAACCATGTCAACCTTGGTTTTGAGAATCTCTCCCCGAGTTTGAGAGATTTGGACGTGAAAGGGTACCAATCTTGTCGGGGATTGGGAACCCTTCGCCAGAATGTCCAAATTTTCAGTGGGATTTCCAAAATGTTGAAAAAAACTGGAAACATGTCAACCTTGGTTTTGAGAATCTCTCCCGGACTTTGAGAGATTTGGACGTGAAAGGGTACCAATCTTGTCGGGGATTGGGAACCCTTCGCGAGAATGTCCAAAGTTTCAGCGGGATTTCCAAAATGTTGAAAGGAACTCGAAACATGTCAACCTTGGTTTTGAGAATCTCTCCCCGAGTTTGAGAGATTTGGACGTGAAAGGGTACCAATCTTGTCGGGGATTGGGAACTATTCGCGAAAATGTCCAAAGTTTCAGCGGGATTTCCAAAATGTTGAAAGGAACTCGAAACATGTCAACCTTGGTTTTGAGAATCTCTCCCGGAGTTGGAGAGATTTGGACGTGAAAGGGTACCAATCTTGTCGGGCATTGGGAACCCTTCGCGAGAATGTCCAAAGTTTCAGCGGGATTTCCAAAATGTTGAAAGGAACTCGAAACATGTCAACCTTGGTTTTGAGAATCTCTCCCGGAGTTTGAGAGATTTGGACGTGAAAGGATACCAATCTTGTCGGGGATCGGGAACCGTTCGCGACAATGTCCAAAGTTTCAGCGGGATTTCCAAAATGTTGAAAGGAACTCGAAACATGTCAACCTTGGTTTTGAGAATCTCTCCCGGACTTTGAGAGATTTGGACGTGAAAGGGTACCAATCTTGTCGGGGATTGGGAAGCCTTCGCGAGAATGTCCAAAGTTTCAGCGGGATTTCCAAAATGTTGAAAGGAACTCGAAACATGTAAACCTTGGTTTTGAGAATCTCTCCCGGAGTTTGAGAGATTTGGACGTGAAAGGGTACCAATCTTGTCGGGGATCTAGAACCCTCCGCCAGAATGTCCAAAGTTTCAGCGGGATTTCCAAAATGTTGAAAGGAACTCGAAACATGTCAACCTTGGTTTTGAGAATCTCTCCCGAAGTTTGAGAGATTTGGACGTGAAAGGGTACCAATCTTGTCGGGGATTGGGAACCCTTCGCGACAATGTCCAAAGTTTCAGCGGGATTTCCAAAATGTTGAAAGGAACTGGAACCATGTCAACCTTGGTTTTGAGAATCTCTCCCGGAGTTGGAGAGATTTGGACGTGAAAGGGTACCAATCTTGTCGGGGATTGGGAACCCTTCACCAGAATGTCCAAAGTTTCAGCGGGATTTCCAAAATGTTGAAAGGAACTCGAAACAGGTCAACCTTGGTTTTGAGAATCTCTCCCGGAGTTTGAGAGATTTGGACGTGAAAGGGTACCAATCTTGTCGGGGATAATGAACCCTTCGCCAGATTGTCCAAAGTTTCAGCGGGATTTCCAAAATGTTGAAAGGAACTCGAAACATGTCAACCTTGGTTTTGAGAATCTCTCCCGGAGTTTGAGAGATTTGGACGTGAAAGGGTACCAGTCTTGTCGGGGATTGGGAACCCTTCGCCAGAATGTCCAAAGTTTCAGCGGGATTTCCAAAATGTTGAAAGGAACTCGAAACATGTCAACCTTGGTTTTGAGAATCTCTCCCGGAGTTGGAGAGATTTGGACGTGAAAGGGTACCAATCTTGTCGGGGATTGGGAACCCTTCGCGAGAATGTCCAAAGTTTCAGCGGGATTTCCAAAATGTTGAAAGGAACTCGAACCATGTCAACCTTGGTTTTGAGAATCTCTCCCCGAGTTTGAGAGATTTGGACGTGAAAGGGTACCAATCTTGTCGGGGATTGGGAACCCTTCGCCAGAATGTCCAAATTTTCAGTGGGATTTCCAAAATGTTGAAAGGAACTGGAAACATGTCAACCTTGGTTTTGAGAATCTCTCCCGGAGTTGGAGAGATTTGGACGTGAAAGGGTACCAGTCTTGTCGGGGATCGGGACTCCTTCGCGAGAATGTCCAAAGTTTCAGCGGGATTTCCAAAATGTTGAAAGGAACTCGAAACATGTCAACCTTGGTTTTGAGAATCTCTCCCGGAGTTTGAGAGATTTGGACGTGAAAGGGTACCAATCTTGTCGGGGATTGTGAACCCTTCGCCAGATTGTCCAAAGTTTCAGCGGGATTTCCAAAATGTTGAAAGGAACTCGAAACATGTCAACCTTGGTTTTGAGAATCTCTCCCGGAGTTTGAGAGATTTGGATGTGAAAGGGTACCAATCTTGTCGGGGATTGGGAACCCTTCGCCAGAATGTCCAAAGTTTCAGCGGGATTTCCAAAATGTTGAAAGGAACTGGAACCATGTCAACCTTGGTTTTGAGAATCTCTCCCGGAGTTGGAGAGATTTGGACGTGAAAGGGTACCAATCTTGTCGGGGATTGGGAACCCTTCGCGAGAATGTCCAAAGTTTCAGCGGGATTTCCAAAATGTTGAAAGGAACTCGAACCATGTCAACCTTGGTTTTGAGAATCTCTCCCCGAGTTTGAGAGATTTGGACGTGAAAGGGTACCAATCTTGTCGGGGATTGGGAACCCTTCGCCAGAATGTCCAAATTTTCAGTGGGATTTCCAAAATGTTGAAAAAAACTGGAAACATGTCAACCTTGGTTTTGAGAATCTCTCCCGGACTTTGAGAGATTTGGACGTGAAAGGGTACCAATCTTGTCGGGGATTGGGAACCCTTCGCGAGAATGTCCAAAGTTTCAGCGGGATTTCCAAAATGTTGAAAGGAACTCGAAACATGTCAACCTTGGTTTTGAGAATCTCTCCCCGAGTTTGAGAGATTTGGACGTGAAAGGGTACCAATCTTGTCGGGGATTGGGAACTATTCGCGAAAATGTCCAAAGTTTCAGCGGGATTTCCAAAATGTTGAAAGGAACTCGAAACATGTCAACCTTGGTTTTGAGAATCTCTCCCGGAGTTGGAGAGATTTGGACGTGAAAGGGTACCAATCTTGTCGGGCATTGGGAACCCTTCGCGAGAATGTCCAAAGTTTCAGCGGGATTTCCAAAATGTTGAAAGGAACTCGAAACATGTCAACCTTGGTTTTGAGAATCTCTCCCGGAGTTTGAGAGATTTGGACGTGAAAGGATACCAATCTTGTCGGGGATCGGGAACCGTTCGCGACAATGTCCAAAGTTTCAGCGGGATTTCCAAAATGTTGAAAGGAACTCGAAACATGTCAACCTTGGTTTTGAGAATCTCTCCCGGAGTTTGAGAGATTTGGACGTGAAAGGGTACCAATCTTGTCGGGGATTGGGAACCCTTCGCGACAATGTCCAAAGTTTCAGCGGGATTTCCAAAATGTTGAAAGGAACTCGAAACATGTCAAGCTTGGTTTTGAGAATCTCTCCCGGAGTTTGAGAGATTTGGACGTGAAAGGGTACCAATCTTGTCGGGGATTGGGAACCCTTCGCGAGAATGTCCAAAGTTTCAGCGGGATTTCCAAAATGTTGAAAGGAACTCGAAACATGTCAACCTTGGTTTTGAGAATCTCTCCCGGAGTTTGAGAGATTTGGACGTGAAAGGGTACCAATCTTGTCGGGGATTGGGAACCCTTCGCCAGAATGTCCAAAGTTTCAGCGGGATTTCCAAAATGTTGAAAGGAACTCGAAACATGTCAACCTTGGTTTGAGAATCTCTCCCGGAGTTTGAGAGATTTGGACGTGAAAGGGTACCAATCTTGTCGGGGATTGGGAACCCTTCGCCAGAATGTCCAAAGTTTCAGCGGGATTTCCAAAATGTTGAAAGGAACTCGAAACATATCAACCTTGGTTTTGAGAATCTCTCCCGGAGTTTGAGAGATTTGGACGTGAAAGGGTACCAATCTTGTCGGGGATTGGGAACCCTTCGCGAGAATGTCCAAAGTTTCAGCGGGATTTCCAAAATGTTGAAAGGAACTCGAAACATGTCAACCTTGGGTTTGAGAATCTCTCCCGGAGTTTGAGAGATTTGGACGTGAAAGGATACCAATCTTGTCGGGGATCGGGAACCGTTCGCGACAATGTCCAAAGTTTCAGCGGGATTTCCAAAATGTTGAAAGGAACTGGAACCATGTCAACCTTGGTTTTGAGAATCTCTCCCGGAGTTTGAGAGATTTGGACGTGAAAGGGTACCAATCTTGTCGGGGATTGGGAACCCTTCGCGAGAATGTCCAAAATTTCAGCGGGATTTCCAAAATGTTGAAAGGAACTCGAAACATGTCAACCTTGGTTTTGAGAATCTCTCCCGGAGTTTGAGAGATTTGGACATGAAAGGGTACCAATCTTGTCGGGGATTGGGAAGACTTCGCGAGAATGTCCAAAGTTTCAGCGGGATTTCCAAAATGTTGAAAGGAACTCGAAACATGTCAACCTTGGTTTTGAGAATCTCTCCCGGAGTTTGAGAGATTTTCACGTGAAAGGATACCAATCTTGTCAGGGATCGGGAACCGTTCGCGAGAATGTCCAAAGTTTCAGCGGGATTTCCAAAATGTTGAAAGGAACTGGAACCATGTCAACCTTGGTTTTGAGAATCTCTCCCGGAGTTTGAGAGATTTGGACGTGAAAGGGTACCAATCTTGTCGGGGATTGGGAACCCTTCGCGAGAATGTCCAAAGTTTCAGCGGGATTTTCAAAATGTTGAAAGGAACTCGAAACATGTCGACCTTGGTTTTGAGAATCTCTCCCGGAGTTTGAGAGATTTGGACGTGAAAGGGTACCAATCTTGTCGGGGATTGGGAACCCTTCGCGAGAATGTCCAAAGTTTCAGCGGGATTTCCAAAATGTTGAAAGGAACTCGAAACATGTCAACCTTGGTTTTGAGAATCTCTCCCGGAGTTGGAGAGATTTGGACGTGAAAGGGTACCAATCTTGTCGGGGATTGGGAACCCTTCGCCAGATTGTCCAAAGTTTCAGCCGGATTTCCAAAATGTTGAAAGGAACTCGAAACATGTCAAGCTTGGTTTTGAGAATCTCTCCCGGACTTTGAGAGATTTGGACGTGAAAGGGTACCAATCTTGTCGGGGATTGGGAACCCTTCGCGAGAATGTCCAAAGTTTCAGCGGGATTTCCAAAATGTTGAAAGGAACTCGAAACATGTCAACCTTGGTTTTGAGAATCTCTCCCGGAGTTTGAGAGATTTGGACGTGAAAGGGTACCAATCTTGTCAGGGATTGGGAACCCTTCGCCAGAATGTCCAAATTTTCAGCGGGATTTCCAAAATGTTGAAAGGAACTCGAAACATGTCAACCTTGGTTTTGAGAATCTCTCCCGGACTTTGAGAGATTTGGACGTGAAAGGGTACCAATCTTGTCGGGGATTGGGAACCCTTCGCCAGAATGTCCAAAGTTTCAGCGGGATTTCCAAAATGTTGAAAGGAACTGGAAACATGTCAACCTTGGTTTTGAGAATCTCTCCCGGAGTTTGAGAGATTTGGACGTGAAAGGGTACCAATCTTGTCGGGGATTGGGAACCCTTCGCCAGAATGTCCAAAGTTTCAGCGGGATTTCCAAAATGTTGAAAGGAACTCGAAACATGTCAACCTTGGTTTTGAGAATCTCTCCCGGAGATTGAGAGATTTGGACGTGAAAGGGTACCAATCTTGTCGGGGATTGGGAACTATTCGCGAAAATGTCCAAAGTTTCAGCGGGATTTCCAAAATGTTGAAAGGAACTCGAAACATGTCAACCTTGTTTTTGAGAATCTCTCCCGGAGTTTGAGAGATTTGGACGTGAAAGGGTACCAATCTTGTCGGGGATTGGGAACCCTTCGCGAGAATGTCCAAAGTTTCAGCGGGATTTCCAAAATGTTGAAAGGAACTCGAAACATGTCAACCTTGGTTTTGAGAATCTCTCCCGGACTTTGAGAGATTTGGACGTGAAAGGGTACCAATCTTGTCGGGGATTGGGAACCCTTCGCGAGAATGTCCAAAGTTTCAGCGGGATTTCCAAAATGTTGAAAGGAACTCGAAACATGTCAACCTTGGTTTTGAGAATCTCTCCCGGAGTTTGAGAGATTTGGACGTGAAAGGGTACCAATCTTGTCGGGGATTGGGAACCCTTCGCCAGAATGTCCAAAGTTTCAGCGGGATTTCCAAAATGTTGAAAGGAACTCGAAACATGTCAACCTTGGTTTTGAGAATCTCTCCCGGAGTTTGAGAGATTTGGACGTGAAAGGGTACCAATCTTGTCGGGGATTGGGAACCCTTCGCCAGAATGTCCAAATTTTCAGCGGGATTTCCAAAATGTTGAAAGGAACTCGAAACATGTCAACCTTGGTTTTGAGAATCTCTCCCGGAGTTTGAGAGATTTGGACGTGAAAGGGTACCAATCTTGTCGGGGATTGGGAACCCTTCGCGAGAATGTCCAAAGTTTCAGCGGGATTTCCAAAATGTTGAAAGGAACTCGAAACATGTCAAACTTGGTTTTGAGAATCTCTCCCGGAGTTTGAGAGATTTGGACGTGAAAGGGTACCAATCTTGTCGGGGATTGGGAACCCTTCGCGAGAATGTCCAAAGTTTCAGCGGGATTTCCAAAATGTTGAAAGGAACTCGAAACATGTCAACCTTGGTTTTGAGAATCTCTCCCGGACTTTGAGAGATTTGGACGTGAAAGGGTACCAGTCTTGTCGGGGATTGGGAACCCTTCGCCAGAATGTCCAAAGTTTCAGCGGGATTTCCAAAATGTTGAAAGGAACTCGAACCATGTCAACCTTGGTTTTGAGAATCTCTCCCGGAGTTTGAGAGATTTGGACGTGAAAGGGTACCAATCTTGTCGGGGATTGGGAACCCTTCGCCAGAATGTCCAAAGTTTCAGCGGGATTTCCAAAATGTTGAAAGGAACTCGAAACATGTCAACCTTGGTTTTGAGAATCTCTCCCGGAGTTTGAGAGATTTGGACGTGAAAGGGTACCAATCTTGTCGGGGATTGGGAACCCTTCGCCAGAATGTCCAAATTTTCAGCGGGATTTCCAAAATGTTGAAAGGAACTCGAAACATGTCAACCTTGGTTTTGAGAATCTCTCCCGGAGTTTGAGAGATTTGGACGTGAAAGGGTACCAATCTTGTCGGGGATTGGGAACCCTTCGCGAGAATGTCCAAAGTTTCAGTGGGATTTCCAAAATGTTGAAAGGAACTCGAAACATGTCAACCTTGTTTTTGAGAATCTCTCCCGGAGTTTGAGAGATTTGGACGTGAAAGGCTACCAATCTTGTCGGGGATTGGGAACCCTTCGCGAGAATGTCCAAAGTTTCAGCAGGATTTCCAAAATGTTGAAAGGAACTCGAAACATGTCAACCTTGGTTTTGAGAATCTCTCCCGGACTTTGAGAGATTTGGACGTGAAAGGGTACCAATCTTGTCGGGGATTGGGAACCCTTCGCGACAATGTCCAAAGTTTCAGCGGGATTTCAAAAATGTTGAAAGGAACTCGAAACATGTCAACCTTGTTTTTGAGAATCTCTCCCGGAGTTTGAGAGATTTGGACGTGAAAGGGTACCAATCTTGTCGGGGATTGGGAACCCTTCGCCAGAATGTCCAAAGTTTCAGCGGGATTTCCAAAATGTTGAAAGGAACTCGAACCATGTCAACCTTGGTTTTGAGAATCTCTCCCGGACTTTGAGAGATTTGGACGTGAAAGGGTACCAATCTTGTCGGGGATTGGGAACCCTTCGCGACAATGTCCAAAGTTTCAGCGGGATTTCCAAAATGTTGAAAGGAACTCGAAACATGTCAACCTTGGTTTTGAGAATCTCTCCCGGAGTTTGAGAGATTTGGACGTGGAAGGGTACCAATCTTGTCGGGGATTAGGAACCCTTCGCGAGAATGTCCAAAGTTTCAGCGGGATTTCCAAAATGTTGAAAGGAACTCGAAACATGTCAACCTTGGTTTTGAGAATCTCTCCCGGACTTTGAGAGATTTGGACGTGAAAGGGTACCAATCTTGTCGGGGATTGGGAACCCTTCGCCAGAATGTCCAAAGTTTCAGCGGGATTTCCAAAATGTTGAAAGGAACTCGAACCATGTCAACCTTGGTTTTGAGAATCTCTCCCGGACTTTGAGAGATTTGGACGTGAAAGGGTACCAATCTTGTCGGGGATTGGGAACCCTTCGCGACAATGTCCAAAGTTTCAGCGGGATTTCCAAAATGTTGAAAGGAACTCGAAACATGTCAACCTTGTTTTTGAGAATCTCTCCCGGAGTTTGAGAGATTTGGACGTGAAAGGGTACCAATCTTGTCGGGGATTGGGAACCCTTCGCCAGAATGTCCAAAGTTTCAGCGGGATTTCCAAAATGTTGAAAGGAACTCGAACCATGTCAACCTTGGTTTTGAGAATCTCTCCCGGAGTTTGAGAGGTTTGGACGTGAAAGGGTACCAATCTTGTCGGGGATTGGGAACCCTTCGCCAGAATGTCCAAAGTTTCAGCGGGATTTCCAAAATGTTGAAAGGAACTCGAAACATGTCAACCTTGGTTTTGAGAATCTCTCCCGGAGTTTGAGAGATTTGCACGTGAAAGGGTACCAATCTTGTCGGGGATTAGGAACCCTTCGCGAGAATGTCCAAAGTTTCAGCGGGATTTCCAAAATGTTGAAAGGAACTCGAAACATGTCAACCTTGGTTTTGAGAATCTCTCCCGGAGTTGGAGAGATTTGGACGTGAAAGGGTACCAATCTTGTCGGGGATTGGGAACCCTTCGCCAGAATGTCCAAAGTTTCAGCGGGATTTCCAAAATGTTGAAAGGAACTCGAACCATGTCAACCTTGGTTTTGAGAATCTCTCCCGGAGTTGGAGAGATTTGGACGTGAAAGGGTACCAATCTTGTCGGGGATTGGGAAGACTTCGCGAGAATGTCCAAAGTTTCAGCGGAATTTCCAAAATGTTGAAAGGAACTCGAAACATGTCAACCTTGGTTTTGAGAATCTCTCCCGGACTTTGAGAGATTTGGACGTGAAAGGATACCAATCTTGTCGGGGATCGGGAACCGTTCGCGAGAATGTCCAAAGTTTCAGCGAGATTTCCAAAATGTTGAAAGGAACTGGAACCATGTCAACCTTGGTTTTGAGAATCTCTCCCGGACTTTGAGAGATTTGGACGTGAAAGGGTACCAATCTTGTCGGGGATTGGGAACCCTTCGCCAGAATGTCCAAAGTTTCAGCGGGATTTCCAAAATGTTGAAAGGAACTCGAAACATATCAACCTTGGTTTTGAGAATCTCTCCCGGAGTTTGAGAGATTTGGACGTGAAAGGGTACCAATCTTGTCGGGGATTGGGAACCCTTCGTGAGAATGTCCAAAGTTTTAGCGGGATTTCCCAAATGTTGAAAGGAACTCGAAACATGTCAACCTTGGTTTTGAGAATCTCTCCCGGAGTTTGAGAGATTTGGACGTGAAAGGGTACCAATCTTGTCGGGGATTGGGAACCCTTCGCGAGAATGTCCAAAGTTTCAGCGGGATTTCGAAAATGTTGAAAGGAACTCGAAACATGTCAACCTTGGTTTTGAGAATCTCTCCCGGAGTTTGAGAGATTTGGACGTGAAAGGGTACCAATCTTGTCGGGGATTGGGAACCCTTTGCCAGAATGTCCAAAGTTTCAGCGGGATTTCCAAAATGTTGAAAGGAACTCGAACCATGTCAAGCTTGGTTTTCAGAATCTCTCCCGGAGTTTGAGAGATTTGGACGTGAAAGTTTACCAATCTTGTCGGGGATTGGGAACCCTTCGTGAGAATGTCCAAAGTTTCAGCGGGATTTCCCAAATGTTGAAAGGAACTGGAAACATGTCAACCTTGGTTTTGAGAATCTCTCCCGGACTTTGAGAGATTTGGACGTGAAAGGGTACCAATCTTGTCGGGGATTGGGAACCCTTCGCGAGAATGTCCAAAGTTTCAGCGGGATTTCCAAAATGTTGAAAGGAACTCGAAACATGTCAACCTTGGTTTTGAGAATCTCTCCCGGACTTTGAGAGATTTGGACGTGAAAGGGTACCAATCTTGTCGGGGATTGGGAACCCTTCGCCAGAATGTCCAAAGTTTCAGCGGGATTTCCAAAATGTTGAAAGGAACTCGAAACATGTCAAGCTTGGTTTTGAGAATCTCTCCCGGAGTTTGAGAGATTTGGACGTGAAAGGGTACCAATCTTGTCGGGGATTGGGAACCCTTCGCGAGAATGTCCAAAGTTTCAGCGGGATTTCCAAAATGTTGAAAGGAACTCGAACCATGTCAACCTTGGTTTTGAGAATCTCTCCCGGACTTTGAGAGATTTGGACGTGAAAGGGTACCAATCTTGTCGGGGATTGGGAACCCTTCGCGACAATGTCCAAAGTTTCAGCGGGATTTCCAAAATGTTGAAAGGAACTCGAAACATGTCAACCTTGGTTTTGAGAATCTCTCCCGGAGTTTGAGAGATTTGGACGTGAAAGGGTACCAATCTTGTCGGGGATTGGGAACCCTTCGCGAGAATGTCCAAAGTTTCAGCGGGATTTCCAAAATGTTGAAAGGAACTCGAAACATATCAACCTTGGTTTTGAGAATCTCTCCCGGAGTTTGAGAGATTTGGACGTGAAAGTGTACCAATCTTGTCGGGGATTGGGAACCCTTCGCGAGAATGTCCAAAGTTTCAGCGGGATTTCCAATATATTGAAAGGAACTCGAAACATGTCAACCTTGGTTTTGAGAATCTCTCCCGGACTTTGAGAGATTTGGACGTGAAAGGGTACCAGTCTTGTCGGGGATCGGGACTCCTTCGCGAGAATGTCCAAAGTTTCAGCGGGATTTCCAAAATGTTGAAAGGAACTCGAAACATGTCAACCTTGGTTTTGAGAATCTCTCCCGGAGTTTGAGAGATTTGGACGTGAAAGGGTACCAATCTTGTCGGGGATTGGGAACCCTTCGCGAGAATGTCCAAAGTTTCAGCGGGATTTCCAAAATGTTGAAAGGAACTCGAAACATGTCAACCTTGGTTTTGAGAATCTCTCCCGGAGTTTGAGAGATTTGGACGTGAAAGGGTACCAATCTGGTCGGGGATTGGGAACCCTTCGCGAGAATGTCCAAAGTTTCAGCGGGATTTCCAAAATGTTGAAAGGAACTCGAAACATGTCAACCTTGGTTTTGAGAATCTCTCCCGGAGTTTGAGAGATTTGGACGTGAAAGGGTACCAATCTTGTCGGGGATTGGGAACCCTTCGCCAGAATGTCCAAAGTTTCAGCGGGATTTCCAAAATGTTGAAAGGAACTCGAAACATGTCAACCTTGATTTTGAGAATCTCTCCCGGAGTTTGAGAGATTTGGACGTGAAAGGGTACCAATCTTGTCGGGGATTGGGAACCCTTCGCCAGAATGTCCAAAGTTTCAGTGGGATTTCCAAAATGTTGAAAGGAACTCGAAACATGTCAACCTTGATTTTGAGAATCTCTCCCGGAGTTTGAGAGATTTGGACGTGAAAGGGTACCAATCTTGTCGGGGATTGGGAACCCTTCGCGAGAATGTCCAAAGTTTCAGCGGGATTTCCAAAATGTTGAAAGGAACTCGAACCATGTCAACCTTGGTTTTGAGAATCTCTCCCGGACTTTGAGAGATTTGGACGTGAAAGGGTACCAATCTTGTCGGGGATTGGGAACCCTTCGCGACAATGTCCAAAGTTTCAGCGGGATTTCCAAAATGTTGAAAGGAACTCGAAACATGTCAACCTTGGTTTTGAGAATCTCTCCCGGAGTTTGAGAGATTTGGACGTGAAAGGGTACCAATCTTGTCGGGGATTGGGAACCCTTCGCGAGAATGTCCAAAGTTTCAGCGGGATTTCCAAAATGTTGAAAGGAACTCGAAACATATCAACCTTGGTTTTGAGAATCTCTCCCGGAGTTTGAGAGATTTGGACGTGAAAGGGTACCAATCTTGTCGGGGATTGGGAACCCTTCGCGAGAATGTCCAAAGTTTCAGCGGGATTTCCAATATATTGAAAGGAACTCGAAACATGTCAACCTTGGTTTTGAGAATCTCTCCCGGACTTTGAGAGATTTGGACGTGAAAGGGTACCAGTCTTGTCGGGGATCGGGACTCCTTCGCGAGAATGTCCAAAGTTTCAGCGGGATTTCCAAAATGTTGAAAGGAACTCGAAACATGTCAACCTTGGTTTTGAGAATCTCTCCCGGAGTTTGAGAGATTTGGACGTGAAAGGGTACCAATCTTGTCGGGGATTGGGAACCCTTCGCCAGAATGTCCAAAGTTTCAGCGGGATTTCCAAAATGTTGAAAGGAACTCGAAACATGTCAACCTTGATTTTGAGAATCTCTCCCGGAGTTTGAGAGATTTGGACGTGAAAGGGTACCAGTCTTGTCGGGGATTGGGAACCCTTCGCGAGAATGTCCAAAGTTTCAGCGGGATTTCCAAAATGTTGAAAGGAACTCGAACCATGTCAACCTTGGTTTTGAGAATCTCTCCCGGACTTTGAGAGATTTGGACGTGAAAGGGTACCAATCTTGTCGGGGATTGGGAACCCTTCGCGAGAATGTCCAAAGTTTCAGCGGGATTTCCAAAATGTTGAAAGGAACTCGAAACATGTCAACCTTGGTTTTGAGAATCTCTCCCGGAGTTTGAGAGATTTGGACGTGAAAGGGTACCAATCTTGTCGGGGATTGGGAACCCTTCGCGAGAATGTCCAAAGTTTCAGCGGGATTTCCAAAATGTTGAAAGGAACTCGAAACATATCAACCTTGGTTTTGAGAATCTCTCCCGGAGTTTGAGAGATTTGGACGTGAAAGGGTACCAATCTTGTCGGGGATTGGGAACCCTTCGCGAGAATGTCCAAAGTTTCAGCGGGATTTCCAATATATTGAAAGGAACTCGAAACATGTCAACCTTGGTTTTGAGAATCTCTCCCGGACTTTGAGAGATTTGGACGTGAAAGGGTACCAGTCTTGTCGGGGATCGGGACTCCTTCGCGAGAATGTCCAAAGTTTCAGCGGGATTTCCAAAATGTTGAAAGGAACTCGAAACATGTCAACCTTGGTTTTGAGAATCTCTCCCGGAGTTTGAGAGATTTGGACGTGAAAGGGTACCAATCTTGTCGGGGATTGGGAACCCTTCGCGACAATGTCCAAAGTTTCAGCGGGATTTCCAAAATGTTGAAAGGAACTCGAACCATGTCAACCATGGTTTTGAGAATCTCTCCCGGAGTTTGAGAGATTTGGACGTGAAAGGGTACCAATCTGGTCGGGGATTGGGAACCCTTCGCGAGAATGTCCAAAGTTTCAGCGGGATTTCCAAAATGTTGAAAGGAACTCGAAACATGTCAACCTTGGTTTTGAGAATCTCTCCCGGAGTTGGAGAGATTTGGACGTGAAAGGGTACCAATCTTGTCGGGGATTGGGAACCCTTCGCCAGAATGTCCAAAGTTTCAGCGGGATTTCCAAAATGTTGAAAGGAACTCGAAACATGTCAACCTTGATTTTGAGAATCTCTCCCGGAGTTTGAGAGATTTGGACGTGAAAGGGTACCAATCTTATCGGGGATTGGGAACCCTTCGCGAGAATGTCCAATGTTTCAGCGGGATTTCCAAAATGTTGAAAGGAACTCGAAACATGTCAGCCTTTGTTTTGAGAATCTCTCCCGGAGTTTGAGAGATTTGGACGTGAAAGGGTACAAGTCTTGTCAGGGATTGGGAACCCTTCGCGACAATGTCCAAAGTTTCAGCGGGATTTCCAAAATGTTGAAAGGAACTCGAAACATGTCAACCTTGGTTTTGAGAATCTCTCCCGGAGTTTGAGAGATTTGGACGTGAAAGGGTACCAATCTTGTCAGGGATTGGGAACCCTTCGCGAGAATGTCCAAAGTTTCAGCGGGATTTCCAAAATGTTGAAAGGAACTCGAAACATGTCAACCTTGGTTTTGAGAATCTCTCCCGGACTTTGAGAGATTTGGACGTGAAAGGATACCACTCTTGTCGGGGATCGGGAACCGTTCGCGAGAATGTCCAAAGTTTCAGCGGGATTTCCAAAATGTTGAAATGAACTGGAACCATGTCAACCTTGGTTTTGAGAATCTCTCCCGGACTTTGAGAGATTTGGACGTGAAAGGGTACCAATCTTGTCGGGGATTGGGAACCCTTCGCGAGAATGTCCAAAGTTTCAGCGGGATTTCCAAAATGTTGAAAGGAACTCGAAACATGTCAACCTTGGTTTTGAGAATCTCTCCCGGAGTTTGAGAGATTTTCACGTGGAAGGGTACCAATCTTGTCGGGGATTGGGAACCCTTCGCGAGAATGTCCAAAGTTTCAGCGGGATTTCCAAAATGTTGAAAGGAACTCGAAACATGTCAACCTTGGTTTTGAGAATCTCTCCCGGAGTTTGAGAGATTTGGACGTGAAAGGGTACCAATCTTGTCGGGGATTGGGAACCCTTCGCCAGAATGTCCAAAGTTTCAGCGGGATTTCCAAAATGTTGAAAGGAACTCGAAACATGTCAACCTTGGTTTTGAGAATCTCTCCCGGAGTTTGAGAGATTTGGACGTGAAAGGGTACCAATCTTGTCGGGGATTGGGAACCGTTCGCGAGAATGTCCAAAGTTTCAGCGGGATTTCCAAAATGTTGAAAGGAACTCGAACCATGTCAACCTTGGTTTTGAGAATCTCTCCCGGAGTTTGAGAGATTTGGACGTGAAAGGGTACCAATCTTGTCGGGGATTGGGAACCCTTCGCGAGAATGTCCAAAGTTTCAGCGGGATTTCCAAAATGTTGAAAGGAACTCGAAACATATCAACCTTGGTTTTGAGAATCTCTCCCGGAGTTTGAGAGATTTGGACGTGAAAGGGTACCAATCTTTTCGGGGATCTAGAACCCTTCGCGAGAATGTCCAAAGTTTCAGCGGGATTTCCAAAATGTTGAAAGGAACTTGAAACATGTCAACCTTGGTTTTGAGAATCTCTCCCGGAGTTTGAGAGATTTGGACGTGAAAGGGTACCAGTCTTGTCGGGGATCGGGACTCCTTCGCGAGAATGTCCAAAGTTTCAGCGGGATTTCCAAAATGTTGAAAGGAACTCGAACCATGTCAACCTTGGTTTTGAGAATCTCTCCCAGAGTTTGAGAGATTTGGACGTGAAAGGGTACCAATCTTGTCGGGGATTGGGAACCCTTCGCGACAATGTCCAAAGTTTCAGCGGGATTTCCAAAATGTTGAAAGGAACTCGAAACATGTCAACCTTGGTTTTGAGAATCTCTCCCAGAGTTTGAGAGATTTGGACGTGAAAGGGTACCAATCTTGTCGGGGATTGGGAACCCTTCGCCAGAATGTCCATAGTTTCAGCGGGATTTCCAAAATGTTGAAAGGAACTCGAAACATGTCAACCTTGGTTTTGAGAATCTCTCCCGGAGTTTGAGAGATTTGGACGTGAAAGGGTACCAATCTTGTCGGGGATTGGGAACCCTTCGCGAGAATGTCCAAAGTTTCAGCGGGATTTCCAAAATGTTGAAACGAACTGGAACCATGTCAACCTTGGTTTTGAGAATCTCTCCCGGAGTTTGAGAGATTTGGACGTGAAAGGGTACCAATCTTGTCAAGGATTGGGAACCCTTCGCGAGAATGTCCAAAGTTTCAGCGAGATTTCCAAAATGTTGAAAGGAACTGGAACCATGTCAACCTTGGTTTTGAGAATCTCTCCCGGACTTTGAGAGATTTGGACGTGAAAGGGTACCAATCTTGTCGGGGATTGGGAACCCTTCGCGAGAATGTCCAAAGTTTCAGCGGGATTTCCAAAATGTTGAAAGGAACTCGAAACATGTCAACCTTGGTTTTGAGAATCTCTCCCGGAGTTTGAGAGATTTGGACGTGAAAGGGTACCAGTCTTGTCGGGGAATGGGAACCCTTCGCGAGAATGTCCAAAGTTTCAGCGGGATTTCCAAAATGTTGAAAGGAACTCGAAACATGTCAACCTTGGTTTTGAGAATCTCTCCCGGACTTTGAGAGATTTGGACATGAAAGAGTACCAATCTTGTCGGGGACTGGGAACCCTTCGCGAGAATGTCCAAAGTTTCAGCGGGATTTCCAAAATGTTGAAAGGAACTCGAAACATGTCAACCTTGGTTTTGAGAATCTCTCCCGGACTTTGAGAGATTTGGACGTGAAAGGGTACCAATCTTGTCGGGGATTGGGAAGCCTTCGCGAGAATGTCCAAAGTTTCAGCGGGATTTCCAAAATGTTGAAAGGAACTCGAAACATGTAAACCTTGGTTTTGAGAATCTCTCCCGGAGTTTGAGAGATTTGGACGTGAAAGGGTACCAATCTTGTCGGGGATCTAGAACCCTCCGCCAGAATGTCCAAAGTTTCAGCGGGATTTCCAAAATGTTGAAAGGAACTCGAAACATGTCAACCTTGGTTTTGAGAATCTCTCCCGAAGTTTGAGAGATTTGGACGTGAAAGGGTACCAATCTTGTCGGGGATTGGGAACCCTTCGCGACAATGTCCAAAGTTTCAGCGGGATTTCCAAAATGTTGAAAGGAACTGGAACCATGTCAACCTTGGTTTTGAGAATCTCTCCCGGAGTTGGAGAGATTTGGACGTGAAAGGGTACCAATCTTGTCGGGGATTGGGAACCCTTCACCAGAATGTCCAAAGTTTCAGCGGGATTTCCAAAATGTTGAAAGGAACTCGAAACAGGTCAACCTTGGTTTTGAGAATCTCTCCCGGAGTTTGAGAGATTTGGACGTGAAAGGGTACCAATCTTGTCGGGGATAATGAACCCTTCGCCAGATTGTCCAAAGTTTCAGCGGGATTTCCAAAATGTTGAAAGGAACTCGAAACATGTCAACCTTGGTTTTGAGAATCTCTCCCGGAGTTTGAGAGATTTGGACGTGAAAGGGTACCAGTCTTGTCGGGGATTGGGAACCCTTCGCCAGAATGTCCAAAGTTTCAGCGGGATTTCCAAAATGTTGAAAGGAACTCGAAACATGTCAACCTTGGTTTTGAGAATCTCTCCCGGAGTTGGAGAGATTTGGACGTGAAAGGGTACCAATCTTGTCGGGGATTGGGAACCCTTCGCGAGAATGTCCAAAGTTTCAGCGGGATTTCCAAAATGTTGAAAGGAACTCGAACCATGTCAACCTTGGTTTTGAGAATCTCTCCCCGAGTTTGAGAGATTTGGACGTGAAAGGGTACCAATCTTGTCGGGGATTGGGAACCCTTCGCCAGAATGTCCAAATTTTCAGTGGGATTTCCAAAATGTTGAAAGGAACTGGAAACATGTCAACCTTGGTTTTGAGAATCTCTCCCGGAGTTGGAGAGATTTGGACGTGAAAGGGTACCAGTCTTGTCGGGGATCGGGACTCCTTCGCGAGAATGTCCAAAGTTTCAGCGGGATTTCCAAAATGTTGAAAGGAACTCGAAACATGTCAACCTTGGTTTTGAGAATCTCTCCCGGAGTTTGAGAGATTTGGACGTGAAAGGGTACCAATCTTGTCGGGGATTGTGAACCCTTCGCCAGATTGTCCAAAGTTTCAGCGGGATTTCCAAAATGTTGAAAGGAACTCGAAACATGTCAACCTTGGTTTTGAGAATCTCTCCCGGAGTTTGAGAGATTTGGATGTGAAAGGGTACCAATCTTGTCGGGGATTGGGAACCCTTCGCCAGAATGTCCAAAGTTTCAGCGGGATTTCCAAAATGTTGAAAGGAACTGGAACCATGTCAACCTTGGTTTTGAGAATCTCTCCCGGAGTTGGAGAGATTTGGACGTGAAAGGGTACCAATCTTGTCGGGGATTGGGAACCCTTCGCGAGAATGTCCAAAGTTTCAGCGGGATTTCCAAAATGTTGAAAGGAACTCGAACCATGTCAACCTTGGTTTTGAGAATCTCTCCCCGAGTTTGAGAGATTTGGACGTGAAAGGGTACCAATCTTGTCGGGGATTGGGAACCCTTCGCCAGAATGTCCAAATTTTCAGTGGGATTTCCAAAATGTTGAAAAAAACTGGAAACATGTCAACCTTGGTTTTGAGAATCTCTCCCGGACTTTGAGAGATTTGGACGTGAAAGGGTACCAATCTTGTCGGGGATTGGGAACCCTTCGCGAGAATGTCCAAAGTTTCAGCGGGATTTCCAAAATGTTGAAAGGAACTCGAAACATGTCAACCTTGGTTTTGAGAATCTCTCCCCGAGTTTGAGAGATTTGGACGTGAAAGGGTACCAATCTTGTCGGGGATTGGGAACTATTCGCGAAAATGTCCAAAGTTTCAGCGGGATTTCCAAAATGTTGAAAGGAACTCGAAACATGTCAACCTTGGTTTTGAGAATCTCTCCCGGAGTTGGAGAGATTTGGACGTGAAAGGGTACCAATCTTGTCGGGCATTGGGAACCCTTCGCGAGAATGTCCAAAGTTTCAGCGGGATTTCCAAAATGTTGAAAGGAACTCGAAACATGTCAACCTTGGTTTTGAGAATCTCTCCCGGAGTTTGAGAGATTTGGACGTGAAAGGATACCAATCTTGTCGGGGATCGGGAACCGTTCGCGACAATGTCCAAAGTTTCAGCGGGATTTCCAAAATGTTGAAAGGAACTCGAAACATGTCAACCTTGGTTTTGAGAATCTCTCCCGGACTTTGAGAGATTTGGACGTGAAAGGGTACCAATCTTGTCGGGGATTGGGAAGCCTTCGCGAGAATGTCCAAAGTTTCAGCGGGATTTCCAAAATGTTGAAAGGAACTCGAAACATGTAAACCTTGGTTTTGAGAATCTCTCCCGGAGTTTGAGAGATTTGGACGTGAAAGGGTACCAATCTTGTCGGGGATCTAGAACCCTCCGCCAGAATGTCCAAAGTTTCAGCGGGATTTCCAAAATGTTGAAAGGAACTCGAAACATGTCAACCTTGGTTTTGAGAATCTCTCCCGAAGTTTGAGAGATTTGGACGTGAAAGGGTACCAATCTTGTCGGGGATTGGGAACCCTTCGCGACAATGTCCAAAGTTTCAGCGGGATTTCCAAAATGTTGAAAGGAACTGGAACCATGTCAACCTTGGTTTTGAGAATCTCTCCCGGAGTTGGAGAGATTTGGACGTGAAAGGGTACCAATCTTGTCGGGGATTGGGAACCCTTCACCAGAATGTCCAAAGTTTCAGCGGGATTTCCAAAATGTTGAAAGGAACTCGAAACAGGTCAACCTTGGTTTTGAGAATCTCTCCCGGAGTTTGAGAGATTTGGACGTGAAAGGGTACCAATCTTGTCGGGGATAATGAACCCTTCGCCAGATTGTCCAAAGTTTCAGCGGGATTTCCAAAATGTTGAAAGGAACTCGAAACATGTCAACCTTGGTTTTGAGAATCTCTCCCGGAGTTTGAGAGATTTGGACGTGAAAGGGTACCAGTCTTGTCGGGGATTGGGAACCCTTCGCCAGAATGTCCAAAGTTTCAGCGGGATTTCCAAAATGTTGAAAGGAACTCGAAACATGTCAACCTTGGTTTTGAGAATCTCTCCCGGAGTTGGAGAGATTTGGACGTGAAAGGGTACCAATCTTGTCGGGGATTGGGAACCCTTCGCGAGAATGTCCAAAGTTTCAGCGGGATTTCCAAAATGTTGAAAGGAACTCGAACCATGTCAACCTTGGTTTTGAGAATCTCTCCCCGAGTTTGAGAGATTTGGACGTGAAAGGGTACCAATCTTGTCGGGGATTGGGAACCCTTCGCCAGAATGTCCAAATTTTCAGTGGGATTTCCAAAATGTTGAAAGGAACTGGAAACATGTCAACCTTGGTTTTGAGAATCTCTCCCGGAGTTGGAGAGATTTGGACGTGAAAGGGTACCAGTCTTGTCGGGGATCGGGACTCCTTCGCGAGAATGTCCAAAGTTTCAGCGGGATTTCCAAAATGTTGAAAGGAACTCGAAACATGTCAACCTTGGTTTTGAGAATCTCTCCCGGAGTTTGAGAGATTTGGACGTGAAAGGGTACCAATCTTGTCGGGGATTGTGAACCCTTCGCCAGATTGTCCAAAGTTTCAGCGGGATTTCCAAAATGTTGAAAGGAACTCGAAACATGTCAACCTTGGTTTTGAGAATCTCTCCCGGAGTTTGAGAGATTTGGATGTGAAAGGGTACCAATCTTGTCGGGGATTGGGAACCCTTCGCCAGAATGTCCAAAGTTTCAGCGGGATTTCCAAAATGTTGAAAGGAACTGGAACCATGTCAACCTTGGTTTTGAGAATCTCTCCCGGAGTTGGAGAGATTTGGACGTGAAAGGGTACCAATCTTGTCGGGGATTGGGAACCCTTCGCGAGAATGTCCAAAGTTTCAGCGGGATTTCCAAAATGTTGAAAGGAACTCGAACCATGTCAACCTTGGTTTTGAGAATCTCTCCCCGAGTTTGAGAGATTTGGACGTGAAAGGGTACCAATCTTGTCGGGGATTGGGAACCCTTCGCCAGAATGTCCAAATTTTCAGTGGGATTTCCAAAATGTTGAAAAAAACTGGAAACATGTCAACCTTGGTTTTGAGAATCTCTCCCGGACTTTGAGAGATTTGGACGTGAAAGGGTACCAATCTTGTCGGGGATTGGGAACCCTTCGCGAGAATGTCCAAAGTTTCAGCGGGATTTCCAAAATGTTGAAAGGAACTCGAAACATGTCAACCTTGGTTTTGAGAATCTCTCCCCGAGTTTGAGAGATTTGGACGTGAAAGGGTACCAATCTTGTCGGGGATTGGGAACTATTCGCGAAAATGTCCAAAGTTTCAGCGGGATTTCCAAAATGTTGAAAGGAACTCGAAACATGTCAACCTTGGTTTTGAGAATCTCTCCCGGAGTTGGAGAGATTTGGACGTGAAAGGGTACCAATCTTGTCGGGCATTGGGAACCCTTCGCGAGAATGTCCAAAGTTTCAGCGGGATTTCCAAAATGTTGAAAGGAACTCGAAACATGTCAACCTTGGTTTTGAGAATCTCTCCCGGAGTTTGAGAGATTTGGACGTGAAAGGATACCAATCTTGTCGGGGATCGGGAACCGTTCGCGACAATGTCCAAAGTTTCAGCGGGATTTCCAAAATGTTGAAAGGAACTCGAAACATGTCAACCTTGGTTTTGAGAATCTCTCCCGGAGTTTGAGAGATTTGGACGTGAAAGGGTACCAATCTTGTCGGGGATTGGGAACCCTTCGCGACAATGTCCAAAGTTTCAGCGGGATTTCCAAAATGTTGAAAGGAACTCGAAACATGTCAAGCTTGGTTTTGAGAATCTCTCCCGGAGTTTGAGAGATTTGGACGTGAAAGGGTACCAATCTTGTCGGGGATTGGGAACCCTTCGCGAGAATGTCCAAAGTTTCAGCGGGATTTCCAAAATGTTGAAAGGAACTCGAAACATGTCAACCTTGGTTTTGAGAATCTCTCCCGGAGTTTGAGAGATTTGGACGTGAAAGGGTACCAATCTTGTCGGGGATTGGGAACCCTTCGCCAGAATGTCCAAAGTTTCAGCGGGATTTCCAAAATGTTGAAAGGAACTCGAAACATGTCAACCTTGGTTTGAGAATCTCTCCCGGAGTTTGAGAGATTTGGACGTGAAAGGGTACCAATCTTGTCGGGGATTGGGAACCCTTCGCCAGAATGTCCAAAGTTTCAGCGGGATTTCCAAAATGTTGAAAGGAACTCGAAACATATCAACCTTGGTTTTGAGAATCTCTCCCGGAGTTTGAGAGATTTGGACGTGAAAGGGTACCAATCTCTTCGGGGATTGGGAACCCTTCGCGAGAATGTCCAAAGTTTCAGCGGGATTTCCAAAATGTTGAAAGGAACTCGAAACATGTCAACCTTGGGTTTGAGAATCTCTCCCGGAGTTTGAGAGATTTGGACGTGAAAGGATACCAATCTTGTCGGGGATCGGGAACCGTTCGCGACAATGTCCAAAGTTTCAGCGGGATTTCCAAAATGTTGAAAGGAACTGGAACCATGTCAACCTTGGTTTTGAGAATCTCTCCCGGAGTTTGAGAGATTTGGACGTGAAAGGGTACCAATCTTGTCGGGGATTGGGAACCCTTCGCGAGAATGTCCAAAATTTCAGCGGGATTTCCAAAATGTTGAAAGGAACTCGAAACATGTCAACCTTGGTTTTGAGAATCTCTCCCGGAGTTTGAGAGATTTGGACATGAAAGGGTACCAATCTTGTCGGGGATTGGGAAGACTTCGCGAGAATGTCCAAAGTTTCAGCGGGATTTCCAAAATGTTGAAAGGAACTCGAAACATGTCAACCTTGGTTTTGAGAATCTCTCCCGGAGTTTGAGAGATTTTCACGTGAAAGGATACCAATCTTGTCAGGGATCGGGAACCGTTCGCGAGAATGTCCAAAGTTTCAGCGGGATTTCCAAAATGTTGAAAGGAACTGGAACCATGTCAACCTTGGTTTTGAGAATCTCTCCCGGAGTTTGAGAGATTTGGACGTGAAAGGGTACCAATCTTGTCGGGGATTGGGAACCCTTCGCGAGAATGTCCAAAGTTTCAGCGGGATTTTCAAAATGTTGAAAGGAACTCGAAACATGTCGACCTTGGTTTTGAGAATCTCTCCCGGAGTTTGAGAGATTTGGACGTGAAAGGGTACCAATCTTGTCGGGGATTGGGAACCCTTTGCCAGAATGTCCAAAGTTTCAGCGGGATTTCCAAAATGTTGAAAGGAACTCGAAACATGTCAACCTTGGTTTTGAGAATCTCTCCCGGAGTTTGAGAGATTTGGACGTGAAAGGGTACCAATCTTGTCGGGGACTGGGAACCCTTCGCGAGAATGTCCAAAGTTTCAGCGGGATTTCCAAAATGTTGAAAGGAACTCGAAACATGTCAACCTTGGTTTTGAGAATCTCTCCCGGAGTTTGAGAGATTTGGACGTGAAAGGGTACCAGTCTTGTCGGGGATTGGGAACCCTTCGCGAGAATGTCCAAAGTTTCAGCGGGATTTCCAAAATGTTGAAAGGAACTCGAAACATGTCAAGCTTGGTTTTGAGAATCTCTCCCGGAGTTTGAGAGATTTGGACGTGAAAGGGTACCAATGTTGTCGGGGATTGGGAACCCTTCGCCAGAATGTCCAAAGTTTCAGTGGGATTTCCAAAATGTTGAAAGGAACTCGAAACATGTCAACCTTGGTTTTGAGAATCTCTCCCGGACTTTGAGAGATTTGGAAGTGAAAGGGTACCAATCTTGTCGGGGATTGGGAACCCTCCGCCAGAATGTCCAAAGTTTCAGCGGGATTTCCAAAATGTTGAAAGGAACTTGAAACATGTCAACCTTGGTTTTTAGAATCTCTCCCGGAGTTGGAGAGATTTGGACGTGAAAGGGTACCAATCTTGTCGGGGACTGGGAACCCTTCGCGAGAATGTCCAAAGTTTCAGCGGGATTTCCAAAATGTTGAAAGGAACTCGAAACATGTCAAGCTTGGTTTTGAGAATCTCTCCCGGAGTTTGATAGATTTGGACGTAAAAGGGTACCAATCTTGTCGGGGATTGGGAACCCTTCGCGAGAATGTCCAAAGTTTCAGCGGGATTTCCAAAATGTTGAAAGGAACTCGAAACATGTCAACCTTGGTTTTGAGAATCTCTCCCGGAGTTGGAGAGATTTGGACGTAAAAGGGTACCAATCTTGTCGGGGATTGGGAACCCTTCGCGAGAATGTCCAAAGTTTCAGCGGGATTTCCAAAATGTTGAAAGGAACTCGAAACATGTCAACCTTGGTTTTGAGAATCTCTCCCGGAGTTTGAGAGATTTGGACGTGAAAGGGTACCAATCTTGTCCGGGATTGGGAACCCTTCGCCAGAATGTCCAAATTTTCAGTGGGATTTCCAAAATGTTGAAAGGAACTGGAAACTTGTCAACCTTGGTTTTGAGAATCTCTCCCGGAGTTTGAGAGATTTGGACGTGAAAGGGTACCAATCTTGTCGGGGATTGGGAACCCTTCGCGAGAATGTCCAAAGTTTCAGCGGGATTTCCAAAATGTTGAAAGGAACTCGAAACATGTCAACCTTGGTTTTGAGAATCTCTCCCGGAGTTTGAGAGATTTGGACATGAAAGGGTACCAATCTTGTCGGGGATTGGGAAGACTTCGCGAGAATGTCCAAAGTTTCAGCGGGATTTCCAAAATGTTGAAAGGAACTCGAAACATGTCAACCTTGGTTTTGAGAATCTCTCCCGGACTTTGAGAGATTTGGACGTGAAAGGATACAAATCTTGTCGGGGATCGGGAACCGTTCGCGAGAATGTCCAAAGTTTCAGCGGGATTTCCAAAATGTTGAAAGGAACTGGAACCATGTCAACCTTGGGTTTGAGAATCTCTCCCGGAGTTTGAGAGATTTGGACGTGAAAGGGTACCAATCTTGTCGGGGATTGGGAACCCTTCGCGAGAATGTCCAAAGTTTCAGCGGGATTTCCAAAATGTTGAAAGGAACTCGAAACATGTCAACCTTGGTTTTGAGAATCTCTCCCGGAGTTTGAGAGATTTGGACGTGAAAGGGTACCAATCTTGTCGGGGAGTGGGAACCCTTCGCGACAATGTCCAAAGTTTCAGCGGGATTTCCAAAATGTTGAAAGGAACTCGAAACATGTCAACCTTGATTTTGAGAATCTCTCCCAGAGTTTGAGAGCTTTGGATGTGAAAGGGTACCAATCTTGTCGGGGATTGGGAACCCTTCGCGAGAATGTCCAAAGTTTCAGCGGGATTTCCAAAATGTTGAAAGGAACTCGAAACATGTCAAGCTTGGTTTTGAGAATCTCTCCCGGAGTTTGAGAGATTTGGACGTGAAAGGGTACCAATCTTGTCGGGGATTGGGAACCCTTCGCGAGAATGTCCAAAGTTTCAGCGGGATTTCCAAAATGTTGAAAGGAACTCGAAACATGTCAACCTTGGTTTTGAGAATCTCTCCCGGAGTTGGAGAGATTTGGACGTGAAAGGGTACCAATCTTGTCGGGGATTAGGAACCCTTCGCGAGAATGTCCAAAGTTTCAGCGGGATTTCCAAAATGTTGAAAGGAACTCGAAACATGTCAACCTTGGTTTTGAGAATCTCTCCCGGAGTTTGAGAGATTTGGACGTGAAAGGGTACCAGTCTTGTCGGGGATTGGGAACCCTTCGCGAGAATGTCCAAAGTTTCAGCGGGATTTCCAAAATGTTGAAAGGAACTCGAAACATGTCAACCTTTGTTTTGAGAATCTCTCCCCGAGTTGGAGAGATTTGGACGTGAAAGGGTACCAATCTTGTCGGGGATTGGGAACCCTTCGCGAGAATGTCCAAAGTTTCAGTGGGATTTCCAAAATGTTGAAAGGAACTCGAACCATGTCAACCTTGGTTTTGAGAATCTCTCCCGGACTTTGAGAGATTTGGAAGTGAAAGGGTACCAATCTTGTCGGGGATCTAGAACCCTCCGCCAGAATGTCCAAAGTTTCAGCGGGATTTCCAAAATGTTGAAAGGAACTCGAAACATGTCATCCTTGGTTTTGAGAATCTCTCCCGGAGTTTGAGAGATTTGGACGTGAAAGGGTACCAATCTTGTCGGGGATTGGGAACCCTTCGCGAGAATGTCCAAAGTTTCAGCGGGATTTCCAAAATGTTGAAAGGAACTCGAAACATGTCAACCTTGGTTTTGAGAATCTCTCCCGGAGTTGGAGAGATTTGGACGTGAAAGGGTACCAATCTTGTAGGGGATCGGGAACCCTTCGCGAGAATGTCCAAAGTTTCAGCGGGATTTCCAAAATGTTGAAAGGAACTCGAAACATGTCAACCTTGGTTTTGAGAATCTCTCCCGGAGTTTGAGAGATTTGGACGTGAAAGGGTACCAATCTTGTAGGGGATCGGGAACCCTTCGCGAGAATGTCCAAAGTTTCAGCGGGATTTCCAAAATGTTGAAAGGAACTCGAAACATGTCAACCTTGGTTTTGAGAATCTCTCCCGGACTTTGAGAGATTTGGACGTGAAAGGGTACCAGTCTTGTCGGGGATTGGGAACCCTTCGCGAGAATGTCCAAAGTTTCAGCGGGATTTCCAAAATGTTGAAAGGAACTCGAAACATGTCAACCTTGGTTTTGAGAATCTCTCCCGGAGTTTGAGAGATTTGGAAGTGAAAGATAACCAATCTTGTCGGGGATTGGGAACCCTTCGCGAGAATGTCCAAAGTTTCAGTGGGATTTCCAAAATGTTGAAAGGAACTCGAAACATGTCAACCTTGGTTTTGAGAATCTCTCCCGGAGTTTGAGAGATTAGGAAGTGAAAGGGTACCAATCTTGTCGGGGATCTAGAACCCTCCGCCAGAATGTCCAAAGTTTCAGCGGGATTTCCAAAATGTTGAAAGGAACTCGAAACATGTCAACCTTGGTTTTGAGAATCTCTCCCGGAGTTTGAGAGATTTGGACGTAAAAGGGTACCAGGCTTGTCGGGGATTGGGAACCCTTCGCGAGAATGTCCAAAGTTTCAGCGGGATTTCCAAAATGTTGAAAGGAACTCGAAACATGTCAACCTTGGTTTTGAGAATCTCTCCCGGAGTTTGAGAGATTTGGACGTGAAAGGGTACCAATCTTGTCGGGGACTGGGAACCCTTCGCGAGAATGTCCAAAGTTTCAGCGGGATTTCCAAAATGTTGAAAGGAACTCGAAACATGTCAACCTTGGTTTTGAGAATCTCTCCCGGAGTTTGAGAGATTTGGACGTGAAAGGGTACCAGTCTTGTCGGGGATTGGGAACCCTTCGCGAGAATGTCCAAAGTTTCAGCGGGATTTCCAAAATGTTGAAAGGAACTCGAAACATGTCAACCTTGGTTTTGAGAATCTCTCCCGGAGTTTGAGAGATTTGGACGTGAAAGGGTACCAATCTTGTCGGGGATTGGGAACCCTTCGCGACAATGTCCAAAGATTCAGTGGGATTTCCAAAATGTTGAAAGGAACTCGAAACATGTCAACCTTGGTTTTGAGAATCTCTCCCGGACTTTGAGAGATTTGGAAGTGAAAGGGTACCAATCTTGTCGGGTATCTAGAACCCTCCGCCAGAATGTCCAAAGTTTCAGCGGGATTTCCAAAATGTTGAAAGGAACTCGAAACATGTCAACCTTGGTTTTGAGAATCTCTCCCGGAGTTTGAGAGATTTGGACGTGAAAGGGTACCAATCTTGTCGGGGAGTGGGAACCCTTCACGAGAATGTCCAAAGTTTCAGCGGGATTTCCAAAATGTTGAAAGGCACTCGAAACATGTCAACCTTGGTTTTGAGAATCTCTCCCGGAATTGGAGAGATTTGGACGTGAAAGGGTACCAATCTTGTCGGGGATTGGGAACCCTTCGCGAGAATGTCCAAAGTTTCAGTGGGATTTCCAAAATGTTGAAAGGAACTCGAAACATGTCAACCTTGGTTTTGAGAATCTCTCCCGGAGTTTGAGAGATTTGGACGTGAAAGGGTACCAATCTTGTCGGGGATTGGGAACCCTTCGCGAGAATGTCCAAAGTTTCAGCGGGATTTCCAAAATGTTGAAAGGAACTCGAAACATGTCAACCTTGGTTTTGAGAATCTCTCCCGGAGTTTGAGAGATTTGGACGTGAAAGGGTACCAATCTTGTCGGGGATTGGGAACCCTTCGCGAGAATGTCCAAAGTTTCAGCGGGATTTCCAAAATGTTGAAAGGAACTCGAAACATGTCAACCTTGGTTTTGAGAATCTCTCCCGGAGTTTGAGAGATTTGGACGTGAAAGGGTACCAATCTTGTCGGGGATTGGGAACCCTTCGCCAGAATGTCCAAAGTTTCAGCGGGATTTCAAAAATGTTGAAAGGAACTCGAAACATGTCAACCTTGGTTTGAGAATCTCTCCCGGAGTTTGAGAGATTTGGACGTGAAAGGGTACCAATCTTGTCGGGGATTGGGAACCCTTCGCCAGAATGTCCAAAGTTTCAGCGGGATTTCCAAAATGTTGAAAGGAACTCGAAACATATCAACCTTGGTTTTGAGAATCTCTCCCGGAGTTTGAGAGATTTGGACGTGAAAGGGTACCAATCTTGTCGGGGATTGGGAACCCTTCGCGAGAATGTCCAAAGTTTCAGCGGGATTTCCAAAATGTTGAAAGGAACTCGAAACATGTCAACCTTGGTTTTGAGAATCTCTCCCGGAGTTTGAGAGATTTGGACGTGAAAGGATACCAATCTTGTCGGGGATCGGGAACCGTTCGCGACAATATCCAAAGTTTCAGCGGGATTTCCAAAATGTTGAAAGGAACTGGAACCATGTCAACCTTGGTTTTGAGAATCTCTCCCGGAGTTTGAGAGATTTGGACGTGAAAGGGTACCAATCTTGTCGGGGATTGGGAACCCTTCGCGAGAATGTCCAAAATTTCAGCGGGATTTCCAAAATGTTGAGAGGAACTCGAAACATGTCAACCTTGGTTTTGAGAATCTCTCCCGGAGTTTGAGAGATTTGGACATGAAAGGGTACCAATCTTGTCGGGGATTGGGAAGACTTCGCGAGAATGTCCAAAGTTTCAGCGGGATTTCCAAAATGTTGAAAGGAACTCGAAACATGTCAACCTTGGTTTTGAGAATCTCTCCCGGAGTTTGAGAGATTTGGACGTGAAAGGATACCAATCTTGTCAGGGATCGGGAACCGTTCGCGAGAATGTCCAAAGTTTCAGCGGGATTTCCAAAATGTTGAAAGGAACTGGAACCATGTCAACCTTGGTTTTGAGAATCTCTCCCGGAGTTTGAGAGATTTGGACGTGAAAGGGTACCAATCTTGTCGGGGATTGGGAACCCTTCGCGAGAATGTCCAAAGTTTCAGCGGGATTTCCAAAATGTTGAAAGGAACTCGAAACATGTCGACCTTGGTTTTGAGAATCTCTCCCGGAGTTTGAGAGATTTGGACGTGAAAGGGTACCAATCTTGTCGGGGATTGGGAACCCTTTGCCAGAATGTCCAAAGTTTCAGCGGGATTTCCAAAATGTTGAAAGGAACTCGAAACATGTCAACCTTGGTTTTGAGAATCTCTCCCGGAGTTTGAGAGATTTGGACGTGAAAGGGTACCAATCTTGTCGGGGATCTAGAACCCTTCGCGAGAATGTCCAAAGTTTCAGCGGGATTTCCAAAATGTTGAAAGGAACTCGAAACATGTCAACCTTGGTTTTGAGAATCTCTCCCGGAGTTTGAGAGATTTGGACGTGAAAGGGTACCAATGTTGTCGGGGATTGGGAACCCTTCGCCAGAATGTCCAAAGTTTCAGTGGGATTTCCAAAATGTTGAAAGGAACTCGAAACATGTCAACCTTGGTTTTGAGAATCTCTCCCGGAGTTTGAGAGATTTGGACGTGAAAGGGTACCAATCTTGTCGGGGATTGGGAACCCTTCGCGAGAATGTCCAAAGTTTCAGCGGGATTTCCAAAATGTTGAAAGGAACTCGAAACATGTCGACCTTGGTTTTGAGAATCTCTCCCGGAGTTTGAGAGATTTGGACGTGAAAGGGTACCAATCTTGTCAGGTATTGGGAACCCTTCGCGAGAATGTCCAAAGTTTCAGCGGGATTTCCAAAATGTTGAAAGGAACTCGAAACATGTCAACATTGGTTTTGAGAATCTCTCCCGGAGTTTGAGAGATTTGGACGTGAAAGGGTACCAATCTTGTCGGGGACTGGGAACCCTTCGTGAGAATGTCCAGAGTTTCAGCGGGATTTCCAAAATGTTGAAAGGAACTCGAAACATGTCAACCTTGGTTTTGAGAATCTCTCCCGGAGTTTGAGAGATTTGGACGTGAAAGGGTACCAATCTTGTCGGGGATTGGGAACCCTTCGCGAGAATGTCCAAAGTTTCAGCGGGATTTCCAAAATGTTGAAAGGAACTCGAAACATGTCAAGCTTGGTTTTGAGAATCTCTCCCGGAGTTTGAGAGATTTGGACGTGAAAGGGTACCAATGTTGTCGGGGATTGGGAACCCTTCGCCAGAATGTCCAAAGTTTCAGTGGGATTTCCAAAATGTTGAAAGGAACTCGAAACATGTCAACCTTGGTTTTGAGAATCTCTCCCGGACTTTGAGAGATTTGGAAGTGAAAGGGTACCAATCTTGTCGGGGATTGGGAACCCTCCGCCAGAATGTCCAAAGTTTCAGCGGGATTTCCAAAATGTTGAAAGGAACTCGAAACATGTCAACCTTGGTTTTGAGAATCTCTCCCGGACTTGGAGAGATTTGGACGTGAAAGGGTACCAATCTTGTCGGGGACTGGGAACCCTTCGCGAGAATGTCCAAAGTTTCAGCGGGATTTCCAAAATGTTGAAAGGAACTCGAAACATGTCAAGCTTGGTTTTGAGAATCTCTCCCGGAGTTTGATAGATTTGGACGTAAAAGGGTACCAATCTTGTCGGGGATTGGGAACCCTTCGCGAGAATGTCCAAAGTTTCAGCGGGATTTCCAAAATGTTGAAAGGAACTCGAAACATGTCAACCTTGGTTTTGAGAATCTCTCCCGGAGTTTGAGAGATTTGGACGTAAAAGGGTACCAATCTTGTCGGGGATTGGGAACCCTTCGCGAGAATGTCCAAAGTTTCAGCGGGATTTCCAAAATGTTGAAAGGAACTCGAAACATGTCAACCTTGGTTTTGAGAATCTCTCCCGGAGTTTGAGAGATTTGGACGAGAAAGGGTACCAATCTTGTCAGGGATTGGGAACCCTTCGCCAGAATGTCCAAATTTTCAGTGGGATTTCCAAAATGTTGAAAGGAACTGGAAACTTGTCAACCTTGGTTTTGAGAATCTCTCCCGGAGTTTGAGAGATTTGGACGTGAAAGGGTACCAATCTTGTCGGGGATTGGGAACCCTTCGCGAGAATGTCCAAAGTTTCAGCGGGATTTCCAAAATGTTGAAAGGAACTCGAAACATGTCAACCTTGGTTTTGAGAATCTCTCCCGGAGTTTGAGAGATTTGGACATGAAAGTGTACCAATCTTGTCGGGGATTGGGAAGACTTCGCGAGAATGTCCAAAGTTTCAGCGGGATTTCCAAAATGTTGAAAGGAACTCGAAACATGTCAACCTTGGTTTTGAGAATCTCTCCCGGACTTTGAGAGATTTGGACGTGAAAGGATACAAATCTTGTCGGGGATCGGGAACCGTTCGCGAGAATGTCCAAAGTTTCAGCGGGATTTCCAAAATGTTGAAAGGAACTGGAACCATGTCAACCTTGGGTTTGAGAATCTCTCCCGGAGTTTGAGAGATTTGGACGTGAAAGGGTACCAGTCTTGTCGGGGATTGGGAACCCTTCGCGACAATGTCCAAAGTTTCAGCGGGATTTCCAAAATGTTGAAAGGAACTCGAAACATATCAACCTTGGTTTTGAGAATCTCTCCCGGAGTTGGAGAGATTTGGACGTGAAAGGGTACCAATCTTGTCGGGGATTGGGAACCCTTCGCCAGAATGTCCAAAGTTTCAGCGGGATTTCCAAAATGTTGAAAGGAACTCGAAACATGTCAACCTTGGTTTTGAGAATCTCTCCCGGAGTTTGAGAGATTTGGACGTGAAAGGGTACCAATCTTGTCGGGGAGTGGGAACCCTTCGCGACAATGTCCAAAGCTTCAGCGGGATTTCCAAAATGTTGAAAGGAACTCGAAACATGTCAACCTTGATTTTGAGAATCTCTCCCAGAGTTTGAGAGCTTTGGATGTGAAAGGGTACCAATCTTGTCGGGGATTGGGAACCCTTCGCGAGAATGTCCAAAGTTTCAGCGGGATTTCCAAAATGTTGAAAGGAACTCGAAACATGTCAAGCTTGGTTTTGAGAATCTCTCCCGGAGTTTGAGAGATTTGGACGTGAAAGGGTACCAATCTTGTCGGGGATTGGGAACCCTTCGCGAGAATGTCCAAAGTTTCAGCGGGATTTCCAAAATGTTGAAAGGAACTCGAAACATGTCAACCTTGGTTTTGAGAATCTCTCCCGGAGTTGGAGAGATTTGGACGTAAAAGGGGACCAATCTTGTCGGGGATTAGGAACCCTTCGCGAGAATGTCCAAAGTTTCAGCGGGATTTCCAAAATGTTGAAAGGAACTCGAACCATGTCAACCTTGGTTTTGAGAATCTCTCCCGGAGTTTGAGAGATTTGGACGTGAAAGGGTACCAGTCTTGTCGGGGATTGGGAACCCTTCGCGAGAATGTCCAAAGTTTCAGCGGGATTTCCAAAATGTTGAAAGGAACTCGAAACATGTCAACCTTTGTTTTGAGAATCTCTCCCCGAGTTGGAGAGATTTGGACGTGAAAGGGTACCAATCTTGTCGGGGATTGGGAACCCTTCGCGAGAATGTCCAAAGTTTCAGTGGGATTTCCAAAATGTTGAAAGGAACTCGAAACATGTCAACCTTGGTTTTGAGAATCTCTCCCGGACTTTGAGAGATTTGGAAGTGAAAGGGTACCAATCTTGTCGGGGATCTAGAACCCTCCGCCAGAATGTCCAAAGTTTCAGCGGGATTTCCAAAATGTTGAAAGGAACTCGAAACATGTCATCCTTGGTTTTGAGAATCTCTCCCGGAGTTTGAGAGATTTGGACGTGAAAGGGTACCAATCTTGTCGGGGATTGGGAACCCTTCGCGAGAATGTCCAAAGTTTCAGCGGGATTTCCAAAATGTTGAAAGGAACTCGAAACATGTCAACCTTGGTTTTGAGAATCTCTCCCGGAGTTGGAGAGATTTGGACGTGAAAGGGTACCAATCTTGTCGGGGACTGGGAACCCTTCGCGAGAATGTCCAAAGTTTCAGCGGGATTTCCAAAATGTTGAAAGGAACTCGAAACATGTCAACCTTGGTTTTGAGAATCTCTCCCGGAGTTTGAGAGATTTGGACGTGAAAGGGTACCAATCTTGTAGGGGATCGGGAACCCTTCGCGAGAATGTCCAAAGTTTCAGCAGGATTTCCAAAATGTGGAAAGGAACTCGAAACATGTCAACCTTGGTTTTGAGAATCTCTCCCGGACTTTGAGAGATTTGGACGTGAAAGGGTACCAGTCTTGTCGGGGATTGGGAACCCTTCGCGAGAATGTCCAAAGTTTCAGCGGGATTTCCAAAATGTTGAAAGGAACTCGAAACATGTCAACCTTGGTTTTGAGAATCTCTCCCGGAGTTTGAGAGATTTGGAAGTGAAAGATAACCAATCTTGTCGGGGATTGGGAACCCTTCGCGAGAATGTCCAAAGTTTCAGTGGGATTTCCAAAATGTTGAAAGGAACTCGAAACATGTCAACCTTGGTTTTGAGAATCTCTCCCGGAGTTTGAGAGATTTGGAAGTGAAAGGGTACCAATCTTGTCGGGGATCTAGAACCCTCCGCCAGAATGTCCAAAGTTTCAGCGGGATTTCCAAAATGTTGAAAGGAACTCGAAACATGTCAACCTTGGTTTTGAGAATCTCTCCCCGAGTTTGAGAGATTTGGACGTAAAAGGGTACCAGGCTTGTCGGGGATTGGGAACCCTTCGCGAGAATGTCCAAAGTTTCAGCGGGATTTCCAAAATGTTGAAAGGAACTCGAAACATGTCAACCTTGGTTTTGAGAATCTCTCCCGGAGTTGGAGAGATTTGGACGTGAAAGGGTACCAATCTTGTCGGGGACTGGGAACCCTTCGCGAGAATGTCCAAAGTTTCAGCGGGATTTCCAAAATGTTGAAAGGAACTCGAAACATGTCAACCTTGGTTTTGAGAATCTCTCCCGGAGTTTGAGAGATTTGGACGTGAAAGGGTACCAGTCTTGTCGGGGATTGGGAACCCTTTGCGAGAATGTCCAAAGTTTCAGCGGGATTTCCAAAATGTTGAAAGGAACTCGAAACATGTCAACCTTGGTTTTGAGAATCTCTCCCGGAGTTTGAGAGATTTGGACGTGAAAGGGTACCAATCTTGTCGGGGATTGGGAACCCTTCGCGACAATGTCCAAAGATTCAGTGGGATTTCCAAAATGTTGAAAGGAACTCGAAACATGTCAACCTTGGTTTTGAGAATCTCTCCCGGACTTTGAGAGATTTGGACGTGAAAGGGTACCAATCTTGTCGGGTATCTAGAACCCTCCGCCAGAATGTCCAAAGTTTCAGCGGGATTTCCAAAATGTTGAAAGGAACTCGAAACATGTCAACCTTGGTTTTGAGAATCTCTCCCGGAGTTTGAGAGATTTGGACGTGAAAGGGTACCAATCTTGTCGGGGACTGGGAACCCTTCGCGAGAATGTCCAAAGTTTCAGCGGGATTTCCAAAATGTGGAAAGGAACTCGAAATATGTCAACCTTGGTTTTGAGAATCTCTCCCGGAGTTGGAGAGATTTGGACGTAAAAGTGTACCAATCTTGTCGGGGATCTAGAACCCTCCGCCAGAATGTCCAAAGTTTCAGCGGGATTTCCAAAATGTTGAAAGGAACTCGAAACATGTCAACCTTGGTTTTGAGAATCTCTCCCCGAGTTTGAGAGATTTGGACGTAAAAGGGTACCAGGCTTGTCGGGGATTGGGAACCCTTCGCGAGAATGTCCAAAGTTTCAGCGGGATTTCCAAAATGTTGAAAGGAACTCGAAACATGTCAACCTTGGTTTTGAGAATCTCTCCCGGAGTTGGAGAGATTTGGACGTGAAAGGGTACCAATCTTGTCAGGTATTGGGAACCCTTCGCGAGAATGTCCAAAGTTTCAGCGGGATTTCCAAAATGTTGAAAGGAACTCGAAACATGTCAACCTTGGTTTTGAGAATCTCTCCCGGACTTTGAGAGATTTGGACGTGAAAGGGTACCAGTCTTGTCGGGGATTGGGAACCCTTCGCGAGAATGTCCAAAGTTTCAGCGGGATTTCCAAAATGTTGAAAGGAACTCGAAACATGTCAACCTTGGTTTTGAGAATCTCTCCCGGAGTTTGAGAGATTTGGAAGTGAAAGATAACCAATCTTGTCGGGGATTGGGAACCCTTCGCGAGAATGTCCAAAGTTTCAGTGGGATTTCCAAAATGTTGAAAGGAACTCGAAACATGTCAACCTTGGTTTTGAGAATCTCTCCCGGAGTTTGAGAGATTTGGAAGTGAAAGGGTACCAATCTTGTCGGGGATCTAGAACCCTCCGCCAGAATGTCCAAAGTTTCAGCGGGATTTCCAAAATGTTGAAATGAACTCGAAACATGTCAACCTTGGTTTTGAGAATCTCTCCCGGAGTTTGAGAGATTTGGACGTAAAAGGGTACCAGGCTTGTCGGGGATTGGGAACCCTTCGCGAGAATGTCCAAAGTTTCAGCGGGATTTCCAAAATGTTGAAAGGAACTCGAAACATGTCAACCTTGGTTTTGAGAATCTCTCCCGGAGTTTGAGAGATTTGGACGTGAAAGGGTACCAATCTTGTCGGGGAGTGGGAACCCTTCGCCAGAATGTCCAAAGTTTCAGCGGGATTTCCAAAATGTTGAAAGGAACTCGAAACATGTCAACCTTGGTTTTGAGAATCTCTCCCGGAGTTTGAGAGTTTTGGACGTGAAAGGGTACCAATCTTGTCGGGGATTGGGAACCCTTCGCGAGAATGTCCAAAGTTTCAGTGGGATTTCCAAAATGTTGAAAGGAACTCGAAACATGTCAACCTTGGTTTTGAGAATCTCTCCCGGAGTTTGAGAGATTTGGACGTGAAAGGGTACCAATCTTGTCGGGGATTGGGAACCCTTCGCGAGAATGTCCAAAGTTTCAGCGGGATTTCCAAAATGTTGAAAGGAACTCGAAACATGTCAACCTTGGTTTTGAGAATCTCTCCCGGAGTTTGAGAGATTTGGACGTGAAAGGGTACCAATCTTGTCGGGGACTGGGAACCCTTCGCGAGAATGTCCAAAGTTTCAGCGGGATTTCCAAAATGTTGAAAGGAACTCGAAACATGTCAACCTTGGTTTTGATAATCTCTCCCGGAGTTTGAGAGATTTGGACGTGAAAGGGTACCAATCTTGTCGGGGATTGGGAACCCTTCGCGACAATGTCCAAAGTTTCAGCGGGATTTCCAAAATGTTGAAAGGAACTCGAAACATGTCAACCTTGGTTTTGAGAATCTCTCCCGGAGTTTGAGAGATTTGGACGTGAAAGGGTACCAATCTTGTCGGGGATTGGGAACCCTTTGCCAGAATGTCCAAAGTTTCAGCGGCATTTCCAAAATGTGGAAAGGAACTCGAAACATGTCAACCTTGGTTTTGAGAATCTCTCCTGGAGTTTGAGAGATTTGGACGTGAAAGGGTACCAATCTTGTCGGGGATTGGGAACCCTTCGCCAGAATGTCCAAAGTTTCAGCGGGATTTCCAAAATGTTGAAAGGAACTCGAAACATGTCAACCTTGGTTTTGAGAATCTCTCCCGGACTTTGAGAGATTTGGACGTGAAAGGGTACCAGTCTTGTCGGGGATCGGGAACCCTTCGCGAGAATGTCCAAAGTTTCAGCGGGATTTCCAAAATGTTGAAAGGAACTCGAAACATGTCAACCTTGGTTCTGAGAATCTCTCCCGGATTTTGAGAGATTTGGACGCGAAAGGGTACCAATCTTGTCGGGGATCTAGAACCCTCCGCCAGAATGTCCAAAGTTTCAGCGGCATTTCCAAAATGTTGAAAGGAACTCGAAACATGTGAACCATGGTTTTGAGAATCTCTCCCGGAGTTTGAGAGATTTGGACGTGAAAGGATACCAATCTTGTCGGGGATTGGGAACCCTTCGCGAAAATGTCCAAAGTTTCAGCGGGATTTCCAAAATGTTGAAAGGAACTCGAAACATGTCAAGCTTGGTTTTGAGAATCTCTCCCGGAGTTTGAGGGATTTGGACGTGAAAGGGTACCAATCATGTCGGGGATTGGGAACCCTTCCCGAGAATGTCCAAAGTTTCAGCGGGATTTCCAAAATGTTGAAAGGAACTCGAACCATGTCAACCTTGGTTTTGAGAATCTCTCCCGGAGTTTGAGAGATTTGGACGTGAAAGGGTACCAATCTTGTCAGGGATTGGGAACCCTTCGCGAGAATGTCCAAAGTTTCAGCGGGATTTCCAAAATGTTGAAAGGAACTCGAAACATGTCAACCTTGGTTTTGAGAATCTCTCCCGGAGTTTGAGAGATTTGGACGTGAAAGGGTACCAATCTTGTCGGGGATTGGGAACCCTTCGCCAGAATGTCCAAAGTTTCAGCGGGATTTCCAAGATGTTGAGAGGAACTCGAAACATGTCAACCTTGGTTTTGAGAATCTCTCCCGGAGTTTGAGAGATTTGGACGTGAAAGGGTACCAATCTTGTCGGGGATTGGGAACCCTTCGCGAGAATGTCCAAAGTTTCAGCGGGATTTCCAAAATGTTGAAAGGAACTCGAACCATGTCAACCATGATTTTGAGAATCTCTCCCGGAGTTTGAGAGATTTGGACGTGAAAGGGTACCAATCTTGTCGGGGATTGGGAACCCTTCGCGAGAATGTCCAAAGTTTCAGCGGGATTTCCAAAATGTTGAAAGGAACTCGAAACATGTCAACCTTGGTTTTGAGAATCTCTCCCGGAGTTTGAGAGATTTGGACGTGAAAGGGTACCAATCTTGTCGGGGATTGGGAACCCTTCGCGAGAATGTCCAAAGTTTCAGCGGGATTTCCAAAATGTTGAAAGGAACTCGAAACATGTCAACCTTGGTTTTGAGAATCTCTCCCGGAGTTTGAGAGATTTGGACGTGAAAGGGTACCAATCTTGTCGGGGACTGGGAACCCTTCGCGAGAATGTCCAAAGTTTCAGCGGGATTTCCAAAATGTTGAAAGGAACTCGAAACATGTCAACCTTGGTTTTGAGAATCTCTCCCGGACTTTGAGAGATTTGGACGTGAAAGGGTACTAATCTTGTCGGGGATTGGGAACCCTTCGCGAGAATGTCCAAAGTTTCAGCGGGATTTCCAAAATGTTGAAAGGAACTCGAAACATGTCAACCTTGGTTTTGAGAATCTCTCCCGGAGTTTGAGAGATTTGGACGTGAAAGGGTACCAATCTTGTCGGGGATTGGGAACCCTTTGCCAGAATGTCCAAAGTTTCAGCGGGATTTCCAAAATGTTGAAAGGAACTCGAAACATGTCAACCTTGGTTTTGAGAATCTCTCCCGGAGTTTGAGAGATTTGGACGTGAAAGGGTACCAATCTTGTCGGGGATTGGGAACCCTTCGCGAGAATGTCCAAAGTTTCAGCGGCATTTCCAAAATGTTGAAAGGAACTCGAAACATGTCAACCTTGGTTTTGAGAATCTCTCCCGGACTTTGAGAGATTTGGACGTGAAAGGGTACCAATCTTTTCGGGGATCTAGAACCCTCCGCCAGAATGTCCAAAGTTTCAGCGGGATTTCCAAAATGTTGAGAGGAACTCGAAACATGTCAACCTTGGTTTTGAGAATCTCTCCCGGACTTTGAGAGATTTGGACGTGAAAGGGTACCAATCTTGTCGGGTATTGGGAACCCTTCGCGAGAATGTCCAAAGTTTCAGCGGCATTTCCAAAATGTTGAAAGGAACTCGAAACATGTCAATCTTGGTTTTGAGAATCTCTCCCGGAGTTTGAGGGATTTGGACGTGAAAGGGTACCAATCATGTCGGGGATTGGGAACCCTTCCCGAGAATGTCCAAAGTTTCAGCGGGATTTCCAAAATGTTGAAAGGAACTCGAACCATGTCAACCTTGGTTTTGAGAATCTCTCCCGGAGTTTGAGAGATTTGGACGTGAAAGGGTACCAATCTTGTCAGGGATTGGGAACCCTTCGCGAGAATGTCCAAAGTTTCAGCGGGATTTCCAAAATGTTAAAAGGAACTCGAAACATGTCAACCTTGGTTTTGAGAATCTCTCCCGGACTTTGAGAGATTTGGACGTGAAAGGGTACCAATCTTGTCGGGGATTGGGAACCCTTCGCCAGAATGTCCAAAGTTTCAGCGGGATTTCCAAAATGTTGAGAGGAACTCGAAACATGTCAACCTTGGTTTTGAGAATCTCTCCCGGAGTTTGAGAGATTTGGACGTGAAAGGGTACCAATCTTGTCGGGGATTGGGAACCCTTCGCGAGAATGTCCAAAGTTTCAGCGGGATTTCCAAAATGTTGAAAGGAACTCGAACCATGTCAACCATGGTTTTGAGAATCTCTCCCGGAGTTTGAGAGATTTGGACGTGAAAGGGTACCAATCTTGTCGGGGATTGGGAACCCTTCGCGAGAATGTCCAAAGTTTCAGCGGGATTTCCAAAATGTTGAAAGGAACTCGAAACATGTCAACCTTGGTTTTGAGAATCTCTCCCGGAGTTTGAGAGATTTGGACGTGAAAGGGTACCAATCTTGTCGGGGACTGGGAACCCTTCGCGAGAATGTCTAAAGTTTCAGCGGGATTTCCAAAATGTTGAAAGGAACTCGAAACATGTCAACCTTGTTTTTGAGAATCTCTCCCGGAGTTTGAGAGATTTGGACGTGAAAGGGTACTAATCTTGTCGGGGATTGGGAACCCTTCGCGACAATGTCCAAAGTTTCAGCGGGATTTCCAAAATGTTGAAAGGAACTCGAAACATGTCAACCTTGGTTTTGAGAATCTCTCCCGGAGTTTGAGAGATTTGGACGTGAAAGGGTACCAATCTTGTCGGGGATTGGGAACCCTTTGCCAGAATGTCCAAAGTTTCAGCGGGATTTCCAAAATGTTGAAAGGAACTCGAAACATGTCAACCTTGGTTTTGAGAATCTCTCCCGGAGTTTGAGAGATTTGGACGTGAAAGGGTACCAATCTTGTCGGGGATTGGGAACCCTTCGCGAGAATGTCCAAAGTTTCAGCGGCATTTCCAAAATGTTGAAAGGAACTCGAAACATGTCAACCTTGGTTTTGAGAATCTCTCCCGGACCTTGAGAGATTTGGACGTGAAAGGGTACCAATCTTTTCGGGGATCTAGAACCCTCCGCCAGAATGTCCAGAGTTTCAGCGGGATTTCCAAAATGTTGAGAGGAACTCGAAACATGTCAACCTTGGTTTTGAGAATCTCTCCCGGACTTTGAGAGATTTGGACGTGAAAGGGTACCAATCTTGTCGGGTATTGGGAACCCTTCGCGAGAATGTCCAAAGTTTCAGTGGGATTTCCAAAATGTTGAAAGGAACTCGAAACATGTCAATCTTGGTTTTGAGAATCTCTCCCGGACTTTGAGAGATTTGGACGTGAAAGGGTACCAATCTTGTCGGGGATTGGGAACCCTTCGCGAGAATGTCCAAAGTTTCAGCGGGATTTCCAAAATGTTGAAAGGCACTCGAAACATGTCAAGCTTGGTTTTGAGAATCTCTCCCGGAGTTTGAGAGATTTGGACGTGAAAGGGTACCAATCTTGTCGGGGATTGGGAACCCTTCGCGAGAATGTCCAAAGTTTCAGCGGGATTTCCAAAATGTTGAAAGGAACTCGAAACATGTCAACCTTGGTTTTGAGAATCTCTCCCGGAGTTTGAGAGTTTTGGACGTGAAAGGGTACCAATCTTGTCGGGGATTGGGAACCCTTCGCGAGAATGTCCAAAGTTTCAGCGGGATTTCCAAAATGTTCAAAGGAACTCGAACCATGTCAACCTTGGTTTTGAGAATCTCTCCCGGAGTTTGAGAGATTTGGACGTGAAAGGGTACCAATCTTGTCGGGGATTGGGAACCCTTCGCGAGAATGTCCAAAGTTTCAGCGGGATTTCCAAAATGTTGAAAGGAACTCGAAACATGTCAACCTTGGTTTTGAGAATCTCTCCCGGAGTTTGAGAGATTTGGACGTGAAAGGGTACCAATCTTGTCGGGGATTGGGAACCCTTCGCGAGAATGTCCAAAGTTTCAGCGGGATTTCCAAAATGTTGAAAGGAACTCGAACCATGTCAACCTTGGTTTTGAGAATCTCTCCCGGAGTTTGAGAGATTTGGACGTGAAAGGGTACCAATCTTGTCGGGGATTGGGAACCCTTCGCCAGAATGTCCAAAGTTTCAGCGGGATTTCCAAAATGTTGAAAGGAACTCTAAACATATCAACCTTGGTTTTGAGAATCTCTCCCGGAGTTTGAGAGATTTGGACGTGAAAGGGTACCAAACTTGTCGGGGATTGGGAACCCTTCGCCAGAATGTCCAAAGTTTCAGCGGCATTTCCAAAATGTTGAAAGGAACTCGAAACATGTCAACCTTGGTTTTGAGAATCTCTCCCGGACTTTGAGAGATTTGGACGTGAAAGGGTACCAATCTTTTCGGGGATCTAGAACCCTCCGCCAGAATGTCCAAAGTTTCAGCGGGATTTCCAAAATGTTGAGAGGAACTCGAAACATGTCAACCTTGGTTTTGAGAATCTCTCCCGGAGTTTGAGAGATTTGGACGTGAAAGGGTACCAATCTTGTCGGGGATTGGGAACCCTTCGCGAGAATGTCCAAAGTTTCAGCGGGATTTCCAAAATGTTGAAAGGAACTCAAAACATGTCAACCTTGGTTTTGAGAATCTCTCCCGGAGTTTGAGAGATTTGGACGTGAAAGGGTACCAATCTTGTCGGGCATTGGGAACCCTTCGCGAGAATGTCCAAAGTTTCAGCGGGATTTCCAAAATGTTGAAAGGAACTCTAAACATGTCAACCTTGGTTTTGAGAATCTCTCCCGGAGTTTGAGAGATTTGGACGTGAAAGGGTACCAAACTTGTCGGGGATTGGGAACCCTTCGCGAGAATGTCCAAAGTTTCAGCGGGATTTCCAAAATGTTGAAAGGAACTCGAAACATGTCAACCTTGGTTTTGAGAATCTCTCCCGGACTTTGAGAGATTTGGACGTGAAAGGGTACCAATCTTTTCGGGGATCTAGAACCCTCCGCCAGAATGTCCAAAGTTTCAGCGGGATTTCCAAAATGTTGAAAGGAACTCGAAACATGTCAACCTTGTTTTTGAGAATCTCTCCCGGAGTTTGAGAGATTTGGACGTGAAAGGGTACCAATCTTGTCGGGGATTGGGAACCCTTCGCGAGAATGTCCAAAGTTTCAGCGGGATTTCCAAAATGTTGAAAGGAACTCGAAACATGTCAATCTTGGTTTTGAGAATCTCTCCCGGACTTTGAGAGATTTGGACGTGAAAGGGTACCAATCTTGTCAGGGATTGGGAACCCTTCGCGAGAATGTCCAAAGTTTCAGCGGGATTTCCAAAATGTTGAAAGGAACTCGAAACATGTCAAGCTTGGTTTTGAGAATCTCTCCCGGAGTTTGAGAGATTTGGACGTGAAAGGGTACCAATCTTGTCGGGCATTGGGAACCCTTCTCGAGAATGTCCAAAGTTTCAGCGGGATTTCCAAAATGTTGAAAGGAACTCGAAACATGTCAACCTTGGTTTTGAGAATCTCTCCCGGAGTTTGAGAGTTTTGGACGTGAAAGGGTACCAATCTTGTCGGGGATTGGGAACCCTTCGCGAGAATGTCCAAAGTTTCAGCGGGATTTCCAAAATGTTGAAAGGAACTCGAACCATGTCAACCTTGGTTTTGAGAATCTCTCCCGGAGTTGGAGAGATTTGGACGTGAAAGGGTACCAATCTTGTCGGGGATTGGGAAGACTTCGCGAGAATGTCCAAAGTTTCAGCGGGATTTCCAAAATGTTGAAAGGAACTCGAAACATGTCAACCTTGGTTTTGAGAATCTCTCCCGGAGTTTGAGAGATTTGGACGTGAAAGGGTACCAATCTTGTCGGGGATTGGGAACCCTCCGCCAGAATGTCCAAAGTTTCAGCGGGATTTCCAAAATGTTGAAAGGAACTCTAAACATGTCAACCTTGGTTTTGAGAATCTCTCCCGGAGTTTGAGAGATTTGGACGTGAAAGGGTACCAAACTTGTCGGGGATTGGGAACCCTTCGCGAGAATGTCCAAAGTTTCAGCGGGATTTCCAAAATGTTGAAAGGAACTCGAAACATGTCAAGCTCGGTTTTGAGAATCTTAGCCGGAGTTTGAGAGTTTTGGACGTGAAAGGGTACCAATCTTGTCGGGGATCGGGAACCCTTCGCGAGAATGTCCAAAGTTTCAGCGGGATTTCCAAAATGTTAAAAGGAACTCGAAACATGTCAACCTTGGTTTTGAGAATCTCTCCCGGAGTTTGAGAGATTTGGACGTGAAAGGGTACCAATCTTGTCGGGGATTGGGAACCCTTCGCGAGAATGTCCAAAGTTTCAGCGGGATTTCCAAAATGTTGAAAGGAACTCGAAACATGTCAAGCTTGGTTTTGAGAATCTCTCCCGGACTTTGAGAGATTTGGACGTGAAAGGGTACCAATCTTGTCGGGGATTGGGAAGACTTCGCGAGAATGTCCAAAGTTTCAGCGGGATTTCCAAAATGTTGAAAGGAACTCGAAACATGTCAACCTTGGTTTTGAGAATCTCTCCCGGAGTTTGAGAGATTTGGACGTGAAAGGGTACCAATCTTGTCGGGGATTGGGAACCCTTCGTGAGAATGTCCAAAGTTTCAGCGGGATATCCAAAATGTTGAAAGGAACTCGAACCATGTCAACCTTGGTTTTGAGAATCTCTCCCGGAGTTTGAGAGATTTGGACGTGAAAGGGTACCAATCTTGTCGGGGATTGGAAACCCTCCGCCAGAATGTCCAAAGTTTCAGCGGGATTTCCAAAATGTTGAAAGGATCTCTAAACATGTCAACCTTGGTTTTGAGAATCTCTCCCGGACTTTGAGAGATTTGGACGTGAAAGGGTACCAAACTTGTCGGGGATTGGGAACCCTTCGCGAGAATGTCCAAAGTTTCAGCGGGATTTCCAAAATGTTGAAAGGAACTCAAAACATGTCAAGCTTGGTTTTGAGAATCTTAGCCGGAGTTTCAGAGTTTTGGACGTGAAAGGGTACCAATCTTGTCGGGGATCGGGAACCCTTCGCGAGAATGTCCAAAGTTTCAGCAGGATTTCCAAAATGTTGAAAGGAACTCGAAACATGTCAACCTTGGTTTTGAGAATCTCTCCCGGAGTTTGAGAGATTTGGACGTGAAAGGGTACCAATCTTGTCGGGGATTGGGAACCCTTCGTGAGAATGTCCAAAGTTTCAGCGGCATTTCCAAAATGTTGAAAGGAACTCGAAACATGTCAACCTTGGTTTTGAGAATCTCTCCCGGAGTTTGAGAGATTTGGACGTGAAAGGGTACCAATCTTGTCGGGGATTGGGAACCCTCCGCCAGAATGTCCAAAGTTTCAGCGGGATTTCCAAAATGTTGAAAGGAACTCGAAACATGTCAATATTGGTTTTGAGAATCTCTCCCGGAGTTTGAGAGATTTGGACGTGAAAGGGTACCAATCTTGTCGGGTATTGGGAACCCTTCGCGAGAATGTCCAAAGTTTCAGTGGGATTTCCAAAATGTTGAAAGGAACTCGAAACATGTCAATCTTGGTTTTGAGAATCTCTCCCGGACTTTGAGAGATTTGGACGTGAAAGGGTACCAATCTTGTCAGGTATTGGGAACCCTTCGCGAGAATGTCCAAAGTTTCAGCGGGATTTCCAAAATGTTGAAAGGAACTCGAAACATGTCAAGCTTGGTTTTGAGAATCTCTCCCGGACTTTGAGAGATTTGGACGTGAAAGGGTACCAATCTTGTCGGGCATTGGGAACCCTTCGCGAGAATGTCCAAAGTTTCAGCGGGATTTCCAAAATGTTGAAAGGAACTCGAAACATGTCAACCTTGGTTTTGAGAATCTCTCCCGGAGTTTGAGAGTTTTGGACGTGAAAGGGTACCAATCTTGTCGGGGATTGGGAACCCTTCGCGAGAATGTCCAAAGTTTCAGCGGGATTTCCAAAATGTTGAAAGGAACTCGAACCATGTCAACCTTGGTTTTGAGAATCTCTCCCGGAGTTTGAGAGATTTGGACGTGAAAGGGTACCAATCTTGTCGGGGATTGGGAACCCTTCGCGAGAATGTCCAAAGTTTCAGCGGGATTTCCAAAATGTTGAAAGGAACTCGAAACATGTCAACCTTGGTTTTGAGAATCTCTCCCGGAGTTTGAGAGATTTGGACGTGAAAGGGTACCAATCTTGTCGGGGATTGGGAACCCTTCGCGAGAATGTCCAAAGTTTCAGCGGGATTTCCAAAATGTTGAAAGGAACTCGAACCATGTCAACCTTGGTTTTGAGAATCTCTCCCGGAGTTTGAGAGATTTGGACGTGAAAGGGTACCAATCTTGTCGGGGATTGGGAACCCTTCGCCAGAATGTCCAAAGTTTCAGCGGGATTTCCAAAATGTTGAAAGGAACTCTAAACATGTCAACCTTGGTTTTGAGAATCTCTCCCGGAGTTTGAGAGATTTGGACGTGAAAGGGTATCAATCTTGTCGGGGATTGGGAACCCTTCGCGAGAATGTCCAAAGTTTCAGCGGGATTTCCAAAATGTTGAAAGGAACTCAAAACATGTCAACCTTGGTTTTGAGAATCTCTCCCGGAGTTTGAGAGATTTGGACGTGAAAGGGTACCAATCTTGTCGGGCATTGGGAACCCTTCGCGAGAATGTCCAAAGTTTCAGCGGGATTTCCAAAATGTTGAAAGGAACTCGAAACATGTCAACCTTGGTTTTGAGAATCTCTCCCGGAGTTTGAGAGATTTGGACGTGAAAGGGTACCAATCTTGTCGGGGATTGGGAACCCTTTGCCAGAATGTCCGAAGTTTCAGCGGGATTTCCAAAATGTTGAAAGGAACTCGAAACATGTCAACCTTGGTTTTGAGAATCTCTCCCGGAGTTTGAGAGATTTGGACGTGAAAGGGTACCAATCTTGTCGGGGATTGGGAACCCTTCGTGAGAATGTCCAAAGTTTCAGCGGCATTTCCAAAATGTTGAAAGGAACTCGAAACATGTCAACCTTGGTTTTGAGAATCTCTCCCGGAGTTTGAGAGATTTGGACGTGAAAGGGTACCAATCTTGTCGGGGATTGGGAACCCTTCGCGAGAATGTCCAAAGTTTCAGCGGGATTTCCAAAATGTTGAAAGGAACTCGAGCCATGTCAACCTTGGTTTTGAGAATCTCTCCCGGAGTTTGAGAGATTTGGACGTGAAAGGGTACCAATCTTGTCGGGGATTGGGAACCCTTCGCCAGAATGTCCAAAGTTTCAGCGGGATTTCCAAAATGTTGAAAGGAACTCTAAACATGTCAACCTTGGTTTTGAGAATCTCTCCCGGAGTTTGAGAGATTTGGACGTGAAAGGGTACCAAACTTGTCGGGGATTGGGAACCCTTCGCGAGAATGTCCAAAGTTTCAGCGGGATTTCCAAAATGTTGAAAGGAACTCGAAACATGTCAACCTTGGTTTTGAGAATCTCTCCCGGACTTTGAGAGATTTGGACGTGAAAGGGTACCAATCTTTTCGGGGATCTAGAACCCTCCGCCAGAATGTCCAAAGTTTCAGCGGGATTTCCAAAATGTTGAAAGGAACTCGAAACATGTCAACCTTGTTTTTGAGAATCTCTCCCGGAGTTTGAGAGATTTGGACGTGAAAGGGTACCAATCTTGTCGGGGATTGGGAACCCTTCGCGAGAATGTCCAAAGTTTCAGCGGGATTTCCAAAATGTTGAAAGGAACTCGAAACATGTCAATCTTGGTTTTGAGAATCTCTCCCGGACTTTGAGAGATTTGGACGTGAAAGGGTACCAATCTTGTCAGGGATTGGGAACCCTTCGCGAGAATGTCCAAAGTTTCAGTGGGATTTCCAAAATGTTGAAAGGAACTCGAAACATGTCAAGCTTGGTTTTGAGAATCTCTCCCGGAGTTTGAGAGATTTGGACGTGAAAGGGTACCAATCTTGTCGGGCATTGGGAACCCTTCTCGAGAATGTCCAAAGTTTCAGCGGGATTTCCAAAATGTTGAAAGGAACTCGAAACATGTCAACCTTGGTTTTGAGAATCTCTCCCGGAGTTTGAGAGTTTTGGACGTGAAAGGGTACCAATCTTGTCGGGGATTGGGAACCCTTCGCGAGAATGTCCAAAGTTTCAGCGGGATTTCCAAAATGTTGAAAGGAACTCGAACCATGTCAACCTTGGTTTTGAGAATCTCTCCCGGAGTTGGAGAGATTTGGACGTGAAAGGGTACCAATCTTGTCGGGGATTGGGAAGACTTCGCGAGAATGTCCAAAGTTTCAGCGGGATTTCCAAAATGTTGAAAGGAACTCGAAACATGTCAACCTTGGTTTTGAGAATCTCTCCCGGAGTTTGAGAGATTTGGACGTGAAAGGGTACCAATCTTGTCGGGGATTGGGAACCCTCCGCCAGAATGTCCAAAGTTTCAGCGGGATTTCCAAAATGTTGAAAGGAACTCGAAACATGTCAACCTTGGTTTTGAGAATCTCTCCCGGAGTTTGAGAGATTTGGACGTGAAAGGGTACCAAACTTGTCGGGGATTGGGAACCCTTCGCGAGAATGTCCAAAGTTTCAGCGGGATTTCCAAAATGTTGAAAGGAACTCGAAACATGTCAAGCTCGGTTTTGAGAATCTTAGCCGGAGTTTGAGAGTTTTGGACGTGAAAGGGTACCAATCTTGTCGGGGATCGGGAACCCTTCGCGAGAATGTCCAAAGTTTCAGCGGGATTTCCAAAATGTTAAAAGGAACTCGAAACATGTCAACCTTGGTTTTGAGAATCTCTCCCGGAGTTTGAGAGATTTGGACGTGAAAGGGTACCAATCTTGTCGGGGATTGGGAACCCTTCGCGAGAATGTCCAAAGTTTCAGCGGGATTTCCAAAATGTTGAAAGGAACTCGAAACATGTCAAGCTTGGTTTTGAGAATCTCTCCCGGACTTTGAGAGATTTGGACGTGAAAGGGTACCAATCTTGTCGGGGATTGGGAAGACTTCGCGAGAATGTCCAAAGTTTCAGCGGGATTTCCAAAATGTTGAAAGGAACTCGAAACATGTCAACCTTGGTTTTGAGAATCTCTCCCGGAGTTTGAGAGATTTGGACGTGAAAGGGTACCAATCTTGTCGGGGATTGGGAACCCTTCGTGAGAATGTCCAAAGTTTCAGCGGGATATCCAAAATGTTGAAAGGAACTCGAACCATGTCAACCTTGGTTTTGAGAATCTCTCCCGGAGTTTGAGAGATTTGGACGTGAAAGGGTACCAATCTTGTCGGGGATTGGAAACCCTCCGCCAGAATGTCCAAAGTTTCAGCGGGATTTCCAAAATGTTGAAAGGATCTCTAAACATGTCAACCTTGGTTTTGAGAATCTCTCCCGGAGTTTGAGAGATTTGGACGTGAAAGGGTACCAAACTTGTCGGGGATTGGGAACCCTTCGCGAGAATGTCCAAAGTTTCAGCGGGATTTCCAAAATGTTGAAAGGAACTCAAAACATGTCAAGCTTGGTTTTGAGAATCTTAGCCGGAGTTTCAGAGTTTTGGACGTGAAAGGGTACCAATCTTGTCGGGGATCGGGAACCCTTCGCGAGAATGTCCAAAGTTTCAGCAGGATTTCCAAAATGTTGAAAGGAACTCGAAACATGTCAACCTTGGTTTTGAGAATCTCTCCCGGAGTTTGAGAGATTTGGACGTGAAAGGGTACCAATCTTGTCGGGGATTGGGAACCCTTCGTGAGAATGTCCAAAGTTTCAGCGGCATTTCCAAAATGTTGAAAGGAACTCGAAACATGTCAACCTTGGTTTTGAGAATCTCTCCCGGAGTTTGAGAGATTTGGACGTGAAAGGGTACCAATCTTGTCGGGGATTGGGAACCCTCCGCCAGAATGTCCAAAGTTTCAGCGGGATTTCCAAAATGTTGAAAGGAACTCGAAACATGTCAATATTGGTTTTGAGAATCTCTCCCGGAGTTTGAGAGATTTGGACGTGAAAGGGTACCAATCTTGTCGGGTATTGGGAACCCTTCGCGAGAATGTCCAAAGTTTCAGTGGGATTTCCAAAATGTTGAAAGGAACTCGAAACATGTCAATCTTGGTTTTGAGAATCTCTCCCGGACTTTGAGAGATTTGGACGTGAAAGGGTACCAATATTGTCAGGTATTGGGAACCCTTCGCGAGAATGTCCAAAGTTTCAGCGGGATTTCCAAAATGTTGAAAGGAACTCGAAACATGTCAAGCTTGGTTTTGAGAATCTCTCCCGGACTTTGAGAGATTTGGACGTGAAAGGGTACCAATCTTGTCGGGCATTGGGAACCCTTCGCGAGAATGTCCAAAGTTTCAGCGGGATTTCCAAAATGTTGAAAGGAACTCGAAACATGTCAACCTTGGTTTTGAGAATCTCTCCCGGAGTTTGAGAGTTTTGGACGTGAAAGGGTACCAATCTTGTCGGGGATTGGGAACCGTTCGCGAGAATGTCCAAAGTTTCAGCGGGATTTCCAAAATGTTGAAAGGAACTCGAACCATGTCAACCTTGGTTTTGAGAATCTCTCCCGGAGTTTGAGAGATTTGGACGTGAAAGGGTACCAATCTTGTCGGGGATTGGGAACCCTTCGCGAGAATGTCCAAAGTTTCAGCGGGATTTCCAAAATGTTGAAAGGAACTCGAAACATGTCAACCTTGGTTTTGAGAATCTCTCCCGGAGTTTGAGAGATTTGGACGTGAAAGGGTACCAATCTTGTCGGGGATTGGGAACCCTTCGCGACAATGTCCAAAGTTTCAGCGGCATTTCCAAAATGTTGAAAGGAACTCGAACCATGTCAACCTTGGTTTTGAGAATCTCTCCCGGAGTTTGAGAGATTTGGACGTGAAAGGGTACCAATCTTGTCGGGGATTGGGAACCCTTCGCCAGAATGTCCAAAGTTTCAGCGGGATTTCCAAAATGTTGAAAGGAACTCTAAACATGTCAACCTTGGTTTTGAGAATCTCTCCCGGAGTTTGAGAGATTTGGACGTGAAAGGGTACCAAACTTGTCGGGGATTGGGAACCCTTCGCGAGAATGTCCAAAGTTTCAGCGGCATTTCCAAAATGTTGAAAGGAACTCGAAACATGTCAACCTTGGTTTTGAGAATCTCTCCCGGACTTTGAGAGATTTGGACGTGAAAGGGTACCAATCTTTTCGGGGATCTAGAACCCTCCGCCAGAATGTCCAAAGTTTCAGCGGGATTTCCAAAATGTTGAAAGGAACTCGAAACATGTCAACCTTGGTTTTGAGAATCTCTCCCGGAGTTTGAGAGATTTGGACGTGAAAGGGTACCAATCTTGTCGGGGATTGGGAACCCTTCGCGAGAATGTCCAAAGTTTCAGCGGGATTTCCAAAATGTTGAAAGGAACTCGAAACATGTCAACCTTGGTTTTGAGAATCTCTCCCGGAGTTTGAGAGTTTTGGACGTGAAAGGGTACCAATCTTGTCGGGGATTGGGAACCCTTCGCGAGAATGTCCAAAGTTTCAGCGGGATTTCCAAAATGTTGAAAGGAACTCGAACCATGTCAACCTTGGTTTTGAGAATCTCTCCCGGAGTTTGAGAGATTTGGACGTGAAAGGGTACCAATCTTGTCGGGGATTGGGAAGACTTCGCGAGAATGTCCAAAGTTTCAGCGGGATTTCCAAAATGTTGAAAGGAACTCGAAACATGTCAACCTTGGTTTTGAGAATCTCTCCCGGAGTTTGAGAGATTTGGACGTGAAAGGGTACCAGTCTTGTCGGGGATTGGGAACCCTCCGCCAGAATGTCCAAAGTTTCAGCGGGATTTCCAAAATGTTGAAAGGAACTCTAAACATGTCAACCTTGGTTTTGAGAATCTCTCCCGGAGTTTGAGAGATTTGGACGTGAAAGGGTACCAAACTTGTCGGGGATTGGGAACCCTTCGCGAGAATGTCCAAAGTTTCAGCAGGATTTCCAAAATGTTGAAAGGAACTCGAAACATGTCAAGCTTGGTTTTGAGAATCTTAGCCGGAGTTTGAGAGTTTTGGACGTGAAAGGGTACCAATCTTGTCGGGGATCTAGAACCCTCCGCCAGAATGTCCAAAGTTTCAGCGGGATTTCCAAAATGTTAAAAGGAACTCGAAACATGTCAACCTTGGTTTTGAGAATCTCTCCCGGAGTTTGAGAGATTTGGACGTGAAAGGGTACCAATCTTGTCGGGGATTGGGAACCCTTCGCGAGAATGTCCAAAGTTTCAGCGGGATTTCCAAAATGTTGAAAGGAACTCGAACCATGTCAACCTTGGTTTTGAGAATCTCTCCCGGAGTTTGAGAGATTTGGACGTGAAAGGGTACCAATCTTGTCGGGGATTGGGAACCCTTCGCCAGAATGTCCAAAGTTTCAGCGGGATTTCCAAAATGTTGAAAGGAACTCTAAACATGTCAACCTTGGTTTTGAGAATCTCTCCCGGAGTTTGAGAGATTTGGACGTGAAAGGGTACCAAACTTGTCGGGGATTGGGAACCCTTCGCGAGAATGTCCAAAGTTTCAGCGGCATTTCCAAAATGTTGAAAGGAACTCGAAACATGTCAACCTTGGTTTTGAGAATCTCTCCCGGACTTTGAGAGATTTGGACGTGAAAGGGTACCAATCTTTTCGGGGATCTAGAACCCTCCGCCAGAATGTCCAAAGTTTCAGCGGGATTTCCAAAATGTTGAAAGGAACTCGAAACATGTCAACCTTGGTTTTGAGAATCTCTCCCGGAGTTTGAGAGATTTGGACGTGAAAGGGTACCAATCTTGTCGGGGATTGGGAACCCTTCGCGAGAATGTCCAAAGTTTCAGCGGGATTTCCAAAATGTTGAAAGGAACTCGAAACATGTCAACCTTGGTTTTGAGAATCTCTCCCGGACTTTGAGAGATTTGGACGTGAAAGGGTACCAATCTTGTCAGGGATTGGGAACCCTTCGCGAGAATGTCCAAAGTTTCAGCGGGATTTCCAAAATGTTGAAAGGAACTCGAAACATGTCAAGCTTGGTTTTGAGAATCTCTCCCGGAGTTTGAGAGATTTGGACGTGAAAGGGTACCAATCTTGTCGGGCATTGGGAACCCTTCGCGAGAATGTCCAAAGTTTCAGCGGGATTTCCAAAATGTTGAAAGGAACTCGAAACATGTCAACCTTGGTTTTGAGAATCTCTCCCGGAGTTTGAGAGTTTTGGACGTGAAAGGGTACCAATCTTGTCGGGGATTGGGAACCCTTCGCGAGAATGTCCAAAGTTTCAGCGGGATTTCCAAAATGTTGAAAGGAACTCGAAACATGTCAACCTTGGTTTTGAGAATCTCTCCCGGAGTTTGAGAGATTTGGACGTGAAAGGGTACCAATCTTGTCGGGGATTGGGAACCCTTCGCGAGAATGTCCAAAGTTTCAGCGGGATTTCCAAAATGTTGAAAGGAACTCGAAACATGTCAACCTTGGTTTTGAGAATCTCTCCCGGAGTTTGAGAGATTTGGACGTGAAAGGGTACCAATCTTGTCGGGGATTGGGAACCCTTCGCGAGAATGTCCAAAGTTTCAGCGGGATTTCCAAAATGTTGAAAGGAACTCGAACCATGTCAACCTTGGTTTTGAGAATCTCTCCCGGAGTTTGAGAGATTTGGACGTGAAAGGGTACCAATCTTGTCGGGGATTGGGAACCCTTCGCCAGAATGTCCAAAGTTTCAGCGGGATTTCCAAAATGTTGAAAGGAACTCTAAACATGTCAACCTTGGTTTTGAGAATCTCTCCCGGAGTTTGAGAGATTTGGACGTGAAAGGGTACCAAACTTGTCGGGGATTGGGAACCCTTCGCGAGAATGTCCAAAGTTTCAGCGGCATTTCCAAAATGTTGAAAGGAACTCGAAACATGTCAACCTTGGTTTTGAGAATCTCTCCCGGACTTTGAGAGATTTGGACGTGAAAGGGTACCAATCTTTTCGGGGATCTAGAACCCTCCGCCAGAATGTCCAAAGTTTCAGCGGGATTTCCAAAATGTTGAAAGGAACTCGAAACATGTCAACCTTGGTTTTGAGAATCTCTCCCGGAGTTTGAGAGATTTGGACGTGAATGGGTACCAATCTTGTCGGGGATTGGGAACCCTTCGCGAGAATGTCCAAAGTTTCAGCGGGATTTCCAAAATGTTGAAAGGAACTCGAAACATGTCAACCTTGGTTTTGAGAATCTCTCCCGGAGTTTGAGAGTTTTGGACGTGAAAGGGTACCAATCTTGTCGGGGATTGGGAACCCTTCGCGAGAATGTCCAAAGTTTCAGCGGGATTTCCAAAATGTTGAAAGGAACTCTAAACATGTCAACCTTGGTTTTGAGAATCTCTCCCGGAGTTTGAGAGATTTGGACGTGAAAGGGTACCAAACTTGTCGGGGATTGGGAACCCTTCGCGAGAATGTCCAAAGTTTCAGCGGCATTTCCAAAATGTTGAAAGGAACTCGAAACATGTCAACCTTGGTTTTGAGAATCTCTCCCGGAGTTTGAGAGATTTGGACGTGAAAGGGTACCAATCTTTTCGGGGATCTAGAACCCTCCGCGAGAATGTCCAAAGTTTCAGCGGGATTTCCAAAATGTTGAAAGGAACTCGAAACATGTCAACCTTGGTTTTGAGAATCTCTCCCGGAGTTTGAGAGATTTGGACGTGAAAGGGTACCAATCTTGTCGGGGATTGGGAACCCTTCGCGAGAATGTCCAAAGTTTCAGCGGGATTTCCAAAATGTTGAAAGGAACTCGAAACATGTCAATCTTGGTTTTGAGAATCTCTCCCGGACTTTGAGAGATTTGGACGTGAAAGGGTACCAATCTTGTCAGGGATTGGGAACCCTTCGCGAGAATGTCCAACGTTTCAGCGGGATTTCCAAAATGTTGAAAGGAACTCGAACCATGTCAACCTTGGTTTTGAGAATCTCTCCCGGACTTTGAGAGATTTGGACGTGAAAGGGTACCAATCTTGTCGGGGATTGGGAAGACTTCGCGAGAATGTCCAAAGTTTCAGCGGGATTTCCAAAATGTTGAAAGGAACTCGAAACATGTCAACCTTGGTTTTGAGAATCTCTCCCGGAGTTTGAGAGATTTGGACGTGAAAGGGTACCAATCTTGTTGGGGATTGGGAACCCTCCGCCAGAATGTCCAAAGTTTCAGCGGGATTTCCAAAATGTTGAAAGGAACTCTAAACATGTCAACCTTGGTTTTGAGAATCTCTCCCGGAGTTTGAGAGATTTGGACGTGAAAGGGTACCAATCTTGTCAGGGATTGGGAACCCTTCGCGAGAATGTCCAAAGTTTCAGCGGGATTTCCAAAATGTTGAAAGGAACTCGAAACATGTCAAGCTTGGTTTTGAGAATCTCTCCCGGAGTTTGAGAGATTTGGACGTGAAAGGGTACCAATCTTGTCGGGCATTGGGAACCCTTCGCGAGAATGTCCAAAGTTTCAGCGGGATTTCCAAAATGTTGAAAGGAACTCGAAACATGTCAACCTTGGTTTTGAGAATCTCTCCCGGAGTTTGAGAGTTTTGGACGTGAAAGGGTACCAATCTTGTCGGGGATTGGGAACCCTTCGCGAGAATGTCCAAAGTTTCAGCGGGATTTCCAAAATGTTGAAAGGAACTCGAAACATGTCAACCTTGGTTTTGAGAATCTCTCCCGGAGTTTGAGAGATTTGGACGTGAAAGGGTACCAATCTTGTCGGGGATTGGGAACCCTTCGCGAGAATGTCCAAAGTTTCAGCGGGATTTCCAAAATGTTGAAAGGAACTCGAAACATGTCAACCTTGGTTTTGAGAATCTCTCCCGGAGTTTGAGAGATTTGGACGTGAAAGGGTACCAATCTTGTCGGGGATTGGGAACCCTTCGCGAGAATGTCCAAAGTTTCAGCGGGATTTCCAAAATGTTGAAAGGAACTCGAACCATGTCAACCTTGGTTTTGAGAATCTCTCCCGGAGTTTGAGAGATTTGGACGTGAAAGGGTACCAATCTTGTCGGGGATTGGGAACCCTTCGCCAGAATGTCCAAAGTTTCAGCGGGATTTCCAAAATGTTGAAAGGAACTCTAAACATGTCAACCTTGGTTTTGAGAATCTCTCCCGGAGTTTCAGAGATTTGGACGTGAAAGGGTACCAAACTTGTCGGGGATTGGGAACCCTTCGCGAGAATGTCCAAAGTTTCAGCGGCATTTCCAAAATGTTGAAAGGAACTCGAAACATGTCAACCTTGGTTTTGAGAATCTCTCCCGGACTTTGAGAGATTTGGACGTGAAAGGGTACCAATCTTTTCGGGGATCTAGAACCCTCCGCCAGAATGTCCAAAGTTTCAGCGGGATTTCCAAAATGTTGAAAGGAACTCGAAACATGTCAACCTTGGTTTTGAGAATCTCTCCCGGAGTTTGAGAGATTTGGACGTGAAAGGGTACCAATCTTGTCGGGGATTGGGAACCCTTCGCGAGAATGTCCAAAGTTTCAGCGGGATTTCCAAAATGTTGAAAGGAACTCGAAACATGTCAACCTTGGTTTTGAGAATCTCTCCCGGAGTTTGAGAGTTTTGGACGTGAAAGGGTACCAATCTTGTCGGGGATTGGGAACCCTTCGCGAGAATGTCCAAAGTTTCAGCGGGATTTCCAAAATGTTGAAAGGAACTCTAAACATGTCAACCTTGGTTTTGAGAATCTCTCCCGGAGTTTGAGAGATTTGGACGTGAAAGGGTACCAAACTTGTCGGGGATTGGGAACCCTTCGCGAGAATGTCCAAAGTTTCAGCGGCATTTCCAAAATGTTGAAAGGAACTCGAAACATGTCAACCTTGGTTTTGAGAATCTCTCCCGGACTTTGAGAGATTTGGACGTGAAAGGGTACCAATCTTTTCGGGGATCTAGAACCCTCCGCCAGAATGTCCAAAGTTTCAGCGGGATTTCCAAAATGTTGAAAGGAACTCGAAACATGTCAACCTTGGTTTTGAGAATCTCTCCCGGAGTTTGAGAGATTTGGACGTGAAAGGGTACCAATCTTGTCGGGGATTGGGAACCCTTCGCGAGAATGTCCAAAGTTTCAGCGGGATTTCCAAAATGTTGAAAGGAACTCGAAACATGTCAATCTTGGTTTTGAGAATCTCTCCCGGACTTTGAGAGATTTGGACGTGAAAGGGTACCAATCTTGTCAGGGATTGGGAACCCTTCGCGAGAATGTCCAACGTTTCAGCGGGATTTCCAAAATGTTGAAAGGAACTCGAAACATGTCAAGCTTGGTTTTGAGAATCTCTCCCGGAGTTTGAGAGATTTGGACGTGAAAGGGTACCAATCTTGTCGGGCATTGGGAACCCTTCGCGAGAATGTCCAAAGTTTCAGCGGGATTTCCAAAATGTTGAAAGGAACTCGAAACATGTCAACCTTGGTTTTGAGAATCTCTCCCGGAGTTTGAGAGTTTTGGACGTGAAAGGGTACCAATCTTGTCGGGGATTGGGAACCCTTCGCGAGAATGTCCAAAGTTTCAGCGGGATTTCCAAAATGTTGAAAGGAACTCGAACCATGTCAACCTTGGTTTTGAGAATCTCTCCCGGACTTTGAGAGATTTGGACGTGAAAGGGTACCAATCTTGTCGGGGATTGGGAAGACTTCGCGAGAATGTCCAAAGTTTCAGCGGGATTTCCAAAATGTTGAAAGGAACTCGAAACATGTCAACCTTGGTTTTGAGAATCTCTCCCGGAGTTTGAGAGATTTGGACGTGAAAGGGTACCAATCTTGTCGGGGATTGGGAACCCTCCGCCAGAATGTCCAAAGTTTCAGCGGGATTTCCAAAATGTTGAAAGGAACTCTAAACATGTCAACCTTGGTTTTGAGAATCTCTCCCGGAGTTTGAGAGATTTGGACGTGAAAGGGTACCAAACTTGTCGGGGATTGGGAACCCTTCGCGAGAATGTCCAAAGTTTCAGCAGGATTTCCAAAATGTTGAAAGGAACTCGAAACATGTCAAGCTTGGTTTTGAGAATCTCTCCCGGAGTTTGAGAGTTTTGGACGTGAAAGGGTACCAATCTTGTCGGGGATCGGGAACCCTTCGCGAGAATGTCCAAAGTTTCAGCGGGATTTCCAAAATGTTAAAAGGAACTCGAAACATGTCAACCTTGGTTTTGAGAATCTCTCCCGGACTTTGAGAGATTTGGACGTGAAAGGGTACCAATCTTGTCGGGGATTGGGAACCCTTCGCGAGAATGTCCAAAGTTTCAGCGGGATTTCCAAAATGTTGAAAGGAACTCGAAACATGTCAAGCTTGGTTTTGAGAATCTCTCCCGGAGTTTGAGAGATTTGGACGTGAAAGGGTACCAATCTTGTCGGGGATTGGGAACCCTTCGCGAGAATGTCCAAAGTTTCAGCGGGATTTCCAAAATGTTGAAAGGAACTCGAAACATGTCAACCTTGGTTTTGAGAATCTCTCCCGGAGTTTGAGAGATTTGGACGTGAAAGGGTACCAATCTTGTCGGGGATTGGGAACCCTTCGCGAGAATGTCCAAAGTTTCAGCGGGATTTCCAAAATGTTGAAAGGAACTCGAACCATGTCAACCTTGGTTTTGAGAATCTTAGCCGGAGTTTGAGAGTTTTGGACGTGAAAGGGTACCAATCTTGTCGGGGATCGGGAACCCTTCGCGAGAATGTCCAAAGTTTCAGCGGGATTTCCAAAATGTTCAAAGGAACTCGAAACATGTCAACCTTGGTTTTGAGAATCTCTCCCGGAGTTTGAGAGATTTGGACGTGAAAGGGTACCAATCTTGTCGGGGATTGGGAACCCTTCGCGAGAATGTCCAAAGTTTCAGCGGGATTTCCAAAATGTTGAAAGGAACTCGAAACATATCAACCTTGGTTTTGAGAATCTCTCCCGGAGTTTGAGAGTTTTGGACGTGAAAGGGTACCAATCTTTTCGGGGATTGGGAACCCTTCGCGAGAATGTCCAAAGTTTCAGTGGGATTTCCAAAATGTTGAGAGGAACTCGAAACATGTCAACCTCGGTATTGAGAATCTCTCCCGGAGTTTGAGAGATTTGGACGTGAAAGGGTACCAGTCTTGTCGGGGATTGGGAACCCTTCGCGAGAATGTCCAAAGTTTCAGCGGGATTTCCAAAATGTTGAAAGGAACTCGAAACATGTCAAGCTTGGTTTTGAGAATCTTAGCCGGAGTTTGAGAGTTTTGGACGTGAAAGGGTACCAATCTTGTCGGGGATCGGGAACCCTTCGCGAGAATGTCCAAAGTTTCAGCGGGATTTCCAAAATGTTCAAAGGAACTCGAAACATGTCAAACTTGGTTTTGAGAATCTCTCCCGGAGTTTGAGAGATTTGGACGTGAAAGGGTACCAATCTTGTCGGGGATTGGGAACCCTTCGCGAGAATGTCCAAAGTTTCAGCGGTATTTCCAAAATGTTAAAAGGAACTCGAACCATGTCAACCTTGGTTTTGAGAATCTCTCCCAGAGTTTGAGAGATTTGGACGTGAAAGGGTACCAATCTTGTCGGGGATTGGGAACCCTCCGCCAGAATGTCCAAAGTTTCAGCGGGATTTCCAAAATGTTGAAAGGAACTCGAAACATGTCAAGCTTGGTTTTGAGAATCTCTCCCGGAGTTTGAGAGATTTGGACGTGAAAGGGTACCAAACTTGTCGGGGATTGGGAACCCTTCGCGAGAATGTCCAAAGTTTCAGCGGGATTTCCAAAATGTTGAAAGGAACTCGAAACATGTCAAGCTTGGTTTTGAGAATCTTAGCCGGAGTTTGATAGTTTTGGACGTGAAAGGGTACCAATCTTGTCGGGGATCGGGAACCCTTCGCGAGAATGTCCAAAGTTTCAGCGGGATTTCCAAAATGTTGAAAGGAACTCGAACCATGTCAACCTTGGTTTTGAGAATCTCTCCCGGAGTTTGAGAGATTTGGACGTGAAAGGGTACCAATCTTGTCGGGGATTGGGAACCCTTCGCCAGAATGTCCAAAGTTTCAGCGGGATTTCCAAAATGTTGAAAGGAACTCTAAACATGTCAACCTTGGTTTTGAGAATCTCTCCCGGACTTTGAGAGATTCGGACGTGAAAGGGTACCAAACTTGTCGGGGATTGGGAACCCTTCGCGAGAATGTCCAAAGTTTCAGCGGGATTTCCAAAATGTTGAAAGGAACTCGAAACATGTCAAGCTTGGTTTTGAGAATCTCTCCCGGAGTTTGAGAGATTTGGACGTGAAAGGGTACCAATCTTGTCGGGGATTGGGAACCCTTCGCGAGAATGTCCAAAGTTTCAGCGGGATTTCCAAAATGTTGAAAGGAACTCTAAACATGTCAACCTTGGTTTTGAGAATCTCTCCCGGACTTTGAGAGATTTGGAAGTGAAAAGGTACCAATCTTGTCGGGGATCTAGAACCCTCCGCCAGAATGTCCAAAGTTTCAGCGGGATTTCCAAAATGTTGAAAGGAACTCGAAACATGTCAACCTTGGTTTTGAGAATCTCTCCCGGAGTTTGAGAGATTTGGACGTGAAAGGGTACCAATCTTGTCGGGGATTGGGAACCCTTCGCGAGAATGTCCAAAGTTTCAGCGGGATTTCCAAAATGTTGAAAGGAACTCGAAACATATCAACCTTGGTTTTGAGAATCTCTCCCGGAGTTTGAGAGATTTGGACGTGAAAGGGTACCAATCTTTTCGGGGATTGGGAACCCTTCGCGAGAATGTCCAAAGTTTCAGTGGGATTTCCAAAATGTTGAGAGGAACTCGAAACATGTCAACCTCGGTATTGAGAATCTCTCCCGGAGTTTGAGAGATTTGGACGTGAAAGGGTACCAGTCTTGTCGGGGATTGGGAACCCTTCGCGAGAATGTCCAAAGTTTCAGCGGGATTTCCAAAATGTTGAAAGGAACTCGAAACATGTCAAGCTTGGTTTTGAGAATCTTAGCCGGAGTTTGAGAGTTTTGGACGTGAAAGGGTACCAATCTTGTCGGGGATCGGGAACCCTTCGCGAGAATGTCCAAAGTTTCAGCGGGATTTCCAAAATGTTCAAAGGAACTCGAAACATGTCAAACTTGGTTTTGAGAATCTCTCCCGGAGTTTGAGAGATTTGGACGTGAAAGGGTACCAATCTTGTCGGGGATTGGGAACCCTTCGCGAGAATGTCCAAAGTTTCAGCGGTATTTCCAAAATGTTAAAAGGAACTCGAACCATGTCAACCTTGGTTTTGAGAATCTCTCCCAGAGTTTGAGAGATTTGGACGTGAAAGGGTACCAATCTTGTCGGGGATTGGGAACCCTCCGCCAGAATGTCCAAAGTTTCAGCGGGATTTCCAAAATGTTGAAAGGAACTCGAAACATGTCAAGCTTGGTTTTGAGAATCTCTCCCGGAGTTTGAGAGATTTGGACGTGAAAGGGTACCAAACTTGTCGGGGATTGGGAACCCTTCGCGAGAATGTCCAAAGTTTCAGCGGGATTTCCAAAATGTTGAAAGGAACTCGAAACATGTCAAGCTTGGTTTTGAGAATCTTAGCCGGAGTTTGAGAGTTTTGGACGTGAAAGGGTACCAATCTTGTCGGGGATCGGGAACCCTTCGCGAGAATGTCCAAAGTTTCAGCGGGATTTCCAAAATGTTGAAAGGAACTCGAACCATGTCAACCTTGGTTTTGAGAATCTCTCCCGGAGTTTGAGAGATTTGGACGTGAAAGGGTACCAATCTTGTCGGGGATTGGGAACCCTTCGCCAGAATGTCCAAAGTTTCAGCGGGATTTCCAAAATGTTGAAAGGAACTCTAAACATGTCAACCTTGGTTTTGAGAATCTCTCCCGGACTTTGAGAGATTCGGACGTGAAAGGGTACCAAACTTGTCGGGGATTGGGAACCCTTCGCGAGAATGTCCAAAGTTTCAGCGGGATTTCCAAAATGTTGAAAGGAACTCGAAACATGTCAAGCTTGGTTTTGAGAATCTCTCCCGGAGTTTGAGAGATTTGGACGTGAAAGGGTACCAATCTTGTCGGGGATTGGGAACCCTTCGCGAGAATGTCCAAAGTTTCAGCGGGATTTCCAAAATGTTGAAAGGAACTCTAAACATGTCAACCTTGGTTTTGAGAATCTCTCCCGGACTTTGAGAGATTTGGAAGTGAAAAGGTACCAATCTTGTCGGGGATCTAGAACCCTCCGCCAGAATGTCCAAAGTTTCAGCGGGATTTCCAAAATGTTGAAAGGAACTCGAAACATGTCAAGCTTGGTTTTGAGAATCTTAGCCGGAGTTGGAGAGATTTGGACGTGAAAGGGTACCAATCTTGTCGGGGATCGGGAACCCTTCGCGAGAATGTCCAAAGTTTCAGCGGGATTTCCAAAATGTTGAAAGGAACTCGAACCATGTCAACCTTGGTTTTGAGAATCTCTCCCGGAGTTTGAGAGATTTGGACGTGAAAGGGTACCAATCTTGTCGGGGATTGGGAACCCTTCGCCAGAATGTCCAAAGTTTCAGCGGGATTTCCAAAATGTTGAAAGGAACTCTAAACATGTCAACCTTGGTTTTGAGAATCTCTCCCGGACTTTGAGAGATTCGGACGTGAAAGGGTACCAAACTTGTCGGGGATTGGGAACCCTTCGCGAGAATGTCCAAAGTTTCAGCGGGATTTCCAAAATGTTGAAAGGAACTCGAAACATGTCAAGCTTGGTTTTGAGAATCTTAGCCGGAGTTTGAGAGTTTTGGACGTGAAAGGGTACTAATCTTGTCGGGGATCGGGAACCCTTCGCGAGAATGTCCAAAGTTTCAGCGGGATTTCCAAAATGTTGAAAGGAACTCGAAACATGTCAACCTTGGTTTTGAGAATCTCTCCCGGAGTTTGAGAGATTTGGACGTGAAAGGGTACCAATCTTGTCGGGGATTGGGAACCCTTCGCGAGAATGTCCAAAGTTTCAGCGGGATTTCCAAAATGTTGAAAGGAACTCGAAACATATCAACCTTGGTTTTGAGAATCTCTCCCAAAGTTTGAGAGATTTGGACGTGAAAGGGTACCAATCTTTTCGGGGATTGGGAACCCTTCGCGAGAATGTCCAAAGTTTCAGTGGGATTTCCAAAATGTTGAGAGGAACTCGAAACATGTCAACCTCGGTATTGAGAATCTCTCCCGGAGTTTGAGAGATTTGGACGTGAAAGGGTACCAGTCTTGTCGGGGATTGGGAACCCTTCGCGAGAATGTCCAAAGTTTCAGCGGGATTTCCAAAATGTTGAAAGGAACTCGAAACATGTCAAGCTTGGTTTTGAGAATCTTAGCCGGAGTTTGAGAGTTTTGGACGTGAAAGGGTACCAATCTTGTCGGGGATCGGGAACCCTTCGCGAGAATGTCCAAAGTTTCAGCGGGATTTCCAAAATGTTCAAAGGAACTCGAAACATGTCAAACTTGGTTTTGAGAATCTCTCCCGGAGTTTGAGAGATTTGGACGTGAAAGGGTACCAATCTTGTCGGGGATTGGGAACCCTTCGCGAGAATGTCCAAAGTTTCAGCGGTATTTCCAAAATGTTAAAAGGAACTCGAACCATGTCAACCTTGGTTTTGAGAATCTCTCCCAGAGTTTGAGAGATTTGGACGTGAAAGGGTACCAATCTTGTCGGGGATTGGGAACCCTCCGCCAGAATGTCCAAAGTTTCAGCGGGATTTCCAAAATGTTGAAAGGAACTCGAAACATGTCAAGCTTGGTTTTGAGAATCTCTCCCGGAGTTTGAGAGATTTGGACGTGAAAGGGTACCAATCTTGTCGGGGATTGGGAACCCTTCGCGAGAATGTCCAAAGTTTCAGCGGGATTTCCAAAATGTTGAAAGGAACTCGAAACATGTCAAGCTTGGTTTTGAGAATCTTAGCCGGAGTTTGAGAGTTTTGGACGTGAAAGGGTACCAATCTTGTCGGGGATCGGGAACCCTTCGCGAGAATGTCCAAAGTTTCAGCGGGATTTCCAAAATGTTGAAAGGAACTCGAAACATGTCAAGCTTGGTTTTGAGAATCTCTCCCGGAGTTTGAGAGATTTGGACGTGAAAGGGTACCAATCTTGTCGGGGATTGGGAACCCTTCGCGACAATGTCCAAAGTTTCAGCGGCATTTCCAAAATGTTGAAAGGAACTCGAAACATGTCAACCTTGGTTTTGAGAATCTCTCCCGGAGTTTGAGAGATTTGGACGTGAAAGGGTACCAATCTTGTCGGGGATTGGGAACCCTTCGCGAGAATGTCCAAAGTTTCAGCGGGATTTCCAAAATGTTGAAAGGAACTCGAACCATGTCAATCTTGGTTTTGAGAATCTCTCCCGGAGTTTGAGAGATTTGGACGTGAAAGGGTACCAATCTTGTCGGGGATTGGGAACCCTTCGCCAGAATGTCCAAAGTTTCAGCGGGATTTCCAAAATGTTGAAAGGAACTCTAAACATGTCAACCTTGGTTTTGAGAATCTTAGCCGGAGTTTGAGAGTTTTGGACGTGAAAGGGTACCAATCTTGTCGGGGATCGGGAACCCTTCGCGAGAATGTCCAAAGTTTCAGCGGGATTTCCAAAATGTTCAAAGGAACTCGAAACATGTCAAACTTGGTTTTGAGAATCTCTCCCGGAGTTTGAGAGATTTGGACGTGAAAGGGTACCAATCTTGTCGGGGATTGGGAACCCTTCGCGAGAATGTCCAAAGTTTCAGCGGTATTTCCAAAATGTTGAAAGGAACTCGAACCATGTCAACCTTGGTTTTGAGAATCTCTCCCGGAGTTTGAGAGATTTGGACGTGAAAGGGTACCAATCTTGTCGGGGATTGGGAACCCTCCGCCAGAATGTCCAAAGTTTCAGCGGGATTTCCAAAATGTTGAAAGGAACTCTAAACATGTCAACCTTGGTTTTGAGAATCTCTCCCGGAGTTTGAGAGATTTGGACGTGAAAGGGTACCAAACTTGTCGGGGATTGGGAACCCTTCACGAGAATGTCCAAAGTTTCAGCGGGATTTCCAAAATGTTGAAAGGAACTCGAAACATGTCAAGCTTGGTTTTGAGAATCTTAGCCGGAGTTTGAGAGTTTTGGACGTGAAAGGGTACCAATCTTGTCGGGGATTGGGAAGACTTCGCGAGAATGTCCAAAGTTTCAGCGGGATTTCCAAAATGTTGAAAGGAACTCGAAACATGTCAACCTTGGTTTTGAGAATCTCTCCCGGAGTTTGAGAGATTTGGACGTGAAAGGGTACCAATCTTGTCGGGGATTGGGAACCCTTCGCGAGAATGTCCAAAGTTTCAGCGGGATTTCCAAAATGTTGAAAGGAACTCGAACCATGTCAACCTTGGTTTTGAGAATCTCTCCCGGAGTTTGAGAGATTTGGACGTGAAAGGGTACCAATCTTGTCGGGGATTGGGAACCCTCCGCCAGAATGTCCAAAGTTTCAGCGGGATTTCCAAAATGTTGAAAGGAACTCTAAACATGTCAACCTTGGTTTTGAGAATCTCTCCCGGAGTTTGAGAGATTTGGACGTGAAAGGGTACCAAACTTGTCGGGGATTGGGAACCCTTCGCGAGAATGTCCAAAGTTTCAGCAGGATTTCCAAAATGTTGAAAGGAACTCGAAACATGTCAAGCTTGGTTTTGAGAATCTTAGCCGGAGTTTGAGAGTTTTGGACGTGAAAGGGTACCAGTCTTGTCGGGGATCGGGAACCCTTCGCGAGAATGTCCAAAGTTTCAGCGGGATTTCCAAAATGTTAAAAGGAACTCGAAACATGTCAACCTTGGTTTTGAGAATCTCTCCCGGAGTTTGAGAGATTTGGACGTGAAAGGGTACCAATCTTGTCGGGGATTGGGAACCCTTCGCGAGAATGTCCAAAGTTTCAGCGGGATTTCCAAAATGTTGAAAGGAACTCGAAACATGTCAAGCTTGGTTTTGAGAATCTCTCCCGGAGTTTGAGAGATTTGGACGTGAAAGGGTACCAATCTTGTCGGGGATTGGGAACCCTTCGCGACAATGTCCAAAGTTTCAGCGGGATTTCCAAAATGTTAAAAGGAACTCGAAACATGTCAACCTTGGTTTTGAGAATCTCTCCCGGAGTTTGAGAGATTTGGACGTGAAAGGGTACCAATCTTGTCGGGGATTGGGAACCCTTCGCGAGAATGTCCAAAGTTTCAGCGGGATTTCCAAAATGTTGAAAGGAACTCGAACCATGTCAACCTTGGTTTTGAGAATCTCTCCCGGAGTTTGAGAGATTTGGACGTGAAAGGGTACCAATCTTGTCGGGGATTGGGAACCCTCCGCCAGAATGTCCAAAGTTTCAGCGGGATTTCCAAAATGTTGAAAGGAACTCGAAACATGTCAACCTTGGTTTTGAGAATCTCTCCCGGAGTTTGAGAGATTTGGACGTGAAAGGGTACCAGTCTTGTCGGGGATTGGGAACCCTTCGCGAGAATGTCCAAAGTTTCAGCGGGATTTCCAAAATGTTGAAAGGAACTCGAAACATGTCAAGCTTGGTTTTGAGAATCTTAGCCGGAGTTTGAGAGTTTTGGACGTGAAAGGGTACCAATCTTGTCGGGGATCGGGAACCCTTCGCGAGAATGTCCAAAGTTTCAGCGGGATTTCCAAAATGTTCAAAGGAACTCGAAACATGTCAAACTTGGTTTTGAGAATCTCTCCCGGAGTTTGAGAGATTTGGACGTGAAAGGGTACCAATCTTGTCGGGGATTGGGAACCCTTCGCGAGAATGTCCAAAGTTTCAGCGGTATTTCCAAAATGTTAAAAGGAACTCGAACCATGTCAACCTTGGTTTTGAGAATCTCTCCCAGAGTTTGAGAGATTTGGACGTGAAAGGGTACCAATCTTGTCGGGGATTGGGAACCCTCCGCCAGAATGTCCAAAGTTTCAGCGGGATTTCCAAAATGTTGAAAGGAACTCGAAACATGTCAAGCTTGGTTTTGAGAATCTCTCCCGGAGTTTGAGAGATTTGGACGTGAAAGGGTACCAAACTTGTCGGGGATTGGGAACCCTTCGCGAGAATGTCCAAAGTTTCAGCGGGATTTCCAAAATGTTGAAAGGAACTCGAAACATGTCAAGCTTGGTTTTGAGAATCTTAGCCGGAGTTTGAGAGTTTTGGACGTGAAAGGGTACCAATCTTGTCGGGGATCGGGAACCCTTCGCGAGAATGTCCAAAGTTTCAGCGGGATTTCCAAAATGTTGAAAGGAACTCGAAACATGTCAAGCTTGGTTTTGAGAATCTCTCCCGGAGTTTGAGAGATTTGGACGTGAAAGGGTACCAATCTTGTCGGGGATTGGGAACCCTTCGCGACAATGTCCAAAGTTTCAGCGGCATTTCCAAAATGTTGAAAGGAACTCGAAACATGTCAACCTTGGTTTTGAGAATCTCTCCCGGAGTTTGAGAGATTTGGACGTGAAAGGGTACCAATCTTGTCGGGGATTGGGAACCCTTCGCGAGAATGTCCAAAGTTTCAGCGGGATTTCCAAAATGTTGAAAGGAACTCTAAACATGTCAACCTTGGTTTTGAGAATCTCTCCCGGACTTTGAGAGATTTGGAAGTGAAAAGGTACCAATCTTGTCGGGGATCTAGAACCCTCCGCCAGAATGTCCAAAGTTTCAGCGGGATTTCCAAAATGTTGAAAGGAACTCGAAACATGTCAAGCTTGGTTTTGAGAATCTTAGCCGGAGTTTGAGAGTTTTGGACGTGAAAGGGTACCAATCTTGTCGGGGATCGGGAACCCTTCGCGAGAATGTCCAAAGTTTCAGCGGGATTTCCAAAATGTTCAAAGGAACTCGAAACATGTCAAACTTGGTTTTGAGAATCTCTCCCGGAGTTTGAGAGATTTGGACGTGAAAGGGTACCAATCTTGTCGGGGATTGGGAACCCTTCGCGAGAATGTCCAAAGTTTCAGCGGTATTTCCAAAATGTTGAAAGGAACTCGAACCATGTCAACCTTGGTTTTGAGAATCTCTCCCGGAGTTTGAGAGATTTGGACGTGAAAGGGTACCAATCTTGTCGGGGATTGGGAACCCTCCGCCAGAATGTCCAAAGTTTCAGCGGGATTTCCAAAATGTTGAAAGGAACTCTAAACATGTCAACCTTGGTTTTGAGAATCTCTCCCGGAGTTTGAGAGATTTGGACGTGAAAGGGTACCAAACTTGTCGGGGATTGGGAACCCTTCACGAGAATGTCCAAAGTTTCAGCGGGATTTCCAAAATGTTGAAAGGAACTCGAAACATGTCAAGCTTGGTTTTGAGAATCTTAGCCGGAGTTTGAGAGTTTTGGACGTGAAAGGGTACCAATCTTGTCGGGGATTGGGAAGACTTCGCGAGAATGTCCAAAGTTTCAGCGGGATTTCCAAAATGTTGAAAGGAACTCGAAACATGTCAACCTTGGTTTTGAGAATCTCTCCCGGAGTTTGAGAGATTTGGACGTGAAAGGGTACCAATCTTGTCGGGGATTGGGAACCCTTCGCGAGAATGTCCAAAGTTTCAGCGGGATTTCCAAAATGTTGAAAGGAACTCGAACCATGTCAACCTTGGTTTTGAGAATCTCTCCCGGAGTTTGAGAGATTCGGACGTGAAAGGGTACCAATCTTGTCGGGGATTGGGAACCCTCCGCCAGAATGTCCAAAGTTTCAGCGGGATTTCCAAAATGTTGAAAGGAACTCTAAACATGTCAACCTTGGTTTTGAGAATCTCTCCCGGAGTTTGAGAGATTTGGACGTGAAAGGGTACCAAACTTGTCGGGGATTGGGAACCCTTCGCGAGAATGTCCAAAGTTTCAGCAGGATTTCCAAAATGTTGAAAGGAACTCGAAACATGTCAAGCTTGGTTTTGAGAATCTTAGCCGGAGTTTGAGAGTTTTGGACGTGAAAGGGTACCAGTCTTGTCGGGGATCGGGAACCCTTCGCGAGAATGTCCAAAGTTTCAGCGGGATTTCCAAAATGTTAAAAGGAACTCGAAACATGTCAACCTTGGTTTTGAGAATCTCTCCCGGAGTTTGAGAGATTTGGACGTGAAAGGGTACCAATCTTGTCGGGGATTGGGAACCCTTCGCGAGAATGTCCAAAGTTTCAGCGGGATTTCCAAAATGTTGAAAGGAACTCGAAACATGTCAAGCTTGGTTTTGAGAATCTCTCCCGGAGTTTGAGAGATTTGGACGTGAAAGGGTACCAATCTTGTCGGGGATTGGGAACCCTTCGCGACAATGTCCAAAGTTTCAGCGGGATTTCCAAAATGTTAAAAGGAACTCGAAACATGTCAACCTTGGTTTTGAGAATCTCTCCCGGAGTTTGAGAGATTTGGACGTGAAAGGGTACCAATCTTGTCGGGGATTGGGAACCCTTCGCGAGAATGTCCAAAGTTTCAGCGGGATTTCCAAAATGTTGAAAGGAACTCGAACCATGTCAACCTTGGTTTTGAGAATCTCTCCCGGAGTTTGAGAGATTTGGACGTGAAAGGGTACCAATCTTGTCGGGGATTGGGAACCCTCCGCCAGAATGTCCAAAGTTTCAGCGGGATTTCCAAAATGTTGAAAGGAACTCGAAACATGTCAACCTTGGTTTTGAGAATCTCTCCCGGAGTTTGAGAGATTTGGACGTGAAAGGGTACCAAACTTGTCGGGGATTGGGAACCCTTCGCGAGAATGTCCAAAGTTTCAGCGGGATTTCCAAAATGTTGAAAGGAACTCAAAACATGTCAAGCTTTGTTTTGAGAATCTTAGCCGGAGTTTGAGAGTTTTGGACGTGAAAGGGTACCAATCTTGTCAGGGATCGGGAACCCTTCGCGAGAATGTCCAAAGTTTCAGCGGGATTTCCAAAATGTTAAAAGGAACTCGAAACATGTCAACCTTGGTTTTGAGAATCTCTCCCAAAGTTTGAGAGATTTGGACGTGAAAGGGTACCAATCTTGTCGGGGATTGGGAACCCTTCGCCAGAATGTCCAAAGTTTCAGCGGGATTTCCAAAATGTTGAAAGGAACTCGAAACATGTCAAGCTTGGTTTTGAGAATCTCTCCCGGAGTTTGAGAGATTTGGACGTGAAAGGGTACCAATCTTGTCGGGGATTTGGAACCCTTCGCGAGAATGTCCAAAGTTTCAGTGGGATTTCCAAAATGTTGAAAGGAACTCGAAACATGTCAACCTTGGTTTTGAGAATCTCTCCCGGAGTTTGAGAGATTTGGACGTGAAAGGGTACCAATCTTGTCGGGGATTGGGAACCCTTCGCCAGAATGTCCAAAGTTTCAGCGGGATTTCCAAAATGTTGAAAGGAACTCGAAACATGTCAAGCTTGGTTTTGAGAATCTCTCCCGGAGTTGGAGAGATTTGGACGTGAAAGGGTACCAATCTTGTCGGGGATTGGGAACCCTTCGCGACAATGTCCAAAGTTTCAGCGGGATTTCCAAAATGTTGAAAGGAACTCGAACCATGTCAACCTTGGTTTTGAGAATCTCTCCCGGAGTTTGAGAGATTTGGACGTGAAAGGGTACCAATCTTGTCGGGGATTGGGAACCCTTCGCCAGAATGTCCAAAGTTTCAGCGGGATTTCCAAAATGTTGAAAGGAACTCTAAACATGTCAACCTTGGTTTTGGGAATCTCTCCCGGACTTTGAGAGATTCGGACGTGAAAGGGTACCAAACTTGTTGGGGATTGGGAACCCTTCGCGAGAATGTCCAAAGTTTCAGCGGGATTTCCAAAATGTTGAAAGGAACTCGAAACATGTCAAGCTTGGTTTTGAGAATCTTAGCCGGAGTTTGAGAGTTTTGGACGTGAAAGGGTACTAATCTTGTCGGGGATCGGGAACCCTTCGCGAGAATGTCCAAAGTTTCAGCGGGATTTCCAAAATGTTGAAAGGAACTCGAAACATGTCAACCTTGGTTTTGAGAATCTCTCCCGGAGTTTGAGAGATTTGGACGTGAAAGGGTACCAATCTTGTCGGGGATTGGGAACCCTTCGCGAGAATGTCCAAAGTTTCAGCGGGATTTCCAAAATGTTGAAAGGAACTCGAAACATATCAACCTTGGTTTTGAGAATCTCTCCCGGAGTTTGAGAGATTTGGACGTGAAAGGGTACCAATCTTTTCGGGGATCTAGAACCCTCCGCCAGAATGTCCAAAGTTTCAGCGGGATTTTCAAAATGTTGAAAGGAACTCGAAACATGTCAAGCTTGGTTTTGAGAATCTTAGCCGGAGTTTGAGAGTTTTGGACGTGAAAGGGTACTAATCTTGTCGGGGATCGGGAACCCTTCGCGAGAATGTCCAAAGTTTCAGCGGGATTTCCAAAATGTTGAAAGGAACTCGAAACATGTCAACCTTGGTTTTGAGAATCTCTCCCGGAGTTTGAGAGATTTGGACGTGAAAGGGTACCAATCTTGTCGGGGATTGGGAACCCTTCGCGAGAATGTCCAAAGTTTCAGCGGTATTTCCAAAATGTTGAAAGGAACTCGAACCATGTCAACCTTGGTTTTGAGAATCTCTCCCGGAGTTTGAGAGATTTGGACGTGAAAGGGTACCAATCTTGTCGGGGATTGGGAACCCTCCGCCAGAATGTCCAAAGTTTCAGCGGGATTTCCAAAATGTTGAAAGGAACTCTAAACATGTCAACCATGGTTTTGAGAATCTCTCCCGGAGTTTGAGAGATTTGGACGTGAAAGGGTACCAAACTTGTCGGGGATTGGGAACCCTTCGCGAGAATGTCCAAAGTTTCAGCGGGATTTCCAAAATGTTGAAAGGAACTCGAAACATGTCAAGCTTGGTTTTGAGAATCTTAGCCGGAGTTTGAGAGTTTTGGACGTGAAAGGGTACCAATCTTGTCGGGGATCGGGAACCCTTCGCGAGAATGTCCAAAGTTTCAGCGGGATTTCCAAAATGTTGAAAGGAACTCGAAACATGCCAAGCTTGGTTTTGAGAATCTCTCCCGGAGTTTGAGAGATTTGGACGTGAAAGGGTACCAATCTTGTCGGGGATTGGGAAGACTTCGCGAGAATGTCCAAAGTTTCAGCGGGATTTCCAAAATGTTGAAAGGAACTCGAAACATGTCAACCTTGGTTTTGAGAATCTCTCCCGGACTTTGAGAGATTTGGACGTGAAAGGGTACCAATCTTGTCGGGGATTGGGAACCCTTCGCGAGAATGTCCAAAGTTTCAGCGGGATTTCCAAAATGTTGAAAGGAACTCGAACCATGTCAACCTTGGTTTTGAGAATCTCTCCCGGAGTTTGAGAGATTTGGACGTGAAAGGGTACCAAACTTGTCGGGGATTGGGAACCCTTCGCGAGAATGTCCAAAGTTTCAGCGGGATTTCCAAAATGTTGAAAGGAACTCGAACCATGTCAACCTTGGTTTTGAGAATCTCTCCCGGAGTTTGAGAGATTTGGACGTGAAAGGGTACCAATCTTGTCGGGGATTGGGAACCCTTCGCCAGAATGTCCAAAGTTTCAGCGGGATTTCCAAAATGTTGAAAGGAACTCTAAACATGTCAACCTTGGTTTTGGGAATCTCTCCCGGACTTTGAGAGATTCGGACGTGAAAGGGTACCAAACTTGTTGGGGATTGGGAACCCTTCGCGAGAATGTCCAAAGTTTCAGCGGGATTTCCAAAATGTTGAAAGGAACTCGAAACATGTCAAGCTTGGTTTTGAGAATCTTAGCCGGAGTTTGAGAGTTTTGGACGTGAAAGGGTACTAATCTTGTCGGGGATCGGGAACCCTTCGCGAGAATGTCCAAAGTTTCAGCGGGATTTCCAAAATGTTGAAAGGAACTCGAAACATGTCAACCTTGGTTTTGAGAATCTCTCCCGGAGTTTGAGAGATTTGGACGTGAAAGGGTACCAATCTTGTCGGGGATTGGGAACCCTTCGCGAGAATGTCCAAAGTTTCAGCGGGATTTCCAAAATGTTGAAAGGAACTCGAAACATATCAACCTTGGTTTTGAGAATCTCTCCCGGAGTTTGAGAGATTTGGACGTGAAAGGGTACCAATCTTTTCGGGGATCTAGAACCCTCCGCCAGAATGTCCAAAGTTTCAGCGGGATTTTCAAAATGTTGAAAGGAACTCGAAACATGTCAAGCTTGGTTTTGAGAATCTTAGCCGGAGTTTGAGAGTTTTGGACGTGAAAGGGTACTAATCTTGTCGGGGATCGGGAACCCTTCGCGAGAATGTCCAAAGTTTCAGCGGGATTTCCAAAATGTTGAAAGGAACTCGAAACATGTCAACCTTGGTTTTGAGAATCTCTCCCGGAGTTTGAGAGATTTGGACGTGAAAGGGTACCAATCTTGTCGGGGATTGGGAACCCTTCGCGAGAATGTCCAAAGTTTCAGCGGTATTTCCAAAATGTTGAAAGGAACTCGAACCATGTCAACCTTGGTTTTGAGAATCTCTCCCGGAGTTGGAGAGATTTGGACGTGAAAGGGTACCAATCTTGTCGGGGATTGGGAACCCTCCGCCAGAATGTCCAAAGTTTCAGCGGGATTTCCAAAATGTTGAAAGGAACTCTAAACATGTCAACCATGGTTTTGAGAATCTCTCCCGGAGTTTGAGAGATTTGGACGTGAAAGGGTACCAAACTTGTCGGGGATTGGGAACCCTTCGCGAGAATGTCCAAAGTTTCAGCGGGATTTCCAAAATGTTGAAAGGAACTCGAAACATGTCAACCTTGGTTTTGAGAATCTTAGCCGGAGTTTGAGAGTTTTGGACGTGAAAGGGTACCAATCTTGTCGGGGATCGGGAACCCTTCGCGAGAATGTCCAAAGTTTCAGCGGGATTTCCAAAATGTTGAAAGGAACTCGAAACATGCCAAGCTTGGTTTTGAGAATCTCTCCCGGAGTTTGAGAGATTTGGACGTGAAAGGGTACCAATCTTGTCGGGGATTGGGAAGACTTCGCGAGAATGTCCAAAGTTTCAGCGGGATTTCCAAAATGTTGAAAGGAACTCGAAACATGTCAACCTTGGTTTTGAGAATCTCTCCCGGACTTTGAGAGATTTGGACGTGAAAGGGTACCAATCTTGTCGGGGATTGGGAACCCTTCGCGAGAATGTCCAAAGTTTCAGCGGGATTTCCAAAATGTTGAAAGGAACTCGAACCATGTCAACCTTGGTTTTGAGAATCTCTCCCGGAGTTTGAGAGATTTGGACGTGAAAGGGTACCAAACTTGTCCGGGATTGGGAACCCTTCGCGAGAATGTCCAAAGTTTCAGCGGGATTTCCAAAATGTTGAAAGGAACTCAAAACATGTCAAGCTTTGTTTTGAGAATCTTAGCCGGAGTTTGAGAGTTTTGGACGTGAAAGGGTACCAATCTTGTCGGGGATCGGGAACCCTTCGCGAGAATGTCCAAAGTTTCAGCGGGATTTCCAAAATGTTCAAAGGAACTCGAAACATGTCAACCTTGGTTTTGAGAATCTCTCCCGGAGTTTGAGAGATTTGGACGTGAAAGGGTACCAATCTTGTCGGGGATTGGGAACCCTTCGCGAGAATGTCCAAAGTTTCAGCGGGATTTCCAAAATGTTGAAAGGAACTCGAAACATGTCAACCTTGGTTTTGAGAATCTCTCCCGGAGTTTGAGAGATTTGGACGTGAAAGGGTACCAATCTTGTCGGGGATTTGGAACCCTTCGCGAGAATGTCCAAAGTTTCAGTTGGATTTCCAAAATGTTGAAAGGAACTCGAAACATGTCAACCTTGGTTTTGAGAATCTCTCCCGGAGTTTGAGAGATTTGGACGTGAAAGGGTACCAATCTTGTCGGGGATTGGGAACCCTTCGCGACAATGTCCAAAGTTTCAGCGGGATTTCCAAAATGTTGAAAGGAACTCGAACCATGTCAACCTTGGTTTTGAGAATCTCTCCCGGAGTTTGAGAGATTTGGACGTGAAAGGGTACCAATCTTGTCGGGGATTGGGAACCCTTCGCCAGAATGTCCAAAGTTTCAGCGGGATTTCCAAAATGTTGAAAGGAACTCTAAACATGTCAACCTTGGTTTTGAGAATCTCTCCCGGAGTTTGAGAGATTCGGACGTGAAAGGGTACCAGTCTTGTCGGGGATCGGGAACCCTTCGCGAGAATGTCCAAAGTTTCAGCGGGATTTCCAAAATGTTGAAAGGAACTCGAAACATGTCAACCTTGGTTTTGAGAATCTCTCCCGGAGTTTGAGAGATTTGGACGTGAAAGGGTACCAATCTTGTCGGGGATTGGGAACCCTTCGCGAGAATGTCCAAAGTTTCAGCGGGATTTCCAAAATGTTGAAAGGAACTCGAAACATGTCAACCTTGGTTTTGAGAATCTTAGCCGGAGTTTGAGAGTTTTGGACGTGAAAGGGTACCAATCTTGTCGGGGATCGGGAACCCTTCGCGAGAATGTCCAAAGTTTCAGCGGGATTTCCAAAATGTTAAAAGGAACTCGAAACATGTCAACCTTGGTTTTGAGAATCTCTCCCGGAGTTTGAGAGATTTGGACGTGAAAGAGTACCAATCTTGTCGGGGATTGGGAACCCTTCGCGAGAATGTCCAAAGTTTCAGCGGGATTTCCAAAATGTTGAAAGGAACTCGAAACATGTCAAGCTTGGTTTTGAGAATCTCTCCCGGAGTTTGAGAGATTTGGACGTGAAAGGGTACCAATCTTGTCGGGGATATAGAACCCTCCGCCAGAATGTCCAAAGTTTCAGTGGGATTTCCAAAATGTTGAAAGGAACTCGAAACATGTCAACCTTGGTTTTGAGAATCTCTCCCGGACTTTGAGAGATTTGGACGTGAAAGGGTACCAATCTTGTCGGGGATTGGGAACCCTTCGCGAGAATGTCCAAAGTTTCAGCGGGATTTCCAAAATGTTGAAAGGAACTCGAACCATGTCAACCTTGGTTTTGAGAATCTCTCCCGGAGTTTGAGAGATTTGGACGTGAAAGGGTACCAATCTTGTCGGGGATTGGGAACCCTTCGCCAGAATGTCCAAAGTTTCAGCGGGATTTCCAAAATGTTGAAAGGAACTCTAAACATGTCAACCTTGGTTTTGAGAATCTCTCCCGGACTTTGAGAGATTCGGACGTGAAAGGGTACCAGTCTTGTCGGGGATTGGGAACCCTTCGCGAGAATGTCCAAAGTTTCAGCGGGATTTCCAAAATGTTGAAAGGAACTCGAAACATGTCAAACTTGGTTTTGAGAATCTTAGCCGGAGTTTGAGAGTTTTGGACGTGAAAGGGTACCAATCTTGTCGGGGATCGGGAACCCTTCGCGAGAATGTCCAAAGTTTCAGCGGGATTTCCAAAATGTTAAAAGGAACTCGAAACATGTCAACCTTGGTTTTGAGAATCTCTCCCGGAGTTTGAGAGATTTGGACGTGAAAGGGTACCAATCTTGTCGGGGATTGGGAACCCTTCTCGAGAATGTCCAAAGTTTCAGCGGGATTTCCAAAATGTTGAAAGGAACTCGAACCATGTCAAGCTTGGTTTTGAGAATCTCTCCCGGAGTTTGAGAGATTTGCACGTGAAAGGGTACCAATCTTTTCGGGGATCTAGAACCCTCCGCCAGAATGTCCAAAGTTTCAGCGGGATTTCCAAAATGTTGAAAGGAACTCGAAACATGTCAAGCTTGGTTTTGAGAATCTCTCCCAGAGTTTGAGAGTTTTGGACGTGAAAGGGTACCAATCTTGTCGGGGATCGGGAACCCTTCGCGAGAATGTCCAAAGTTTCAGCGGGATTTCCAAAATGTTGAAAGGAACTCGAAACATGTCAAGCTTGGTTTTGAGAATCTCTCCCGGAGTTTGAGAGATTTGCACGTGAAAGGGTACCAATCTTGTCGGGGATTGGGAACCCTCCGCCAGAATGTCCAAAGTTTCAGCGGGATTTCCAAAATGTTGAAAGGAACTCGAAACATGTCAAGCTTGGTTTTGAGAATCTCTCCCGGAGTTTGAGAGTTTAGGACGTGAAAGGGTACCAATCTTGTCGGGGATCGGGAACCCTTCGCGAGAATGTCCAAAGTTTCAGCGGGATTTCCAAAATGTTGAAAGGAACTCGAACCATGTCAACCTTGGTTTTGAGAATCTCTCCCGGACTTTGAGAGATTTGGACGTGAAAGGGTACCAATCTTGTCGGGGATTGGGAACCCTTCGCGAGAATGTCCAAAGTTTCAGCGGGATTTCCAAAATGTTGAAAGGAACTCGAAACATGTCAACCTTGGTTTTGAGAATCTCTCCCGGAGTTTGAGAGATTTGGACGTGAAAGGGTACCAAGCTTGTCGGGGATCTAGAACCCTCCGCCAGAATGTCCAAAGTTTCAGCGGGATTTCCAAAATGTTGAAAGGAACTCGAAACATGTCAACCTTGGTTTTGAGAATCTCTCCCGGAGTTTGAGAGATTTGGACGTGAAAGGGTACCAATCTTGTCGGGGATTGGGAACCCTTCGCGAAAATGTCCAAAGTTTCAGCGGTATTTCCAAAATGTTGAAAGGAACTCGAAACATGTCAACCTTGGTTTTGAGAATCTCTCCCGGAGTTTGAGAGATTTGGACGTGAAAGGGTACCAATCTTGTCGGGGATTGGGAACCCTTCGCGACAATGTCCAAAGCTTCAGCGGGATTTCCAAAATGTTGAAAGGAACTCGAAACATGTCAAACTTGGTTTTGAGAATCTTAGCCGGAGTTTGAGAGTTTTGGACGTGAAAGGGTACCAATCTTGTCGGGGATCGGGAACCCTTCGCGAGAATGTCCAAAGTTTCAGCGGGATTTCCAAAATGTTAAAAGGAACTCAAAACATGTCAACCTTGGTTTTGAGAATCTCTCCCGGAGTTTGAGAGATTTGGACGTGAAAGGGTACCAATCTTGTCGGGGATTGGGAACCCTTCTCGAGAATGTCCAAAGTTTCAGCGGGATTTCCAAAATGTTGAAAGGAACTCGAACCATGTCAAGCTTGGTTTTGAGAATCTCTCCCGGAGTTTGAGAGATTTGCACGTGAAAGGGTACCAATCTTGTCGGGGATCGGGAACCCTTCGCGAGAATGTCCAAAGTTTCAGCGGGATTTCCAAAATGTTGAAAGGAACTCGAAACATGTCAAGCTTGGTTTTGAGAATCTCTCCCGGAGTTTGAGAGATTTGCACGTGAAAGGGTACCAATCTTGTCGGGGATTGGGAACCCTCCGCCAGAATGTCCAAAGTTTCAGCGGGATTTCCAAAATGTTGAAAGGAACTCGAAACATGTCAAGCTTGGTTTTGAGAATCTCTCCCGGAGTTTGAGAGTTTAGGACGTGAAAGGGTACCAATCTTGTCGGGGATCGGGAACCCTTCGCGAGAATGTCCAAAGTTTCAGCGGGATTTCCAAAATGTTGAAAGGAACTCGAAACATGTCAACCTTGGTTTTGAGAATCTCTCCCGGACTTTGAGAGATTTGGACGTGAAAGGGTACCAATCTTGTCGGGGATTGGGAACCCTTCGCGAGAATGTCCAAAGTTTCAGCGGGATTTCCAAAATGTTGAAAGGAACTCGAAACATGTCAACCTTGGTTTTGAGAATCTCTCCCGGAGTTTGAGAGATTTGGACGTGAAAGGGTACCAATCTTGTCGGGGATCGGGAACCCTCCGCCAGAATGTCCAAAGTTTCAGCGGGATTTCCAAAATGTTGAAAGGAACTCGAAACATGTCAAGCTTGGTTTTGAGAATCTCTCCCGGAGTTTGAGAGATTTGGACGTGAAAGGGTACCAATCTTGTCGGGGATTGGGAACCCTTCGCGACAATGTCCAAAGTTTCAGCGGGATTTCCAAAATGTTGAGAGGAACTCGAACCATGTCAACCTTGGTTTTGAGAATCTCTCCCGGAGTTTGAGAGATTTGGACGTGAAAGGGTACCAATCTTGTCGGGGATTGGGAACCCTTCGCGACAATGTCCAAAGTTTCAGCGGGATTTCCAAAATGTTGAAAGGAACTCGAAACATGTCAACCTTGGTTTTGAGAATCTCTCCCGGAGTTTGAGAGATTTGGACGTGAAAGGGTACCAATCTTGTCGGGGATCGGGAACCCTTCGCGAGAATGTCCAAAGTTTCAGCGGGATTTCCAAAATGTTAAAAGGAACTCGAAACATGTCAACCTTGGTTTTGAGAATCTCTCCCGGAGTTTGAGAGATTTGGACGTGAAAGGGTACCAATCTTGTCGGGGATTGGGAACCCTTCGCGAGAATGTCCAAAGTTTCAGCGGGATTTCCAAAATGTTGAAAGGAACTCGAAACATGTCAAGCTTGGTTTTGAGAATCTTAGCCGGAGTTTGAGAGTTTTGGACGTGAAAGGGTACCAATCTTGTCGGGGATCGGGAACCCTTCGCGAGAATGTCCAAAGTTTCAGCGGGATTTCCAAAATGTTAAAAGGAACTCGAAACATGTCAACCTTGGTTTTGAGAATCCCTCCCGGAGTTTGAGAGATTTGGATGTGAAAGGGTACCAATCTTGTCGGGGATTGGGAACCCTTCGCGAGAATGTCCAAAGTTTCAGCGGGATTTCCAAAATGTTGAAAGGAACTCGAAAGATGTCAAGCTTGGTTTTGAGAATCTCTCCCGGAGTTTGAGAGATTTGGACGTGAAAGGGTACCAATCTTGTCGGGGATCTAGAACCCTCCGCCAGAATGTCCAAAGTTTCAGTGGGATTTCCAAAATGTTGAAAGGAACTCGAAACATGTCAACCTTGGTTTTGAGAATCTCTCCCGGACTTTGAGAGATTTGGACGTGAAAGGGTACCAATCTTGTCGGGGATTGGGAACCCTTCGCGACAATGTCCAAAGTTTCAGCGGGATTTCCAAAATGTTGAAAGGAACTCGAACCATGTCAACCTTGGTTTTGAGAATCTCTCCCGGAGTTTGAGAGATTTGGACGTGAAAGGGTACCAATCTTGTCGGGGATTGGGAACCCTTTGCCAGAATGTCCAAAGTTTCAGCGGGATTTCCAAAATGTTGAAAGGAACTCTAAACATGTCAACCTTGGTTTTGAGAATCTCTCCCGGACTTTGAGAGATTCGGACGTGAAAGGGTACCAAACTTGTCGGGGATTGGGAACCCTTCGCGAGAATGTCCAAAGTTTCAGCGGGATTTCCAAAATGTTGAAAGGAACTCGAAACATGTCAAACTTGGTTTTGAGAATCTTAGCCGGAGTTTGAGAGTTTTGGACGTGAAAGGGTACCAATCTTGTCGGGGATCGGGAACCCTTCGCGAGAATGTCCAAAGTTTCAGCGGGATTTCCAAAATGTTCAAAGGAACTCGAAACATGTCAACCTTGGTTTTGAGAATCTCTCCCGGAGTTTGAGAGATTTGGACGTGAAAGGGTACCAATCTTTTCGGGGATCTAGAACCCTCCGCCAGAATGTCCAAAGTTTCAGCGGGATTTCCAAAATGTTGAAAGGAACTCGAAACATGTCAACCTTGGTTTTGAGAATCTCTCCCGGAGTTTGAGAGATTTGGACGTGAAAGGGTACCAATCTTGTCGGGGATCGGGAACCCTTCGCGAGAGTGTCCAAAGTTTCAGCGGGATTTCCAAAATGTTAAAAGGAACTCGAAACATGTCAACCTTGGTTTTGAGAATCTCTCCCGGAGTTTGAGAGATTTGGACGTGAAAGGGTACCAATCTTGTCGGGGATTGGGAACCCTTCGAGAGAATGTCCAAAGTTTCAGCGGGATTTCCAAAATGTTGAAAGGAACTCGAACCATGTCAAGCTTGGTTTTGAGAATCTCTCCCGGAGTTTGAGAGATTTGCACGTGAAAGGGTACCAATCTTTTCGGGGATCTAGAACCCTCCGCCAGAATGTCCAAAGTTTCAGCGGGATTTCCAAAATGTTGAAAGGAACTCGAAACATGTCAAGCTTGGTTTTGAGAATCTCTCCCGGAGTTTGAGAGATTTGGACGTGAAAGGGTACCAATCTTGTCGGGGATTGGGAACCCTTCGCCAGAATGTCCAAAGTTTCAGCGGGATTTCCAAAATGTTGAAAGGAACTCTAAACATGTCAACCTTGGTTTTGAGAATCTCTCCCGGACTTTGAGAGATTCGGACGTGAAAGGGTACCAAACTTGTCGGGGATTGGGAACCCTTCGCGAGAATGTCCAAAGTTTCAGCGGGATTTCCAAAATGTTGAAAGGAACTCGAACCATGTCAACCTTGGTTTTGAGAATCTCTCCCGGAGTTTGAGAGATTTGGACGTGAAAGGGTACCAAACTTGTCGGGGATTGGGAACCCTTCGCGAGAATGTCCAAAGTTTCAGCGGGATTTCCAAAATGTTGAAAGGAACTCGAAACATGTCAAGCTTGGTTTTGAGAATCTCTCCCGGAGTTTGAGAGTTTTGGACGTGAAAGGGTACCAATCTTGTCGGGGATTGGGAACCCTTCGCGAAAATGTCCAAAGTTTCAGCGGGATTTCCAAAATGTTGAAAGGAACTCGAAACATGTCAACCTTGGTTTTGAGAATCTCAACCGGAGTTTGAGAGATTTGGACGTGAAAGGGTACCAATCTTGTCGGGGATTGGGAAGACTTCGCGAGAATGTCCAAAGTTTCAGCGGGATTTCCAAAATGTTGAAAGGAACTCGAAACATGTCAACCTTGGTTTTGAGAATCTCTCCCGGAGTTTGAGAGATTTGGACGTGAAAGGGTACCAATCTTGTCGGGGATTGGGAACCCTTCGCGAGAATGTCCAAAGTTTCAGCGGGATTTCCAAAATGTTGAAAGGAACTCGAAACATGTCAACCTTGGTTTTGAGAATCTCTCCCGGAGTTGGAGAGATTTGGACGTGAAAGGGTACCAATCTTGTCGGGGATTGGGAACCCTTCGCCAGAATGTCCAAAGTTTCAGCGGGATTTCCAAAATGTTGAAAGGAACTCGAAACATGTCAACCTTGGTTTTGAGAATCTCTCCCGGAGTTTGAGAGATTCGGACGTGAAAGGGTACCAAACTTGTCGGGGATTGGGAACCCTTCGCGAGAATGTCCAAAGTTTCAGCGGGATTTCCAAAATGTTGAAAGGAACTCGAAACATGTCAACTTTGGTTTGGAGAATCTCTCCCGGAGTTTGAGAGATTTGGACGTGAAAGGGTACCAAACTTGTCCGGGATTGGGAACCCTTCGCGAGAATGTCCAAAGTTTCAGCGGGATTTCCGAAATGTTGAAAGGAACTCGAAACATGTCAACCTTGGTTTTGAGAATCTCTCCCGGAGTTTGAGAGTTTTGGACGTGAAAGGGTACCAATCTTGTCGGGGATCGGGAACCCTTCGCCAGAATGTCCAAAGTTTCAGCGGGATTTCCAAAATGTTAAAAGGAACTCGAAACATGTCAACCTTGGTTTTGAGAATCTCTCCCGGAGTTTGAGAGATTTGGACGTGAAAGGGTACAAATCTTGTCGGGGATTGGGAACCCTTCTCGAGAATGTCCAAAGTTTCAGCGGGATTTCCAAAATGTTGAAAGGAACTCGAAACATGTCAAGCTTGGTTTTGAGAATCTCTCCCGGAGTTTGAGAGATTTGGACGTGAAAGGGTACCAATCTTTTCGGGGATCTAGAACCCTCCGCCAGAATGTCCAAAGTTTCAGCGGGATTTCCAAAATGTTGAAAGGAACTCGAAACATGTCAACCTTGGTTTTGAGAATCTCTCCCGGACTTTGAGAGATTTGGACGTGAAAGGGTACCAATCTTGTCGGGGATTGGGAACCCTTCGCCAGAATGTCCAAAGTTTCAGCGGGATTTCCAAAATGTTGAAAGGAACTCTAAACATGTCAACCTTGGTTTTGAGAATCTCTCCCGGACTTTGAGAGATTCGGACGTGAAAGGGTACCAAACTTGTCGGGGATTGGGAACCCTTCGCGAGAATGTCCAAAGTTTCAGCGGGATTTCCAAAATGTTGAAAGGAACTCGAACCATGTCAACCTTGGTTTTGAGAATCTCTCCCGGAGTTTGAGAGATTTGGACGTGAAAGGGTACCAAACTTGTCGGGGATTGGGAACCCTTCGCGAGAATGTCCAAAGTTTCAGCGGGATTTCCAAAATGTTGAAAGGAACTCGAAACATGTCAAGCTTGGTTTTGAGAATCTCTCCCGGAGTTTGAGAGTTTTGGACGTGAAAGGGTACCAATCTTGTCGGGGATTGGGAACCCTTCGCGAAAATGTCCAAAGTTTCAGCGGGATTTCCAAAATGTTGAAAGGAACTCGAAACATGTCAACCTTGGTTTTGAGAATCTCAACCGGAGTTTGAGAGATTTGGACGTGAAAGGGTACCAATCTTGTCGGGGATTGGGAAGACTTCGCGAGAATGTCCAAAGTTTCAGCGGGATTTCCAAAATGTTGAAAGGAACTCGAAACATGTCAACCTTGGTTTTGAGAATCTCTCCCGGAGTTTGAGAGATTTGGACGTGAAAGGGTACCAATCTTGTCGGGGATTGGGAACCCTTCGCGAGAATGTCCAAAGTTTCAGCGGGATTTCCAAAATGTTGAAAGGAACTCGAAACATGTCAACCTTGGTTTTGAGAATCTCTCCCGGAGTTGGAGAGATTTGGACGTGAAAGGGTACCAATCTTGTCGGGGATTGGGAACCCTTCGCCAGAATGTCCAAAGTTTCAGCGGGATTTCCAAAATGTTGAAAGGAACTCGAAACATGTCAACCTTGGTTTTGAGAATCTCTCCCGGAGTTTGAGAGATTCGGACGTGAAAGGGTACCAAACTTGTCGGGGATTGGGAACCCTTCGCGAGAATGTCCAAAGTTTCAGCGGGATTTCCAAAATGTTGAAAGGAACTCGAAACATGTCAACTTTGGTTTGGAGAATCTCTCCCGGAGTTTGAGAGATTTGGACGTGAAAGGGTACCAAACTTGTCCGGGATTGGGAACCCTTCGCGAGAATGTCCAAAGTTTCAGCGGGATTTCCGAAATGTTGAAAGGAACTCGAAACATGTCAACCTTGGTTTTGAGAATCTCTCCCGGAGTTTGAGAGTTTTGGACGTGAAAGGGTACCAATCTTGTCGGGGATCGGGAACCCTTCGCCAGAATGTCCAAAGTTTCAGCGGGATTTCCAAAATGTTAAAAGGAACTCGAAACATGTCAACCATGGTTTTGAGAATCTCTCCCGGAGTTTGAGAGATTTGGACGTGAAAGGGTACAAATCTTGTCGGGGATTGGGAACCCTTCTCGAGAATGTCCAAAGTTTCAGCGGGATTTCCAAAATGTTGAAAGGAACTCGAAACATGTCAAGCTTGGTTTTGAGAATCTCTCCCGGAGTTTGAGAGATTTGGACGTGAAAGGGTACCAATCTTTTCGGGGATCTAGAACCCTCCGCCAGAATGTCCAAAGTTTCAGCGGGATTTCCAAAATGTTGAAAGGAACTCGAAACATGTCAACCTTGGTTTTGAGAATCTCTCCCGGACTTTGAGAGATTTGGACGTGAAAGGGTACCAATCTTGTCGGGGATTGGGAACCCTTCGCGAGAATGTCCAAAGTTTCAGCGGGATTTCCAAAATGTTGAAAGGAACTGGAACCATGTCAACCTTGGTTTTGAGAATCTCTCCCGGAGTTTGAGAGATTTGGACGTGAAAGGGTACCAATCTTGTCGGGGATTGGGAACCCTTCGCGAGAATGTCCAAAGTTTCAGCGGGATTTCCAAAATGTTGAAAGGAACTCGAAACATGTCAAGCTTGGTTTTGAGAATCTCTCCCGGACTTTGAGAGATTTGGACGTGAAAGGGTACCAATCTTGTCGGGGATCTAGAACCCTCCGCCAGAATGTCCAAAGTTTCAGCGGGATTTCCAAAATGTTGAAAGGAACTCGAAACATGTCAAGCTTGTTTTTGAGAATCTCTCCCGGATTTTGAGAGTTTTGGACGTGAAAGCGTACCAATCTTGTCGGGGATTTAGAACCCTTCGCGAGAATGTCCAAAGTTTCAGCGGGATTTCCAAAATGTTAAAAGGAACTCGAAACATGTCAACCTTGGTTTTGAGAATCTCTCCCGGAGTTTGAGAGATTTGGACGTGAAAGGGTACCAATCTTGTCGGGGATTGGGAACCCTTCGCGAGAATGTCCAAAGTTTCAGTGGGATTTCCAAAATGTTGAAAGGAACTCGAAACATATCAACCTTGGTTTTGAGAATCTCTCCCGGAGTTTGAGAGATTTGGACGTGAAAGGGTACCAATCTTGTCGGGGATCTAGAACCCTCCGCCAGAATGTCCAAAGTTTCAGCGGGATTTCCAAAATGTTGAAGGGAACTCGAAACATGTCAACCTTGGTTTTGAGAATCTCTCCCGGAGTTGGAGAGATTTGGACGTGAAAGGGTACCAATCTTGTCGGGGATTGGGAACCCTTCGCGACAATGTCCAAAGTTTCAGCGGGATTTCCAAAATGTTGAAAGGAACTGGAACCATGTCAACCTTGGTTTTGAGAATCTCTCCCGGAGTTTGAGAGATTTGGACGTGAAAGGGTACCAATCTTGTCGGGGATTGGGAACCCTTCGCGAGAATGTCCAAAGTTTCAGCGGGATTTCCAAAATGTTGAAAGGAACTCGAAACATGTCAAGCTTGGTTTTGACAATCTCTCCCGGAGTTTGAGAGATTTGGACGTGAAAGGGTACCAATCTTGTCGGGGATTGGGAACCCTTCGCGAGAATGTCCAAAGTTTCAGCGGGATTTCCAAAATGTTGAAAGGAACTCGAAACATGTCAACCTTGGTTTTGAGAATCTCTCCCGGACTTTGAGAGATTTGGACGTGAAAGGGTACCAATCTTGTCGGGGATTGGGAACCCTTCGCGACAATGTCCAAAGTTTCAGCGAGATTTCCAAAATGTTGAAAGGAACTCGAAACATATCAACCTTGGTTTTGAGAATCTCTCCCGGAGTTTGAGAGATTTGGACGTGAAAGGGTACCAGTCTTGTCGGGGATTGGGAACCCTTCGCGAGAATGTCCAAAGTTTCAGCGGGATTTCCAAAATGTTGAAAGGAACTCGAAACATGTCAACCTTGGTTTTGAGAATCTCTCCCGGAGTTTGAGAGATTTGGACGTGAAAGGGTACCAATCTTGTCGGGGAGTGGGAACCCTTCGCCAGAATGTCCAAAGTTTCAGCGGGATTTCCAAAATGTTGAAAGGAACTCGAACCATGTCAACCTTGGTTTTGAGAATCTCTCCCGGAGTTTGAGAGATTTGGACGTGAAAGGGTACCAATCTTGTCGGGGATTGGGAACCCTTCGCCAGAATGTCCAAAGTTTCAGCGGGATTTCCAAAATGTTGAAAGGAACTCGAAACATGTCAACCTTGGTTTTGAGAATCTCTCCCGGAGTTTGAGAGATTTGGACGTGAAAGGGTACCAATATTGTCGGGGATTGGGAACCCTTCGCCAGAATGTCCAAAGTTTCAGCGGGATTTCCAAAATGTTGAGAGGAACTCGAAACATGTCAACCTTGGTTTTCAGAATCTCTCCCGGACTTTGAGAGATTTGGACGTGAAAGGGTACCAATCTTGTCGGGGACTGGGAACCCTTTGCCAGAATGTCCAAAATTTCAGCGGGATTTCCAAAATGTTGAGAGGAACTCGAAACATGTCAACCTTGGTTTTGAGAATCTCTCCCGGAGTTTGAGAGATTTGGACGTGAAAGGGTACAAATCTTGTCGGGGATTGGGAACCCTTCGCGAGAATGTCCAAAGTTTCAGCGGGATTTCCAAAATGTTGAAAGGAACTCGAAACATGTCAACCTTGGTTTTGAGAATCTCTCCCGGAGTTTGAGAGATTTGGACGTGAAAGGGTACCAAACTTGTCGGGGATTGGGAACCCTTCGCGAGAATGTCCAAAGTTTCAGCGGGATTTCCAAAATGTTGAAAGGAACTCGAAACATATCAACCTTGGTTTTGAGAATCTCTCCCGGAGTTTGAGAGATTTGGACGTGAAAGGGTACCAATCTTTTTGGGCATCTAGAACCCTCCGCCAGAATGTCCAAAGTTTCAGCGGGATTTCCAAAATGTTGAAAGGAACTGGAACCATGTCAACCTTGGTTTTGAGAATCTCTCCCGGAGTTTGAGAGATTTGGACATGAAAGGGTACCAAACTTGTCGGGGATTGGGAACCCTTCGCGAGAATGTCCAAAGTTTCAGCGGGATTTCCAAAATGTTGAAAGGAACTCGAAACATGTCAAGCTTGGTTTTGAGAATCTCTCCCGGAGTTTGAGAGTTTTGGACGTGAAAGGGTACCAATCTTGTCGGGGATTGGGAACCCTTCGCGAAAATGTCCAAAGTTTCAGCGGGATTTCCAAAATGTTGAAAGGAACTCGAAACATGTCAACCTTGGTTTTGAGAATCTCTCCCGGAGTTTGAGAGATTTGGACGTGAAAGGGTACCAATCTTGTCGGGGATTGGGAACCCTTCCGACAATGTCCAAAGTTTCAGCGGGATTTCCAAAATGTTGAAAGGAACTCGAAACATGTCAACCTTGGTTTTGAGAATCTCTCCCGGAGTTTGAGAGATTTGGACGTGAAAGGGTACCAATCTTGTCGGGGATTGGGAACCCTTCGCGAGAATGTCCAAAGTTTCAGCGGGATTTCCAAAATGTTGAAAGGAACTCGAAACATGTCAACCTTGGTTTTGAGAATCTCTCCCGGAGTTTGAGAGATTTGGACGTGAAAGGGTACCAATCTTGTCGGGGATTGGGAACCCTTCGCCAGAATGTCCATAGTTTCAGCGGGATTTCCAAAATGTTTAAAGGAACTCGAAACATGTCAACCTTGGTTTTGAGAATCTCTCCCGGCCTTTGAGAGATTCGGACGTGAAAGGGTACCAAACTTGTCGGGGATTGGGAACCCTTCGCGAGAATGTCCAAAGTTTCAGCGGGATTTCCAAAATGTTGAAAGGAACTCGAAACATGTCAACCTTGGTTTTGAGAATCTCTCCCGGAGTTTGAGAGATTTGGACGTGAAAGGGTACCAAACTTGTCCGGGATTGGGAACCCTTCGCGAGAATGTCCAAAGTTTCAGCGGGATTTCCGAAATGTTGAAAGGAACTCGAAACATGTCAACCTTGGTTTTGAGAATCTCTCCCGGAGTTTGAGAGTTTTGGACGTGAAAGGGTACCAATCTTGTCGGGGATCGGGAACCCTTCGCCAGAATGTCCAAAGTTTCAGCGGGATTTCCAAAATGTTAAAAGGAACTCGAAACATGTCAACCTTGGTTTTGAGAATCTCTCCCGGAGTTTGAGAGATTTGGACGTGAAAGGGTACAAATCTTGTCGGGGATTGGGAACCCTTCTCGAGAATGTCCAAAGTTTCAGCGGGATTTCCAAAATGTTGAAAGGAACTCGAAACATATCAACCTTGGTTTTGAGAATCTCTCCCGGAGTTTGAGAGATTTGGACGTGAAAGGGTACCAATCTTTTTGGGCATCTAGAACCCTCCGCCAGAATGTCCAAAGTTTCAGCGGGATTTCCAAAATGTTGAAAGGAACTGGAACCATGTCAACCTTGGTTTTGAGAATCTCTCCCGGAGTTTGAGAGATTTGGACATGAAAGGGTACCAAACTTGTCGGGGATTGGGAACCCTTCGCGAGAATGTCCAAAGTTTCAGCGGGATTTCCAAAATGTTGAAAGGAACTCGAAACATGTCAAGCTTGGTTTTGAGAATCTCTCCCGGAGTTTGAGAGTTTTGGACGTGAAAGGGTACCAATCTTGTCGGGGATTGGGAACCCTTCGCGAAAATGTCCAAAGTTTCAGCGGGATTTCCAAAATGTTGAAAGGAACTCGAAACATGTCAACCTTGGTTTTGAGAATCTCTCCCGGAGTTTGAGAGATTTGGACGTGAAAGGGTACCAATCTTGTCGGGGATTGGGAACCCTTCCGACAATGTCCAAAGTTTCAGCGGGATTTCCAAAATGTTGAAAGGAACTCGAAACATGTCAACCTTGGTTTTGAGAATCTCTCCCGGAGTTTGAGAGATTTGGACGTGAAAGGGTACCAATCTTGTCGGGGATTGGGAACCCTTCGCGAGAATGTCCAAAGTTTCAGCGGGATTTCCAAAATGTTGAAAGGAACTCGAAACATGTCAACCTTGGTTTTGAGAATCTCTCCCGGAGTTTGAGAGATTTGGACGTGAAAGGGTACCAATCTTGTCGGGGATTGGGAACCCTTCCGACAATGTCCAAAGTTTCAGCGGGATTTCCAAAATGTTGAAAGGAACTCGAAACATGTCAACCTTGGTTTTGAGAATCTCTCCCGGAGTTTGAGAGATTTGGACGTGAAAGGGTACCAATCTTGTCGGGGATTGGGAACCCTTCGCGAGAATGTCCAAAGTTTCAGCGGGATTTCCAAAATGTTGAAAGGAACTCGAAACATGTCAACCTTGGTTTTGAGAATCTCTCCCGGAGTTTGAGAGATTTGGACGTGAAAGGGTACCAATCTTGTCGGGGATTGGGAACCCTTCGCCAGAATGTCCATAGTTTCAGCGGGATTTCCAAAATGTTTAAAGGAACTCGAAACATGTCAACCTTGGTTTTGAGAATCTCTCCCGGCCTTTGAGAGATTCGGACGTGAAAGGGTACCAAACTTGTCGGGGATTGGGAACCCTTCGCGAGAATGTCCAAAGTTTCAGCGGGATTTCCAAAATGTTGAAAGGAACTCGAAACATGTCAACCTTGGTTTTGAGAATCTCTCCCGGAGTTTGAGAGATTTGGACGTGAAAGGGTACCAAACTTGTCCGGGATTGGGAACCCTTCGCGAGAATGTCCAAAGTTTCAGCGGGATTTCCGAAATGTTGAAAGGAACTCGAAACATGTCAACCTTGGTTTTGAGAATCTCTCCCGGAGTTTGAGAGTTTTGGACGTGAAAGGGTACCAATCTTGTCGGGGATCGGGAACCCTTCGCCAGAATGTCCAAAGTTTCAGCGGGATTTCCAAAATGTTAAAAGGAACTCGAAACATGTCAACCTTGGTTTTGAGAATCTCTCCCGGAGTTTGAGAGATTTGGACGTGAAAGGGTACAAATCTTGTCGGGGATTGGGAACCCTTCTCGAGAATGTCCAAAGTTTCAGCGGGATTTCCAAAATGTTGAAAGGAACTCGAAACATATCAACCTTGGTTTTGAGAATCTCTCCCGGAGTTTGAGAGATTTGGACGTGAAAGGGTACCAATCTTTTTGGGCATCTAGAACCCTCCGCCAGAATGTCCAAAGTTTCAGCGGGATTTCCAAAATGTTGAAAGGAACTGGAACCATGTCAACCTTGGTTTTGAGAATCTCTCCCGGAGTTTGAGAGATTTGGACATGAAAGGGTACCAAACTTGTCGGGGATTGGGAACCCTTCGCGAGAATGTCCAAAGTTTCAGCGGGATTTCCAAAATGTTGAAAGGAACTCGAAACATGTCAAGCTTGGTTTTGAGAATCTCTCCCGGAGTTTGAGAGTTTTGGACGTGAAAGGGTACCAATCTTGTCGGGGATTGGGAACCCTTCGCGAAAATGTCCAAAGTTTCAGCGGGATTTCCAAAATGTTGAAAGGAACTCGAAACATGTCAACCTTGGTTTTGAGAATCTCTCCCGGAGTTTGAGAGATTTGGACGTGAAAGGGTACCAATCTTGTCGGGGATTGGGAACCCTTCCGACAATGTCCAAAGTTTCAGCGGGATTTCCAAAATGTTGAAAGGAACTCGAAACATGTCAACCTTGGTTTTGAGAATCTCTCCCGGAGTTTGAGAGATTTGGACGTGAAAGGGTACCAATCTTGTCGGGGATTGGGAACCCTTCGCGAGAATGTCCAAAGTTTCAGCGGGATTTCCAAAATGTTGAAAGGAACTCGAAACATGTCAACCTTGGTTTTGAGAATCTCTCCCGGAGTTTGAGAGATTTGGACGTGAAAGGGTACCAATCTTGTCGGGGATTGGGAACCCTTCGCCAGAATGTCCATAGTTTCAGCGGGATTTCCAAAATGTTTAAAGGAACTCGAAACATGTCAACCTTGGTTTTGAGAATCTCTCCCGGCCTTTGAGAGATTCGGACGTGAAAGGGTACCAAACTTGTCGGGGATTGGGAACCCTTCGCGAGAATGTCCAAAGTTTCAGCGGGATTTCCAAAATGTTGAAAGGAACTCGAAACATGTCAACCTTGGTTTTGAGAATCTCTCCCGGAGTTTGAGAGATTTGGACGTGAAAGGGTACCAAACTTGTCCGGGATTGGGAACCCTTCGCGAGAATGTCCAAAGTTTCAGCGGGATTTCCGAAATGTTGAAAGGAACTCGAAACATGTCAACCTTGGTTTTGAGAATCTCTCCCGGAGTTTGAGAGTTTTGGACGTGAAAGGGTACCAATCTTGTCGGGGATCGGGAACCCTTCGCCAGAATGTCCAAAGTTTCAGCGGGATTTCCAAAATGTTAAAAGGAACTCGAAACATGTCAACCTTGGTTTTGAGAATCTCTCCCGGAGTTTGAGAGATTTGGACGTGAAAGGGTACAAATCTTGTCGGGGATTGGGAACCCTTCTCGAGAATGTCCAAAGTTTCAGCGGGATTTCCAAAATGTTGAAAGGAACTCGAAACATGTCAAGCTTGGTTTTGAGAATCTCTCCCGGAGTTTGAGAGATTTGGACGTGAAAGGGTACCAATCTTTTCGGGGATCTAGAACCCTCCGCCAGAATGTCCAAAGTTTCAGCGGGATTTCCAAAATGTTGAAAGGAACTCGAAACATGTCAACCTTGGTTTTGAGAATCTCTCCCGGAGTTTGAGAGATTTGGACGTGAAAGGGTACCAATCTTGTCGGGGATTGGGAACCCTTCGCGAGAATGTCCAAAGTTTCAGCGGGATTTCCAAAATGTTGAAAGGAACTGGAACCATGTCAACCTTGGTTTTGAGAATCTCTCCCGGAGTTTGAGAGATTTGGACGTGAAAGGGTACCAATCTTGTCGGGGATTGGGAACCCTTCGCGAGAATGTCCAAAGTTTCAGCGGGATTTCCAAAATGTTGAAAGGAACTCGAAACATGTCAACCTTGGTTTTGAGAATCTCTCCCGGAGTTGGAGAGATTTGGACGTGAAAGGGTACCAATCTTGTCGGGGATTGGGAACCCTTCGCGACAATGTCCAAAGTTTCAGCGGGATTTCCAAAATGTTGAAAGGAACTGGAACCATGTCAACCTTGGTTTTGAGAATCTCTCCCGGAGTTTGAGAGATTTGGACGTGAAAGGGTACCAATCTTGTCGGGGATTGGGAACCCTTCGCGAGAATGTCCAAAGTTTCAGCGGGATTTCCAAAATGTTGAAAGGAACTCGAAACATGTCAACCTTGGTTTTGAGAATCTCTCCCGCACTTTGAGAGATTTGGACGTGAAAGGGTACCAATCTTGTCGGGGATTGGGAACCCTTCGCGAGAATGTCCAAAGTTTCAGCGGGATTTCCAAAATGTTGAAAGGAACTCGAAACATGTCAACCTTGGTTTTGAGAATCTCTCCCGGACTTTGAGAGATTTGGACGTGAAAGGGTACCAATCTTGTCGGGGATTGGGAACCCTTCGCGACAATGTCCAAAGTTTCAGCGGGATTTCCAAAATGTTGAAAGGAACTCGAAACATATCAACCTTGGTTTTGAGAATCTCTCCCGGAGTTTGAGAGATTTGGACGTGAAAGGGTACCAGTCTTGTCGGGGATTGGGAACCCTTCGCGAGAATGTCCAAAGTTTCAGCGGGATTTCCAAAATGTTGAAAGGAACTCGAAACATGTCAACCTTGGTTTTGAGAATCTCTCCCGGAGTTTGAGAGATTTGGACGTGAAAGGGTACCAATCTTGTCGGGGAGTGGGAACCCTTCGCCAGAATGTCCAAAGTTTCAGCGGGATTTCCAAAATGTTGAAAGGAACTCGAACCATGTCAACCTTGGTTTTGAGAATCTCTCCCGGAGTTTGAGAGATTTGGACGTGAAAGGGTACCAATCTTGTCGGGGATTGGGAACCCTTCGCCAGAATGTCCAAAGTTTCAGTGGGATTTCCAAAATGTTGAAAGGAACTCGAAACATGTCAACCTTGGTTTTGAGAATCTCTCCCGGAGTTTGAGAGATTTGGACGTGAAAGGGTACCAATCTTGTCGGGGATTGGGAACCCTTCGCCAGAATGTCCAAAGTTTCAGCGGGATTTCCAAAATGTTGAGAGGAACTCGAAACATGTCAACCTTGGTTTTCAGAATCTCTCCCGGACTTTGAGAGATTTGGACGTGAAAGGGTACCAATCTTGTCGGGGACTGGGAACCCTTTGCCAGAATGTCCAAAATTTCAGCGGGATTTCCAAAATGTTGAGAGGAACTCGAAACATGTCAACCTTGGTTTTGAGAATCTCTCCCGGAGTTTGAGAGATTTGGACGTGAAAGGGTACCAATCTTGTCGGGGATTGGGAACCCTTCGTGAGAATGTCCAAAGTTTCAGCGGGATTTCCAAAATGTTGAAAGGAACTCGAAACATGTCAACCTTGGTTTTGAGAATCTCTCCCGGAGTTTGAGAGATTTGGACGTGAAAGGGTACCAATCTTGTCGGGGATCGGGAACCCTTCGCGAGAATGTCCAAAGTTTCAGCGGGATTTCCAAAATGTTAAAAGGAACTCTAAACATGTCAACCTTGGTTTTGAGAATCTCTCCCGGAGTTTGAGAGATTTGGACGTGAAAGGGTACCAATCTTGTCGGGGATTGGGAACCCTTCGCGAGAATGTCCAAAGTTTCAGCGGGATTTCCAAAATGTTGAAAGGAACTCGAAACATATCAACCTTGGTTTTGAGAATCTCTCCCGGAGTTTGAGAGATTTGGACGTGAAAGGGTACCAATCTTTTCGGGCATCTAGAACCCTCCGCCAGAATGTCCAAAGTTTCAGCGGGATTTCCAAAATGTTGAAAGGAACTGGAACCATGTCAACCTTGGTTTTGAGAATCTCTCCCGGAGTTTGAGAGATTTGGACGTGAAAGGGTACCAATCTTGTCGGGGATTGGGAACCCTTCGCGACAATGTCCAAAGTTTCAGCGGGATTTCCAAAATGTTGAAAGGAACTCGAAACATATCAACCTTGGTTTTGAGAATCTCTCCCGGAGTTTGAGAGATTTGGACGTGAAAGGGTGCCAATCTTGTCAGGGATTGGGAACCCTTCGCGAGAATGTCCAAAGTTTCAGCGGGATTTCCAAAATGTTGAAAGGAACTCGAACCATGTCAACCTTGGTTTTGAGAATCTCTCCCGGAGTTTGAGAGATTTGGACGTGAAAGGGTACCAGTCTTGTCGGGGATAGGGAACCCTTCGCGAGAATGTCCAAAGTTACAGCGGGATTTCCAAAATGTTGAAAGGAACTCGAAACATGTCAACCTTGGTTTTGAGAATCTCTCCCGGAGTTTGAGAGATTTGGACGTGAAAGAGTACCAATCTTGTCGGGGATTGGGAACCCTTCGCGAGAATGTCCAAAGTTTCAGCGGGATTTCCAAAATGTTGAAAGGAACTCGAAACATGTCAACCTTGGTTTTGAGAATCTCTCCCGGACTTTGAGAGATTTGGACGTGAAAGGGTACCAGTCTTGTCGGGGATTGGGAACCCTTCGAGAGAATGTCCAAAGTTTCAGCGGGATTTCCAAAATGTTGAAAGGAACTGGAACCATGTCAACCTTGGTTTTGAGAATCTCTCCCGGAGTTTGAGAGATTTGGACGTGAAAGGGTACCAATCTTGTCGGGGATTGGGAACGCTTCGCGACTATGTCCAAAGTTTCAGCGGGATTTCCAAAATGTTGAAAGGAACTCGAAACATGTCAACCTTGGTTTTGAGAATCTCTCCCGGAGTTTGAGAGATTTGGACGTGAAAGGGTACCAATCTTGTCAGGGATTGGGAACCCTTCGCGAGAATGTCCAAAGTTTCAGCGGGATTTCCAAAATGTTGAAAGGAACTCGAAACATGTCAACCTTAGTTTTGAGAATCTCTCCCGGAGTTTGAGAGATTTGGACGTGAAAGGGTACCAATCTTGTCGGGGATTGGGAACCCTTCGCGAGAATGTCCAAAGTTTCAGCGGGATTTCCAAAATGTTGAAAGGAACTCGAAACATGTCAACCTTGGTTTTGAGAATCTCTCCCGGAGTTTGAGAAATTTGGACGTGAAAGGGTGCCAATCTTGTCGGGGATTGGGAACCCTTCGCGAGAATGTCCAAAGTTTCAGCGGGATTTCCAAAATGTTAAAAGGAACTCGAAACATGTCAAGCTTGGTTTTGAGAATCTTAGCCGGAGTTTGAGAGTTTTGGACGTGAAAGGGTACCAATCTTGTCGGGGATCGGGAACCCTTCGCGAGAATGTCCAAAGTTTCAGCGGGATTTCCAAAATGTTAAAAGGAACTCGAAACATGTCAACCTTGGTTTTGAGAATCTCTCCCGGAGTTTGAGAGATTTGGACGTGAAAGGGTACCAATCTTGTCGGGGATTGAGAACCCTTCGCGAGAATGTCCAAAGTTTCAGCGGGATTTCCAAAATGTTGAAAGGAACTGGAACCATGTCAACCTTGGTTTTGAGAATCTCTCCCGGAGTTCGACAGATTTGGACGTGAAAGGGTACCAATCTTGTCGGGGATTGGGAACCCTTCGCGAGAATGTCCAAAGTTTCAGCGGGATTTCCAAAATGTTGAGAGGAACTCGAATCATGTCAACCTTGGTTTTGAGAATCTCTCCCGGAGTTTGAGAGATTTAGACGTGAAAGGGTACCAATCTTGTCGGGGATTGGGAACCCTTCGCGAGAATGTCCAAAGTTTCAGCGGGATTTCCAAAATGTTGAAAGGAACTGGAACCATGTCAACCTTGGTTTTGAGAAACTCTCCCGGAGTTTGAGAGATTTGGACGTGAAAGGGTACCAATCTTGTCGGGGATTGGGAACCCTTCGCGAGAATGTCCAAAGTTTCAGCGGGATTTCCAAAATGTTGAGAGGAACTCGAAACATGTCAACCTTGGTTTTGAGAATCTCTCCCGGAGTTTGAGAGATTTGGACGTGAAAGGGTACCAATCTTGTCGGGGATTGGGAACCCTTCGCGAGAATGTCCAAAGTTTCAGCGGGATTTCCAAAATGTTGAAAGGAACTCGAAACATATCAACCTTGGTTTTGAGAATCTCTCCCGGAGTTTGAGAGATTTGGACGTGAAAGGGTACCAATCTTGTCGGGGATTGGGAACCCTTCGCGAGAATGTCCAAAGTTTCAGCGGGATTTCCAAAATGTTGAAAGGAACTCGAAACATGTCAACCTTGGTTTTGAGAATCTCTCCCGGACTTTGAGAGATTTGGACGTGAAAGGGTACCAATCTTGTCGGGGATTGGGAACCCTTCGTGAGAATGTCCAAAGTTTCAGCGGGATTTCCAAAATGTTGAAAGGAACTCGAACCATGTCAACCTTGGTTTTGAGAATCTCTCCCGGACTTTGAGAGATTTGGACGTGAAAGGGTACCAATCTTGTCGGGGACTGGGAACCCTTCGCGAGAATGTCCAAAGTTTCAGCGGGATTTCCAAAATGTTGAAAGGAACTCGAAACATGTCAACCTTGGTTTTGAGAATCTCTCCCGGAGTTTGAGAGATTTGGACGTGAAAGGGTACCAATCTTGTCAGGGATTGGGAACCCTTCGCGAGAATGTCCAAAGTTTCAGCGGGATTTCCAAAATGTTGAAAGGAACTCGAAACATGTCAACCTTGGTTTTGAGAATCTCTCCCGGAGTTTGAGAGATTTGGACGTGAAAGGGTGCCAATCTTGTCGGGGATTGGGAACCCTTCGCGAGAATGTCCAAAGTTTCAGCGGGATTTCCAAAATGTTGAAAGGAACTCGAAACATGTCAAGCTTGGTTTTGAGAATCTTAGCCGGAGTTTGAGAGTTTTGGACGTGAAAGGGTACCAATCTTGTCGGGGATCGGGAACCCTTCGCGAGAATGTCCAAAGTTTCAGCGGGATTTCCAAAATGTTAAAAGGAACTCGAAACATGTCAACCTTGGTTTTGAGAATCTCTCCCGGAGTTTGAGAGATTTGGACGTGAAAGGGTACCAATCTTGTCGGGGATAGGGAACCCTTCGCGAGAATGTCCAAAGTTTCAGCGGGATTTCCAAAATGTTGAAAGGAACTGGAACCATGTCAACCTTGGTTTTGAGAATCTCTCCCGGAGTTTGAGAGATTTGGACGTGAAAGGGTACCAATCTTGTCGGGGATTGGGAACCCTTCGCGAGAATGTCCAAAGTTTCAGCGGGATTTCCAAAATGTTGAAAGGAACTCGAAACATGTCAACCTTGGTTTTGAGAATCTCTCCCGGAGTTTGAGAGATTTAGACGTGAAAGGGTACCAATCTTGTCGGGGATTGGGAACCCTTCGCGAGAATGTCCAAAGTTTCAGCGGGATTTCCAAAATGTTGAAAGGAACTCGAAACATGTCAAGCTTGGTTTTGAGAAACTCTCCCGGAGTTTGAGAGATTTGGACGTGAAAGGGTACCAATCTTGTCGGGGATTGGGAACCCTTCGCGAGAATGTCCAAAGTTTCAGCGGGATTTCCAAAATGTTGAAAGGAACTCGAAACATGTCAACCTTGGTTTTGAGAATCTCTCCCGGAGTTTGAGAGATTTAGACGTGAAAGGGTACCAATCTTGTCGGGGATTGGCAACCCTTCGCGAGAATGTCCAAAGTTTCAGCGGGATTTCCAAAATGTTGAAAGGAACTCGAAACATGTCAACCTTGGTTTTGAGAATCTCTCCCGGAGTTTGAGAGATTTAGACGTGAAAGGGTACCAATCTTGTCGGGGATTGGGAACCCTTCGCGAGAATGTCCAAAGTTTCAGCGGGATTTCCAAAATGTTGAAAGGAACTCGAAACATGTCAAGCTTGGTTTTGAGAAACTCTCCCGGAGTTTGAGAGATTTGGACGTGAAAGGGTACCAATCTTGTCGGGGATTGGGAACCCTTCGCGAGAATGTCCAAAGTTTCAGCGGGATTTCCAAAATGTTGAGAGGAACTCGAAACATGTCAACCTTGGTTTTGAGAATCTCTCCCGGAGTTTGAGAGATTTGGACGTGAAAGGGTACCAATCTTGTCGGGGATTGGGAACCCTTCGCGAGAATGTCCAAAGTTTCAGCGGGATTTCCAAAATGTTGAAAGGAACTCGAAACATGTCAACCTTGGTTTTGAGAATCTCTCCCGGAGTTTGAGAGATTTGGACGTGAAAGGGTACCAATCTTGTCGGGGATTGGGAACCCTTCGCGAGAATGTCCAAAGTTTCAGCGGGATTTCCAAAATGTTGAAAGGAACTCGAAACATGTCAACCTTGGTTTTGAGAATCTCTCCCGGACTTTGAGAGATTTGGACGTGAAAGGGTACCAATCTTGTCGGGGATTGGGAACCCTTCGTGAGAATGTCCAAAGTTTCAGCGGGATTTCCAAAATGTTGAAAGGAACTCGAAACATGTCAACCTTGGTTTTGAGAATCTCTCCCGGACTTTGAGAGATTTGGACGTGAAAGGGTACCAATCTTGTCGGGGACTGGGAACCCTTCGCGAGAATGTCCAAAGTTTCAGCGGGATTTCCAAAATGTTGAAAGGAACTCGAAACATGTCAACCTTGGTTTTGAGAATCTCTCCCGGAGTTTGAGAGATTTGGACGTGAAAGGGTACCAATCTTGTCAGGGATTGGGAACCCTTCGCGAGAATGTCCAAAGTTTCAGCGGGATTTCCAAAATGTTGAAAGGAACTCGAAACATGTCAACCTTGGTTTTGAGAATCTCTCCCGGAGTTTGAGAGATTTGGACGTGAAAGGGTACCAATCTTGTCGGGGATTGGGAACCCTTCGCGAGAATGTCCAAAGTTTCAGCGGGATTTCCAAAATGTTGAAAGGAACTCGAAACATGTCAACCTTGGTTTTGAGAATCTCTCCCGGAGTTTGAGAGATTTGGACGTGAAAGGGTGCCAATCTTGTCGGGGATTGGGAACCCTTCGCGAGATAGTCCAAAGTTTCAGCGGGATTTCCAAAATGTTGAAAGGAACTCGAAACATGTCAACCACGGTTTTGAGAATCTCTCCCGGAGTTTGAGAGATTTAGACGTGAAAGGGTACCAATCTTGTCGGGGATTGGGAACCCTTCGCGAGAATGTCCAAAGTTTCAGCGGGATTTCCAAAATGTTGAAAGGAACTGGAACCATGTCAACCTTGGTTTTGAGAAACTCTCCCGGAGTTTGAGAGATTTGGACGTGAAAGGGTACCAATCTTGTCGGGGATTGGGAACCCTTCGCGAGAATGTCCAAAGTTTCAGTGGGATTTCCAAAATGTTGAGAGGAACTCGAAACATGTCAACCTTGGTTTTGAGAATCTCTCCCGGAGTCTGAGAGATTTGGACGTGAAAGGGTACCAATCTTGTCGGGGATTGGGAACCCTTCGCGAGAATGTCCAAAGTTTCAGCGGGATTTCCAAAATGTTGAGAGGAACTCGAAACATGTCAACCTTGGTTTTGAGAATCTCTCCCGGAGTTTGAGAGATTTGGACGTGAAAGGGTACCAATCTTGTCGGGGATTGGGAACCCTTCGCGAGAATGTCCAAAGTTTCAGCGGGATTTCCAAAATGTTGAAAGGAACTCGAAACATGTCAACCTTGGTTTTGAGAATCTCTCCCGGACTTTGAGAGATTTGGACGTGAAAGGGTACCAATCTTGTCGGGGATTGGGAACCCTTCGTGAGAATGTCCAAAGTTTCAGCGGGATTTCCAAAATGTTGAAAGGAACTCGAAACATGTCAACCTTGGTTTTGAGAATCTCTCCCGGACTTTGAGAGATTTGGACGTGAAAGGGTACCAATCTTGTCGGGGACTGGGAACCCTTCGCGAGAATGTCCAAAGTTTCAGCGGGATTTCCAAAATGTTGAAAGGAACTCGAAACATGTCAACCTTGGTTTTGAGAATCTCTCCCGGAGTTTGAGAGATTTGGACGTGAAAGGGTACCAATCTTGTCGGGGATTGGGAACCCTTCGCGAGAATGTCCAAAGTTTCAGCGGGATTTCCAAAATGTTGAAAGGAACTCGAAACATGGCAACCTTGGTTTTGAGAATCTCTCCCGGACTTTGAGAGATTTGGACGTGGAAGGGTACCAGTCTTGTCGGGGATTGGGAACCCTTCGCGAGAATGTCCAAAGTTTCAGCGGGATTTCCAAAATGTTGAAAGGAACTCGAAACATGTCAACCTTGGTTTTGAGAATCTCTCCCGGAGTTGGAGAGATTTGGACGTGAAAGGGTACCAATCTTGTCGGGGATAGGGAACCCTTCGCGAGAATGTCCAAAGTTTCAGCGGGATTTCCAAAATGTTGAAAGGAACTGGAACCATGTCAACCTTGGTTTTGAGAATCTCTCCCGGAGTTTGAGAGATTTGGACGTGAAAGGGTACCAATCTTGTCGGGGACTGGGAACCCTTCGCGAGAATGTCCAAAGTTTCAGCGGGATTTCCAAAATGTTGAAAGGAACTCGAAACATGTCAACCTTGGTTTTGAGAATCTCTCCCAGAGTTTGAGACATTCGGACGTGAAAGGGTACCAATCTTGTCGGGGATTGGGAGCCCTTCGCGAGAATGTCCAAAGTTTCAGCGGGATTTCCAAAATGTTGAAATGAACTCGAAACATGTCAACCTTGGTTTTGAGAATCTTAGGCGGAGTTTGAGAGTTTTGGACCTGAAAGGGTACCAATCTTTTCGGGGATTGGGAACCCTTCGCGAGAATGTCCAAAGTTTCAGCGGGATTTCCAAAATGTTAAAAGGAACTCGAAACATGTGAACCTTGGTGTTGAGAATCTCTCCCGGAGTTTGAGAGATTTGGACGTGAAAGGGTACCAATCTTGTCGGGGATTGGGAACCCTTCTCGAGAATGTCCAAAGTTTCAGCGGGATTTCCAAAATGTTGAAAGGAACTCGAAACATGTCAACCTTGGTTTTGAGAATCTCTCCCGGAGTTTGAGAGATTTGGACGTGAAAGGGTACCAGTCTTGTTGGGGATTGGGAACCCTTCGCGAGAATGTCCAAAGTTTCAGCGGGATTTCCAAAATGTTGAAAGGAACTGGAACCATGTCAACCTTGGTTTTGAGAATCTCTCCCGGAGTTTGAGAGATTTGGACGTGAAAGGGTACCAATCTTGTCGGGGATTGGGAACCCTTCGCGAGAATGTCCAAAGTTTCAGCGGGATTTCCAAAATGTTGAAAGGAACTCGAAACATGTCAACCTTGGTTTTGAGAATCTCTCCCGGAGTTGGAGAGATTTGGACGTGAAAGGGTACCAATCTTGTCGGGGATTGGGAACCCTTCGCGAGAATGTCCAAAGTTTCAGCGGGATTTCCAAAATGTTGAAAGGAACTGGAACCATGTCAACCTTGGTTTTGAGAAACTCTCCCGGAGTTTGAGAGATTTGGACGTGAAAGGGTACCAATCTTGTCGGGGATTGGGAACCCTTCGCGAGAATGTCCAAAGTTTCAGCGGGATTTCCAAAATGTTGAGAGGAACTCGAAACATGTCAACCTTGGTTTTGAGAATCTCTCCCGGAGTTTGAGAGATTTGGACGTGAAAGGGTACCAATCTTGTCGGGGATTGGGAACCCTTCGCGAGAATGTCCAAAGTTTCAGCGGGATTTCCAAAATGTTGAAAGGAACTCGAAACATGTCAACCACGGTTTTGAGAATCTCTCCCGGAGTTTGAGAGATTTGGACGTGAAAGGGTACCAGTCTTGTCGGGGATTGGGAACCCTTCGCGAGAATGTCCAAAGTTTCAGCGGGATTTCCAAAATGTTGAAAGGAACTCGAAACATGTCAACCTTGGTTTTGAGAATCTCTCCCGGAGTTTGAGAGATTTGGACGTGAAAGGGTACCAATCTTGTCGGGGATTGGGAACCCTTCGCGAGAATGTCCCAAGTTTCAGCGGGATTTCCAAAATGTTGAAAGGAACTCGAAACATGGCAACCTTGGTTTTGAGAATCTCTCCCGGACTTTGAGAGATTTGGACGTGGAAGGGTACCAGTCCTGTCGGGGATTGGGAACCCTTCGCGAGAATGTCCAAAGTTTCAGCGGGATTTCCAAAATGTTGAAAGGAACTCGAAACATGTCAACCTTGGTTTTGAGAATCTTAGGCGGAGTTTGAGAGTTTTGGACCTGAAAGTGTACCAATCTTGTCGGGGATTGGGAACCCTTCGCGAGAATTTCCAAAGTTTCAGCGGGATTTCCAAAATGTTAAAAGGAACTCGAAACATGTCAACCTTGGTTTTGAGAATCTCTCCCGGAGTTTGAGAGATTTGGACGTGAAAGGGTACCAATCTTGTCGGGGATTGGGAACCCTTCGCCAGAATGTCCAAAGTTTCAGCGGGATTTCCAAAATGTTGAAAGGAACTCGAAACATGTCAACCTTGGTTTTGAGAATCTCTCCCGGACTTTGAGAGATTTGGACGTGAAAGGGTACCAATCTTGTCGGGGATTGGGAACCCTTCGCGAGAATGTCCAAAGTTTCAGCGGGATTTCCAAAATGTTGAAAGGAACTCGAAACATGTCAACCTTGGTTTTGAGAATCTCTCCCGGAGTTTGAGAGATTTGGACGTGAAAGGGTACCAATCTTTTCGGGGATCTAGAACCCTTCGCCAGAATGTCCAAAGTTTCAGCGGGATTTCCAAAATGTTGAAAGGAACTCGAAACATATCAACCTTGGTTTTGAGAATCTTAGGCGGAGTTTGAGAGATTTGGACGTGAAAGGGTACGAATCTTGTCGGGGATTGGGAACCCTTCGCGACAATGTCCAAAGTTTCAGCGGGATTTCCAAAATGTTCAAAGGAACTCGAAACATGTCAACCTTGGTTTTGAGAATCTCTCCCGGAGTTTGCGAGATTTGGACGTGAAAGGGTACCAATCTTGTCGGGGATTGGGAACCCTTCGCGAGAATGTCCAAAGTTTCAGCGGGATTTCCAAAATGTTGAAAGGAACTCGAAACATGTCAACCTTGGTTTTGAGAATCTCTCCCGGAGTTTGAGAGATTTGGACGTGAAAGGGTACCAATCTTGTCGGGGATTGGGAACCCTCGCGAGAATGTCCAAAGTTTCAGCGGGATTTCCAAAATGTTGAAAGGAACTCGAAACATGTCAACCTTGGTTTTGAGAATCTCTCCCGGAGTTTGAGAGATTTGGACGTGAAAGGGTACCAAACTTATCGGGGATTGGGAACCCTTCGCGACAATGTCCAAAGTTTCAGCGGGATTTCCAAAATGTTGAAAGGAACTCGAAACATGTCAAGCTTGGTTTTGAGAATCTTAGCCAGAGTTTGAGAGTTTTGGACGTGAAAGGGTACCAATCTTGTCGGGGATCGGGAACCCTTCGCGAGAATGTCCAAAGTTTCAGCGGGATTTCCAAAATGTTGAGAGGAACTCGAAACATGTCAACCTTGGTTTTGAGAATCTCTCCCGGAGTTTGAGAGATTTGGACGTGAAAGGGTACCAATCTTGTCGGGGATTGGGAACCCTTCGCGACAATGTCCAAAGTTTCAGCGGGATTTCCAAAATGTTGAAAGGAACTCGAAACATGTCAACCTTGGTTTTGAGAATCTCTCCCGGAGTTTGAGAGATTTGGACGTGAAAGGGTACCAATCTTGTCGGGGATTGGGAACCCTTCGCGACAATGTCCAAAGTTTCAGCGGGATTTCCAAAATGTTGAAAGGAACTCGAAACATGTCAACCTTGGTTTTGAGAATCTCTCCCGGAGTTTGAGAGATTTGGACGTGAAAGGGTACCAATCTTGTCGGGGATTGGGAACCCTTCGCGAGAATGTCCAAAGTTTCAGCGGGATTTCCAAAATGTTGAAAGGAACTCGAAACATGTCAACCTTGGTTTTGAGAATCTCTCCCGGAGTTTGAGAGATTTGGACGTGAAAGGGTACCAATCTTGTCGGGGATTGGGAACCCTTCGCGAGAATGTCCAAAGTTTCAGCGGGATTTCCAAAATGTTGAAAGGAACTCGAAACATGTCAAGCTTGGTTTTGAGAATCTCTCCCGGAGTTTGAGAGATTTGGACGTGAAAGGGTACTAATCTTGTCGGGGATTGGGAACCCTTCGCGAGAATGTCCAAAGTTTCAGCGGGATTTCCAAAATGTTGAAAGGAACTCGAAACATGTCAACCTTGGTTTTGAGAATCTCTCCCGGACTTTGAGAGATTTGGACGTGAAAGGGTACCAGTCTTGTCGGGGATTGGGAACCCTTTGCGAGAATGTCCAAAGTTTCAGCGGGATTTCCAAAATGTTGAAAGGAACTCGAAACATGTCAAGCTTGGTTTTGAGAATCTCTCCCGGAGTTTGAGAGATTTGGACGTGAAAGGGTACCAATCTTGTCGGGGATTGGGAACCCTTCGCGACAATGTTTCAGCGGGATTTCCAAAGGAACTCGAAACATGTCAAGCTTGGTTTTGAGAATCTCTCCCGGAGTTTGAGACATTCGGAAGTGAAAGGGTACCAATCTTGTCGGGGATTGGGAAACCTTCGCGAAAATGTCCAGAGTTTCAGCGGGATTTCCAAAATGTTGAAAGGAACTCGAAACATGTCAACCTTGGTTTTGAGAATCTCTCCCGGAGTTTGAGAGATTTGGACGTGAAAGAGTATCAATCTTGTCGGGGATTGGGAACCCTTCGCGAGAATGTCCAAAGTTTCAGCGGGATTTCCAAAATGTTGAGAGGAACTCGAAACATGTCAACCTTGGTTTTGAGAATCTCTCCCGCACTTTGAGAGATTTGGACGTGAAAGGTTACCAATCTTGTCGGGGATCTAGAACCCTCCGCCAGAATGTCCAAAGTTTCAGCGGGATTTCCAAAATGTTGAAAGGAACTCGAAACATGTCAACCTTGGTTTTGAGAATCTCTCCCAGAGTTTGAGACATTCGGACGTGAAAGGGTACCAATCTTGTCGGGGATTGGGAACCCTTCGCGACAATGTCCAAAGTTTCAGCGGGATTTCCAAAATGTTGAAAGGAACTCGAAACATGTCAACCTTGGTTTTGAGAATCTCTCCCGGAGTTGGAGAGATTTGGACGTGAAAGGGTACCAATCTTGTCGGGGATTGGGAACCCTCCGCCAGAATGTCCAAAGTTTCAGCGGGATTTCCAAAATGTTGAAAGGAACTCTAAACATGTCAACCTTGGTTTTGAGAATCTCTCCCGGAGTTTGAGAGATTTGGACGTGAAAGGGTACCAAACTTGTCGGGGACTGGGAAGCCTTCGCGAGAATGTCCAAAGTTTCAGTGGGATTTCCAAAATGTTGAAAGGAACTCGAAACATGTCAAGCTTGGTTTTCAGAATCTCTCCCGGAGTTTGAGAGATTTGGACGTGAAAGGGTACCAATCTTGTCGGGGATTGGGAACCCTTCGCGAGAATGTCCAAAGTTTCAGCGGGATTTCCAAAATGTTGAAAGGAACTCGAACCATGTCAACCTTGGTTTTGAGAATCTCTCCCGGAGTTTGAGAGATTTGGACGTGAAAGGGTACCAATCTTGTCGGGGATTGGGAAACCTTCGCGAGAATGTCCAAAGTTTCAGCGGGATTTCCAAAATGTTGAAAGGAACTCGAAACATGTCAACCTTGGTTTTGAGAACCTCTCCCGGAGTTTGAGACATTCGGACGTGAAAGGGTACCAATCTTGTCGGGGATTGGGAACCCTTCGCGAGAATGTCCAAAGTTTCAGTGGGATTTCCAAAATGTTGAAAGGAACTCGAAACATGTCAACCTTGGTTTTGAGAATCTCTCCCGGAGTTTGAGAGATTTGGACGTGAAAGGGTACCAGTCTTGTCGGGGATTGGGAACCCTTCGCGACAATGTCCAAAGTTTCAGCGGGATTTCCAAAATGTTGAAAGGAACTCGAAACATGTCAACCTTGGTTTTGAGAATCTCTCCCGGAGTTTGAGAGATTTGGACGTGAAAGTGTACCAGTCTTGTCGGGGATTGGGAACCCTTCGCGAGAATGTCCAAAGTTTCAGCGGGATTTCCAAAATGTTGAAAGGAACTCGAAACATGTCAACCTTGGTTTTGAGAATCTCTCCCGGAGTTTGAGAGATTTGGACGTGAAAGGGTACCAATCTTGTCGGGGATTGGGAACCCTTCGCGAGAATGTCCAAAGTTTCAGCGGGATTTCCAAAATGTTGAAAGGAACTCGAAACATGTCAACCTTGGTTTTGAGAATCTCTCCCGGAGTTTGAGAGATTTGGACGTGGAAGGGTCCCAGTCTTGTCGGGGATTGGGAACCCTTCGCGAGAATGTCCAAAGTTTCAGCGGGATTTCCAAAATGTTGAAAGGAACTCGAAACATGTCAACCTTGGTTTTGAGAATCTCTCCCGGAGTTGGAGAGATTTGGACGTGAAAGAGTATCAATCTTGTCGGGGATTGGGAACCCTTCGCGAGAATGTCCAAAGTTTCAGCGGGATTTCCAAAATGTTGAAAGGAACTCGAAACATGTCAACCTTGGTTTTGAGAATCTCTCCCGCACTTTGAGAGATTTGGACGTGAAAGGGTACCAATCTTGTCGGGGATCTAGAACTCTCCGCCAGAATGTCCAAAGTTTCAGCGGGATTTCCAAAATGTTGAAAGGAACTCGAAAAATGTCAACCTTGGTTTTGAGAATCTCTCCCAGAGTTTGAGACATTCGGACGTGAAAGGGTACCAATCTTGTCGGGGATTGGGAAACCTTCGCGAAAATGTCCAAAGTTTCAGCGGGATTTCCAAAATGTTGAAAGAAACTCGAAACATGTCAACCTTGGTTTTGAGAATCTCTCCCGGAGTTTGAGAGATTTGGACGTGAAAGGGTACCAATCTTGTCGGGGATTGGGAACCCTTCGCGAGAATGTCCAAAGTTTCAGCGGGATTTCCAAAATGTTGAAAGGAACTCGAAACGTGTCAACCTTGGTTTTGAGAATCTCTCCCGGAGTTTGAGAGATTTGGAAGTGAAAGGGTACCAATCTTGTCGGGGATTGGGAACCCTTCGCGAGAATGTCCAAAGCTTCAGCGGGATTTCCAAAATGTTGAAAGGAACTCGAAACATGTCAGCCTTGGCTTTGAGAATCTCTCCCGGACTTTGAGAGATTTGGACGTGAAAGGATACCAATCTTGTCGGGGATTGGGAACCCTTCGCGACAATGTCCAAAGTTTCAGCGGGATTTCCAAAATGTTGAAAGGAACTCGAAACATGTCAACCTTGGTTTTGAGAATCTCTCCCGGAGTTGGAGAGATTTGGACGTGAAAGGGTACTAATCTTGTCGGGGATTGGGAACCCTCCGCCAGAATGTCCAAAGTTTCAGCGGGATTTCCAAAATGTTGAAAGGAACTCTAAACATGTCAACCTTGGTTTTGAGAATCTCTCCCGGACTTTGAGAGATTTGGACGTGAAAGGGTACCAAACTTGTCGGGGACTGGGAACCCTTCGCGAGAATGTCCAAAGTTTCAGCGGGATTTCCAAAATGTTGAAAGGAACTCGAAACATGTCAAGCTTGGTTTTGAGAATCTTAACCGGAGTTTGAGTTTTGGACGTGAAAGGGTACCAATCTTGTCGGGGATCGGGAACCCTTCGCGAGAATGTCCAAAGTTTCAGCGGGATTTCCAAAATGTTGAAAGGAACTCGAAACATGTCAACCTTGGTTTTGAGAATCTCTCCCGGACTTTGAGAGATTTGGACGTGAAAGGGTACCAATCTTGTCGGGGATTGGGAACCCTTCGCGAGAATGTCCAAAGTTTCAGCGGGATTTCCAAAATGTTGAAAGGAACTCGAAACATGTCAACCTTGGTTTTGAGAATCTCTCCCGGAGTTTGAGAGATTTGGACGTGAAAGGGTACCAGTCTTGTCGGGGATTGGGAACCCTTCGCGACAATGTCCAAAGTTTCAGCGGGATTTCCAAAATGTTGAAAGGAACTCGAAACATGTCAACCTTGGTTTTGAGAATCTCTCCCGGAGTTGGAGAGATTTGGACGTGAAAGTGTACCAGTCTTGTCGGGGATTGGGAACCCTTCGCGAGAATGTCGAAAGTTTCAGCGGGATTTCCAAAATGTTGAAAGGAACTCGAAACATGTCAACCTTGGTTTTGAGAATCTCTCCCGGAGTTTGCTAGATTTGGACGTGAAAGGGTACCAATCTTGTCGGGGATTGGGAACCCTTCGCAAGAATGTCCAAAGTTTCAGCGGGATTTCCAAAATGTTGAAAGGAACTCGAAACATGTCAACCTTGGTTTTGAGAATCTCTCCCGGAGTTTGAGAGATTTGGACGTGAAAGGGTACCAATCTTGTCGGGGATCTAGAACCCTCCGCCAGAATGTCCAAAGTTTCAGCGGGATTTCCAAAATGTTGAAAGGAACTCGAAACATGTCAACCTTGGTTTTGAGAATCTCTCCCAGAGTTTGAGACATTCGGACGTGAAAGGGTACCAATCTTGTCAGGGATTGGGAAACCTTCGCGAAAATGTCCAAAGTTTCAGCGGGATTTCCAAAATGTTGAAAGGAACTCGAAACATGTCAACCTTGGTTTTGAGAATCTCTCCCGGAGTTTGAGAGATTTGGACGTGAAAGGGTACCAATCTTGTCGGGGATTGGGAACCCTTCGCGAGAATGTCCAAAGTTTCAGCGGGATTTCCAAAATGTTGAGAGGAACTCGAAACGTGTCAACCTTGGTTTTGAGAATCTCTCCCGGAGTTTGAGAGATTTGGACGTGAAAGGGTACCAATCTTGTCGGGGATTGGGAACCCTTCACGAGAATGTCCAAAGTTTCAGCGGGATTTCCAAAATGTTGAAAGGAACTCGAAACATGTCAACTTTGGTTTTGAGAATCTCTCCCGGAGTTTGAGAGATTTGGACGTGAAAGGGTACCAATCTTGTCGGGGATTGGGAACCCTTCGCGAGAATGTCCAAAGCTTCAGCGGGATTTCCAAAATGTTGAAAGGAACTCGAAACATGTCAGCCTTGGCTTTGAGAATCTCTCCCGGACTTTGAGAGATTTGGACGTGAAAGGGTACCAATCTTGTCGGGGATTGGGAACCCTTCGCGAGAATTTCCAAAGTTTCAGCGGGATTTCCAAAATGTTGAAAGGAACTCGAAACATGTCAACCTTGGTTTTGAGAATCTCTCCCGGAGTTTGAGAGATTTGGACGTGAAAGGGTACCAATCTTGTCGGGGATTGGGAACCCTCCGCCAGAATGTCCAAAGTTTCAGCGGGATTTCCAAAATGTTGAAAGGAACTCTAAACATGTCAACCTTGGTTTTGAGAATCTCTCCCGGACTTTGAGAGATTTGGACGTGAAAGGGTACCAAACTTGTCGGGGACTGGGAACCCTTCGCGAGAATGTCCAAAGTTTCAGCGGGATTTCCAAAATGTTGAAAGGAACTCGAAACATGTCAACCTTGGTTTTGAGAATCTCTCCCGGAGTTGGAGAGATTTGGACGTGAAAGGGTACCAATCTTGTCGGGGATTGGGAACCCTTCGCGAGAATGTCCAAAGTTTCAGCGGGATTTCCAAAATGTTGAAAGGAACTCGAAACATGTCAACTTTGGTTTTGAGAATCTCTCCCGGAGTTTGAGAGATTTGGATGTGAAAGGGTACCAATCTTGTCGGGGATTGGGAACCCTTCGCGAGAATGTCCAAAGCTTCAGCGGGATTTCCAAAATGTTGAAAGGAACTCGAAACATGTCAGCCTTGGCTTTGAGAATCTCTCCCGGACTTTGAGAGATTTGGACGTGAAAGGGTACCAATCTTGTCGGGGATTGGGAACCCTTCGCGACAATGTCCAAAGTTTCAGCGGGATTTCCAAAATGTTGAAAGGAACTCGAAACATGTCAACCTTGGTTTTGAGAATCTCTCCCGGAGTTGGAGAGATTTGGACGTGAAAGGGTACCAATCTTGTCGGGGATTGGGAACCCTCCGCCAGAATGTCCAAAGTTTCAGCGGGATTTCCAAAATGTTGAAAGTAACTCTAAACATGTCAACCTTGGTTTTGAGAATCTCTCCCGGACTTTGAGAGATTTGGACGTGAAAGGGTACCAAACTTGTCGGGGACTGGGAACCCTTCGCGAGAATGTCCAAAGTTTCAGCGGGATTTCCAAAATGTTGAAAGGAACTCGAAACATGTCAAGCTTGGTTTTGAGAATCTCTCCCGGAGTTGGAGAGATTTGGACGTGAAAGGGTACCAATCTTGTCGGGGATCGGGAACCCTTCGCGACAATGTCCAAAGTTTCAGCGGGATTTCCAAAATGTTGAAAGGAACTCGAAACATGTCAACCTTGGTTTTGAGAATCTCTCCCGGAGTTGGAGAGATTTGGACGTGAAAGTGTACCAGTCTTGTCGGGGATTGGGAACCCTTCGCGAGAATGTCGAAAGTTTCAGCGGGATTTCCAAAATGTTGAAAGGAACTCGAAACATGTCAACCTTGGTTTTGAGAATCTCTCCCGGAGTTTGCTAGATTTGGACGTGAAAGGGTACCAATCTTGTCGGGGATTGGGAACCCTTCGCAAGAATGTCCAAAGTTTCAGCGGGATTTCCAAAATGTTGAAAGGAACTCGAAACATGTCAACCTTGGTTTTGAGAATCTCTCCCGGAGTTTGAGAGATTTGGACGTGAAAGGGTACCAATCTTGTCGGGGATCTAGAACCCTCCGCCAGAATGTCCAAAGTTTCAGCGGGATTTCCAAAATGTTGAAAGGAACTCGAAACATGTCAACCTTGGTTTTGAGAATCTCTCCCAGAGTTTGAGACATTCGGACGTGAAAGGGTACCAATCTTGTCAGGGATTGGGAAACCTTCGCGAAAATGTCCAAAGTTTCAGCGGGATTTCCAAAATGTTGAAAGGAACTCAAAACATGTCAACCTTGGTTTTGAGAATCTCTCCCGGAGTTTGAGAGATTTGGACGTGAAAGGGTACCAATCTTGTCGGGGATTGGGAACCCTTCGCGAGAATGTCCAAAGTTTCAGCGGGATTTCCAAAATGTTGAGAGGAACTCGAAACGTGTCAACCTTGGTTTTGAGAATCTCTCCCGGAGTTTGAGAGATTTGGACGTGAAAGGGTACCAATCTTGTCGGGGATTGGGAACCCTTCACGAGAATGTCCAAAGTTTCAGCGGGATTTCCAAAATGTTGAAAGGAACTCGAAACATGTCAACTTTGGTTTTGAGAATCTCTCCCGGAGTTTGAGAGATTTGGACGTGAAAGGGTACCAATCTTGTCGGGGATTGGGAACCCTTCGCGAGAATGTCCAAAGCTTCAGCGGGATTTCCAAAATGTTGAAAGGAACTCGAAACATGTCAGCCTTGGCTTTGAGAATCTCTCCCGGACTTTGAGAGATTTGGACGTGAAAGGGTACCAATCTTGTCGGGGATTGGGAACCCTTCGCGAGAATTTCCAAAGTTTCAGCGGGATTTCCAAAATGTTGAAAGGAACTCGAAACATGTCAACCTTGGTTTTGAGAATCTCTCCCGGAGTTTGAGAGATTTGGACGTGAAAGGGTACCAATCTTGTCGGGGATTGGGAACCCTTCGCGAGAATGTCCAAAGCTTCAGCGGGATTTCCAAAATGTTGAAAGGAACTCGAAACATGTCAGCCTTGGCTTTGAGAATCTCTCCCGGACTTTGAGAGATTTGGACGTGAAAGGGTACCAATCTTGTCGGGGATTGGGAACCCTTCGCGACAATGTCCAAAGTTTCAGCGGGATTTCCAAAATGTTGAAAGGAACTCGAAACATGTCAACCTTGGTTTTGAGAATCTCTCCCGGAGTTGGAGAGATTTGGACGTGAAAGGGTACCAATCTTGTCGGGGATTGGGAACCCTTCGCGAGAATGTCCAAAGTTTCAGCGGGATTTCCAAAATGTTGAAAGGAACTCGAAACATGTCAACTTTGGTTTTGAGAATCTCTCCCGGAGTTTGAGAGATTTGGATGTGAAAGGGTACCAATCTTGTCGGGGATTGGGAACCCTTCGCGAGAATGTCCAAAGCTTCAGCGGGATTTCCAAAATGTTGAAAGGAACTCGAAACATGTCAGCCTTGGCTTTGAGAATCTCTCCCGGACTTTGAGAGATTTGGACGTGAAAGGGTACCAATCTTGTCGGGGATTGGGAACCCTTCGCGACAATGTCCAAAGTTTCAGCGGGATTTCCAAAATGTTGAAAGGAACTCGAAACATGTCAACCTTGGTTTTGAGAATCTCTCCCGGAGTTGGAGAGATTTGGACGTGAAAGGGTACCAATCTTGTCGGGGATTGGGAACCCTCCGCCAGAATGTCCAAAGTTTCAGCGGGATTTCCAAAATGTTGAAAGTAACTCTAAACATGTCAACCTTGGTTTTGAGAATCTCTCCCGGACTTTGAGAGATTTGGACGTGAAAGGGTACCAAACTTGTCGGGGACTGGGAACCCTTCGCGAGAATGTCCAAAGTTTCAGCGGGATTTCCAAAATGTTGAAAGGAACTCGAAACATGTCAAGCTTGGTTTTGAGAATCTCTCCCGGAGTTGGAGAGATTTGGACGTGAAAGGGTACCAATCTTGTCGGGGATCGGGAACCCTTCGCGAGAATGTCCAAAGTTTCAGCGGGATTTCCAAAATGTTAAAAGGAACTCGAAACATGTCAACCTTGGTTTTGAGAATCTCTCCCGGAGTTTGAGAGATTTGGACGTGAAAGGGTACCAATCTTGTCGGGGATTGGGAACCCTTCGCGAGAATGTCCAAAGTTTCAGCGGGATTTCCAAAATGTTGAAAGGAACTCGAAACATGTCAACCTTGGTTTTGAGAATCTCTCCTGGAGTTTGAGAGATTTGGACGTGAAAGGGTACCAGTCTTGTCGGGGATTGGGAACCCTTCGCGAGAATGTCCAAAGTTTCAGCGGGATTTCCAAAATGTTGAAAGGAACTCGAAACATGTCAACCTTGGTTTTGAGAATCTCTCCCGGAGTTTGAGAGATTTGGACGTGAAAGGGTACCAATCTTGTCGGGGATTGGGAACCCTTCGCGAGAATGTCCAAAGTTTCAGCGGGATTTCCAAAATGTTGAAAGGAACTCGAAACATGTCAACCTTGGTTTTGAGAATCTCTCCCGGAGTTTGCGAGATTTGGACGTGAAAGGGTACCAATCTTGTCGGGGATTGGGAACCCTTCGCCAGAATGTCCAAAGTTTCAGCGGGATTTCCAAAATGTTGAAAGGAACTCGAAACATGTCAACCTTGGTTTTGAGAATCTCTCCCGGACTTTGAGAGATTTGGACGTGAAAGGGTACCAATCTTGTCGGGGATCTAGAATCCTCCGCCAGATTGTCCAAAGTTTCAGCGGGATTTCCAAAATGTTGAAAGGAACTCGAAACATGTCAACCTTGGTTTTGAGAATCTCTCCCAGAGTTTGAGACATTCGGACGTGAAAGGGTACCAATCTTGTCGGGGATTGGGAAACCTTCGCGAAAATGTCCAAAGTTTCAGCGGGATTTCCAAAATGTTGAAAGGAACTCGAAACATGTCAACCTTGGTTTTGAGAATCTCTCCCGGACTTTGAGAGATTTGGACGTGAAAGGGTACCAGTCTTGTCGGGGATTGGGAACCCTTCGCGACAATGTCCAAAGTTTCAGCGGGATTTCCAAAATGTTGAAAGGAACTCGAAACATGTCAACCTTGGTTTTGAGAATCTCTCCCGGAGTTTGAGAGATTTGGACGTGAAAGGGTACCAATCTTGTCGGGGATTGGGAACCCTTCGCGAGAATGTCCAAAGTTACAGCGGGATTTCCAAAATGTTGAAAGGAACTCGAACCATGTCAACCTTGGTTTTGGGAATCTCTCCCGGAGTTTGCGAGATTTGGACGTGAAAGGGTACCAATCTTGTCGGGGATCTAGAACCCTCCGCCAGAATGTCCAAAGTTTCAGCGGGATTTCCAAAATGTTGAAAGGAACTCGAAACATGTCAACCTTGGTTTTGAGAATCTCTCCCAGAGTTTGAGACATTCGGACGTGAAAGGGTACCAATCTTGTCGGGGATTGGGAAACCTTCGCGAAAATGTCCAAAGTTTCAGCGGGATTTCCAAAATGTTGAAAGGAACTCGAAACATATCAAACTTGGTTTTGAGAATCTCTCCCGGAGTTTGAGAGATTTGGACGTGAAAGGGTACCAATCTTGTCGGGGATTGGGAACCCTTCGCCAGAATGTCCAAAGTTTCAGCGGGATTTCCAAAATGTTGAAAGGAACTCGAAACGTGTCAACCTTGGTTTTGAGAATCTCTCCCGGAGTTTGAGAGATTTGGACGTGAAAGGGTACCAATCTTGTCGGGGATTGGGAACCCTTCGCCAGAATGTCCAAAGTTTCAGCGGGATTTCCAAAATGTTGAAAGGAACTCGAAACATGTCAACTTTGGTTTTGAGAATCTCTCCCGGAGTTTGAGAGATTTGGACGTGAAAGGGTACCAATCTTGTCGGGGATTGGGAACCCTTCGCGAGAATGTCCAAAGCTTCAGCGGGATTTCCAAAATGTTGAAAGGAACTCGAAACATGTCAGCCTTGGCTTTGAGAATCTCTCCCGGACTTTGAGAGATTTGGACGTGAAAGGGTACCAATCTTGTCGGGGATTGGGAACCCTTCGCGACAATGTCCAAAGTTTCAGCGGGATTTCCAAAATGTTGAAAGGAACTCGAAACATGTCAACCTTGGTTTTGAGAATCTCTCCCGGAGTTGGAGAGATTTGGACGTGAAAGGGTACCAATCTTGTCGGGGATTGGGAACCCTCCGCCAGAATGTCCAAAGTTTCAGCGGGATTTCCAAAATGTTGAAAGGAACTCTAAACATGTCAACCTTGGTTTTGAGAGTCTCTCCCGGAGTTGGAGAGATTTGGACGTGAAAGGGTACCAATCTTGTCGGGGATTGGGAACCCTCCGCCAGAATGTCCAAAGTTTCAGCGGGATTTCCAAAATGTTGAAAGGAACTCTAAACATGTCAACCTTGGTTTTGAGAATCTCTCCCGGACTTTGAGAGATTTGGACGTGAAAGGGTACCAAACTTGTCGGGGACTGGGAACCCTTCGCGAGAATGTCCAAAGTTTCAGCGGGATTTCCAAAATGTTGAAAGGAACTCGAAACATGTCAAGCTTGGTTTTGAGAATCTTAACCGGAGTTTGAGAGTTTTGGACGTGAAAGGGTACCAATCTTGTCGGGGATCGGGAACCCTTCGCGAGAATGTCCAAAGTTTCAGCGGGATTTCCAAAATGTTGAGAGGAACTCGAAACATGTCAACCTTGGTTTTGAGAATCTCTCCCGGAGTTTGAGAGATTTGGACGTGAAAGGGTACCAATCTTGTCGGGGATTGGGAACCCTTCGCGAGAATGTCCAAAGTTTCAGCGGGATTTCCAAAATGTTGAAAGGAACTCGAAACATGTCAACCTTGGTTTTGAGAATCTCTCCCGCACTTTGAGAGATTTGGACGTGAAAGGGTACCAGTCTTGTCAGGGGTTGGGAACCCTTCGCGACAATGTCCAAAGTTTCAGCGGGATTTCCAAAATGTTGAAAGGAACTCGAAACATGTCAACCTTGGTTTTGAGAATCTCTCCCGGACTTTGAGAGATTTGGACGTGAAAGGGTACCAATCTTGTCGGGGATTGGGAACCCTTCGCGAGAATGTCCAAAGTTTCAGCGGGATTTCCAAAATGTTGAAAGGAACTCGAAACATGTCAACCTTGGTTTTGAGAATCTCTCCCGGAGTTTGAGAGATTTGGACGTGAAAGGGTACCAATCTTGTCGGGGATTGGGAACCCTTCGCGAGAATGTCCAAAGTTTCAGCGGGATTTCCAAAATGTTGAAAGGAACTCGAAACATGTCAACCTTGGTTTTGAGAATCTCTCCCGGACTTTGAGAGATTTGGACGTGGAAGGGTACCAGTCTTGTCGGGGATTGGGAACCCTTCGCGAGAATGTCCAAAGTTTCAGCGGGATTTCCAAAATGTTGAAAGGAACTCGAAACATGTCAACCTTGGTTTTGAGAATCTCTCTCGGAGTTTGAGAGATTTGGACGTGAAAGAGTATCAGTCTTGTCGGGGATTGGGAACCCTTCGCGAGAATGTCCAAAGTTTCAGCGGGATTTCCAAAATGTTGAAAGGAACTCGAAACATGTCAACCTTGGTTTTGAGAATCTCTCCCGGACTTTGAGAGATTTGGACGTGAAAGGGTACCAATCTTGTCGGGGATCGGGAACCCTTCGCGACAATGTCCGCAGTTTCAGCGGGATTTCCAAAATGTTGAAAGGAACTCGAAACATGTCAACCTTGGTTTTGAGAATCTCTCCCAGAGTTTGAGACATTCGGACGTGAAAGGGAACCAATCTTGTCGGGGATTGGGAAACCTTCGCGAAAATGTCCAAAGTTTCAGCGGGATTTGTAAAATGTTGAAAGGAACTCGAAACATGTCAACCTTGGTTTTGAGAATCTCTCCCGGAGTTTGAGAGATTTGGACGTGAAAGGGTACCAATCTTGTCGGGGATTGGGAACCCTTCGCGACAATGTCCAAAGTTTCAGCGGGATTTCCAAAATGTTCAAAGGAACTCGAAACATGTCAACCTTGGTTTTGAGAATCTCTCCCGGAGTTTGAGAGATTTGGACGTGAAAGGGTACCAATCTTGTCGGGGATTGGGAACCCTTCGCGAGAATGTCCAAAGTTTCAGCGGGATTTCCAAAATGTTGAAAGGAACTCGAAACATGTCAGCCTTGGCTTTGAGAATCTCTCCCGGACTTTGAGAGATTTGGACGTGAAAGGGTACCAATCTTGTCGGGGATTGGGAACCCTTCGCGACAATGTCCAAAGTTTCAGCGGGATTTCCAAAATGTTGAAAGGAACTCGAAACATGTCAACCTTGGTTTTGAGAATCTCTCCCGGAGTTTGAGAGATTTGGACGTGAAAGGGTACCAATCTTGTCGGGGATTGGGAACCCTTCGCGAGAATGTCCAAAGTTTCAGCGGGATTTCCAAAATGTTGAAAGGAACTCGAAACATGTCAACCTTGGTTTTGAGAATCTCTCCCGGAGTTTGAGAGATTTGGACGTGAAAGGGTACCAATCTTGTTGGGGATTGGGAACCCTTCGCCAGAATGTCCAAAGTTTCAGCGGGATTTCCAAAATGTTGAAAGAACTCGAAACATGTCAACCTTGGTTTTGAGAATCTCTCCCGGACTTTGAGAGATTTGGACGTGAAAGGGTACCAGTCTTGTCGGGGATTGGGAACCCTTCGCGAGAATGTCCAAAGTTTCAGCGGGATTTCCAAAATGTTGAAAGGAACTCGAAACATGTCAACCTTGGTTTTGAGAATCTCTCCCGGACTTTGAGAGATTTGGACGTGAAAGGGTACCAAACTTGTCGGGGATTGGGAACCCTTCGCCAGAATGTCCAAAGTTTCAGCGGGATTTCCAAAATGTTGAAAGGAACTCGAAACATGTCAACCTTGGTTTTGAGAATCTTAGCCGGAGTTTGAGAGTTTTGGACGTGAAAGGGTACCAATCTTGTCGGGGATCGGGAACCCTTCGCGACAATGTCCAAAGTTTCAGCGGGATTTCCAAAATGTTAAAAGGAACTCGAAACATGTCAACCTTGGTTTTGAGAATCTCTCCCGGAGTTTGAGAGATTTGGACGTGAAAGGGTACCAATCTTGTCGGGGATTGGGAACCCTTCGCGAGAATGTCCAAAGTTTCAGCGGGATTTCCAAAATGTTGAAAGGAACTCGAAACATGTCAAGCTTGGTTTTGAGAATCTCTTCGGAGTTTGAGAGATTTGGACGTGAAAGGGTACCAATCTTGTCGGGGATTGGGAACCCTTACCGACAATGTCCAAAGTTTCAGCGGGATTTCCAAAATGTTGAAAGGAACTGGAACCATGTCAACCTTGGTTTTGAGAATCTCTCCCGGAGTTTGAGAGATTTGGACGTGAAAGGGTACCAGTCTTGTCGGGGATTGGGAACCCTTCGCGAGAATGTCCAAAGTTTCAGCGGGATTTCCAAAATGTTGAAAGGAACTCGAAACATGTCAACCTTGGTTTTGAGAATCTCTCCCGGACTTTGAGAGATTTGGACGTGAAAGGGTACCAGTCTTGTCGGGGATTGGGAACCCTTCGCGAGAATGTCCAAAGTTTCAGCGGGATTTCCAAAATGTTGAAAGGAACTCGAAACATGTCAACCTTGGTTTTGAGAATCTCTCCCGGAGTTTGAGAGATTTGGACGTGAAAGGGTACCAATCTTGTCGGGGATTGGGAACCCTTCGCCAGAATGTCCAAAGTTTCAGCGGGATTTCCAAAATGTTGAAAGAACTCGAAACATGTCAACCTTGGTTTTGAGAATCTCTCCCGGACTTTGAGAGATTTGGACGTGAAAGGGTACCAGTCTTGTCGGGGATTGGGAACCCTTCGCGAGAATGTCCAAAGTTTCAGCGGGATTTCCAAAATGTTGAAAGGAACTCGAAACATGTCAACCTTGGTTATGAGAATCTCTCCCGGACTTTGAGAGATTTGGACGTGAAAGGGTACCAAACTTGTCGGGGATTGGGAACCCTTCGCCAGAATGTCCAAAGTTTCAGCGGGATTTCCAAAATGTTGAAAGGAACTCGAAACATGTCAACCTTGGTTTTGAGAATCTTAGCCGGAGTTTGAGAGTTTTGGACGTGAAAGGGTACCAATCTTGTCGGGGATCGGGAACCCTTCGCGACAATGTCCAAAGTTTCAGCGGGATTTCCAAAATGTTAAAAGGAACTCGAAACATGTCAACCTTGGTTTTGAGAATCTCTCCCGGAGTTTGAGAGATTTGGACGTGAAAGGGTACCAATCTTGTCGGGGATTGGGAACCCTTCGCGAGAATGTCCAAAGTTTCAGCGGGATTTCCAAAATGTTGAAAGGAACTCGAAACATGTCAAGCTTGGTTTTGAGAATCTCTTCGGAGTTTGAGAGATTTGGACGTGAAAGGGTACCAATCTTGTCGGGGATTGGGAACCCTTACCGACAATGTCCAAAGTTTCAGCGGGATTTCCAAAATGTTGAAAGGAACTGGAACCATGTCAACCTTGGTTTTGAGAATCTCTCCCGGAGTTTGAGAGATTTGGACGTGAAAGGGTACCAGTCTTGTCGGGGATTGGGAACCCTTCGCGAGAATGTCCAAAGTTTCAGCGGGATTTCCAAAATGTTGAAAGGAACTCGAAACATGTCAACCTTGGTTTTGAGAATCTCTCCCGGACTTTGAGAGATTTGGACGTGAAAGAGTACCAGTCTTGTCGGGGATTGGGAACCCTTCACGAGAATGTCCAAAGTTTCAGCAGGATTTCCAAAATGTTCAAAGGAACTCGAAACATGTCAACCTTGGTTTTGAGAATCTCTCCCGGAGTTTGAGAGATTTGGATGTGAAAGGGTACCAATCTTGTCGGGGATCTAGAACCCTCCGCCAGAATGTCCAAAGTTTCAGCGGGATTTCCAAAATGTTGAAAGGAACTCTAAACATGTCAACCTTGGTTTTGAGAATCTCTCCCGGAGTTTGAGACATTCGGACGTGAAAGGGTACCAATCTTGTCGGGGATTGGGAACCCTTCGCGAGAATGTCCAAAGTTTCAGCGGGATTTCCAAAATGTTGAAAGGAACTCGAAACATGTGAACGTTGGTTTTGAGAATCTCTCCCGGAGTTTGAGAGATTTGGACGTGAAAGGGTACCAATCTTGTCGGGGATTGGGAAGACTTCGCGAGAATGTCCAAAGTTTCAGCGGCATTTCCAAAATGTTGAAAGGAACTCGAAACATGTCAACCTTGGTTTTGAGAATCTCTCCCGGAGTTTGAGAGATTTGGATGTGAAAGGGTACCAATCTTGTCGGGGATTGGGAACCCTTCGCGACAATGTCCAAAGTTTCAGCGGGATTTCCAAAATGTTGAAAGGAACTCGAAACATGTCAACCTTGGTTTTGAGAATCTCTCCCGGAGTTTGAGAGATTTGGACGTGAAAGGGTACCAGTCTTGTCGGGGATTGGGAACCCTTCGCGAGAATGTCCAAAGTTTCAGCGGGATTTCCAAAATGTTGAGAGGAACTCGAAACATGTCAACCTCGGTTTTGAGAATCTCTCCCGGAGTTTGAGAGATTTGGACGTGAAAGGGTACCAGTCTTGTCGGGGATTGGGAACACTTCGCGAGAATGTCCAAAGTTTCAGCGGGATTTCCAAAATGTTGAGAGGAACTCGAATCATGTCAACCTCGGTTTTGAGAATCTCTCCCGGAGTTTGAGAGATTTGGACGTGAAAGGGTACCAGTCTTGTCGGGGATTGGGAACCCTTCGCGAGAATGTCCAAAGTTTCAGCGGGATTTCCAAAATGTTGAAAGGAACTCGAAACATGTGAACCATGGTTTTGAGAATCTCTCCCGGAGTTTGAGAGATTTGGACGTGAAAGGGTACCAGTCTTGTCGGGAATTGGGAACCCTTCGCGAGAATGTCCAAAGTTTCAGCGGGATTTCCAAAATGTTGAGAGGAACTCGAAACATGTCAACCTCGGTTTTGAGAATCTCTCCCGGAGTTTGAGAGATTTGGACGTGAAAGGGTACCAGTCTTGTCTGGGATCGGGAACCCTTCGCGAGAGTGTCCAAAGTTCAGCGGGATTTCCAAAATGTTGAGAGGAACTCGAAACATGTCAACCTCGGTTTTGAGAATCTCTCCCGGAGTTTGAGAGATTTGGACGTGAAAGGGTACCAGTCTTGTCGGGGATTGGGAACCCTTCGCGAGAATGTCCAAAGTTTCAGCGGGATTTCCAAAATGTTGAGAGGAATTCGAATCATGTGAACCTTGGTTTTGAGAATCTCTCCCGGAGTTTGAGAGATTTGGACGTGAAAGGGGACCAGTCTTGTCGGGGATTGGGAACCCTTCGCGACAATGTCCAAAGTTTCAGCGGGATTTCCAAAATGTTGAAAGGAACTCGAAACATGTGAACCTTGGTTTTGAGAATCTCTCCCCGAGTTTGAGATATTTGGACGTGAAAGGGTACCAGTCTTGTCGGGGATTGGGAACCCTTCGCGAGAATGTCCAAAGTTTCAGCGGGATTTCCAAATTGTTGAGAGGAACTCGAAACATGTCAACCTCGGTTTTGAGAATCTCTCCCGGAGTTTGAGAGATTTGGACGTGAAAGGGTACCAGTCTTGTCGGGGATTGGGAACACTTCGCGAGAATGTTCAAAGTTTCAGCGGGATTTCCAAAATGTTGAGAGGAACTCGAATCATGTCAACCTCGGTTTTGAGAATCTCTCCCGGAGTTTGAGAGATTTGGACGTGAAAGGGTACCAGTCTTGTCGGGGATTGGGAACCCTTCGCGAGAATGTCCAAAGTTTCAGCGGGATTTCCAAAATGTTGAAAGGAACTCGAAACATGTCAACCTTGGTTTTGAGAATCTCTCCCGGAGTTTGAGAGATTTGGACGTGAAAGGGTACCAGTCTTGTCGGGAATTGGGAACCCTTCGCGAGAATGTCCAAAGTTTCAGCGGGATTTCCAAAATGTTGAGAGGAACTCGAAACATGTCAACCTCGGTTTTGAGAATCTCTCCCGGAGTTTGAGAGATTTGGACGTGAAAGGGTACCAATCTTGTCGGGGATTGAGAGCCCTTCGCGAGAATGTCCAAAGTTTCAGCGGGATTTCCAAAATGTTGAAAGGAACTTGAAACATGTGAACCTTGGTTTTGAGAATCTCTTCCGGAGTTTGAGAGATTTGGACGTGAAAGGGTACCAGTCTTGTCGGGGATTGGGAACCCTTCGCCAGAATGTCCAAAGTTTCAGCGGGATTTCCAAAATGTTGAGAGGAACTCGAAACATGTCAACCTCGGTTTTGAGAATCTCTCCCGGAGTTTGAGAGATTTAGACGTGAAAGGGTACCAGTCTTGTCGGGGATTGGTAACCCTTCGCGAGAATGTCCAAAGTTTCAGCGGGATTTCCAAAATGTTGAGAGGAACTCGAAACATGTCAACCTCGGTTTTGAGAATCTCTCCCGGAGTTTGAGAGATTTGGACGTGAAAGGGTACCAGTCTTGTCGGGGATTGGGAACACTTCGCGAGAATGTCCAAAGTTTCAGCGGGATTTCCAAAATGTTGAGAGGAACTCGAATCATGTCAACCTCGGTTTTGAGAATCTCTCCCGGAGTTTGAGAGATTTGGACGTGAAAGGGTACCAGTCTTGTCGGGGATTGGGAACCCTTCGCCAGAATGTCCAAAGTTTCAGCGGGATTACCAAAATGTTGAAAGGAACTCGAAACATGTCAACCTTGGTTTTGAGAATCTCTCCCGGAGTTTGAGAGATTTGGACGTGAAAGGGTACCAGTCTTGTCGGGGATTGGGAACCCTTCGCCAGAATGTCCAAAGTTTCAGCGGGATTTCCAAAATGTTGAAAGGAACTCGAAACATGGCAACCTTGGTTTTGAGAATCTCTCCCGGACTTTGAGAGATTTGGACGTGGAAGGGTGCCAATCTTGTCGGGGATTGGGAACCCTTCGCGAGAATGTCCAAAGTTTCAGCGTGATTTCCAAAATGTTGAAAGGAACTCGAACCATGTCAACCTTGGTTTTGAGAATCTCTCCCGGAGTTTGAGAGATTTGGACGTGAAAGGGTACCAGTCTTGTCGGGGATTGGGAACCCTTCGCGAGAATGTCCAAAGTTTCAGCGGGATTTCCAAAATGTTGAGAGGAACTCGAAACATGTCAACCTCGGTTTTGAGAATCTCTCCCGGAGTTTGAGAGATTTGGACGTGAAAGGGTACCAGTCTTGTCTGGGATCGGGAACCCTTCGCGAGAGTGTCCAAAGTTCAGCGGGATTTCCAAAATGTTGAGAGGAACTCGAAACATGTCAACCTCGGTTTTGAGAATCTCTCCCGGAGTTTGAGAGATTTGGACTTGAAAGGGTACCAGTCTTGTCGGGGATTGGGAACCCTTCGCGAGAATGTCCAAAGTTTCAGCGGGATTTCCAAAATGTTGAAAGGAATTCGAAACATGTCAACCTTGGTTTTGAGAATCTCTCCCGGAGTTTGAGAGATTTGGACGTGAAAGGGTACCAATCTTGTCGGGGATTGGGAACCCTTCTCGAGAATGTCCAAAGTTTCAGCGGGATTTCCAAAATGTTGAGAGGAACTCGAAACATGTCAACCTTGGTTTTGAGAATCTCTCCCGGAGTTTGAGAGATTTGGACGTGAAAGGGTACCAGTCTTGTCGGGGATTGGGAACCCTTCGCGAGAATGTCCAAAGTTTCAGCGGGATTTCCAAAATGTTGAGAGGAACTCGAATCATGTCAACCTCGGTTTTGAGAATCTCTCCCGGAGTTTGAGAGATTTGGACGTGAAAGGGTACCAGTCTTGTCGGGGATTGGGAACCCTTCGCGAGAATGTCCAAAGTTTCAGCGGGATTTCCAAAATGTTGAAAGGAACTCGAAACATGTCAATCTTGGTTTTGAGAATCTCTCCCGGAGTTTGAGAGATTTGGACGTGAAAGGGTACCAGTCTTGTCGGGAATTGGGAACCCTTCACGAGAATGTCCAAAGTTTCAGCGGGATTTCCAAAATGTTGAGAGGAACTCGAATCATGTCAACCTCGGTTTTGAGAATCTCTCCCGGAGTTTGAGAGATTTGGACGTGAAAGGGTACCAATCTTGTCGGGGATTGGGAGCCCTTCGCGAGAATGTCCAAAGTTTCAGCGGGATTTCCAAAATGTTGAAAGGAACTTGAAACATGTGAACCTCGGTTTTGAGAATCTCTTCCGGAGTTTGAGAGATTTGGACGTGAAAGGGTACCAGTCTTGTCGGGGATTGGGAACCCTTCGCCAGAATGTCCAAAGTTTCAGCGGGATTTCCAAAATGTTGAGAGGAACTCGAAACATGTCAACCTCGGTTTTGAGAATCTCTCCCGGAGTTTGAGAGATTTGGACGTGAAAGGGTACCAGTCTTGTCGGGGATTGGGAACCCTTCGCCAGAATGTCCAAAGTTTCAGCGGGATTTCCAAAATGTTGAGAGGAACTCGAAACATGTCAACCTTGGTTTTGAGAATCTCTCCCGGAGTTTGAGAGATTTGGACGTGAAAGGGTACCAGTCTTGTCGGGGATTGGGAACACTTCGCGAGAATGTCCAAAGTTTCAGCGGGATTTCCAAAATGTTGAGAGGAACTCGAAACATGTCAACCTCGGTTTTGAGAATCTCTCCCGGAGTTTGAGAGATTTGGACGTGAAAGGGTACCAGTCTTGTCTGGGATCGGGAACCCTTCGCGAGAGTGTCCAAAGTTCAGCGGGATTTCCAAAATGTTGAGAGGAACTCGAAACATGTCAACCTCGGTTTTGAGAATCTCTCCCGGAGTTTGAGAGATTTGGACGTGAAAGGGTACCAGTCTTGTCGGGGATTGGGAACCCTTCGCGAGAATGTCCAAAGTTTCAGCGGGATTTCCAAAATGTTGAAAGGAACTCGAAACATGTCAACCTTGGTTTTGAGAATCTCTCCCGGAGTTTGAGAGATTTGGACGTGAAAGGGTACCAATCTTGTCGGGGATTGGGAACCCTTCGCCAGAATGTCCAAAGTTTCAGCGGGATTTCCAAAATGTTGAAAGAACTCGAAACATGTCAACCTTGGTTTTGAGAATCTCTCCCGGACTTTGAGAGATTTGGACGTGAAAGGGTACCAAACTTGTCGGGGATTGGGAACCCTTCGCCAGAATGTCCAAAGTTTCAGCGGGATTTCCAAAATGTTGAAAGGAACTCGAAACATGTCAAGCTTGGTTTTGAGAATCTTAGCCGGAGTTTGAGAGTTTTGGACGTGAAAGGGTACCAATCTTGTCGGGGATCGGGAACCCTTCGCGAGAATGTCCAAAGTTTCAGCGGGATTTCCAAAATGTTAAAAGGAACTCGAAACATGTCAACCTTGGTTTTGAGAATCTCTCCCGGAGTTTGAGAGATTTGGACGTGAAAGGGTACCAATCTTGTCGGGGATTGGGAACCCTTCGCGAGAATGTCCAAAGTTTCAGCGGGATTTCCAAAATGTTGAAAGGAACTCGAAACATGTCAAGCTTGGTTTTGAGAATCTCTTCGGAGTTTGAGAGATTTGGACGTGAAAGGGTACCAATCTTGTCGGGGATTGGGAACCCTTACCGACAATGTCCAAAGTTTCAGCGGGATTTCCAAAATGTTGAAAGGAACTGGAACCATGTCAACCTTGGTTTTGAGAATCTCTCCCGGAGTTTGAGAGATTTGGACGTGAAAGGGTACCAGTCTTGTCGGGGATTGGGAACCCTTCGCGAGAATGTCCAAAGTTTCAGCGGGATTTCCAAAATGTTGAAAGGAACTCGAAACATGTCAACCTTGGTTTTGAGAATCTCTCCCGGACTTTGAGAGATTTGGACGTGAAAGGGTACCAAACTTGTCGGGGATTGGGAACCCTTCGCCAGAATGTCCAAAGTTTCAGCGGGATTTCCAAAATGTTGAAAGGAACTCGAAACATGTCAAGCTTGGTTTTGAGAATCTTAGCCGGAGTTTGAGAGTTTTGGACGTGAAAGGGTACCAATCTTGTCGGGGATCGGGAACCCTTCGCGAGAATGTCCAAAGTTTCAGCGGGATTTCCAAAATGTTAAAAGGAACTCGAAACATGTCAACCTTGGTTTTGAGAATCTCTCCCGGAGTTTGAGAGATTTGGACGTGAAAGGGTACCAATCTTGTCGGGGATTGGGAACCCTTCGCGAGAATGTCCAAAGTTTCAGCGGGATTTCCAAAATGTTGAAAGGAACTCGAAACATGTCAAGCTTGGTTTTGAGAATCTCTTCGGAGTTTGAGAGATTTGGACGTGAAAGGGTACCAATCTTGTCGGGGATTGGGAACCCTTACCGACAATGTCCAAAGTTTCAGCGGGATTTCCAAAATGTTGAAAGGAACTGGAACCATGTCAACCTTGGTTTTGAGAATCTCTCCCGGAGTTTGAGAGATTTGGACGTGAAAGGGTACCAGTCTTGTCGGGGATTGGGAACCCTTCGCGAGAATGTCCAAAGTTTCAGCGGGATTTCCAAAATGTTGAAAGGAACTCGAAACATGTCAACCTTGGTTTTGAGAATCTCTCCCGGACTTTGAGAGATTTGGACGTGAAAGGGTACCAGTCTTGTCGGGGATTGGGAACCCTTCACGAGAATGTCCAAAGTTTCAGCAGGATTTCCAAAATGTTCAAAGGAACTCGAAACATGTCAACCTTGGTTTTGAGAATCTCTCCCGGAGTTTGAGAGATTTGGATGTGAAAGGGTACCAATCTTGTCGGGGATCTAGAACCCTCCGCCAGAATGTCCAAAGTTTCAGCGGGATTTCCAAAATGTTGAAAGGAACTCTAAACATGTCAACCTTGGTTTTGAGAATCTCTCCCGGAGTTTGAGACATTCGGACGTGAAAGGGTACCAATCTTGTCGGGGATTGGGAACCCTTCGCGAGAATGTCCAAAGTTTCAGCGGGATTTCCAAAATGTTGAAAGGAACTCGAAACATGTGAACGTTGGTTTTGAGAATCTCTCCCGGAGTTTGAGAGATTTGGACGTGAAAGGGTACCAATCTTGTCGAGGATTGGGAAGACTTCGCGAGAATGTCCAAAGTTTCAGCGGGATTTCCAAAATGTTGAAAGGAACTCGAAACATGTCAACCTTGGTTTTGAGAATCTCTCCCGGAGTTTGAGAGATTTGGATGTGAAAGGGTACCAATCTTGTCGGGGATTGGGAACCCTTCGCGACAATGTCCAAAGTTTCAGCGGGATTTCCAAAATGTTGAAAGGAACTCGAAACATGTCAACCTTGGTTTTGAGAATCTCTCCCGGAGTTTGAGAGATTTGGACGTGAAAGGGTACCAGTCTTGTCGGGGATTGGGAACCCTTCGCGAGAATGTCCAAAGTTTCAGCGGGATTTCCAAAATGTTGAGAGGAACTCGAAACATGTCAACCTCGGTTTTGAGAATCTCTCCCGGAGTTTGAGAGATTTGGACGTGAAAGGGTACCAGTCTTGTTGGGGATTGGGAACACTTCGCGAGAATGTCCAAAGTTTCAGCGGGATTTCCAAAATGTTGAGAGGAACTCGAATCATGTCAACCTCGGTTTTGAGAATCTCTCCCGGAGTTTGAGAGATTTGGACGTGAAAGGGTACCAGTCTTGTCGGGGATTGGGAACCCTTCGCGAGAATGTCCAAAGTTTCAGCGGGATTTCCAAAATGTTGAAAGGAACTCGAAACATGTGAACCATGGTTTTGAGAATCTCTCCCGGAGTTTGAGAGATTTGGACGTGAAAGGGTACCAGTCTTGTCGGGAATTGGGAACCCTTCGCCAGAATGTCCAAAGTTTCAGCGGGATTTCCAAAATGTTGAGAGGAACTCGAAACATGTCAACCTCGGTTTTGAGAATCTCTCCCGGAGTTTGAGAGATTTGGACGTGAAAGGGTACCAGTCTTGTCTGGGATCGGGAACCCTTCGCGAGAGTGTCCAAAGTTCAGCGGGATTTCCAAAATGTTGAGAGGAACTCGAAACATGTCAACCTCGGTTTTGAGAATCTCTCCCGGAGTTTGAGAGATTTGGACGTGAAAGGGTACCAGTCTTGTCGGGGATTGGGAACCCTTCGCGAGAATGTCCAAAGTTTCAGCGGGATTTCCAAAATGTTGAGAGGAACTCGAAACATGTCAACCTCGGTTTTGAGAATCTCTCCCGGAGTTTGAGAGATTTGGACGTGAAAGGGTACCAATCTTGTCGGGGATTGAGAGCCCTTCGCGAGAATGTCCAAAGTTTCAGCGGGATTTCCAAAATGTTGAAAGGAACTTGAAACATGTGAACCTTGGTTTTGAGAATCTCTTCCGGAGTTTGAGAGATTTGGACGTGAAAGGGTACCAGTCTTGTCGGGGATTGGGAACCCTTCGCCAGAATGTCCAAAGTTTCAGCGGGATTTCCAAAATGTTGAGAGGAACTCGAAACATGTCAACCTCGGTTTTGAGAATCTCTCCCGGAGTTTGAGAGATTTAGACGTGAAAGGGTACCAGTCTTGTCGGGGATTGGGAACCCTTCGCGAGAATGTCCAAAGTTTCAGCGGGATTTCCAAAATGTTGAGAGGAACTCGAAACATGTCAACCTCGGTTTTGAGAATCTCTCCCGGAGTTTGAGAGATTTGGACGTGAAAGGGTACCAGTCTTGTCGGGGATTGGGAACACTTCGCGAGAATGTCCAAAGTTTCAGCGGGATTTCCAAAATGTTGAGAGGAACTCGAATCATGTCAACCTCGGTTTTGAGAATCTCTCCCGGAGTTTGAGAGATTTGGACGTGAAAGGGTACCAGTCTTGTCGGGGATTGGGAACCCTTCGCCAGAATGTCCAAAGTTTCAGCGGGATTACCAAAATGTTGAAAGGAACTCGAAACATGTCAACCTTGGTTTTGAGAATCTCTCCCGGAGTTTGAGAGATTTGGACGTGAAAGGGTACCAGTCTTGTCGGGGATTGGGAACCCTTCGCGAGAATGTCCAAAGTTTCAGCGGGATTTCCAAAATGTTGAGAGGAACTCGAAACATGTCAACCTTGGTTTTGAGAATCTCTCCCGGAGTTTGAGAGATTTGGACGTGAAAGGGTACCAGTCTTGTCGGGGATTGGGAACCCTTCGCCAGAATGTCCAAAGTTTCAGCGGGATTTCCAAAATGTTGAAAGGAACTCGAAACATGGCAACCTTGGTTTTGAGAATCTCTCCCGGACTTTGAGAGATTTGGACGTGGAAGGGTGCCAATCTTGTCGGGGATTGGGAACCCTTCGCGAGAATGTCCAAAGTTTCAGCGGGATTTCCAAAATGTTGAAAGGAACTCGAACCATGTCAACCTTGGTTTTGAGAATCTCTCCCGGAGTTTGAGAGATTTGGACGTGAAAGGGTACCAGTCTTGTCGGGGATTGGGAACCCTTCGCGAGAATGTCCAAAGTTTCAGCGGGATTTCCAAAATGTTGAGAGGAACTCGAAACATGTCAACCTCGGTTTTGAGAATCTCTCCCGGAGTTTGAGAGATTTGGACGTGAAAGGGTACCAGTCTTGTCTGGGATCGGGAACCCTTCGCGAGAGTGTCCAAAGTTCAGCGGGATTTCCAAAATGTTGAGAGGAACTCGAAACATGTCAACCTCGGTTTTGAGAATCTCTCCCGGAGTTTGAGAGATTTGGACTTGAAAGGGTACCAGTCTTGTCGGGGATTGGGAACCCTTCGCGAGAATGTCCAAAGTTTCAGCGGGATTTCCAAAATGTTGAAAGGAATTCGAAACATGTCAACCTTGGTTTTGAGAATCTCTCCCGGAGTTTGAGAGATTTGGACGTGAAAGGGTACCAATCTTGTCGGGGATTGGGAACCCTTCTCGAGAATGTCCAAAGTTTCAGCGGGATTTCCAAAATGTTGAGAGGAACTCGAAACATGTCAACCTTGGTTTTGAGAATCTCTCCCGGAGTTTGAGAGATTTGGACGTGAAAGGGTACCAGTCTTGTCGGGGATTGGGAACCCTTCGCGAGAATGTCCAAAGTTTCAGCGGGATTTCCAAAATGTTGAAAGGAACTCGAAACATGTCAACCTTGGTTTTGAGAATCTCTCCCGGAGTTTGAGAGATTTGGACGTGAAAGGGTACCAGTCTTGTCGGGGATTGGGAACCCTTCGCCAGAATGTCCAAAGTTTCAGCGGGATTTCCAAAATGTTGAGAGGAACTCGAATCATGTCAACCTCGGTTTTGAGAATCTCTCCCGGAGTTTGAGAGATTTGGACGTGAAAGGGTACCAGTCTTGTCGGGGATTGGGAACCCTTCGCCAGAATGTCCAAAGTTTCAGCGGGATTTCCAAAATGTTGAAAGGAACTCGAACCATGTCAACCTTGGTTTTGAGAATCTCTCCCGGAGTTTGAGAGATTTGGACGTGAAAGGGTACCAGTCTTGTCGGGAATTGGGAACCCTTCGCGAGAATGTCCAAAGTTTCAGCGGGATTTCCAAAATGTTGAGAGGAACTCGAATCATGTCAACCTCGGTTTTGAGAATCTCTCCCGGAGTTTGAGAGATTTGGACGTGAAAGGGTACCAATCTTGTCGGGGATTGGGAGCCCTTAGCGAGAATGTCCAAAGTTTCAGCGGGATTTCCAAAATGTTGAAAGGAACTTGAAACATGTGAACCTCGGTTTTGAGAATCTCTTCCGGAGTTTGAGAGATTTGGACGTGAAAGGGTACCAGTCTTGTCGGGGATTGGGAACCCTTCGCCAGAATGTCCAAAGTTTCAGCGGGATTTCCAAAATGTTGAGAGGAACTCGAAACATGTCAACCTCGGTTTTGAGAATCTCTCCCGGAGTTTGAGAGATTTGGACGTGAAAGGGTACCAGTCTTGTCGGGGATTGGGAACCCTTCGCCAGAATGTCCAAAGTTTCAGCGGGATTTCCAAAATGTTGAGAGGAACTCGAAACATGTCAACCTTGGTTTTGAGAATCTCTCCCGGAGTTTGAGAGATTTGGACGTGAAAGGGTACCAGTCTTGTCGGGGATTGGGAACACTTCGCGAGAATGTCCAAAGTTTCAGCGGGATTTCCAAAATGTTGAGAGGAACTCGAAACATGTCAACCTCGGTTTTGAGAATCTCTCCCGGAGTTTGAGAGATTTGGACGTGAAAGGGTACCAGTCTTGTCTGGGATCGGGAACCCTTCGCGAGAGTGTCCAAAGTTCAGCGGGATTTCCAAAATGTTGAGAGGAACTCGAAACATGTCAACCTCGGTTTTGAGAATCTCTCCCGGAGTTTGAGAGATTTGGACGTGAAAGGGTACCAGTCTTGTCGGGGATTGGGAACCCTTCGCGAGAATGTCCAAAGTTTCAGCGGGATTTCCAAAATGTTGAGAGGAATTCGAATCATGTCAACCTTGGTTTTGAGAATCTCTCCCGGAGTTTGAGAGATTTGGACGTGAAAGGGTACCAGTCTTGTCGGGGATTGGGAACCCTTCGCGAGAATGTCCAAAGTTTCAGCGGGATTTCCAAAATGTTGAGAGGAACTCGAAACATGTCAACCTCGGTTTTGAGAATCTCTCCCGGAGTTTGAGAGATTTGGACGTGAAAGGGTACCAGTCTTGTCGGGGATTGGGAACCCTTCGCCAGAATGTCCAAAGTTTCAGCGGGATTTCCAAAATGTTGAGAGGAACTCGAAACATGTGAACCTTGGTTTTGAGAATCTCTCCCGGAGTTTGAGAGATTTGGACGTGAAAGGGTACCAGTCTTGTCGGGGATTGGGAGCCCTTCGCCAGAATGTCCAAAGTTTCAGCGGGATTTCCAAAATGTTGAAAGGAACTCGAAACATGTGAACCTTGGTTTTGAGAATCTCTCCCCGAGTTTGAGATATTTGGACGTGAAAGGGTACCAGTCTTGTCGGGGATTGGGAACCCTTCGCCAGAATGTCCAAAGTTTCAGCGGGATTTCCAAAATGTTGAGAGGAACTCGAAACATGTCAACCTCGGTTTTGAGAATCTCTCCCGGACTTTGAGAGATTTGCACGTGAAAGGGTACCAGTCTTGTCGGGGATTGGGAACCCTTCGCGAGAATGTCCAAAGTTTCAGCGGGATTTCCAAAATGTTGAAAGGAACTCGAAACATGTGAACGTTGGTTTTGAGAATCTCTCCCGGAGTTTGAGAGATTTGGACGTGAAAGTGTACCAGTCTTGTCGGGGATTGGGAACCCTTCGCGAGAATGTCCAAAGTTTCAGCGGGATTTCCAAAATGTTGAGAGGAACTCGAAACATGTCAACCTCGGTTTTGAGAATCTCTCCCGGAGTTTGAGAGATTTGGACGTGAAAGGGTACCAGTCTTGTCGGGGATTGGGAACACTTCGCGAGAATGTTCAAAGTTTCAGCGGGATTTCCAAAATGTTGAGAGGAACTCGAATCATGTCAACCTCGGTTTTGAGAATCTCTCCCGGAGTTTGAGAGATTTGGACGTGAAAGGGTAGCAGTCTTGTCGGGGATTGGGAACCCTTCGCGAGAATGTCCAAAGTTTCAGCGGGATTTCCAAAATGTTGAAAGGAACTCGAAACATGTCAACCTTGGTTTTGAGAATCTCTCCCGGAGTTTGAGAGATTTGGACGTGAAAGGGTACCAATCTTGTCGGGGATTGGGAACCCTTCGCCAGAATGTCCAAAGTTTCAGCGGGATTTCCAAAATGTTGAGAGGAACTCGAAACATGTCAACCTCGGTTTTGAGAATCTCTCCCGGAGTTTGAGAGATTTGGACGTGAAAGGGTACCAATCTTGTCGGGGATTGAGAGCCCTTCGCGAGAATGTCCAAAGTTTCAGCGGGATTTCCAAAATGTTGAAAGGAACTTGAAACATGTGAACCTTGGTTTTGAGAATCTCTTCCGGAGTTTGAGAGATTTGGACGTGAAAGGGTACCAGTCTTGTCGGGGATTGGGAACCCTTCGCCAGAATGTCCAAAGTTTCAGCGGGTTTTCCAAAATGTTGAGAGGAACTCGAAACATGTCAACCTTGGTTTTGAGAATCTCTCTCGGAGTTTGAGAGATTTAGACGTGAAAGGGTACCAGTCTTGTCGGGGATTGGGAACCCTTCGCGAGAATGTCCAAAGTTTCAGCGGGATTTCTAAAATGTTGAGAGGAACTCGAAACATGTCAACCTCGGTTTTGAGAATCTCTCCCGGAGTTTGAGAGATTTGGACGTGAAAGGGTACCAGTCTTGTCGGGGATTGGGAACACTTCGCGAGAATGTCCAAAGTTTCAGCGGGATTTCCAAAATGTTGAGAGGAACTCGAATCATGTCAACCTCGGTTTTGAGAATCTCTCCCGGAGTTTGAGAGATTTGGACGTGAAAGGGTACCAGTCTTGTCGGGGATTGGGAACCCTTCGCGAGAATGTCCAAAGTTTCAGCGGGATTTCCAAAATGTTGAGAGGAACTCGAAACATGTCAACCTTGGTTTTGAGAATCTCTCCCGGAGTTTGAGAGATTTGGACGTGAAAGGGTACCAGTCTTGTCGGGGATTGGGAACCCTTCGCCAGAATGTCCAAAGTTTCAGCGGGATTTCCAAAATGTTGAAAGGAACTCGAAACATGTCAACCTTGGTTTTGAGAATCTCTCCCGGAGTTTGAGAGATTTGGACGTGAGAGGGTAACAGTCTTGTCGGGGATTGGGAACCCTTCGCGAGAATGTCCAAAGTTTCAGCGGGATTTCCAAAATGTTGAGAGGAACTCGAAACATGTCAACCTCGGTTTTGAGAATCTCTCCCGGAGTTTGAGAGATTTGGACGTGAAAGGGTACCAGTCTTGTCGGGGATTGGGAACCCTTCGCCAGAATGTCCAAAGTTTCAGCGGGATTTCCAAAATGTTGAGAGGAACTCGAAACATGTCAACCTTGGTTTTGAGAATCTCTCCCGGAGTTTGAGAGATTTGGACGTGAAAGGGTATCAGTCTTGTCGGGGATTGGGAACCCTTCGCCAGAATGTCCAAAGTTTCAGCGGGATTTCCAAAATGTTGAGAGGAACTCGAATCATGTCAACCTTGGTTTTGAGAATCTCTCCCGGAGTTTCAGAGATTTGGACGTGAAAGGGTACCAGTCTTGTCGGGGATTGGGAACCCTTCGCGAGAATGTCCAAAGTTTCAGCAGGATTTCCAAAATGTTGAGAGGAACTCGAAACATGTCAACCTCGGTTTTGAGAATCTCTCCCGGAGTTTGAGAGATTTGGACGTGAAAGGGTACCAGTCTTGTTGGGGATTGGGAACCCTTCACCAGAATGTCCAAAGTTTCAGCTGGATTTCCAAAATGTTGAAAGGAACTCGAAACATGTCAACCTTGGTTTTGAGAATCTCTCCCGAAGTTTGAGAGATTTGGACGTGAAAGGATACCAGTCTTGTCAAGGATTGGGAACCCTTCGCGAGAATGTCCAAAGTTTCAGCGGGATTTCCAAAATGTTGAGAGGAACTCGAAACATGTCAACCTCGGTTTTGAGAATCTCTCCCGGAGTTTGAGAGATTTGGACGTGAAAGGGTACCAGTCTTGTCGGGGATTGGGAACCCTTCGCCAGAATGTCCAAAGTTTCAGCGGGATTTCCAAAATGTTGAGAGGAACTCGAAACATGTGAACCTTGGTTTTGAGAATCTCTCCCGGAGTTTGAGAGATTTGGACGTGAAAGGGTACCAGTCTTGTCGGATATTGGGAACCCTTCGCCAGAATGTCCAAAGTTTCAGCGGGATTTCCAAAATGTTGAAAGGAACTCGAAACATGTGAACCTTGGTTTTGAGAATCTCTACCCGAGTTTGAGATATTTGGACGTGAAAGGGTACCAGTCTTGTCGGGGATTGGGAACCCTTCGCCAGAATGTCCAAAGTTTCAGCGGGATTTCCAAAATGTTGAGAGGAACTCGAAACATGTCAACCTCGGTTTTGAGAATCTCTCCCGGACTTTGAGAGATTTGCACGTGAAAGGGTACCAGTCTTGTCGGGGATTGGGAACCCTTCGCGAGAATGTCCAAAGTTTCAGCGGGATTTCCAAAATGTTGAAAGGAACTCGAAACATGTCAACCTTGGTTTTGAGAATCTCTCCCGGAGTTTGAGAGATTTGGACGTGAAAGTGTACCAGTCTTGTCGGGGATTGGGAACCCTTCGCGAGAATGTCCAAAGTTTCAGCGGGATTTCCAAAATGTTGAGAGGAACTCGAAACATGTCAACCTCGGTTTTGAGAATCTCTCCCGGAGTTTGAGAGATTTGGACGTGAAAGGGTACCAATCTTGTCGGGGATTGGGAACACTTCGCGAGAATGTTCAAAGTTTCAGCGGGATTTCCAAAATGTTGAGAGGAACTCGAATCATGTCAACCTCGGTTTTGAGAATCTCTCCCGGAGTTTGAGAGATTTGGACGTGAAAGGGTAGCAGTCTTGTCGGGGATTGGGAACCCTTCGCGAGAATGTCCAAAGTTTCAGCGGGATTTCCAAAATGTTGAAAGGAACTCGAAACATGTCAACCTTGGTTTTGAGAATCTCTCCCGGAGTTTGAGAGATTTGGACGTGAAAGGGTACCAATCTTGTCGGGGATTGGGAACCCTTCGCCAGAATGTCCAAAGTTTCAGCGGGATTTCCAAAATGTTGAGAGGAACTCGAAACATGTCAACCTCGGTTTTGAGAATCTCTCCCGGAGTTTGAGAGATTTGGACGTGAAAGGGTACCAATCTTGTCGGGGATTGAGAGCCCTTCGCGAGAATGTCCAAAGTTTCAGCGGGATTTCCAAAATGTTGAAAGGAACTTGAAACATGTGAACCTTGGTTTTGAGAATCTCTTCCGGAGTTTGAGAGATTTGGACGTGAAAGGGTACCAGTCTTGTCGGGGATTGGGAACCCTTCGCCAGAATGTCCAAAGTTTCAGCGGGTTTTCCAAAATGTTGAGAGGAACTCGAAACATGTCAACCTTGGTTTTGAGAATCTCTCTCGGAGTTTGAGAGATTTAGACGTGAAAGGGTACCAGTCTTGTCGGGGATTGGGAACCCTTCGCGAGAATGTCCAAAGTTTCAGCGGGATTTCTAAAATGTTGAGAGGAACTCGAAACATGTCAACCTCGGTTTTGAGAATCTCTCCCGGAGTTTGAGAGATTTGGACGTGAAAGGGTACCAGTCTTGTCGGGGATTGGGAACACTTCGCGAGAATGTCCAAAGTTTCAGCGGGATTTCCAAAATGTTGAGAGGAACTCGAATCATGTCAACCTCGGTTTTGAGAATCTCTCCCGGAGTTTGAGAGATTTGGACGTGAAAGGGTACCAGTCTTGTCGGGGATTGGGAACCCTTCGCGAGAATGTCCAAAGTTTCAGCGGGATTTCCAAAATGTTGAAAGGAACTCGAAACATGTCAACCTTGGTTTTGAGAATCTCTCCCGGAGTTGGAGAGATTTGGACGTGAAAGGGTACCAGTCTTGTCGGGGATTGGGAACCCTTCGCGAGAATGTCCAAAGTTTCAGCGGGATTTCCAAAATGTTGAAAGGAACTCGAAACATGTCAACCTTGGTTTTGAGAATCTCTCCCGGAGTTTGAGAGATTTGGACGTGAGAGGGTAACAGTCTTGTCGGGGATTGGGAACCCTTCGCGAGAATGTCCAAAGTTTCAGCGGGATTTCCAAAATGTTGAGAGGAACTCGAAACATGTCAACCTCGGTTTTGAGAATCTCTCCCGGAGTTTGAGAGATTTGGACGTGAAAGGGTACCAGTCTTGTCGGGGATTGGGAACCCTTCGCCAGAATGTCCAAAGTTTCAGCGGGATTTCCAAAATGTTGAAAGGAACTCGAATCATGTCAACCTTGGTTTTGAGAATCTCTCCCGGAGTTTGAGAGATTTGGACGTGAAAGGGTACCAGTCTTGTCAGGGATTGGGAACCCTTCGCCAGAATGTCCAAAGTTTCAGCGGGATTTCCAAAATGTTGAGAGGAACTCGAATCATGTCAACCTTGGTTTTGAGAATCTCTCCCGGAGTTTCAGAGATTTGGACGTGAAAGGGTACCAGTCTTGTCGGGGATTGGGAACCCTTCGCGAGAATGTCCAAAGTTTCAGCAGGATTTCCAAAATGTTGAGAGGAACTCGAAACATGTCAACCTCGGTTTTGAGAATCTCTCCCGGAGTTTGAGAGATTTGGACGTGAAAGGGTACCAGTCTTGTTGGGGATTGGGAACCCTTCACCAGAATGTCCAAAGTTTCAGCTGGATTTCCAAAATGTTGAAAGGAACTCGAAACATGTCAACCTTGGTTTTGAGAATCTCTCCCGAAGTTTGAGAGATTTGGACGTGAAAGGATACCAGTCTTGTCAAGGATTGGGAACCCTTCGCGAGAATGTCCAAAGTTTCAGCGGGATTTCCAAAATGTTGAGAGGAACTCGAAACATGTCAACCTCGGTTTTGAGAATCTCTCCCGGAGTTTCAGAGATTTGGACGTGAAAGGGTACCAGTCTTGTCGGGGATTGGGAACCCTTCGCCAGAATGTCCAAAGTTTCAGCGGGATTTCCAAAATGTTGAGAGGAACTCGAAACATGTCAACCTCGGTTTTGAGAATCTCTCCCGGAGTTTCAGAGATTTGGACGTGAAAGGGTACCAGTCTTGTTGGGGATTGGGAACCCTTCGCCAGAATGTCCAAAGTTTCAGCTGGATTTCCAAAATGTTGAGAGGAACTCGAACCATGTCAACCTTGGTTTTGAGAATCTCTCCCGGACTTTGAGAGATTTGGACGTGAAAGGGTACCAATCTTGTCGGGGATTGGGAACCCTTCTCGAGAATGTCCAAAGTTTCAGCGGGATTTCCAAAATGTTGAAAGGAACTCGAAACATGTCAACCTTGGTTTTGAGAATCTCTCCCGGAGTTTGAGAGATTTGGACGTGAAAGGGTACCAGTCTTGTCGGGGATTGGGAACCCTTCGCGAGAATGTCCAAAGTTTCAGCGGGATTTCCAAAATGTTGAGAGGAACTCGAAACATGTGAACCTTGGTTTTTAGAATCTCTCCCGGAGTTTGAGAGATTTGGACGTGAAAGGGTACCAGTCTTGTCGGGGATTGGGAACACTTCGCGAGAATGTCCAAAGTTTCAGCGGGATTTCCAAAATGTTGAGAGGAACTCAAAACATGTCAACCTCGGTTTTGAGAATCTCTCCCGGAGTTTGAGAGATTTGGACGTGAAAGGGTACCAGTCTTGTCTGGGATCGGGAACCCTTCGCGAGAGTGTCCAAAGTTCAGCGGGATTTCCAAAATGTTGAGAGGAACTCGAAACATGTCAACCTTGGTTTTGAGAATATCTCACGGAGTTTGAGAGATTTGGACGTGAAAGGGTACCAGTCTTGTCGGGGATTGGGAACCCTTCGCGAGAATGTCCAAAGTTTCAGCGGGATTTCCAAAATGTTGAGAGGAATTCGAATCATGTCAACCTTGGTTTTGAGAATCTCTCCCGGAGTTTGAGAGATTTGGACGTGAAAGGGTACCAGTCTTGTCGGGGATTGGGAACCCTTCGCGAGAATGTCCAAAGTTTCAGCGGGATTTCCAAAATGTTGAAAGGAACTCGAAACATGTCAACCTTGGTTTTGAGAATCTCTCCCGGAGTTTGAGAGATTTGGACGTGAAAGGGTACCAGTCTTGTCGGGAATTGGGAACCCTTCGCGAGAATGTCCAAAGTTTCAGCGGGATTTCCAAAATGTTGAGAGGAACTCGAAACATGTGAACCTTGGTTTTGAGAATCTCTCCCGGAGTTTGAGAGATTTGGACGTGAAAGGGTACCAGTCTTGTCGGGGATTGGGAGCCCTTCGCGAGAATGTCCAAAGTTTCAGCGGGATTTCCAAAATGTTGAAAGGAACTCGAAACATGTGAACCTTGGGTTTGAGAATCTCTCCCCGAGTTTGAGATATTTGGACGTGAAAGGGTACCAGTCTTGTCGGGGATTGGGAACCCTTCGCCAGAATGTCCAAAGTTTCAGCGGGATTTCCAAAATGTTGAGAGGAACTCGAATCATGTCAACCTTGGTTTTGAGAATCTCTCCCGGAGTTTCAGAGATTTGGACGTGAAAGGGTACCAGTCTTGTAGGGGATTGGGAACCCTTCGCGAGAATGTCCAAAGTTTCAGCGGGATTTCCAAAATGTTGAGAGGAACTCGAAACATGTCAACCTTGGTTTTGAGAATCTCTCCCGGAGTTTGAGAGATTTGGACGTGAAAGGGTACCAGTCTTGTTGGGGATTGGGAACCCTTCACCAGAATGTCCAAAGTTTCAGCTGGATTTCCAAAATGTTGAGAGGAACTCGAAACATGTCAACCTTGGTTTTGAGAATCTCTCCCGGAGTTTGAGAGATTTGGACGTGAAAGGGTACCAGTCTTGTCGGGGATTGGGAACCCTTCGCGAGAACGTCCAAAGTTTCAGCGGGATTTCCAAAATGTTGAGAGGAACTCGAAACATGTCAACCTTGGTTTTGAGAATCTCTCCCGGAGTTTGAGAGATTTGGACGTGAAAGGGTACCAGTCTTGTCGGGGATTGGGAACCCTTCGCCAGAATGTCCAAAGTTTCAGCGGGATTTCCAAAATGTTGAGAGGAACTCGAAACATGTCAACCTCGGTTTTGAGAATCTCTCCCGGAGTTTGAGAGATTTGGACGTGAAAGGGTACCAGTCTTGTCGGGGATTGGGAACCCTTCGCCAGAATGTCCAAACTTTCAGCTGGATTTCCAAAATGTTGAGAGGAACTCGAAACATGTCAACCTTGGTTTTGAGAATCTCTCCCGGAGTTTGAGAGATTTGGACGTGAAAGGGTACCAGTCTTGTCGGGGATTGGGAACCCTTCGCCAGAATGTCCAAAGTTTCAGCGGGATTTCCAAAATGTTGAGAGGAACTCGAACCATGTCAACCTCGGTTTTGAGAATCTCTCCCGGAGTTTGAGAGATTTGGACGTGAAAGGGTACCAGTCTTGTCGGGGATTGGGAACCCTTCGCCAGAATGTCCAAAGTTTCAGCGGGATTTCCAAAATGTTGAGAGGAACTCGAAACATGTCAACCTTGGTTTTGAGAATCTCTCCCGGAGTTTGAGAGATTTGGACGTGAAAGGGTACCAGTCTTGTCGGGGATTGGGAACCCTTCGCCAGAATGTCCAAAGTTTCAGCGGGATTTCCAAAATGTTGAAAGGAACTCGAAACATGTCAACCTCGGTTTTGAGAATCTCTCCCGGAGTTTGAGAGATTTGGACGTGAAAGGGTACCAGTCTTGTCGGGAATTGGGAACCCTTCGAGAGAATGTCCAAAGTTTCAGCGGGATTTCCAAAATGTTGAGAGGAACTCGAAACATGTCAACCTCGGTTTTGAGAATCTCTCCCGGAGTCTGAGAGATTTGGACGTGAAAGGGTACCAGTCTTGTCGGGGATTGGGAACCCTTCGCGAGAATGTCCAAAGTTTCAGCGGGATTTCCAAAATGTTGAGAGGAACTCGAAACATGTCAACCTTGGTTTTGAGAATCTCTCCCGGAGTTTGAGAGATTTGGACGTGAAAGGGTACCAATCTTGTCGGGGATTGGGAACCCTTCGCGAGAATGTCCAAACTTTCAGCGGGATTTCCAAAATGTTGAGAGGAACTCGAACCATGTCAACCTTGGTTTTGAGAATCTCTCCCGGAGTTTGAGAGATTTGGACGTGAAAGGGTACCAGTCTTGTCGGGGATTGGGAACCCTTCGCAAGAATGTCCAAAGTTTCAGCGGGATTTCCAAAATGTTGAGAGGAACTCGAAACATGTCAACCTCGGTTTTGAGAATCTCTCCCGGAGTTTGAGAGATTTGGACGTGAAAGGGTACCAGTCTTGTCGGGGATTGGGAACCCTTCGCCACAATGTCCAAAGTTTCAGCGGGATTTCCAAAATGTTGAGAGGAACTCGAAACATGTCAATCTTGGTTTTGAGAATCTCTCCCGGAGTTTGAGAGATTTGGACGTGAGAGGGTAACAGTCTTGTCGGGGATTGGGAACCCTTCGCGAGAATGTCCAAAGTTTCAGCGGGATTTCCAAAATGTTGAGAGGAACTCGAAACATGTCAACCTCGGTTTTGAGAATCTCTCCCGGAGTTTGAGAGATTTGGACGTGAAAGGGTACCAGTCTTGTTGGGGATTGGGAACCCTTCACCAGAATGTCCAAAGTTTCAGCTGGATTTCCAAAATGTTGAGAGGAACTCGAAACATGTCAACCTCGGTTTTGAGAATCTCTCCCGGAGTCTGAGAGATTTGGACGTGAAAGGGTACCAGTCTTGTCGGGGATTGGGAACCCTTCGCGAGAATGTCCAAAGTTTCAGCGGGATTTCCAAAATGTTGAGAGGAACTCGAAACATGTCAACCTTGGTTTTGAGAATCTCTCCCGGAGTTTGAGAGATTTGGACGTGAAAGGGTACCAATCTTGTCGGGGATTGGGAACCCTTCGCGAGAATGTCCAAAGTTTCAGCGGGATTTCCAAAATGTTGAGAGGAACTCGAACCATGTCAACCTTGGTTTTGAGAATCTCTCCCGGAGTTTGAGAGATTTGGACGTGAAAGGGTACCAGTCTTGTCGGGGATTGGGAACCCTTCGCAAGAATGTCCAAAGTTTCAGCGGGATTTCCAAAATGTTGAGAGGAACTCGAAACATGTCAACCTCGGTTTTGAGAATCTCTCCCGGAGTTTGAGAGATTTGGACGTGAAAGGGTACCAGTCTTGTCGGGGATTGGGAACCCTTCGCCACAATGTCCAAAGTTTCAGCGGGATTTCCAAAATGTTGAGAGGAACTCGAAACATGTCAATCTTGGTTTTGAGAATCTCTCCCGGAGTTTGAGAGATTTGGACGTGAGAGGGTAACAGTCTTGTCGGGGATTGGGAACCCTTCGCGAGAATGTCCAAAGTTTCAGCGGGATTTCCAAAATGTTGAGAGGAACTCGAAACATGTCAACCTCGGTTTTGAGAATCTCTCCCGGAGTTTGAGAGATTTGGACGTGAAAGGGTACCAGTCTTGTTGGGGATTGGGAACCCTTCACCAGAATGTCCAAAGTTTCAGCTGGATTTCCAAAATGTTGAGAGGAACTCGAAACATGTCAACCTCGGTTTTGAGAATCTCTCCCGGAGTTTGATAGATTTGGACGTGAAAGGGTACCAGTCTTGTCGGGGATTGGGAACCCTTCGCGAGAATGTCCAAAGTTTCAGCGGGATTTCCAAAATGTTGAGAGGAACTCGAAACATGTCAACCTCGGTTTTGAGAATCTCTCCCGGAGTTTCAGAGATTTGGACGTGAAAGGGTACCAGTCTTGTCGGGGATTGGGAACCCTTCGCCAGAATGTCCAAAGTTTCAGCGGGATTTCCAAAATGTTGAGAGGAACTCGAAACATGTCAATCTCGGTTTTGAGAATCTCTCCCGGAGATTGAGAGATTTGGACGTGAAAGGGTACCAGTCTTGTTGGGGATTGGGAACCCTTCGCCAGAATGTCCAAAGTTTCAGCGGGATTTCCAAAATGTTGAGAGGAACTCGAAACATGTCAACCTTGGTTTTGAGAATCTCTCCCGGAGTTTGAGAGATTTGGACGTGAAAGGGTACCAGTCTTGTCGGGGATCGGGAACCCTTCGCGAGAATGTCGAAAGTTTCAGCGGGATTTCCAAAATGTTGAGAGGAACTCGAAACATGTCAACCTCGGTTTTGAGAATCTCTCCCGGAGTTTGAGAGATTTGGACGTGAAAGGGTACCAGTCTTGTCGGGAATTGGGAACCCTTCGAGAGAATGTCCAAAGTTTCAGCGGGATTTCCAAAATGTTGAGAGGAACTCGAAACATGTCAACCTCGGTTTTGAGAATCTCTCCCGGAGTTTGAGAGATTTGGACGTGAAAGGGTACCAGTCTTGTCGGGGATTGGGAACCCTTCGCCAGAATGTCCAAAGTTTCAGCGGGATTTCCAAAATGTTGAGAGGAACTCGAAACATGTCAACCTTGGTTTTGAGAATCTCTCCCGGAGTTTGAGAGATTTGGACGTGAAAGGGTACCAGTCTTGTCGGGGATTGGGAACCCTTCGCGAGAATGTCCAAAGTTTCAGCGGGATTTCCAAAATGTTGAGAGGAACTCGAAACATGTCAACCTTGGTTTTGAGAATCTCTCCCGGAGTTTGAGAGATTTGGACGTGAAAGGGTACCAGTCTTGCCGGGGATTGGGAACCCTTCGCGAGAATGTCCAAAGTTTCAGCGGGATTTCCAAAATGTTGAGAGGAACTCGAAACATGTCAACCTCGGTTTTGAGAATCTCTCCCGGAGTTTCAGAGATTTGGACGTGAAAGGGTACCAGTCTTGTCGGGGATTGGGAACCCTTCGCCAGAATGTCCAAAGTTTCAGCGGGATTTCCAAAATGTTGAGAGGAACTCGAAACATGTCAACCTTGGTTTTGAGAATCTCTCCCGGAGTTTGAGAGATTTGGACGTGAAAGGGTACCAGTCTTGTCGGGGATTGGGAACCCTTCGCCAGAATGTCCAAAGTTTCAGCGGGATTTCCAAAATGTTGAGAGGAACTCGAAACATGTCAACCTTGGTTTTGAGAATCTCTCCCGGAGTTCGAGAGATTTGGACGTGAAAGGGTACCAGTCTTGTCGGGGATTGGAACCCTTCGCGAGAATGTCCAAAGTTTCAGCGGGATTTCCAAAATGTTGAGAGGAACTCGAAACATGTCAACCTTGGTTTTGAGAATCTCTCCCGGAGTTTGAGAGATTTGGACGTGAAAGGGTACCAGTCTTGTCGGGGATTGGGAACCCTTCGCCAGAATGTCCAAAGATTCAGCGGGATTACCAAAATGTTGAGAGGAACTCGAAACATGTCAACCTCGGTTTTGAGAATCTCTCCCGGACTTTGAGAGATTTGGACGTGAAAGGGTACCAGTCTTGTCGGGGATTGGGAACCCTTCGCCAGAATGTCCAAAGTTTCAGCGGGATTTCCAAAATGTTGAAAAGAACACGAAACATGTCAACCTCGGTTTTGAGAATCTCTCCGGGAGTCTGAGAGATTTGGACGTGAAAGGGTACCAGTCTTGTCGGGGATTGGGAACCCTTCGCGAGAATGTCCAAAGTTTCAGCGGGATTTCCAAAATGTTGAAAGGAACTCGAAACATGTGAACCTTGGTTTTGAGAATCTCTCCCGGAGTTTGAGAGATTTGGACGTGAAAGGGTACCAGTCTTGTCGGGGATTGGGAACCCTTCGCGAGAACGTCCAAAGTTTCAGCGGGATTTCCAAAATGTTGAGAGGAACTCGAAACATGTCAACCTCGGTTTTGAGAATCTCTCCCGGAGTTTGAGAGATTTGGACGTGAAAGGGTACCAGTCTTGTCGGGGTTTGGGAACCCTTCGCCAGAATGTCCAAAGTTTCAGCGGGATTTCCAAAATGTTGAGAGGAACTCGAAACATGTCAACCTCGGTTTTGAGAATCTCTCCCGGAGATTGAGAGATTTGGACGTGAAAGGGTACCAGTCTTGTTGGGGATTGGGAACCCTTTGCCAGAATGTCCAAAGTTTCAGCGGGATTTCCAAAATGTTGAAAGGAACTCGAAACATGTCAACCTTGGTTTTGAGAATCTCTCCCGGAGTTTGAGAGATTTGGACGTGAAAGGGTACCAGTCTTGTCGGGAATTGGGAACCCTTCGCGAGAATGTCCAAAGTTTCAGCGGGATTTCCAAAATGTTGAGAGGAACTCGAAACATGTCAACCTCGGTTTTGAGAATCTCTCCCGGAGTTTCAGAGATTTGGACGTGAAAGGGTACCAGTCTTGTCGGGGATTGGGAACCCTTCGCCAGAATGTCCAAAGTTTCAGCGGGATTTCCAAAATGTTGAGAGGAACTCGAAACATGTCAACCTTGGTTTTGAGAATCTCTCCCGGACTTTGAGAGATTTGGACGTGAAAGGGTACCAGTCTTGTCGGGGATTGGGAACCCTTCGCCAGAATGTCCAAAGTTTCAGCGGGATTTCCAAAATGTTGAAAGGAACTCGAAACATGTCAACCTCGGTTTTGAGAATCTCTCCCGGAGTTTGAGAGATTTGGACATGAAAGGGTACCAGTCTTGTCGGGAATTGGGAACCCTTCGAGAGAATGTCCAAAGTTTCAGCGGGATTTCCAAAATGTTGAGAGGAACTCGAAACATGTCAACCTCGGTTTTGAGAATCTCTCCCGGAGTTTGAGAGATTTGGACGTGAAAGGGTACCAGTCTTGTCGGGGATTGGGAACCCTTCGCCAGAATGTCCAAAGTTTCAGCGGGATTTCCAAAATGTTGAAAGGAACTCGAAACATGTCAACCTTGGTTTTGAGAATCTCTCCCGGAGTTTGAGAGATTTGGACGTGAAAGGGTACCAGTCTTGTCGGGAATTGGGAACCCTTCGCGAGAATGTCCAAAGTTTCAGCGGGATTTCCAAAATGTTGAGAGGAACTCGAAACATGTCAACCTCGGTTTTGAGAATCTCTCCCAGAGTTTGAGAGATTTGGACGTGAAAGGGTACCAGTCTTGTCGGGGATTGGGAACCCTTCGCGACAATGTCCAAAGTTTCAGCGGGATTTCCAAAATGTTGAGAGGAACTCGAAACATGTCAACCTCGGTTTTGAGAATCTCTCCCGGAGTTTGAGAGATTTGGACGTGAAAGGGTACCAATCTTGTCGGGGATTGGGAACCCTTCGCCACAATGTCCAAAGTTTCAGCGGGATTTCCAAAATGTTGAGAGGAACTCGAAACATGTCAATCTTGGTTTTGAGAATCTCTCCCGGAGTTTGAGAGATTTGGACGTGAGAGGGTAACAGTCTTGTCGGGGATTGGGAACCCTTCGCGAGAATGTCCAAAGTTTCAGCGGGATTTCCAAAATGTTGAGAGGAACTCGAAACATGTCAACCTCGGTTTTGAGAATCTCTCCCGGAGTTTGAGAGATTTGGACGTGAAAGGGTACCAGTCTTGTCGGGGATTGGGAACCCTTCGCGAGAATGTCCAAAGTTTCAGCGGGATTTCCAAAATGTTGAGAGGAACTCGAAACATGTCAACCTCGGTTTTGAGAATCTCTCCCGGAGTTTGAGAGATTTGGACGTGAAAGGGTACCAGTCTTGTTGGGGATTGGGAACCCTTCACCAGAATGTCCAAAGTTTCAGCTGGATTTCCAAAATGTTGAGAGGAACTCGAAACATGTCAACCTTGGTTTTGAGAATCTCTCCCGGAGTTTGAGAGATTTGGACGTGAAAGGGTACCAGTCTTGTCGGGGATTGGGAACCCTTCGCGAGAATGTCCAAAGTTTCAGCGGGATTTCCAAAATGTTGAGAGGAACTCGAAACATGTCAACCTCGGTTTTGAGAATCTCTCCCGGAGTTTCAGAGATTTGGACGTGAAAGGGTACCAGTCTTGTTGGGGATTGGGAACCCTTCGCCAGAATGTCCAAAGTTTCAGCGGGATTTCCAAAATGTTGAGAGGAACTCGAAACATGTCAACCTTGGTTTTGAGAATCTCTCCCGGAGTTTGAGAGATTTGGACGTGAAAGGGTACCAGTCTTGTCGGGAATTGGGAACCCTTCGCGAGAATGTCCAAAGTTTCAGCGGGATTTCCAAAATGTTGAGAGGAACTCGAAACATGTCAACCTTGGTTTTGAGAATCTCTCCCGGAGTTTGAGAGATTTGGACGTGAAAGGGTACCAGTCTTGTCAGGGATTGGGAACCCTTCACGAGAATGTCCAAAGTTTCAGCGGGATTTCCAAAATGTTGAGAGGAACTCGAAACATGTCAACCTCGGTTTTGAGAATCTCTCCCGGAGTTTCAGAGATTTGGACGTGAAAGGGTACCAGTCTTGTCGGGGATTGGGAACCCTTCGCGAGAATGTCCAAAGTTTCAGCGGGATTTCCAAAATGTTGAGAGGAACTCGAAACATGTCAACCTTGGTTTTGAGAATCTCTCCCGGAGTTTGAGAGATTTGGACGTGAAAGGGTACCAGTCTTGTCGGGGATTGGGAACCCTTCGCGAGAATGTCCAAAGTTTCAGCGGGATTTCCAAAATGTTGAGAGGAACTCGAAACATGTCAACCTTGGTTTTGAGAATCTCTCCCGGAGTTGGAGAGATTTGGACGTGAAAGGGTACCAGTCTTGTCGGGGATTGGGAACCCTTCGCCAGAATGTCCAAAGTTTCAGCGGGATTTCCAAAATGTTGAGAGGAACTCGAAACATGTAAACCTTGGTTTTGAGAATCTCTCCCGGAGTTCGAGAGATTTGGACGTGAAAGGGTACCAGTCTTGTCGGGGATTGGAACCCTTCGCGAGAATGTCCAAAGTTTCAGTGGGATTTCCAAAATGTTGAGAGGAACTCGAAACATGTCAACCTTGGTTTTGAGAATCTCTCCCGGAGTTTGAGAGATTTGGACGTGAAAGGGTACCAAACTTGTCGGGGATTGGGAACCCTTGGCCAGAATGTCCAAAGTTTCAGCGGGATTTCCAAAATGTTGAGAGGAACTCGAAACATGTCAACCTCGGTTTTGAGAATCTCTCCCGGAGTTTGAGAGATTTGGACGTGAAAGGGTACCAGTCTTGTCGGGGATTGGGAACCCTTCGCCAGAATGTCCAAAGTTTCAGCGGGATTTCCAAAATGTTGAAAAGAACACGAAACATGTCAACCTCGGTTTTGAGAATCTCTCTGGGAGTCTGATAGATTTGGACGTGAAAGGGTACCAGTCTTGTCGGGGATTGGGAACCCTTCGCGAGAATGTCCAAAGTTTCAGCGGGATTTCCAAAATGTTGAAAGGAACTCGAAACATGTCAACCTCGGTTTTGAGAATCTCTCCCGGAGTTTGAGAGATTTGGACGTGAAAGGGTACCAGTCTTGTCGGGGATTGGGAACCCTTCGCGAGAATGTCCAAAGTTTCAGCGGGATTTCCAAAATGTTGAGAGGAACTCGAAACATGTCAACCTCGGTTTTGAGAATCTCTCCCGGATTTCGAGAGATTTGGACGTGAAAGGGTACCAGTCTTGTCGGGGATTGGGAACCCTTCGCGGGAATGTCCAAAGTTTCAGCGGGATTTCCAAAATGTTGAGAGGAACTCGAAACATGTCAATCTTGGTTTTGAGAATCTCTCCCGGAGTTTGAGAGATTTGGACGTGAGAGGGTAACAGTCTTGTCGGGGATTGGGAACCCTTCGCGAGAATGTCCAAAGTTTCAGCGGGATTTCCAAAATGTTGAGAGGAACTCGAAACATGTCAACCTCGGTTTTGAGAATCTCTCCCGGAGTTTGAGAGATTTGGACGTGAAAGGGTACCAGTCTTGTCGGGGATTGGGAACCCTTCGCCAGAATGTCCAAAGTTTCAGCGGGATTTCCAAAATGTTGAGAGGAACTCGAATCATGTCAACCTTGGTTTTGAGAATCTCTCCCGGAGTTTGAGAGATTTGGACGTGAAAGGGTACCAGTCTTGTCGGGGATTGGGAACCCTTCGCCAGAATGTCCAAAGTTTCAGCGGGATTTCCAAAATGTTGAGAGGAACTCGAATCATGTCAACCTTGGTTTTGAGAATCTCTCCCGGAGTTTGAGAGATTTGGACGTGAAAGGGTACCAGTCTTGTCGGGGATTGGGAACCCTTCGCGAGAATGTCCAAAGTTTCAGCGGGATTTCCAAAATGTTGAGAGGAACTCGAAACATGTCAACCTTGGTTTTGAGAATCTCTCCCGGAGTTTCAGAGATTTGGACGTGAAAGGGTACCAGTCTTGTCGGGGATTGGGAACCCTTCGCCAGAATGTCCAAAGTTTCAGCGGGATTTCCAAAATGTTGAGAGGAACTCGAAACATGTCAACCTCGGTTTTGAGAATCTCTCCCGGAGTTTGAGAGATTTGGACGTGAAAGGGTACCAGTCTTGTTGGGGATTGGGAACCCTTCGCCAGAATGTCCAAAGTTTCAGCGGGATTTCCAAAATGTTGAGAGGAACTACAAACATGTCAACCTTGGTTTTGAGAATCTCTCCCGGAGTTTGAGAGATTTGGACGTGAAAGGGTACCAGTCTTGTCGGGGATTGGGAACCCTTCGCCAGAATGTCCAAAGTTTCAGCGGGATTTCCAAAATGTTGAGAGGAACTCGAAACATGTCAACCTCGGTTTTGAGAATCTCTCCCGGAGTTCGAGAGATTTGGACGTGAAAGGGTACCAGTCTTGTCGGGGATTGGAACCCTTCGCGAGAATGTCCAAAGTTTCAGCGGGATTTCCAAAATGTTGAGAGGAACTCGAAACATGTCAACCTTGGTTTTGAGAATCTCTCCCGGAGTTTGAGAGATTTGGACGTGAAAGGGTACCAGTCTTGTCGGGGATTGGGAACCCTTCGCGGGAATGTCCAAAGTTTCAGCGGGATTTCCAAAATGTTGAAAAGAACACGAAACATGTCAACCTCGGTTTTGAGAATCTCTCTGGGAGTCTGATAGATTTGGACGTGAAAGGGTACCAGTCTTGTCGGGGATTGGGAACCCTTCGCGAGAATGTCCAAAGTTTCAGCGGGATTTCCAAAATGTTGAGAGGAACTCGAAACATGTCAACCTCGGTTTTGAGAATCTCTCCCGGAGTTTGAGAGATTTGGACGTGAAAGGGTACCAGTCTTGTTGGGGATTGGGAACCCTTCACCAGAATGTCCAAAGTTTCAGCTGGATTTCCAAAATGTTGAGAGGAACTCGAAACATGTAAACCTCGGTTTTGAGAATCTCTCCCGGAGTTTGAGAGATTTGGACGTGAAAGGGTACCAGTCTTGTCGGGGATTGGGAACCCTTCGCCAGAATGTCCAAAGTTTCAGCGGGATTTCCAAAATGTTGAGAGGAACTCGAAACATGTCAACCTCGGTTTTGAGAATCTCTCCCGGATTTCGAGAGATTTGGACGTGAAAGGGTACCAGTCTTGTCGGGGATTGGGAACCCTTCGCGGGAATGTCCAAAGTTTCAGCGGGATTTCCAAAATGTTGAGAGGAACTCGAAACATGTCAACCTTGGTTTTGGGAATCTCTCCCGGAGTTTGAGAGATTTGGACGTGAAAGGGTACCAGTCTTGTCGGGGATTGGGAACCCTTCGCGAGAATGTCCAAAGTTTCAGCGGGATTTCCAAAATGTTGAGAGGAACTCGAAACATGTCAACCTTGGTTTTGAGAATCTCTCCCGGAGTTTGAGAGATTTGGACGTGAAAGGGTACCAGTCTTGTCGGGGATTGGGAACCCTTCGCCAGAATGTCCAAAGTTTCAGCGGGATTTCCAAAATGTTGAGAGGAACTCGAAACATGTGAACGTTGGTTTTGAGAATCTCTCCCGGAGTTTGAGAGATTTGGACGTGAAAGGGTACCAGTCTTGTCGGGGATTGGGAACCCTTCGCCAGAATGTCCAAAGTTTCAGCGGGATTTCCAAAATGTTGAGAGGAACTCGAAACATGTCAACCTCGGTTTTGAGAATCTCTCCCGGAGTTTGAGAGATTTGGACGTGAAAGGGTACCAGTCTTGTCGGGGATTGGGAACCCTTCGCCAGAATGTCCAAAGTTTCAGCGGGATTTCCAAAATGTTGAGAGGAACTCGAAACATGTCAACCTCGGTTTTGAGAATCTCTCCCGGAGTTTGAGAGATTTGGACGTGAAAGGGTACCAGTCTTGTCGGGGATTGGGAACCCTTCGCAAGAATGTCCAAAGTTTCAGCGGGATTTCCAAAATGTTGAGAGGAACTCGAAACATGTCGACCTTGGTTTTGAGAATCTCTCCCGGAGTTTGAGAGATTTGGACGTGAAAGGGTACCAGTCTTGTCGGGGATTGGGAACCCTTCGCGACAATGTCCAAAGTTTCAGCGGGATTTCCAAAATGTTGAGAGGAACTCGAAACATGTAAGCCTCGGTTTTGAGAATCTCTCCCGGACTTTGAGAGATTTGGACGTGAAAGGGTACCAGTCTTGTCGGGGATTGGGAACCCTTCGCGAGAATGTCCAAAGTTTCAGCGGGATTTCCAAAATGTTGAAAGGAACTCGAAACATGTGAACCTTGGTTTTGAGAATCTCTCCCGGAGTTTGAGAGATTTGGACGTGAAAGGGTACCAGTCTTGTCGGGGATTGGGAACCCTTCGCCAGAATGTCCAAAGTTTCAGCGGGATTTCCAAAATGTTGAGAGGAACTCGAATCATGTCAACCATGGTTTTGAGAATCTCTCCTGGAGTTTGAGAGATTTGGACGTGAAAGGGTACCAGTCTTGTCGGGGATTGGGAACCCTTCGCGAGAATGTCCAAAGTTTCAGCGGGATTTCCAAAATGTTGAGAGGAACTCGAACCATGTCAACCTTGGTTTTGAGAATCTCTCCCGGAGTTTGAGAGATTTGGACGTGAAAGGGTACCAGTCTTGTCGGGGATTGGGAACCCTTCGCGAGAATGTGCAAAGTTTCAGCGGGATTTCCAAAATGTTGAGAGGAACTCGAAACATGTGAACCTTGGTTTTGAGAATCTCTCCCGGAGTTTGAGAGATTTGGACGTGAAAGGGTACCAGTCTTGTCGGGGATTGGGAACCCTTCGCGAGAATGTCCAAAGTTTCAGCAGGATTTCCAAAATGTTGAAAGGAACTCGAAACATGTGAACCTCGGTTTTGAGAATCTCTCCCGGAGTTTGAGAGATTTGGACGTGAAAGGGTACCAGTCTTGTCGGGGATTGGGAACCCTTCGCGAGAATGTCCAAAGTTTCAGCGGGATTTCCAAAATGTTGAGAGGAACTCGAAACATGTCAACCTTGGTTTTGAGAATCTCTCCCAGAGTTTGAGAGATTTGGACGTGAAAGGGTACCAGTCTTGTCGGGGATTGGGAACCCTTCGCGACAATGTCCAAAGTTTCAGCGGGATTTCCAAAATGTTGAGAGGAACTCGAAACATGTCAACCTTGGTTTTGAGAATCTCTCCCGGAGTTTGAGAGATTTGGACGTGAAAGGGTACCAGTCTTGTCGGGGATTGGGAACCCTTTGCCAGAATGTCCAAAGTTTCAGCGGGATTTCCAAAATGTTGAAAGGAACTCGAAACATGTCAACCTTGGTTTTGAGAATCTCTCCCGGAGTTTGAGAGATTTGGACGTGAAAGGGTACCAGTCTTGTCGGGGATTGGGAACCCTTCGCGAGAATGTCCAAAGTTTCAGTGGGATTTCCAAAATGTTGAGAGGAACTCGAAACATGTCAACCTCGGTATTGAGAATCTCTCCCGGAGTTTGAGAGATTTGGACGTGAAAGGGTACCAGTCTTGTCGGGGATTGGGAACCCTTCGCGAGAATGTCCAAAGTTTCAGCGGGATTTCCAAAATGTTGAAAGGAACTCGAAACATGTCAACCTTGGTTTTGAGAATCTCTCCCGGAGTTTGAGAGATTTGGACGTCAAAGGGTACCAGTCTTGTCGGGGATTGGGAACCCTTCGCGAGAATGTCCAAAGTTTCAGCGGGATTTCCAAAATGTTGAGAGGAACTCGAAACATGTCAATCTCGGTTTTGAGAATCTCTCCCGGAGTTTCAGAGATTTGGACGTGAAAGGGTACCAGTCTTGTCGGGGATTGGGAACCCTTGGCCAGAATGTCCAAAGTTTCAGCGGGATTTCCAAAATGTTGAGAGGAACTCGAAACATGTCAACCTTGGTTTTGAGAATCTCTCCCGGAGTTGGAGAGATTTGGACGTGAAAGGGTACCAGTCTTGTCGGGGATTGGGAACCCTTCGCCAGAATGTCCAAAGTTTCAGCGGAATTTCCAAAATGTTGAGAGGAACTCGAAACATGTCAACCTCGGTTTTGAGAATCTCTCCCGGAGTTTCAGAGATTTGGACGTGAAAGGGTACCAGTCTTGTCGGGGATTGGGAACCCTTCGCCAGAATGTCCAAAGTTTCAGCGGGATTTCCAAAATGTTGAGAGGAACTCGAAACATGTCAACCTCGGTTTTGAGAATCTCTCCCGGAGTTTGAGAGATTTGGACGTGAAAGGGTACCAGTCTTGTCGGGGATTGGGAACCCTTCGCCAGAATGTCCAAAGTTTCAGCGGGATTTCCAAAATGTTGAGAGGAACTCGAAACATGTCAACCTTGGTTTTGAGAATCTCTCCCGGAGTTTGAGAGATTTGGACGTGAAAGGGTATCAGTCTTGTCGGGGATTGGGAACCCTTCGCCAGAATGTCCAAAGTTTCAGCGGGATTTCCAAAATGTTGAAAGGAACTCGAAACATGTCAACCTTGGTTTTGAGAATCTCTCCCGGAGTTTGAGAGATTTGGACGTGAAAGGGTACCAGTCTTGTCGGGGATTGGGAACCCTTCGCGAGAATGTCCAAAGTTTCAGTGGGATTTCCAAAATGTTGAGAGGAACTCGAAACATGTCAACCTCGGTATTGGAGAATCTCTCCCGGAGTTTGAGAGATTTGGACGTGAAAGGGTACCAGTCTTGTCGGGTATTGGGAACCCTTCGCGAGAATGTCCAAAGTTTCAGCGGGATTTCCAAAATGTTGAAAGGAACTCGAAACATGTCAACCTTGGTTTTGAGAATCTCTCCCGGAGTTTGAGAGATTTGGACGTGAAAGGGTACCAGTCTTGTCGGGGATTGGGAACCCTTCGCGAGAATGTCCAAAGTTTCAGCGGGATTTCCAAAATGTTGAAAGGAACTCGAAACATGTCAACCTCGGTTTTGAGAATCTCTCCCGGAGTTTGAGAGATTTGGACGTGAAAGGGTACCAGTCTTGTCGGGGATTGGGAACCCTTCGCGAGAATGTCCAAAGTTTCAGCGGGATTTCCAAAATGTTGAGAGGAACTCGAAACATGTCAACCTCGGTTTTGAGAATCTCTCCCGGAGTTTGAGAGATTTGGACGTGAAAGGGTACCAGTCTTGTCGGGGATTGGGAACCCTTCGCCAGAATGTCCAAAGTTTCAGCGGGATTTCCAAAATGTTGAGAGGAACTCGAAACATGTCAACCTTGGTTTTGAGAATCTCTCCCGGAGTTTGAGAGATTTGGACGTGAAAGGGTACCAGTCTTGTCGGGGATTGGGAACCCTTCGCGAGAATGTCCAAAGATTCAGTGGGATTTCCAAAATGTTGAGAGGAACTCGAAACATGTCAACCTCGGTATTGAGAATCTCTCCCGGAGTTTGAGAGATTTGGACGTGAAAGGGTACCAGTCTTGTCGGGGATTGGGAACCCTTCGCGAGAATGTCCAAAGTTTCAGCGGGATTTCCAAAATGTTGAAAGGAACTCGAATCATGTCAACCATGGTTTTGAGAATCTCTCCTGGAGTTTGAGAGATTTGGACGTGAAAGGGTACCAGTCTTGTCGGGGATTGGGAACCCTTCGCCAGAACGTCCAAAGTTTCAGCGGGATTTCCAAAATGTTGAAAGGAACTCGAAACATGTCAACCTTGGTTTTGAGAATCTCTCCCGGAGTTTCAGAGATTTGGACGTGAAAGCGTACCAGTCTTGTCGGGGATTGGGAACCCTTCGCCAGAATGTCCAAAGTTTCAGGGGGATTTCCAAAATGTTGAAAGGAACTCGAAACATGTCAACCTTGGTTTTGAGAATCTCTCCCGGAGTTTCAGAGATTTGGACGTGAAAGCGTACCAGTCTTGTCGGGGATTGGGAACCCTTCGCCAGAATGTCCAAAGTTTCAGGGGGATTTCCAAAATGTTGAAAGGAACTCGAAACATGTCAACCTTGGTTTTGAGAATCTCTCCCGGAGTTGGAGAGATTTGGACGTGAAAGGGTACCAGTCTTGTCGGGGATTGGGAACCCTTCGCGAGAATGTCCAAAGTTTCAGCGGGATTTCCAAAATGTTGAAAGGAACTCGAAACATGTGAACCTTGGTTTTGAGAATCTCTCCCGGAGTTTGAGAGATTTGGACGTGAAAGGGTACCAATCTTGTCGGGGATTGGGAACCCTTCGCGAGAATGTCCAAAGTTTCAGCGGGATTTCCAAAATGTTGAGAGGAACTCGAAACATGTCAACCTTGGTTTTGAGAATCTCTCCCGGAGTTTGAGAGATTTGGACGTGAAAGGGTACCAGTCTTGTCGGGGATTGGGAACCCTTCGCGAGAATGTCCAAAGTTTCAGCGGGATTTCCAAAATGTTGAGAGGAACTCGAAACATGTCAACCTCGGTTTTGAGAATCTCTCCCGGAGTTTGAGAGATTTGGACGTGAAAGGGTACCAGTCTTGTCGGGGATTGGGAACCCTTCGCGAGAATGTCCAAAGTTTCAGCGGGATTTCCAAAATGTTGAGAGGAACTCGAAACATGTCAACCTCGGTTTTGAGAATCTCTCCCGGAGTTTGAGAGATTTGGACGTGAAAGTGTACCAGTCTTGTCGGGGATTGGGAACCCTTCGCCAGAATGTCCAAAGTTTCAGCGGGATTTCCAAAATGTTGAGAGGAACTCGAAACATGTCAACCTCGGTTTTGAGAATCTCTCCCGGAGTTTCAGAGATTTGGACGTGAAAGGGTACCAGTCTTGTCGGGGATTGGGAACCCTTCGCGAGAATGTCCAAAGTTTCAGCGGGATTTCCAAAACGTTGAGAGGAACTCGAAACATGTCAACCTCGGTTTTGAGAATCTCTCCCGGATTTTGAGAGATTTGGACGTGAAAGGGTACCAGTCTTGTCGGGGATTGGGAACCCTTCGCGAGAATGTCCAAAGTTTCAGCGGGATTTCCAAAATGTTGAGAGGAACTCGAAACATGTCAACCTTGGTTTTGAGAATCTCTCCCGGAGTTTGAGAGATTTGGACGTGAAAGGGTACCAGTCTTGTCGGGGATTGGGAACCCTTCGCGAGAATGTCCAAAGATTCAGTGGGATTTCCAAAATGTTGAGAGGAACTCGAAACATGTCAACCTCGGTATTGAGAATCTCTCCCGGAGTTTGAGAGATTTGGACGTGAAAGGGTACCAGTCTTGTCGGGGATTGGGAACCCTTCGCCAGAATGTCCAAAGTTTCAGCGGGGTTTCCAAAATGTTGAAAGGAACTCGAAACATGTGAACCTTGGTTTTGAGAATCTCTCCCGGAGTTTGAGAGATTTGGACGTGAAAGGGTACCAGTCTTGTCGGGGATTGGGAACCCTTCGCCAGAATGTCCAAAGTTTCAGCGGGATTTCCAAAATGTTGAGAGGAACTCGAAACATGTCAACCTTGGTTTTGAGAATCTCTCCCGGAGTTTCAGAGATTTGGACGTGAAAGGGTACCAGTCTTGTCGGGGATTGGGAACCCTTCGCGAGAATGTCCAAAGTTTCAGCGGGATTTCCAAAATGTTGAGAGGAACTCGAAACATGTGAACCTTGGTTTTGAGAATCTCTCCCGGAGTTTGAGAGATTTGGACGTGAAAGGGTACCAGTCTTGTCGGGGATTGGGAACCCTTCGCGAGAATGTCCAAAGTTTCAGCGGGATTTCCAAAATGTTGAGAGGAACTCGAAACATGTCAACCTCGGTTTTGAGAATCTCTCCCGGAGTTTGAGAGATTTGGACGTGAAAGGGTACCAGTCTTGTCGGGGATTGGGAACCCTTCGCGAGAATGTCCAAAGTTTCAGCGGGATTTCCAAAATGTTGAGAGGAACTCGAAACATGTCAACCTCGGTTTTGAGAATCTCTCCCGGAGTTTGAGAGATTTGGACGTGAAAGGGTACCAGTCTTGTCGGGGATTGGGAACCCTTCGCGAGAATGTCCAAAGTTTCAGCGGGATTTCCAAAATGTTGAGAGGAACTCGAAACATGTCAACCTCGGTTTTGAGAATCTCTCCCGGAGTTTGAGAGATTTGGACGTGAAAGGGTACCAGTCTTGTCGGGGATTGGGAACCCTTCGCGAGAATGTCCAAAGTTTCAGCGGGATTTCCAAAATGTTGAAAGGAACTCGAATCATGTCAACCATGGTTTTGAGAATCTCTCCTGGAGTTTGAGAGATTTGGACGTGAAAGGGTACCAGTCTTGTCGGGGATTGGGAACCCTTCGCCAGAACGTCCAAAGTTTCAGCGGGATTTCCAAAATGTTGAAAGGAACTCGAAACATGTCAACCTTGGTTTTGAGAATCTCTCCCGGAGTTTCAGAGATTTGGACGTGAAAGCGTACCAGTCTTGTCGGGGATTGGGAACCCTTCGCCAGAATGTCCAAAGTTTCAGGGGGATTTCCAAAATGTTGAAAGGAACTCGAAACATGTCAACCTTGGTTTTGAGAATCTCTCCCGGAGTTTCAGAGATTTGGACGTGAAAGCGTACCAGTCTTGTCGGGGATTGGGAACCCTTCGCCAGAATGTCCAAAGTTTCAGGGGGATTTCCAAAATGTTGAAAGGAACTCGAAACATGTCAACCTTGGTTTTGAGAATCTCTCCCGGAGTTGGAGAGATTTGGACGTGAAAGGGTACCAGTCTTGTCGGGGATTGGGAACCCTTCGCGAGAATGTCCAAAGTTTCAGCGGGATTTCCAAAATGTTGAAAGGAACTCGAAACATGTGAACCTTGGTTTTGAGAATCTCTCCCGGAGTTTGAGAGATTTGGACGTGAAAGGGTACCAATCTTGTCGGGGATTGGGAACCCTTCGCGAGAATGTCCAAAGTTTCAGCGGGATTTCCAAAATGTTGAGAGGAACTCGAAACATGTCAACCTTGGTTTTGAGAATCTCTCCCGGAGTTTGAGAGATTTGGACGTGAAAGGGTACCAGTCTTGTCGGGGATTGGGAACCCTTCGCGAGAATGTCCAAAGTTTCAGCGGGATTTCCAAAACGTTGAGAGGAACTCGAAACATGTCAACCTCGGTTTTGAGAATCTCTCCCGGATTTTGAGAGATTTGGACGTGAAAGGGTACCAGTCTTGTCGGGGATTGGGAACCCTTCGCGAGAATGTCCAAAGTTTCAGCGGGATTTCCAAAATGTTGAGAGGAACTCGAAACATGTCAACCTTGGTTTTGAGAATCTCTCCCGGAGTTTGAGAGATTTGGACGTGAAAGGGTACCAGTCTTGTCGGGGATTGGGAACCCTTCGCGAGAATGTCCAAAGATTCAGTGGGATTTCCAAAATGTTGAGAGGAACTCGAAACATGTCAACCTCGGTATTGAGAATCTCTCCCGGAGTTTGAGAGATTTGGACGTGAAAGGGTACCAGTCTTGTCGGGGATTGGGAACCCTTCGCCAGAATGTCCAAAGTTTCAGCGGGGTTTCCAAAATGTTGAAAGGAACTCGAAACATGTGAACCTTGGTTTTGAGAATCTCTCCCGGAGTTTGAGAGATTTGGACGTGAAAGGGTACCAGTCTTGTCGGGGATTGGGAACCCTTCGCCAGAATGTCCAAAGTTTCAGCGGGATTTCCAAAATGTTGAGAGGAACTCGAAACATGTCAACCTTGGTTTTGAGAATCTCTCCCGGAGTTTGAGAGATTTGGACGTGAAAGGGTACCAGTCTTGTCGGGGATTGGGAACCCTTCGCGAGAATGTCCAAAGTTTCAGCGGGATTTCCAAAATGTTGAGAGGAACTCGAAACATGTCAACCTTGGTTTTGAGAATCTCTCCCGGAGTTTGAGAGATTTGGACGTGAAAGGGTACCAGTCTTGTCGGGGATTGGGAACCCTTCGCGAGAATGTCCAAAGTTTCAGCGGGATTTCCAAAATGTTGAGAGGAACTCGAAACATGTCAACCTCGGTTTTGAGAATCTCTCCCGGAGTTTGAGAGATTTGGACGTGAAAGGGTACCAGTCTTGTCGGGGATTGGGAACCCTTCGCGAGAATGTCCAAAGTTTCAGCGGGATTTCCAAAATGTTGAGAGGAACTCGAAACATGTCAACCTCGGTTTTGAGAATCTCTCCCGGAGTTTGAGAGATTTGGACGTGAAAGGGTACCAGTCTTGTCGGGGATTGGGAACCCTTCGCGAGAATGTCCAAAGTTTCAGCGGGATTTCCAAAATGTTGAGAGGAACTCGAAACATGTCAACCTCGGTTTTGAGAATCTCTCCCGGAGTTTGAGAGATTTGGACGTGAAAGGGTACCAGTCTTGTCGGGGATTGGGAACCCTTCGCCAGAATGTCCAAAGTTTCAGCGGGATTTCCAAAATGTTGAGAGGAACTCGAAACAAGTAAACCTCGGTTTTGAGAATCTCTCCCGGAGTTTGAGAGATTTGGACGTGAAAGGGTACCAGTCTTGTCAGGGATTGGGAACCCTTCGCCAGAATGTCCAAAGTTTCAGCGGGATTTCCAAAATGTTGAGAGGAACTCGAAACATGTCAACCTTGGTTTTGAGAATCTCTCCCGGAGTTTGAGAGATTTGGACGTGAAAGGGTACCAGTCTTGTCGGGAATTGGGAACCCTTCGCGAGAATGTCCAAAGTTTCAGCGGGATTTCCAAAATGTTGAAAGGAACTCGAATCATGTCAACCATGGCTTTGAGAATCTCTCCTGGAGTTTGAGAGATTTGGACGTGAAAGGGTACCAGTCTTGTCGGGGATTGGGAACCCTTCGCCAGAATGTCCAAAGTTTCAGCGGGATTTCCAAAATGTTGAGAAGAACTCGAAACATGTCAACCTCGGTTTTGAGAATCTCTCCCGGAGTTTGAGAGATTTGGACGTGAAAGGGTACCAGTCTTGTCGGGGATTGGGAACCCTTCGCCAGAATGTCCAAAGTTTCAGCGGGATTTCCAAAATGTTGAGAGGAACTCGAAACATGTCAACCTTGGTTTTGAGAATCTCTCCCGGAGTTTGAGAGATTTGGACGTGAAAGGGTACCAGTCTTGTCGGGGATTGGGAACCCTTCGCCAGAATGTCCAAAGTTTCAGCGGGATTTCCAAAATGTTGAGAGGAACTCGAAACATGTCAACCTTGGTTTTGAGAATCTCTCCCGGAGTTTGAGAGATTTGGACGTGAAAGGGTACCAGTCTTGTCGGGGATTGGGAACCCTTCGCGAGAATGTCCAAAGTTTCAGCGGGATTTCCAAAATGTTGAAAGGAACTCGAATCATGTCAACCATGGCTTTGAGAATCTCTCCTGGAGTTTGAGAGATTTGGACGTGAAAGGGTACCAGTCTTGTCGGGGATTGGGAACCCTTCGCCAGAATGTCCAAAGTTTCAGCAAGATTTCCAAAATGTTGAGAAGAACTCGAAACATGTCAACCTCGGTTTTGAGAATCTCTCCCGGAGTTTGAGAGATTTGGACGTGAAAGGGTACCAGTCTTGTCGGGGATTGGGAACCCTTCGCCAGAATGTCCAAAGTTTCAGCGGGATTTCCAAAATGTTGAAAGGAACTCGAAACATGTCAACCTTGGTTTTGAGAATCTCTCCCGGAGTTTGAGAGATTTGGACGTGAAAGGGTACCAGTCTTGTCGGGGATTGGGAACCCTTCGCCAGAATGTCCAAAGTTTCAGCGGGATTTCCAAAATGTTGAGAGGAACTCGAAACATGTGAACCTTGGTTTTGAGAATCTCTCCCGGAGCTTGAGAGATTTGGACGTGAAAGGGTACCAGTCTTGTCGGGGATTGGGAACCCTTCGCGAGAATGTCCAAAGTTTCAGCGGGATTTCCAAAATGTTGAAAGGAACTCGAAACATGTCAACCTTGGTTTTGAGAATCTCTCCCGGAGTTTCAGAGATTTGGACGTGAAAGCGTACCAGTCTTGTCGGGGATTGGGAACCCTTCGCCAGAATGTCCAAAGTTTCAGGGGGATTTCCAAAATGTTGAAAGGAACTCGAAACATGTCAACCTTGGTTTTGAGAATCTCTCCCGGAGTTTCAGAGATTTGGACGTGAAAGCGTACCAGTCTTGTCGGGGATTGGGAACCCTTCGCCAGAATGTCCAAAGTTTCAGGGGGATTTCCAAAATGTTGAAAGGAACTCGAAACATGTCAACCTTGGTTTTGAGAATCTCTCCCGGAGTTGGAGAGATTTGGACGTGAAAGGGTACCAGTCTTGTCGGGGATTGGGAACCCTTCGCGAGAATGTCCAAAGTTTCAGCGGGATTTCCAAAATGTTGAAAGGAACTCGAAACATGTGAACCTTGGTTTTGAGAATCTCTCCCGGAGTTTGAGAGATTTGGACGTGAAAGGGTACCAATCTTGTCGGGGATTGGGAACCCTTCGCGAGAATGTCCAAAGTTTCAGCGGGATTTCCAAAATGTTGAGAGGAACTCGAAACATGTCAACCTTGGTTTTGAGAATCTCTCCCGGAGTTTGAGAGATTTGGACGTGAAAGGGTACCAGTCTTGTCGGGGATTGGGAACCCTTCGCGAGAATGTCCAAAGTTTCAGCGGGATTTCCAAAACGTTGAGAGGAACTCGAAACATGTCAACCTCGGTTTTGAGAATCTCTCCCGGATTTTGAGAGATTTGGACGTGAAAGGGTACCAGTCTTGTCGGGGATTGGGAACCCTTCGCGAGAATGTCCAAAGTTTCAGCGGGATTTCCAAAATGTTGAGAGGAACTCGAAACATGTCAACCTTGGTTTTGAGAATCTCTCCCGGAGTTTGAGAGATTTGGACGTGAAAGGGTACCAGTCTTGTCGGGGATTGGGAACCCTTCGCGAGAATGTCCAAAGTTTCAGCGGGATTTCCAAAATGTTGAGAGGAACTCGAAACATGTCAACCTTGGTTTTGAGAATCTCTCCCGGAGTTTGAGAGATTTGGACGTGAAAGGGTACCAGTCTTGTCGGGGATTGGGAACCCTTCGCGAGAATGTCCAAAGATTCAGTGGGATTTCCAAAATGTTGAGAGGAACTCGAAACATGTCAACCTCGGTATTGAGAATCTCTCCCGGAGTTTGAGAGATTTGGACGTGAAAGGGTACCAGTCTTGTCGGGGATTGGGAACCCTTCGCCAGAATGTCCAAAGTTTCAGCGGGGTTTCCAAAATGTTGAAAGGAACTCGAAACATGTGAACCTTGGTTTTGAGAATCTCTCCCGGAGTTTGAGAGATTTGGACGTGAAAGGGTACCAGTCTTGTCGGGGATTGGGAACCCTTCGCCAGAATGTCCAAAGTTTCAGCGGGATTTCCAAAATGTTGAGAGGAACTCGAAACATGTCAACCTTGGTTTTGAGAATCTCTCCCGGAGTTTGAGAGATTTGGACGTGAAAGGGTACCAGTCTTGTCGGGGATTGGGAACCCTTCGCGAGAATGTCCAAAGTTTCAGCGGGATTTCCAAAATGTTGAGAGGAACTCGAAACATGTCAACCTCGGTTTTGAGAATCTCTCCCGGAGTTTGAGAGATTTGGACGTGAAAGGGTACCAGTCTTGTCGGGGATTGGGAACCCTTCGCGAGAATGTCCAAAGTTTCAGCGGGATTTCCAAAATGTTGAGAGGAACTCGAAACATGTCAACCTCGGTTTTGAGAATCTCTCCCGGAGTTTGAGAGATTTGGACGTGAAAGGGTACCAGTCTTGTCGGGGATTGGGAACCCTTCGCGAGAATGTCCAAAGTTTCAGCGGGATTTCCAAAATGTTGAGAGGAACTCGAAACATGTCAACCTCGGTTTTGAGAATCTCTCCCGGAGTTTGAGAGATTTGGACGTGAAAGGGTACCAGTCTTGTCGGGGATTGGGAACCCTTCGCGAGAATGTCCAAAGTTTCAGCGGGATTTCCAAAATGTTGAGAGGAACTCGAAACATGTCAACCTCGGTTTTGAGAATCTCTCCCGGAGTTTGAGAGATTTGGACGTGAAAGGGTACCAGTCTTGTCGGGGATTGGGAACCCTTCGCCAGAATGTCCAAAGTTTCAGCGGGATTTCCAAAATGTTGAGAGGAACTCGAAACAAGTAAACCTCGGTTTTGAGAATCTCTCCCGGAGTTTGAGAGATTTGGACGTGAAAGGGTACCAGTCTTGTCAGGGATTGGGAACCCTTCGCCAGAATGTCCAAAGTTTCAGCGGGATTTCCAAAATGTTGAGAGGAACTCGAAACATGTCAACCTTGGTTTTGAGAATCTCTCCCGGAGTTTGAGAGATTTGGACGTGAAAGGGTACCAGTCTTGTCGGGAATTGGGAACCCTTCGCGAGAATGTCCAAAGTTTCAGCGGGATTTCCAAAATGTTGAAAGGAACTCGAATCATGTCAACCATGGCTTTGAGAATCTCTCCTGGAGTTTGAGAGATTTGGACGTGAAAGGGTACCAGTCTTGTCGGGGATTGGGAACCCTTCGCCAGAATGTCCAAAGTTTCAGCGGGATTTCCAAAATGTTGAGAAGAACTCGAAACATGTCAACCTCGGTTTTGAGAATCTCTCCCGGAGTTTGAGAGATTTGGACGTGAAAGGGTACCAGTCTTGTCGGGGATTGGGAACCCTTCGCCAGAATGTCCAAAGTTTCAGCGGGATTTCCAAAATGTTGAGAGGAACTCGAAACATGTCAACCTTGGTTTTGAGAATCTCTCCCGGAGTTTGAGAGATTTGGACGTGAAAGGGTACCAGTCTTGTCGGGGATTGGGAACCCTTCGCCAGAATGTCCAAAGTTTCAGCGGGATTTCCAAAATGTTGAGAGGAACTCGAAACATGTCAACCTTGGTTTTGAGAATCTCTCCCGGAGTTTGAGAGATTTGGACGTGAAAGGGTACCAGTCTTGTCGGGGATTGGGAACCCTTCGCGAGAATGTCCAAAGTTTCAGCGGGATTTCCAAAATGTTGAAAGGAACTCGAATCATGTCAACCATGGCTTTGAGAATCTCTCCTGGAGTTTGAGAGATTTGGACGTGAAAGGGTACCAGTCTTGTCGGGGATTGGGAACCCTTCGCCAGAATGTCCAAAGTTTCAGCAAGATTTCCAAAATGTTGAGAAGAACTCGAAACATGTCAACCTCGGTTTTGAGAATCTCTCCCGGAGTTTGAGAGATTTGGACGTGAAAGGGTACCAGTCTTGTCGGGGATTGGGAACCCTTCGCCAGAATGTCCAAAGTTTCAGCGGGATTTCCAAAATGTTGAAAGGAACTCGAAACATGTCAACCTTGGTTTTGAGAATCTCTCCCGGAGTTTGAGAGATTTGGACGTGAAAGGGTACCAGTCTTGTCGGGGATTGGGAACCCTTCGCCAGAATGTCCAAAGTTTCAGCGGGATTTCCAAAATGTTGAGAGGAACTCGAAACATGTGAACCTTGGTTTTGAGAATCTCTCCCGGAGCTTGAGAGATTTGGACGTGAAAGGGTACCAGTCTTGTCGGGGATTGGGAACCCTTCGCGAGAATGTCCAAAGTTTCAGCGGGATTTCCAAAATGTTGAGAGGAACTCGAAACATGTCAACCTTGGTTTTGAGAATCTCTCCCGGAGTTTGAGAGATTTGGACGTGAAAGGGTACCAGTCTTGTCGGGGATTGGGAACCCTTCGCGAGAATGTCCAAAGTTTCAGCGGGATTTCCAAAATGTTGAGAGGAACTCGAAACATGTCAACCTTGGTTTTGAGAATCTCTCCCGGAGTTTGAGAGATTTGGACGTGAAAGGGTACCAGTCTTGTCAGGAATTGGGAACCCTTCGCGAGAATGTCCAAAGTTTCAGCGGGATTTCCAAAATGTTGAAAGGAACTCGAATCATGTCAACCATGGTTTTGAGAATCTCTCCTGGAGTTTGAGAGATTTGGACGTGAAAGGGTACCAGTCTTGTCGGGGATTGGGAACCCTTCGCCAGAATGTCCAAAGTTTCAGCGGGATTTCCAAAATGTTGACAGGAACTCGAAACATGTCAACCTTGGTTTTGAGAATCTCTCCCGGAGTTTGAGAGATTTGGACGTGAAAGGGTACCAGTCTTGTCGGGGATTGGGAACCCTTCGCCAGAATGTCCAAAGTTTCAGCGGGATTTCCAAAATGTTGAGAGGAACTCGAAACATGTCAACCTTGGTTTTGAGAATCTCTCCCGGAGTTTGAGAGATTTGGACGTGAAAGGGTACCAGTCTTGTCGGGGATTGGGAACCCTTCGCCAGAATGTCCAAAGTTTCAGCGGGATTTCCAAAATGTTGAGATGAACTGGAATCATGTCAACCTTGGTTTTGAGAATCTCTCCCGGAGTTTGAGAGATTTGGACGTGAAAGGGTACCAGTCTTGTCGGGGATTGGGAACCCTTCGCGAGAATGTCCAAAGTTTCAGCGGGATTTCCAAAATGTTGAGAGGAACTCGAAACATGTCAACCTTGGTTTTGAGAATCTCTCCCGGAGTTTGAGAGATTTGGACGTGAAAGGGTACCAGTCTTGTCGGGGATCTAGAACCCTTCGCGAGAATGTCCAAAGATTCAGTGGGATTTCCAAAATGTTGAGAGGAACTCGAAACATGTCAACCTCGGTATTGAGAATCTCTCCCGGAGTTTGAGAGATTTGGACGTGAAAGGGTACCAGTCTTGTCGGGGATTGGGAACCCTTCGCCAGAATGTCCAAAGTTTCAGCGGGGTTTCCAAAATGTTGAAAGGAACTCGAAACATGTGAACCTTGGTTTTGAGAATCTCTCCCGGAGTTTGAGAGATTTGGACGTGAAAGGGTACCAGTCTTGTCGGGGATTGGGAACCCTTCGCCAGAATGTCCAAAGTTTCAGCGGGATTTCCAAAATGTTGAGAGGAACTCGAAACATGTCAACCTTGGTTTTGAGAATCTCTCCCGGAGTTTCAGAGATTTGGACGTGAAAGGGTACCAGTCTTGTCGGGGATTGGGAACCCTTCGCGAGAATGTCCAAAGTTTCAGCGGGATTTCCAAAATGTTGAGAGGAACTCGAAACATGTCAACCTCGGTTTTGAGAATCTCTCCCGGAGTTTGAGAGATTTGGACGTGAAAGGGTACCAGTCTTGTCGGGGATTGGGAACCCTTCGCGAGAATGTCCAAAGTTTCAGCGGGATTTCCAAAATGTTGAGAGGAACTCGAAACATGTCAACCTCGGTTTTGAGAATCTCTCCCGGAGTTTGAGAGATTTGGACGTGAAAGGGTACCAGTCTTGTCGGGGATTGGGAACCCTTCGCGAGAATGTCCAAAGTTTCAGCGGGATTTCCAAAATGTTGAGAGGAACTCGAAACATGTCAACCTCGGTTTTGAGAATCTCTCCCGGAGTTTGAGAGATTTGGACGTGAAAGGGTACCAGTCTTGTCGGGGATTGGGAACCCTTCGCGAGAATGTCCAAAGTTTCAGCGGGATTTCCAAAATGTTGAGAGGAACTCGAAACATGTCAACCTCGGTTTTGAGAATCTCTCCCGGAGTTTGAGAGATTTGGACGTGAAAGGGTACCAGTCTTGTCGGGGATTGGGAACCCTTCGCCAGAATGTCCAAAGTTTCAGCGGGATTTCCAAAATGTTGAGAGGAACTCTAAACATGTCAACCTCGGTTTTGAGAATCTCTCCCGGAGTTTGAGAGATTTGGACGTGAAAGGGTACCAGTCTTGTCGGGGATTGGGAACCCTTCGTGAGAATGTCCAAAGTTTCAGCGGGATTTCCAAAATGTTGAGAGGAACTCGAAACATGTCAACCTTGGTTTTGAGAATCTCTCCCGGAGTTTGAGAGATTTGGACGTGAAAGGGTACCAGTCTTGTCGGGAATTGGGAACCCTTCGCGAGAATGTCCAAAGTTTCAGCGGGATTTCCAAAATGTTGAAAGGAACTCGAATCATGTCAACCATGGCTTTGAGAATCTCTCCTGGAGTTTGAGAGATTTGGACGTGAAAGGGTACCAGTCTTGTCGGGGATTGGGAACCCTTCGCCAGAATGTCCAAAGTTTCAGCGGGATTTCCAAAATGTTGAGAAGAACTCGAAACATGTCAACCTCGGTTTTGAGAATCTCTCCCGGAGTTTGAGAGATTTGGACGTGAAAGGGTACCAGTCTTGTCGGGGATTGGGAACCCTTCGCCAGAATGTCCAAAGTTTCAGCGGGATTTCCAAAATGTTGAGAGGAACTCGAAACATGTCAACCTTGGTTTTGAGAATCTCTCCCGGAGTTGGAGAGATTTGGACGTGAAAGGGTACCAGTCTTGTCGGGGATTGGGAACCCTTCGCCAGAATGTCCAAAGTTTCAGCGGGATTTCCAAAATGTTGAGAGGAACTCGAAACATGTCAACCTTGGTTTTGAGAATCTCTCCCGGAGTTTGAGAGATTTGGACGTGAAAGGGTACCAGTCTTGTCGGGGATTGGGAACCCTTCGCGAGAATGTCCAAAGTTTCAGCGGGATTTCCAAAATGTTGAAAGGAACTCGAATCATGTCAACCATGGCTTTGAGAATCTCTCCTGGAGTTTGAGAGATTTGGACGTGAAAGGGTACCAGTCTTGTCGGGGATTGGGAACCCTTCGCCAGAATGTCCAAAGTTTCAGCAAGATTTCCAAAATGTTGAGAAGAACTCGAAACATGTCAACCTCGGTTTTGAGAATCTCTCCCGGAGTTTGAGAGATTTGGACGTGAAAGGGTACCAGTCTTGTCGGGGATTGGGAACCCTTCGCCAGAATGTCCAAAGTTTCAGCGGGATTTCCAAAATGTTGAAAGGAACTCGAAACATGTCAACCTTGGTTTTGAGAATCTCTCCCGGAGTTTGAGAGATTTGGACGTGAAAGGGTACCAGTCTTGTCGGGGATTGGGAACCCTTCGCCAGAATGTCCAAAGTTTCAGCGGGATTTCCAAAATGTTGAGAGGAACTCGAAACATGTGAACCTTGGTTTTGAGAATCTCTCCCGGAGCTTGAGAGATTTGGACGTGAAAGGGTACCAGTCTTGTCGGGGATTGGGAACCCTTCGCGAGAATGTCCAAAGTTTCAGCGGGATTTCCAAAATGTTGAGAGGAACTCGAAACATGTCAACCTTGGTTTTGAGAATCTCTCCCGGAGTTTGAGAGATTTGGACGTGAAAGGGTACCAGTCTTGTCGGGGATTGGGAACCCTTCGCGAGAATGTCCAAAGTTTCAGCGGGATTTCCAAAATGTTGAGAGGAACTCGAAACATGTCAACCTTGGTTTTGAGAATCTCTCCCGGAGTTTGAGAGATTTGGACGTGAAAGGGTACCAGTCTTGTCAGGAATTGGGAACCCTTCGCGAGAATGTCCAAAGTTTCAGCGGGATTTCCAAAATGTTGAAAGGAACTCGAATCATGTCAACCATGGTTTTGAGAATCTCTCCTGGAGTTTGAGAGATTTGGACGTGAAAGGGTACCAGTCTTGTCGGGGATTGGGAACCCTTCGCCAGAATGTCCAAAGTTTCAGCGGGATTTCCAAAATGTTGACAGGAACTCGAAACATGTCAACCTTGGTTTTGAGAATCTCTCCCGGAGTTTGAGAGATTTGGACGTGAAAGGGTACCAGTCTTGTCGGGGATTGGGAACCCTTCGCCAGAATGTCCAAAGTTTCAGCGGGATTTCCAAAATGTTGAGAGGAACTCGAAACATGTCAACCTTGGTTTTGAGAATCTCTCCCGGAGTTTGAGAGATTTGGACGTGAAAGGGTACCAGTCTTGTCGGGGATTGGGAACCCTTCGCCAGAATGTCCAAAGTTTCAGCGGGATTTCCAAAATGTTGAGATGAACTGGAATCATGTCAACCTTGGTTTTGAGAATCTCTCCCGGAGTTTGAGAGATTTGGACGTGAAAGGGTACCAGTCTTGTCGGGGATTGGGAACCCTTCGCGAGAATGTCCAAAGTTTCAGCGGGATTTCCAAAATGTTGAGAGGAACTCGAAACATGTCAACCTTGGTTTTGAGAATCTCTCCCGGAGTTTGAGAGATTTGGACGTGAAAGGGTACCAGTCTTGTCGGGGATCTAGAACCCTTCGCGAGAATGTCCAAAGATTCAGTGGGATTTCCAAAATGTTGAGAGGAACTCGAAACATGTCAACCTCGGTATTGAGAATCTCTCCCGGAGTTTGAGAGATTTGGACGTGAAAGGGTACCAGTCTTGTCGGGGATTGGGAACCCTTCGCCAGAATGTCCAAAGTTTCAGCGGGGTTTCCAAAATGTTGAAAGGAACTCGAAACATGTGAACCTTGGTTTTGAGAATCTCTCCCGGAGTTTGAGAGATTTGGACGTGAAAGGGTACCAGTCTTGTCGGGGATTGGGAACCCTTCGCGAGAATGTCCAAAGTTTCAGCGGGATTTCCAAAATGTTGAGAGGAACTCGAAACATGTCAACCTCGGTTTTGAGAATCTCTCCCGGAGTTTGAGAGATTTGGACGTGAAAGGGTACCAGTCTTGTCGGGGATTGGGAACCCTTCGCCAGAATGTCCAAAGTTTCAGCGGGATTTCCAAAATGTTGAGAGGAACTCGAAACATGTCAACCTCGGTTTTGAGAATCTCTCCCGGAGTTTGAGAGATTTGGACGTGAAAGGGTACCAGTCTTGTCGGGGATTGGGAACCCTTCGTGAGAATGTCCAAAGTTTCAGCGGGATTTCCAAAATGTTGAGAGGAACTCGAAACATGTCAACCTTGGTTTTGAGAATCTCTCCCGGAGTTTGAGAGATTTGGACGTGAAAGGGTACCAGTCTTGTCGGGAATTGGGAACCCTTCGCGAGAATGTCCAAAGTTTCAGCGGGATTTCCAAAATGTTGAAAGGAACTCGAATCATGTCAACCATGGCTTTGAGAATCTCTCCTGGAGTTTGAGAGATTTGGACGTGAAAGTTTACCAGTCTTGTCGGGGATTGGGAACCCTTCGCCAGAATGTCCAAAGTTTCAGCGGGATTTCCAAAATGTTGAGAAGAACTCGAAACATGTCAACCTCGGTTTTGAGAATCTCTCCCGGAGTTTGAGAGATTTGGACGTGAAAGGGTACCAGTCTTGTCGGGGATTGGGAACCCTTCGCCAGAATGTCCAAAGTTTCAGCGGGATTTCCAAAATGTTGAGAGGAACTCGAAACATGTCAACCTTGGTTTTGAGAATCTCTCCCGGAGTTTGAGAGATTTGGACGTGAAAGGGTACCAGTCTTGTCGGGGATTGGGAACCCTTCGCCAGAATGTCCAAAGTTTCAGCGGGATTTCCAAAATGTTGAGAGGAACTCGAAACATGTCAACCTTGGTTTTGAGAATCTCTCCCGGAGTTTGAGAGATTTGGACGTGAAAGGGTACCAGTCTTGTCGGGGATTGGGAACCCTTCGCGAGAATGTCCAAAGTTTCAGCGGGATTTCCAAAATGTTGAAAGGAACTCGAATCATGTCAACCATGGCTTTGAGAATCTCTCCTGGAGTTTGAGAGATTTGGACGTGAAAGGGTACCAGTCTTGTCGGGGATTGGGAACCCTTCGCCAGAATGTCCAAAGTTTCAGCAAGATTTCCAAAATGTTGAGAAGAACTCGAAACATGTCAACCTCGGTTTTGAGAATCTCTCCCGGAGTTTGAGAGATTTGGACGTGAAAGGGTACCAGTCTTGTCGGGGATTGGGAACCCTTCGCCAGAATGTCCAAAGTTTCAGCGGGATTTCCAAAATGTTGAAAGGAACTCGAAACATGTCAACCTTGGTTTTGAGAATCTCTCCCGGAGTTTGAGAGATTTGGACGTGAAAGGGTACCAGTCTTGTCGGGGATTGGGAACCCTTCGCGAGAATGTCCAAAGTTTCAGCGGGATTTCCAAAATGTTGAGAGGAACTCGAAACATGTGAACCTTGGTTTTGAGAATCTCTCCCGGAGCTTGAGAGATTTGGACGTGAAAGGGTACCAGTCTTGTCGGGGATTGGGAACCCCTCGCGAGAATGTCCAAAGTTTCAGCGGGATTTCCAAAATGTTGAGAGGAACTCGAAACATGTCAACCTTGGTTTTGAGAATCTCTCCCGGAGTTTGAGAGATTTGGACGTGAAAGGGTACCAGTCTTGTCGGGGATTGGGAACCCTTCGCGAGAATGTCCAAAGTTTCAGCGGGATTTCCAAAATGTTGAGAGGAACTCGAAACATGTCAACCTTGGTTTTGAGAATCTCTCCCGGAGTTTGAGAGATTTGGACGTGAAAGGGTACCAGTCTTGTCAGGAATTGGGAACCCTTCGCGAGAATGTCCAAAGTTTCAGCGGGATTTCCAAAATGTTGAAAGGAACTCGAATCATGTCAACCATGGTTTTGAGAATCTCTCCTGGAGTTTGAGAGATTTGGACGTGAAAGGGTACCAGTCTTGTCGGGGATTGGGAACCCTTCGCCAGAATGTCCAAAGTTTCAGCGGGATTTCCAAAATGTTGAGAGGAACTCGAAACATGTCAACCTCGGTTTTGAGAATCTCTCCCGGAGTTTCAGAGATTTGGACGTGAAAGGGTACCAGTCTTGTCGGGGATTGGGAACCCTTCGCCAGAATGTCCAAAGTTTCAGCGGGATTTCCAAAATGTTGACAGGAACTCGAAACATGTCAACCTTGGTTTTGAGAATCTCTCCCGGAGTTTGAGAGATTTGGACGTGAAAGGGTACCAGTCTTGTCGGGGATTGGGAACCCTTCGCGAGAATGTCCAAAGTTTCAGCGGGATTTCCAAAATGTTGAGAGGAACTCGAAACATGTCAACCTCGGTTTTGAGAATCTCTCCCGGAGTTTGAGAGATTTGGACGTGAAAGGGTACCAGTCTTGTCGGGGATTGGGAACCCTTCGCGAGAATGTCCAAAGTTTCAGCGGGATTTCCAAAATGTTGAAAGGAACTCGAAACATGTGAACCTTGGTTTTGAGAATCTCTCCCGGAGTTTGAGAGATTTGGACGTGAAAGGGTACCAGTCTTGTCGGGGATTGGGAACCCTTCGCCAGAATGTCCAAAGTTTCAGTGGGATTTCCAAAATGTTGAGAGGAACTCGAAACATGTAAACCTCGGTTTTGAGAATCTCTCCCGGAGTTTGAGAGATTTGGACGTGAAAGGGTACCAGTCTTGTCGGGGATTGGGAACCCTTCGCGAGAATGTCCAAAGTTTCAGCGGGATTTCCAAAATGTTGAAAGGAACTCGAAACATGTCAACCTTGGTTTTGAGAATCTCTCCCGGAGCTTGAGAGATTTGGACGTGAAAGGGTACCAGTCTTGTCGGGGATTGGGAACCCTTCACGAGAATGTCCAAAGTTTCAGCGGGATTTCCAAAATGTTGAGAGGAACTCGAAACATGTCAACCTTGGTTTTGAGAATCTCTCCCGGAGTTTGAGAGATTTGGACGTGAAAGGGTACCAGTCTTGTCGGGGATTGGGAACCCTTCGCCAGAATGTCCAAAGTTTCAGCGGGATTTCCAAAATGTTGAGAGGAACTCGAAACATGTCAACCTCGGTTTTGAGAATCTCTCCTGGATTTTGAGAGATTTGGACGTGAAAGGGTACCAGTCTTGTCGGGGATTGGGAACCCTTCGCCAGAATGTCCAAAGTTTCAGCGGGATTTCCAAAATGTTGAGAGGAACTCGAAACATGTCAACCTTGGTTTCTGGAATCTCTCCCGGAGTTGGAGAGATTTGGACGTGAAAGGGTACCAGTCTTGTCGGGGATTGGGAACCCTTCGCCAGAATGTCCAAAGTTTCAGCGGGATTTCCAAAATGTTGAGAGGAACTCGAATCATGTCAACCGTGGTTTTGAGAATCTCTCCCAGAGTTTGAGAGATTTGGACGTGAAAGGGTACCAGTCTTGTCGGGGATTGGGAACCCTTCGCCAGAATGTCCAAAGTTTCAGTGGGATTTCCAAAATGTTGAGAGGAACTCAAAACATGTCAACCTCGGTTTTGAGAATCTCTCCCGGAGTTTGAGAGATTTGGACGTGAAAGGGTACCAGTCTTGTCGGGGATTGGGAACCCTTCGCGAGAATGTCCAAAGTTTCAGCGGGATTTCCAAAATGTTGAGAGGAACTCGAAACATGTCAACCTTGGTTTTGAGAATCTCTCCCGGAGTTTGAGAGATTTGGACGTGAAAGGGTACCAGTCTTGTCGGGGATTGGGAACCCTTCGCGAGAATGTCCAAAGTTTCAGCGGGATTTCCAAAATGTTGAGAGGAACTCGAAACATGTGAACCTTGGTTTTGAGAATCTCTCCCGGAGTTTCAGAGATTTGGACGTGAAAGGGTACCAGTCTTGTCGGGGATTGGGAACCCTTCGCGAGAATGTCCAAAGTTTCAGCGGGATTTCCAAAATGTTGAGAGGAACTCGAAACATGTCAACCTTGGTTTTGAGAATCTCTCCCGGAGTTTGAGAGATTTGGACGTGAAAGGGTACCAGTCTTGTCGGGGATTGGGAACCCTTCGCGAGAATGTCCAAAGTTTCAGCGGGATTTCCAAAATGTTGAGAGGAATTCGAAACATGTCAACCTTGGTTTTGAGAATCTCTCCCGGAGTTTGAGAGATTTGGACGTGAAAGGGTACCAGTCTTGTCGGGGATTGGGAACCCTTCGCGAGAATGTCCAAAGTTTCAGCGGGATTTCCAAAATGTTGAGAGGAACTCGAATCATGTCAACCGTGGTTTTGAGAATCTCTCCCGGAGTTTGAGAGATTTGGACGTGAAAGGGTACCAGTCTTGTCGGGGATTGGGAACCCTTCGCCAGAATGTCCAAAGTTTCAGTGGGATTTCCAAAATGTTGAGAGGAACTCGAAACATGTCAACCTCGGTTTTGAGAATCTCTCCCGGAGTTTGAGAGATTTGGACGTGAAAGGGTACCAGTCTTGTCGGGGATTGGGAACCCTTCGCGAGAATGTCCAAAGTTTCAGCGGGATTTCCAAAATGTTGAGAGGAACTCGAAACATGTCAACCTTGGTTTTGAGAATCTCTCCCGGAGTTTGAGAGATTTGGACGTGAAAGGGTACCAGTCTTGTCGGGGATTAGGAACCCTTCGCGAGAATGTCCAAAGTTTCAGCGGGATTTCCAAAATGTTGAGAGGAACTCGAAACATGTCAACCTTGGTTTTGAGAATCTCTCCCGGAGTTTGAGAGATTTGGACGTGAAAGGGTACCAGTCTTGTCGGGGATTGGGAACCCTTCGCCAGAATGTCCAAAGTTTCAGCGGGATTTCCAAAATGTTGAGAGGAACTCGAATCATGTCAACCGTGGTTTTGAGAATCTCTCCCAGAGTTTGAGAGATTTGGACGTGAAAGGGTACCAGTCTTGTCGGGGATTGGGAACCCTTCGCCAGAATGTCCAAAGTTTCAGTGGGATTTCCAAAATGTTGAGAGGAACTCAAAACATGTCAACCTCGGTTTTGAGAATCTCTCCCGGAGTTTGAGAGATTTGGACGTGAAAGGGTACCAGTCTTGTCGGGGATTGGGAACCCTTCGCGAGAATGTCCAAAGTTTCAGCGGGATTTCCAAAATGTTGAGAGGAACTCGAAACATGTCAACCTTGGTTTTGAGAATCTCTCCCGGAGTTTGAGAGATTTGGACGTGAAAGGGTACCAGTCTTGTCGGGGATTGGGAACCCTTCGCGAGAATGTCCAAAGTTTCAGCGGGATTTCCAAAATGTTGAGAGGAACTCGAAACATGTGAACCTTGGTTTTGAGAATCTCTCCCGGAGTTTCAGAGATTTGGACGTGAAAGGGTACCAGTCTTGTCGGGGATTGGGAACCCTTCGCGAGAATGTCCAAAGTTTCAGCGGGATTTCCAAAATGTTGAGAGGAACTCGAAACATGTCAACCTTGGTTTTGAGAATCTCTCCCGGAGTTTGAGAGATTTGGACGTGAAAGGGTACCAGTCTTGTCGGGGATTGGGAACCCTTCGCGAGAATGTCCAAAGTTTCAGCGGGATTTCCAAAATGTTGAGAGGAATTCGAAACATGTCAACCTTGGTTTTGAGAATCTCTCCCGGAGTTTGAGAGATTTGGACGTGAAAGGGTACCAGTCTTGTCGGGGATTGGGAACCCTTCGCGAGAATGTCCAAAGTTTCAGCGGGATTTCCAAAATGTTGAGAGGAACTCGAATCATGTCAACCGTGGTTTTGAGAATCTCTCCCGGAGTTTGAGAGATTTGGACGTGAAAGGGTACCAGTCTTGTCGGGGATTGGGAACCCTTCGCCAGAATGTCCAAAGTTTCAGTGGGATTTCCAAAATGTTGAGAGGAACTCGAAACATGTCAACCTCGGTTTTGAGAATCTCTCCCGGAGTTTGAGAGATTTGGACGTGAAAGGGTACCAGTCTTGTCGGGGATTGGGAACCCTTCGCGAGAATGTCCAAAGTTTCAGCGGGATTTCCAAAATGTTGAGAGGAACTCGAAACATGTCAACCTTGGTTTTGAGAATCTCTCCCGGAGTTTGAGAGATTTGGACGTGAAAGGGTACCAGTCTTGTCGGGGATTAGGAACCCTTCGCGAGAATGTCCAAAGTTTCAGCGGGATTTCCAAAATGTTGAGAGGAACTCGAAACATGTCAACCTTGGTTTTGAGAATCTCTCCCGGAGTTTGAGAGATTTGGACGTGAAAGGGTACCAGTCTTGTCGGGGATTGGGAACCCTTCGCCAGAATGTCCAAAGTTTCAGCGGGATTTCCAAAATGTTGAAAGGAACTCGAAACATGTCAACCTTGGTTTTGAGAATCTCTCCCGGAGTTTGAGAGATTTGGACGTGAAAGGGTACCAGTCTTGTCGGGGATTGGGAACCCTTCGCCAGAATGTCCAAAGTTTCAGCGGGATTTCCAAAATGTTGAGAGGAACTTGAAACATGTCAACCGTGGTTTTGAGAATCTCTCCCGGAGTTTGAGAGATTTGGACGTGAAAGGGTACCAGTCTTGTCGGGGATTGGGAACCCTTCGCCAGAATGTCCAAAGTTTCAGCGGGATTTCCAAAATGTTGAGAGGAACTCGAAACATGTCAACCTTGGTTTTGAGAATCTCTCCCGGAGTTTGAGAGATTTGGACGTGAAAGGGTACCAGTCTTGTCGGGGATTGGGAACCCTTCGCCAGAATGTCCAAAGTTTCAGCGGGATTTCCAAAATGTTGAGAGGAACTCGAAACATGTCAACCTTGGTTTTGAGAATCTCTCCCGGAGTTTGAGAGATTTGGACGTGAAAGGGTACCAGTCTTGTCGGGGATTGGGAACCCTTCGCGAGAATGTCCAAAGTTTCAGCGGGATTTCCAAAATGTTGAGAGGAACTCGAAACATGTCAACCTTGGTTTTGAGAATCTCTCCCGGAGTTTGAGAGATTTGGACGTGAAAGGGTACCAGTCTTGTCGGGAATTGGGAACCCTTCGCGAGAATGTCCAAAGTTTCAGCGGGATTTCCAAAATGTTGAGAGGAACTCGAAACATGTCAACCGTGGTTTTGAGAATCTCTCCCAAAGTTTGAGAGATTTGGACGTGAAAGGGTACCAGTCTTGTCGGGGATTGGGAACCCTTCGCCAGAATGTCCAAAGTTTCAGCGGGTTTTCTAAAATGTTGAGAGGAACTCGAAACATGTCAACCTCGGTTTTGAGAATCTCTCCCGGAGTTTGAGAGATTTGGACGTGAAAGGGTACCAGTCTTGTCGGGGATTGGGAACCCTTCGCCAGAATGTCCAAAGTTTCAGCGGGATTTCCAAAATGTTGAGAGGAACTCGAAACATGTCAACCTCGGTTTTGATAATCTCTCCCGGAGTTTGAGAGATTTGGACGTGAAAGGGTACCAGTCTTGTCGGGGATTGGGAACCCTTCGCGAGAATGTCCAAAGTTTCAGCGGGATTTCCAAAATGTTGAAAGGAACTCGAAACATGTGAACCTTGGTTTTGAGAATCTCTCCCGGAGTTTGAGAGATTTGGACGTGAAAGGGTACCAGTCTTGTCGGGGATTGGGAACCCTTCACGAGAATGTCCAAAGTTTCAGCGGGATTTCCAAAATGTTGAGAGGAAGTCGAAACATGTCAACCTTGGTTTTGAGAATCTCTCCCGGAGTTTGAGAGATTTGGACGTGAAAGGGTACCAGTCTTGTCGGGGATTGGGAATCCTGCGCGAGAATGTCCAAAGTTTCAGCGGGATTTCCAAAATGTTGAAAGGAACTCGAAACATGTCAACCTTGGTTTTGAGAATCTCTTCTGGAGTTTGAGAGATTTGGACGTGAAAGGGTACCAGTCTTGTCGGGGATTGGGAACCCTTCGCCAGAATGTGCAAAGTTTCAGTGGGATTTCCAAAATGTTGAGAGGAACACGAAACATGTCAACCTCGGTTTTGAGAATCTCTCCCGGAGTTTCAGAGATTTGGACGTGAAAGGGTACCAGTCTTGTCGGGGATTGGGAACCCTTCGCGAGAATGTCCAAAGTTTCAGCGGGATTTCCAAAATGTTGAGAGGAACTCGAATCATGTCAACCGTGGTTTTGAGAATCTCTCCCGGAGTTTGAGAGATTTGGACGTGAAAGGGTACCAGTCTTGTCGGGGATTGGGAACCCTTCGCCAGAATGTCCAAAGTTTCAGTGGGATTTCCAAAATGTTGAGAGGAACTCGAAACATGTCAACCTCGGTTTTGAGAATCTCTCCCGGAGTTTGAGAGATTTGGACGTGAAAGGGTACCAGTCTTGTCGGGGATTGGGAACCCTTCGCGAGAATGTCCAAAGTTTCAGCGGGATTTCCAAAATGTTGAGAGGAACTCGAAACATGTCAACCTTGGTTTTGAGAATCTCTCCCGGAGTTTCAGAGATTTGGACGTGAAAGGGTACCAGTCTTGTCGGGGATTGGGAACCCTTCGCCAGAATGTCCAAAGTTTCAGCGGGATTTCCAAAATGTTGAGAGGAACTCGAAACATGTCAACCTTGGTTTTGAGAATCTCTCCCGGAGTTTGAGAGATTTGGACGTGAAAGGGTACCAGTCTTGTCGGGGATTGGGAACCCTTCGCCAGAATGTCCAAAGTTTCAGCGGGATTTCCAAAATGTTGAAAGGAACTCGAAACATGTGAACCTTGGTTTTGAGAATCTCTCCTGGAGTTTGAGAGATTTGGACGTGAAAGGGTACCAGTCTTGTCGGGGATTGGGAACCCTTCGCCAGAATGTGCAAAGTTTCAGTGGGATTTCCAAAATGTTGAGAGGAACACGAAACATGTCAACCTCGGTTTTGAGAATCTCTCCCGGAGTTTCAGAGATTTGGACGTGAAAGGGTACCAGCCTTGTCGGGGATTGGGAACCCTTCGCGAGAATGTCCAAAGTTTCAGCGGGATTTCCAAAATGTTGAGAGGAACTCGAAACATGTCAACCTCGGTTTTGAGAATCTCTCCCGGAGTTTGAGAGATTTGGACGTGAAAGGGTACCAGTCTTGTCGGGGATTGGGAACCCTTCGCCAGAATGTCCAAAGTTTCAGCGGGATTTCCAAAATGTTGAGAGGAACTCGAAACATGTCAACCTTGGTTTTGAGAATCTCTCCCGGAGTTTGAGAGATTTGGACGTGAAAGGGTACCAGTCTTGTCGGGGATTGGGAACCCTTCACGAGAATGTCCAAAGTTTCAGCGGGATTTCCAAAATGTTGAGAGGAAGTCGAAACATGTCAACCTTGGTTTTGAGAATCTCTCCCGGAGTTTGAGAGATTTGGACGTGAAAGGGTACCAGTCTTGTCGGGGATTGGGAACCCTTCGCGAGAATGTCCAAAGTTTCAGGGGGATTTCCAAAATGTTGAAAGGAACTCGAAACATGTGAACCTTGGTTTTGAGAATCTCTCCCGGAGTTTGAGAGATTTGGACGTGAAAGGGTACCAGTCTTGTCGGGGATTGGGAACCCTTCGCCAGAATGTGCAAAGTTTCAGTGGGATTTCCAAAATGTTGAGAGGAACACGAAACATGTCAACCTCGGTTTTGAGAATCTCTCCCGGAGTTTGAGAGATTTGGACGTGAAAGGGTACCAGTCTTGTCGGGGATTGGTAACCCTTCGCGAGAATGTCCAAAGTTTCAGCGGGATTTCCAAAATGTTGAGAGGAACTCGAAACATGTAAACCTCGGTTTTGAGAATCTCTCCCGGAGTTTCAGAGATTTGGACGTGAAAGGGTACCAGTCTTGTCGGGGATTGGGAACTCTTCGCGAGAATGTCCAAAGTTTCAGCGGGATTTCCAAAATGTTGAGAGGAACTCGAAACATGTCAAGCTTGGTTTTGAGAATCTCTCCCGGAGTTTGAGAGATTTGGACGTGAAAGGGTACCAGTCTTGTCGGGGATTGGGAACCCTTCGCCAGAATGTCCAAAGTTTCAGCGGGATTTCCAAAATGCTGAGAGGAACTCGAAACATGTCAACCTTGGTTTTGAGAATCTCTCCCGGAGTTTGAGAGATTTGGACGTGAAAGGGTACCAGTCTTGTCGGGGATTGGGAACCCTTCGCGAGAATGTCCAAAGTTTCAGCGGGATTTCCAAAATGTTGAGAGGAAATCGAAACATGTCAACCTCGGTTTTGAGAATCTCTCCCGGAGTTTGAGAGATTTGGACGTGAAAGGGTACCAGTCTTGTCGGGGATTGGGAACCCTTCGCGAGAATGTCCAAAGTTTCAGCGGGATTTCCAAAATGTTGAGAGGAACTCGAAACATGTCAACCTTGGTTTTGAGAATCTCTCCCGGAGTTTGAAAGATTTGGACGTGAAAGGGTACCAATCTTGTCGGGGATTGGGAACCCTTCGCCAGAATGTCCAAAGTTTCAGCGGGATTTCCAAAATGTTGAGAGGAACTCGAAACATGTCAACCTTGGTTTTGAGAATCTCTCCCGGAGTTTGAGAGATTTGGACGTGAAAGGGTACCAGTCTTGTCGGGGATTGGGAACCCTTCGCGAGAATGTCCAAAGTTTCAGCGGGATTTCCAAAATGTTGAGAGGAACTCGAAACATGTCAACCTCGGTTTTGAGAATCTCTCCCGGAGTTTGAGAGATTTGGACGTGAAAGGGTACCAGTCTTGTCGGGGATTGGGAACCCTTGGCCAGAATGTCCAAAGTTTCAGCGGGATTTCCAAAATGTTGAGAGGAACTCGAAACATGTCAACCTCGGTTTTGATAATCTCTCCCTGAGTTTGAGAGATTTGGACGTGAAAGGGTACCAGTCTTGTCGGGGATTGGGAACCCTTCGCGAGAATGTCCAAAGTTTCAGCGGGATTTCCAAAATGTTGAGAGGAACTCGAAACATGTCAACCTTGGTTTTGAGAATCTCTCCCGGAGTTTGAGAGATTTGGACGTGAAAGGGTACCAGTCTTGTCGGGGATTGGGAACCCTTCGCGAGAATGTCCAAAGTTTCAGCGGGATTTCCAAAATGTTGAGAGGAACTCGAAACATGTCAACCTTGGTTTTGAGAATCTCTCCCGGAGTTTGAGAGATTTGGACGTGAAAGGGTACCAGTCTTGTCGGGGATTGGGAACCCTTCGCGATAATGTCCAAAGTTTCAGCGGGATTTCCAAAATGTTGAGAGGAACTCGAAACATGTCAACCTCGGTTTTGAGAATCTCTCCCGGAGTTTGAGAGATTTGGACGTGAAAGGGTACCAGTCTTGTCGGGGATTGGGAACCCTTCGCGAGAATGTCCAAAGTTTCAGCGGGATTTCCAAAATGTTGAGAGGAACTCGAAACATGTCAACCTTGGTTTTGAGAATCTCTCCCGGAGTTTGAAAGATTTGGACGTGAAAGGGTACCAGTCTTGTCGGGGATTGGGAACCCTTCGCGAGAATGTCCAAAGTTTCAGCGGGATTTCCAAAATGTTGAAAGGAACTCGAAACATGTCAACCTTGGTTTTGAGAATCTCTCCCGGAGTTTGAGAGATTTGGACGTGAAAGGGTACCAGTCTTGTCGGGGATTGGGAACCCTTCGCGAGAATGTCCAAAGTTTCAGCGGGATTTCCAAAATGTTGAGAGGAACTCGAAACATGTCAACCTTGGTTTTGAGAAACTCTCCCGGAGTTTGAGAGATTTGGACGTGAAAGGGTACCAGTCTTGTCGGGGATTGGGAACCCTTCGCCAGAATGTCCAAAGTTTCAGCGGGATTTCCAAAATGTTGAGAGGAACTCGAAACATGTCAACCTTGGTTTTGAGAATCTCTCCCGGAGTTTGAGAGATTTGGACGTGAAAGGGTACCAGTCTTGTCGGGGATTGGGAACCCTTCGCGAGAATGTCCAAAGTTTCAGCAGGATTTCCAAAATGTTGAGAGGAACTCGAAACATGTCAACCTTGTTTTTGAGAATCTCTCCCGGAGTTTGAGAGATTTGGACGTGAAAGGGTACCAGTCTTGTCGGGGATTGGGAACCCTTCGCGAGAATGTCCAAAGTTTCAGCGGGATTTCCAAAATGTTGAGAGGAACTCGAAACATGTCAACCTTGGTTTTGAGAATCTCTCCCGGAGTTTGAGAGATTTGGACGTGAAAGGGTACCAGTCTTGTCGGGGATTGGGAACCCTTCGCGAGAATGTCCAAAGTTTCAGCGGGATTTCCAAAATGTTGAGAGGAACTCGAAACATGTCAACCTTGGTTTTGAGAATCTCTCCCGGATTTTGAGAGATTTGGACATGAAAGGGTACCAGTCTTGTCGGGGATTGGGAACCCTTGGCCAGAATGTCCAAAGTTTCAGCGGGATTTCCAAAATGTTGAAAGGAACTCGAAACATGTCAACCTCGGTTTTGAGAATCTCTCCCGGAGTTTGAGAGATTTGGACGTGAAAGGGTACCAGTCTTGTCGGGGATTGGGAACCCTTCACGAGAGTGTCCAAAGTTTCAGCGGGATTTCCAAAATGTTGAGAGGAACTCGAAACATGTCAACCTCGGTTTTGAGAATCTCTCCCGGAGTTTGAGAGATTTGGACGTGAAAGGGTACCAGTCTTGTCGGGGATTGGGAACCCTTCGCCAGAATGTCCAAAGTTTCAGCGGGATTTCCAAAATGTTGAGAGGAACTCGAAACATGTCAACCTTGGTTTTGAGAATCTCTCCCGGAGTTTGAGAGATTTGGACGTGAAAGGGTACCAGTCTTGTCGGGAATTGGGAACCCTTCGCGAGAATGTCCAAAGTTTCAGCGGGATTTCCAAAATGTTGAGAGGAACTCGAAACATGTCAACCTTGGTTTTGAGAATCTCTCCCGGAGTTTGAGAGATTTGGACGTGAAAGGGTACCAGTCTTGTCGGGGATTGGGAACCCTTCGCGAGAATGTCCAAAGTTTCAGCGGGATTTCCAAAATGTTGAGAGGAACTCGAAACATGTCAACCTCGGTTTTGAGAATCTCTCCCGGAGTTTGAGAGATTTGGACGTGAAAGGGTACCAGTCTTGTCGGGGATTGGGAACCCTTCGCCAGAATGTCCAAAGTTTCAGCGGGATTTCCAAAATGTTGAAAGGAACTCGAAACATGTGAACCATGGTTTTGAGAATCTCTCCCGGACTTTGAGAGATTTGGACGTGAAAGGGTACCAGTCTTGTCGGGGATTGGGAACCCTTCGCGAGAATGTCCAAAGTTTCAGCGGGATTTCCAAAATGTTGAGAGGAACTCGAAACATGTCAACCTTGGTTTTGAGAATCTCTCCCGGAGTTTGAGAGATTTGGACGTGAAAGGGTACCAGTCTTGTCGGGGATTGGGAACCCTTCGCGAGAATGTCCAAAGTTTCAGCGGGATTTCCAAAATGTTGAAAGGAACTCGAAACATGTCAAGCTTGGTTTTCAGAATCTCTCCCGGACTTTGAGAGATTTGGACGTGAAAGGGTACCAGTCTTGTCGGGGATTGGGAACCCTTCGCGAGAATGTCCAAAGTTTCAGCGGGATTTCCAAAATGTTGAGAGGAACTCGAAACATGTGAACCTTGGTTTTGAGAATCTCTCCCGGAGTTTGAGAGATTTGGACGTGAAAGGGTACCAGTCTTGTCGGGGATTGGGAACCCTTCGCCAGAATGTCCAAAGTTTCAGCGGGATTTCCAAAATGTTGACAGGAACTCGAAACATGTCAACCTTGGTTTTGAGAATCTCTCCCGGAGTTTGAGAGATTTGGACGTGAAAGGGTACCAGTCTTGTCGGGGATTGGGAACCCTGCGCGAGAATGTCCAAAGTTTCAGCGGGATTTCCAAAATGTTGAGAGGAACTCGAATCATGTCAACCTTGGTTTTGAGAATCTCTCCCGGAGTTTGAGAGATTTGGACGTGAAAGGGTACCAGTCTTGTCGGGGATTGGGAACCCTTCGCGAGAATGTCCAAAGTTTCAGCGGGATTTCCAAAATGTTGAGAGGAACTCGAAACATGTCAACCTTGGTTTTGAGAATCTCTCCCGGAGTTTGAGAGATTTGGACGTGAAAGGGTACCAGTCTTGTCGGGGATTGGGAACCCTGCGCGAGAATGTCCAAAGTTTCAGCGGGATTTCCAAAATGTTGAGAGGAACTCGAATCATGTCAACCTTGGTTTTGAGAATCTCTCCCGGAGTTTGAGAGATTTGGACGTGAAAGGGTACCAGTCTTGTCGGGGATTGGGAACCCTTCGCGAGAATGTCCAAAGTTTCAGCGGGATTTCCAAAATGTTGAGAGGAACTCGAAACATGTCAACCTCGGTTTTGAGAATCTCTCCCGGAGTTTGAGAGATTTGGACGTGAAAGGGTACCAGTCTTGTCGGGGATTGGGAACCCTTCGCGAGAATGTCCAAAGTTTCAGCGGGATTTCCAAAATGTTGAAAGGAACTCGAAACATGTGAAACATGGTTTTGAGAATCTCTCCCAGAGTTTCAGAGATTTGGACGTGAAAGGGTACCAGTCTTGTCGGGGATTGGGAACCCTTCGCCAGAATGTCCAAAGTTTCAGCGGGATTTCCAAAATGTTGAGAGGAACTCGAATCATGTCAACCTTGGTTTTGAGAATCTCTCCCGGAGTTTGAGAGATTTGGACGTGAAAGGGTACCAGTCTTGTCGGGGATTGGGAACCCTTCGCGAGAATGTCCAAAGTTTCAGCGGGATTTCCAAAATGTTGAGAGGAACTCGAAACATGTCAACCTTGGTTTTGAGAATCTCTCCCGGAGTTTGAGAGATTTGGACGTGAAAGGGTACCAGTCTTGTCGGGGATTGGGAACCCTTCGCGAGAATGTCCAAAGTTTCAGCGGGATTTCCAAAATGTTGAGAGGAACTCGAAACATGTCAACCTCGGTTTTGAGAATCTCTCCCGGAGTTTGAGAGATTTGGACGTGAAAGGGTACCAGTCTTGTCGGGGATTGGGAACCCTTGGCCAGAATGTCCAAAGTTTCAGCGGGATTTCCAAAATGTTGAGAGGAACTCGAAACATGTCAACCTCGGTTTTGATAATCTCTCCCTGAGTTTGAGAGATTTGGACGTGAAAGGGTACCAGTCTTGTCGGGGATTGGGAACCCTTCGCGAGAATGTCCAAAGTTTCAGCGGGATTTCCAAAATGTTGAGAGGAACTCGAAACATGTCAACCTTGGTTTTGAGAATCTCTCCCGGAGTTTGAGAGATTTGGACGTGAAAGGGTACCAGTCTTGTCGGGGATTGGGAACCCTTCGCGAGAATGTCCAAAGTTTCAGCGGGATTTCCAAAATGTTGAGAGGAACTCGAAACATGTCAACCTTGGTTTTGAGAATCTCTCCCGGAGTTTGAGAGATTTGGACGTGAAAGGGTACCAGTCTTGTCGGGGATTGGGAACCCTTCGCGAGAATGTCCAAAGTTTCAGCGGGATTTCCAAAATGTTGAGAGGAACTCGAAACATGTCAACCTCGGTTTTGAGAATCTCTCCCGGAGTTTGAGAGATTTGGACGTGAAAGGGTACCAGTCTTGTCGGGGATTGGGAACCCTTCGCGAGAATGTCCAAAGTTTCAGCGGGATTTCCAAAATGTTGAGAGGAACTCGAAACATGTCAACCTTGGTTTTGAGAATCTCTCCCGGAGTTTGAAAGATTTGGACGTGAAAGGGTACCAGTCTTGTCGGGGATTGGGAACCCTTCGCGAGAATGTCCAAAGTTTCAGCGGGATTTCCAAAATGTTGAAAGGAACTCGAAACATGTCAACCTTGGTTTTGAGAATCTCTCCCGGAGTTTGAGAGATTTGGACGTGAAAGGGTACCAGTCTTGTCGGGGATTGGGAACCCTTCGCCAGAATGTCCAAAGTTTCAGCGGGATTTCCAAAATGTTGAGAGGAACTCGAAACATGTCAACCTTGGTTTTGAGAAACTCTCCCGGAGTTTGAGAGATTTGGACGTGAAAGGGTACCAGTCTTGTCGGGGATTGGGAACCCTTCGCGAGAATGTCCAAAGTTTCAGCGGGATTTCCAAAATGTTGAGAGGAACTCGAAACATGTCAACCTCGGTTTTGAGAATCTCTCCCGGAGTTTGAAAGATTTGGACGTGAAAGGGTACCAGTCTTGTCGGGGATTGGGAACCCTTCGCGAGAATGTCCAAAGTTTCAGCGGGATTTCCAAAATGTTGAAAGGAACTCGAAACATGTCAACCTTGGTTTTGAGAATCTCTCCCGGAGTTTGAGAGATTTGGACGTGAAAGGGTACCAGTCTTGTCGGGGATTGGGAACCCTTCGCGAGAATGTCCAAAGTTTCAGCGGGATTTCCAAAATGTTGAGAGGAACTCGAAACATGTCAACCTTGGTTTTGAGAATCTCTCCCGGAGTTTGAGAGATTTGGACGTGAAAGGGTACCAGTCTTGTCGGGGATTGGGAACCCTTCGCGAGAATGTCCAAAGTTTCAGCGGGATTTCCAAAATGTTGAGAGGAACTCGAAACATGTCAACCTCGGTTTTGAGAATCTCTCCCGGAGTTTGAGAGATTTGGACGTGAAAGGGTACCAGTCTTGTCGGGGATTGGGAACCCTTGGCCAGAATGTCCAAAGTTTCAGCGGGATTTCCAAAATGTTGAGAGGAACTCGAAACATGTCAACCTCGGTTTTGATAATCTCTCCCTGAGTTTGAGAGATTTGGACGTGAAAGGGTACCAGTCTTGTCGGGGATTGGGAACCCTTCGCGAGAATGTCCAAAGTTTCAGCGGGATTTCCAAAATGTTGAGAGGAACTCGAAACATGTCAACCTTGGTTTTGAGAATCTCTCCCGGAGTTTGAGAGATTTGGACGTGAAAGGGTACCAGTCTTGTCGGGGATTGGGAACCCTTCGCGAGAATGTCCAAAGTTTCAGCGGGATTTCCAAAATGTTGAGAGGAACTCGAAACATGTCAACCTTGGTTTTGAGAATCTCTCCCGGAGTTTGAGAGATTTGGACGTGAAAGGGTACCAGTCTTGTCGGGGATTGGGAACCCTTCGCGATAATGTCCAAAGTTTCAGCGGGATTTCCAAAATGTTGAGAGGAACTCGAAACATGTCAACCTCGGTTTTGAGAATCTCTCCCGGAGTTTGAGAGATTTGGACGTGAAAGGGTACCAGTCTTGTCGGGGATTGGGAACCCTTCGCGAGAATGTCCAAAGTTTCAGCGGGATTTCCAAAATGTTGAGAGGAACTCGAAACATGTCAACCTTGGTTTTGAGAATCTCTCCCGGAGTTTGAAAGATTTGGACGTGAAAGGGTACCAGTCTTGTCGGGGATTGGGAACCCTTCGCGAGAATGTCCAAAGTTTCAGCGGGATTTCCAAAATGTTGAAAGGAACTCGAAACATGTCAACCTTGGTTTTGAGAATCTCTCCCGGAGTTTGAGAGATTTGGACGTGAAAGGGTACCAGTCTTGTCGGGGATTGGGAACCCTTCGCGAGAATGTCCAAAGTTTCAGCGGGATTTCCAAAATGTTGAGAGGAACTCGAAACATGTCAACCTTGGTTTTGAGAAACTCTCCCGGAGTTTGAGAGATTTGGACGTGAAAGGGTACCAGTCTTGTCGGGGATTGGGAACCCTTCGCCAGAATGTCCAAAGTTTCAGCGGGATTTCCAAAATGTTGAGAGGAACTCGAAACATGTCAACCTTGGTTTTGAGAATCTCTCCCGGAGTTTGAGAGATTTGGACGTGAAAGGGTACCAGTCTTGTCGGGGATTGGGAACCCTTCGCGAGAATGTCCAAAGTTTCAGCAGGATTTCCAAAATGTTGAGAGGAACTCGAAACATGTCAACCTTGTTTTTGAGAATCTCTCCCGGAGTTTGAGAGATTTGGACGTGAAAGGGTACCAGTCTTGTCGGGGATTGGGAACCCTTCGCGAGAATGTCCAAAGTTTCAGCGGGATTTCCAAAATGTTGAGAGGAACTCGAAACATGTCAACCTTGGTTTTGAGAATCTCTCCCGGAGTTTGAGAGATTTGGACGTGAAAGGGTACCAGTCTTGTCGGGGATTGGGAACCCTTCGCGAGAATGTCCAAAGTTTCAGCGGGATTTCCAAAATGTTGAGAGGAACTCGAAACATGTCAACCTTGGTTTTGAGAATCTCTCCCGGATTTTGAGAGATTTGGACATGAAAGGGTACCAGTCTTGTCGGGGATTGGGAACCCTTGGCCAGAATGTCCAAAGTTTCAGCGGGATTTCCAAAATGTTGAAAGGAACTCGAAACATGTCAACCTCGGTTTTGAGAATCTCTCCCGGAGTTTGAGAGATTTGGACGTGAAAGGGTACCAGTCTTGTCGGGGATTGGGAACCCTTCACGAGAGTGTCCAAAGTTTCAGCGGGATTTCCAAAATGTTGAGAGGAACTCGAAACATGTCAACCTCGGTTTTGAGAATCTCTCCCGGAGTTTGAGAGATTTGGACGTGAAAGGGTACCAGTCTTGTCGGGGATTGGGAACCCTTCGCCAGAATGTCCAAAGTTTCAGCGGGATTTCCAAAATGTTGAGAGGAACTCGAAACATGTCAACCTTGGTTTTGAGAATCTCTCCCGGAGTTTGAGAGATTTGGACGTGAAAGGGTACCAGTCTTGTCGGGAATTGGGAACCCTTCGCGAGAATGTCCAAAGTTTCAGCGGGATTTCCAAAATGTTGAGAGGAACTCGAAACATGTCAACCTTGGTTTTGAGAATCTCTCCCGGAGTTTGAGAGATTTGGACGTGAAAGGGTACCAGTCTTGTCGGGGATTGGGAACCCTTCGCGAGAATGTCCAAAGTTTCAGCGGGATTTCCAAAATGTTGAGAGGAACTCGAAACATGTCAACCTCGGTTTTGAGAATCTCTCCCGGAGTTTGAGAGATTTGGACGTGAAAGGGTACCAGTCTTGTCGGGGATTGGGAACCCTTCGCCAGAATGTCCAAAGTTTCAGCGGGATTTCCAAAATGTTGAAAGGAACTCGAAACATGTGAACCATGGTTTTGAGAATCTCTCCCGGACTTTGAGAGATTTGGACGTGAAAGGGTACCAGTCTTGTCGGGGATTGGGAACCCTTCGCGAGAATGTCCAAAGTTTCAGCGGGATTTCCAAAATGTTGAGAGGAACTCGAAACATGTCAACCTTGGTTTTGAGAATCTCTCCCGGAGTTTGAGAGATTTGGACGTGAAAGGGTACCAGTCTTGTCGGGGATTGGGAACCCTTCGCGAGAATGTCCAAAGTTTCAGCGGGATTTCCAAAATGTTGAAAGGAACTCGAAACATGTCAAGCTTGGTTTTCAGAATCTCTCCCGGACTTTGAGAGATTTGGACGTGAAAGGGTACCAGTCTTGTCGGGGATTGGGAACCCTTCGCGAGAATGTCCAAAGTTTCAGCGGGATTTCCAAAATGTTGAGAGGAACTCGAAACATGTGAACCTTGGTTTTGAGAATCTCTCCCGGAGTTTGAGAGATTTGGACGTGAAAGGGTACCAGTCTTGTCGGGGATTGGGAACCCTTCGCCAGAATGTCCAAAGTTTCAGCGGGATTTCCAAAATGTTGACAGGAACTCGAAACATGTCAACCTTGGTTTTGAGAATCTCTCCCGGAGTTTGAGAGATTTGGACGTGAAAGGGTACCAGTCTTGTCGGGGATTGGGAACCCTGCGCGAGAATGTCCAAAGTTTCAGCGGGATTTCCAAAATGTTGAGAGGAACTCGAATCATGTCAACCTTGGTTTTGAGAATCTCTCCCGGAGTTTGAGAGATTTGGACGTGAAAGGGTACCAGTCTTGTCGGGGATTGGGAACCCTTCGCGAGAATGTCCAAAGTTTCAGCGGGATTTCCAAAATGTTGAGAGGAACTCGAAACATGTCAACCTTGGTTTTGAGAATCTCTCCCGGAGTTTGAGAGATTTGGACGTGAAAGGGTACCAGTCTTGTCGGGGATTGGGAACCCTGCGCGAGAATGTCCAAAGTTTCAGCGGGATTTCCAAAATGTTGAGAGGAACTCGAATCATGTCAACCTTGGTTTTGAGAATCTCTCCCGGAGTTTGAGAGATTTGGACGTGAAAGGGTACCAGTCTTGTCGGGGATTGGGAACCCTTCGCGAGAATGTCCAAAGTTTCAGCGGGATTTCCAAAATGTTGAGAGGAACTCGAAACATGTCAACCTCGGTTTTGAGAATCTCTCCCGGAGTTTGAGAGATTTGGACGTGAAAGGGTACCAGTCTTGTCGGGGATTGGGAACCCTTCGCGAGAATGTCCAAAGTTTCAGCGGGATTTCCAAAATGTTGAAAGGAACTCGAAACATGTGAAACATGGTTTTGAGAATCTCTCCCAGAGTTTCAGAGATTTGGACGTGAAAGGGTACCAGTCTTGTCGGGGATTGGGAACCCTTCGCCAGAATGTCCAAAGTTTCAGCGGGATTTCCAAAATGTTGAGAGGAACTCGAATCATGTCAACCTTGGTTTTGAGAATCTCTCCCGGAGTTTGAGAGATTTGGACGTGAAAGGGTACCAGTCTTGTCGGGGATTGGGAACCCTTCGCGAGAATGTCCAAAGTTTCAGCGGGATTTCCAAAATGTTGAGAGGAACTCGAAACATGTCAACCTTGGTTTTGAGAATCTCTCCCGGAGTTTGAGAGATTTGGACGTGAAAGGGTACCAGTCTTGTCGGGGATTGGGAACCCTTCGCGAGAATGTCCAAAGTTTCAGCGGGATTTCCAAAATGTTGAGAGGAACTCGAAACATGTCAACCTCGGTTTTGAGAATCTCTCCCGGAGTTTGAGAGATTTGGACGTGAAAGGGTACCAGTCTTGTCGGGGATTGGGAACCCTTGGCCAGAATGTCCAAAGTTTCAGCGGGATTTCCAAAATGTTGAGAGGAACTCGAAACATGTCAACCTCGGTTTTGATAATCTCTCCCTGAGTTTGAGAGATTTGGACGTGAAAGGGTACCAGTCTTGTCGGGGATTGGGAACCCTTCGCGAGAATGTCCAAAGTTTCAGCGGGATTTCCAAAATGTTGAGAGGAACTCGAAACATGTCAACCTTGGTTTTGAGAATCTCTCCCGGAGTTTGAGAGATTTGGACGTGAAAGGGTACCAGTCTTGTCGGGGATTGGGAACCCTTCGCGAGAATGTCCAAAGTTTCAGCGGGATTTCCAAAATGTTGAGAGGAACTCGAAACATGTCAACCTTGGTTTTGAGAATCTCTCCCGGAGTTTGAGAGATTTGGACGTGAAAGGGTACCAGTCTTGTCGGGGATTGGGAACCCTTCGCGAGAATGTCCAAAGTTTCAGCGGGATTTCCAAAATGTTGAGAGGAACTCGAAACATGTCAACCTCGGTTTTGAGAATCTCTCCCGGAGTTTGAGAGATTTGGACGTGAAAGGGTACCAGTCTTGTCGGGGATTGGGAACCCTTCGCGAGAATGTCCAAAGTTTCAGCGGGATTTCCAAAATGTTGAGAGGAACTCGAAACATGTCAACCTTGGTTTTGAGAATCTCTCCCGGAGTTTGAAAGATTTGGACGTGAAAGGGTACCAGTCTTGTCGGGGATTGGGAACCCTTCGCGAGAATGTCCAAAGTTTCAGCGGGATTTCCAAAATGTTGAAAGGAACTCGAAACATGTCAACCTTGGTTTTGAGAATCTCTCCCGGAGTTTGAGAGATTTGGACGTGAAAGGGTACCAGTCTTGTCGGGGATTGGGAACCCTTCGCCAGAATGTCCAAAGTTTCAGCGGGATTTCCAAAATGTTGAGAGGAACTCGAAACATGTCAACCTTGGTTTTGAGAAACTCTCCCGGAGTTTGAGAGATTTGGACGTGAAAGGGTACCAGTCTTGTCGGGGATTGGGAACCCTTCGCGAGAATGTCCAAAGTTTCAGCGGGATTTCCAAAATGTTGAGAGGAACTCGAAACATGTCAACCTTGGTTTTGAGAATCTCTCCCGGAGTTTGAGAGATTTGGACGTGAAAGGGTACCAGTCTTGTCGGGGATTGGGAACCCTTCGCGAGAATGTCCAAAGTTTCAGCAGGATTTCCAAAATGTTGAGAGGAACTCGAAACATGTCAACCTTGTTTTTGAGAATCTCTCCCGGAGTTTGAGAGATTTGGACGTGAAAGGGTACCAGTCTTGTCGGGGATTGGGAACCCTTCGCGAGAATGTCCAAAGTTTCAGCGGGATTTCCAAAATGTTGAGAGGAACTCGAAACATGTCAACCTTGGTTTTGAGAATCTCTCCCGGAGTTTGAGAGATTTGGACGTGAAAGGGTACCAGTCTTGTCGGGGATTGGGAACCCTTCGCGAGAATGTCCAAAGTTTCAGCGGGATTTCCAAAATGTTGAGAGGAACTCGAAACATGTCAACCTTGGTTTTGAGAATCTCTCCCGGATTTTGAGAGATTTGGACATGAAAGGGTACCAGTCTTGTCGGGGATTGGGAACCCTTGGCCAGAATGTCCAAAGTTTCAGCGGGATTTCCAAAATGTTGAGAGGAACTCGAAACATGTCAACCTCGGTTTTGAGAATCTCTCCCGGAGTTTGAGAGATTTGGACGTGAAAGGGTACCAGTCTTGTCGGGGATTGGGAACCCTTCACGAGAGTGTCCAAAGTTTCAGCGGGATTTCCAAAATGTTGAGAGGAACTCGAAACATGTCAACCTCGGTTTTGAGAATCTCTCCCGGAGTTTGAGAGATTTGGACGTGAAAGGGTACCAGTCTTGTCGGGGATTGGGAACCCTTCGCCAGAATGTCCAAAGTTTCAGCGGGATTTCCAAAATGTTGAGAGGAACTCGAAACATGTCAACCTTGGTTTTGAGAATCTCTCCCGGAGTTTGAGAGATTTGGACGTGAAAGGGTACCAGTCTTGTCGGGAATTGGGAACCCTTCGCGAGAACGTCCAAAGTTTCAGCGGGATTTCCAAAATGTTGAGAGGAACTCGAAACATGTCAACCTTGGTTTTGAGAATCTCTCCCGGAGTTTGAGAGATTTGGACGTGAAAGGGTACCAGTCTTGTCGGGGATTGGGAACCCTTCGCGAGAATGTCCAAAGTTTCAGCGGGATTTCCAAAATGTTGAGAGGAACTCGAAACATGTCAACCTCGGTTTTGAGAATCTCTCCCGGAGTTTGAGAGATTTGGACGTGAAAGGGTACCAGTCTTGTCGGGGATTGGGAACCCTTCGCCAGAATGTCCAAAGTTTCAGCGGGATTTCCAAAATGTTGAAAGGAACTCGAAACATGTGAACCATGGTTTTGAGAATCTCTCCCGGACTTTGAGAGATTTGGACGTGAAAGGGTACCAGTCTTGTCGGGGATTGGGAACCCTTCGCGAGAATGTCCAAAGTTTCAGCGGGATTTCCAAAATGTTGAGAGGAACTCGAAACATGTCAACCTTGGTTTTGAGAATCTCTCCCGGAGTTTGAGAGATTTGGACGTGAAAGGGTACCAGTCTTGTCGGGGATTGGGAACCCTTCGCGAGAATGTCCAAAGTTTCAGCGGGATTTCCAAAATGTTGAAAGGAACTCGAAACATGTCAAGCTTGGTTTTCAGAATCTCTCCCGGACTTTGAGAGATTTGGACGTGAAAGGGTACCAGTCTTGTCGGGGATTGGGAACCCTTCGCGAGAATGTCCAAAGTTTCAGCGGGATTTCCAAAATGTTGAGAGGAACTCGAAACATGTGAACCTTGGTTTTGAGAATCTCTCCCGGAGTTTGAGAGATTTGGACGTGAAAGGGTACCAGTCTTGTCGGGGATTGGGAACCCTTCGCCAGAATGTCCAAAGTTTCAGCGGGATTTCCAAAATGTTGACAGGAACTCGAAACATGTCAACCTCGGTTTTGAGAATCTCTCCCGGAGTTTGAGAGATTTGGACGTGAAAGGGTACCAGTCTTGTCGGGGATTGGGAACCCTGCGCGAGAATGTCCAAAGTTTCAGCGGGATTTCCAAAATGTTGAGAGGAACTCGAATCATGTCAACCTTGGTTTTGAGAATCTCTCCCGGAGTTTGAGAGATTTGGACGTGAAAGGGTACCAGTCTTGTCGGGGATTGGGAACCCTTCGCGAGAATGTCCAAAGTTTCAGCGGGATTTCCAAAATGTTGAGAGGAACTCGAAACATGTCAACCTTGGTTTTGAGAATCTCTCCCGGAGTTTGAGAGATTTGGACGTGAAAGGGTACCAGTCTTGTCGGGGATTGGGAACCCTGCGCGAGAATGTCCAAAGTTTCAGCGGGATTTCCAAAATGTTGAGAGGAACTCGAATCATGTCAACCTTGGTTTTGAGAATCTCTCCCGGAGTTTGAGAGATTTGGACGTGAAAGGGTACCAGTCTTGTCGGGGATTGGGAACCCTTCGCGAGAATGTCCAAAGTTTCAGCGGGATTTCCAAAATGTTGAGAGGAACTCGAAACATGTCAACCTCGGTTTTGAGAATCTCTCCCGGAGTTTGAGAGATTTGGACGTGAAAGGGTACCAGTCTTGTCGGGGATTGGGAACCCTTCGCGAGAATGTCCAAAGTTTCAGCGGGATTTCCAAAATGTTGAAAGGAACTCGAAACATGTGAAACATGGTTTTGAGAATCTCTCCCAGAGTTTCAGAGATTTGGACGTGAAAGGGTACCAGTCTTGTCGGGGATTGGGAACCCTTCGCCAGAATGTCCAAAGTTTCAGCGGGATTTCCAAAATGTTGAGAGGAACTCGAAACATGTCAACCTTGGTTTTGAGAATCTCTCCCGGAGTTTGAGAGATTTGGGCGTGAAAGGGTACCAGTCTTGTCGGGGATTGGGAACCCTTCGCCAGAATGTCCAAAGTTTCAGCGGGATTTCCAAAATGTTGAAAGGAACTCGAAACATGTCAACCTCGGTTTTGAGAATCTCTCCCGGAGTTTGAGAGATTTGGACGTGAAAGGGTACCAGTCTTGTCGGGGATTGGGAACCCTTCGCCAGAATGTCCAAAGTTTCAGCGGGATTTCCAAAATGTTGAGAGGAACTCGAAACATGTGAACCTTGGTTTTGAGAATCTCTCCCGGAGTTTGAGAGATTTGGACGTGAAAGGGTACCAGTCTTGTCGGGGATTGGGAACCCTTCGCCAGAATGTCCAAAGTTTCAGCGGGATTTCCAAAATGTTGAGAGGAACTCGAAACATGTCAACCTTGGTTTTGAGAATCTCTCCCGGAGTTTGAGAGATTTGGACGTGAAAGGGTACCAGTCTTGTCGGGGATTGGGAACCCTTCGCCCAAATGTCCAAAGTTTCAGCGGGATTTCCAAAATGTTGACAGGAACTCGAAACATGTCAACCTTGGTTTTGAGAATCTCTCCCGGAGTTTGAGAGATTTGGACGTGAAAGGGTACCAGTCTTGTCGGGGATTGGGAACCCTTCGCGAGAATGTCCAAAGTTTCAGCGGGATTTCCAAAATGTTGACAGGAACTCGAAACATGTCAACCTTGGTTTTGAGAATCTCTCCCGGAGTTTGAGAGATTTGGACGTGAAAGGGTACCAGTCTTTCGGGGATTGGGAACCATTCGCGAGAATGTCCAAAGTTTCAGCGGGATTTCCAAAATGTTGAGAGGAACTCGAATCATGTCAACCTTGGTTTTGAGAATCTCTCCCGGAGTTTGAGAGATTTGGACGTGAAAGGGTGCCAGTCTTGTCGGGGATTGGGAACCCTTCGCCAGAATGTCCAAAGTTTCAGCGGGATTTCCAAAATGTTGAGAGGAACTCGAAACATGTCAACCTTGGTTTTGAGAATCTCTCCCGGAGTTTGAGAGATTTGGACGTGAATGGGTACCAGTCTTGTCAGGGATTGGGAACCCTTCCCGAGAATGTCCAAAGTTTCAGCGGGATTTCCAAAATGTTGAGAGGAACTCGAAACATGTCAACCTCGGTTTTGAGAATCTCTCCCGGAGTTTGAGAGATTTGGACGTGAAAGGGTACCAGTCTTGTCGGGGATTGGGAACCCTTGGCCAGAATGTCCAAAGTTTCAGCGGGATTTCCAAAATGTTGAGAGGAACTCGAAACATGTCAACCTCGGTTTTGATAATCTCTCCCTGAGTTTGAGAGATTTGGACGTGAAAGGGTACCAGTCTTGTCGGGGATTGGGAACCCTTCGCGAGAATGTCCAAAGTTTCAGCGGGATTTCCAAAATGTTGAGAGGAACTCGAAACATGTCAACCTTGGTTTTGAGAATCTCTCCCGGAGTTTGAGAGATTTGGACGTGAAAGGGTACCAGTCTTGTCGGGGATTGGGAACCCTTCGCGAGAATGTCCAAAGTTTCAGCGGGATTTCCAAAATGTTGAGAGGAACTCGAAACATGTCAACCTTGGTTTTGAGAATCTCTCCCGGAGTTTGAGAGATTTGGACGTGAAAGGGTACCAGTCTTGTCGGGGATTGGGAACCCTTCGCGAGAATGTCCAAAGTTTCAGCGGGATTTCCAAAATGTTGAGAGGAACTCGAAACATGTCAACCTCGGTTTTGAGAATCTCTCCCGGAGTTTGAGAGATTTGGACGTGAAAGGGTACCAGTCTTGTCGGGGATTGGGAACCCTTCGCGAGAATGTCCAAAGTTTCAGCGGGATTTCCAAAATGTTGAGAGGAACTCGAAACATGTCAACCTTGGTTTTGAGAATCTCTCCCGGAGTTTGAAAGATTTGGACGTGAAAGGGTACCAGTCTTGTCGGGGATTGGGAACCCTTCGCGAGAATGTCCAAAGTTTCAGCGGGATTTCCAAAATGTTGAAAGGAACTCGAAACATGTCAACCTTGGTTTTGAGAATCTCTCCCGGAGTTTGAGAGATTTGGACGTGAAAGGGTACCAGTCTTGTCGGGGATTGGGAACCCTTCGCCAGAATGTCCAAAGTTTCAGCGGGATTTCCAAAATGTTGAGAGGAACTCGAAACATGTCAACCTTGGTTTTGAGAAACTCTCCCGGAGTTTGAGAGATTTGGACGTGAAAGGGTACCAGTCTTGTCGGGGATTGGGAACCCTTCGCGAGAATGTCCAAAGTTTCAGCGGGATTTCCAAAATGTTGAGAGGAACTCGAAACATGTCAACCTTGGTTTTGAGAATCTCTCCCGGAGTTTGAGAGATTTGGACGTGAAAGGGTACCAGTCTTGTCGGGGATTGGGAACCCTTCGCGAGAATGTCCAAAGTTTCAGCAGGATTTCCAAAATGTTGAGAGGAACTCGAAACATGTCAACCTTGTTTTTGAGAATCTCTCCCGGAGTTTGAGAGATTTGGACGTGAAAGGGTACCAGTCTTGTCGGGGATTGGGAACCCTTCGCGAGAATGTCCAAAGTTTCAGCGGGATTTCCAAAATGTTGAGAGGAACTCGAAACATGTCAACCTTGGTTTTGAGAATCTCTCCCGGAGTTTGAGAGATTTGGACGTGAAAGGGTACCAGTCTTGTCGGGGATTGGGAACCCTTCGCGAGAATGTCCAAAGTTTCAGCGGGATTTCCAAAATGTTGAGAGGAACTCGAAACATGTCAACCTTGGTTTTGAGAATCTCTCCCGGATTTTGAGAGATTTGGACATGAAAGGGTACCAGTCTTGTCGGGGATTGGGAACCCTTGGCCAGAATGTCCAAAGTTTCAGCGGGATTTCCAAAATGTTGAGAGGAACTCGAAACATGTCAACCTCGGTTTTGAGAATCTCTCCCGGAGTTTGAGAGATTTGGACGTGAAAGGGTACCAGTCTTGTCGGGGATTGGGAACCCTTCACGAGAGTGTCCAAAGTTTCAGCGGGATTTCCAAAATGTTGAGAGGAACTCGAAACATGTCAACCTCGGTTTTGAGAATCTCTCCCGGAGTTTGAGAGATTTGGACGTGAAAGGGTACCAGTCTTGTCGGGGATTGGGAACCCTTCGCCAGAATGTCCAAAGTTTCAGCGGGATTTCCAAAATGTTGAGAGGAACTCGAAACATGTCAACCTTGGTTTTGAGAATCTCTCCCGGAGTTTGAGAGATTTGGACGTGAAAGGGTACCAGTCTTGTCGGGAATTGGGAACCCTTCGCGAGAACGTCCAAAGTTTCAGCGGGATTTCCAAAATGTTGAGAGGAACTCGAAACATGTCAACCTTGGTTTTGAGAATCTCTCCCGGAGTTTGAGAGATTTGGACGTGAAAGGGTACCAGTCTTGTCGGGGATTGGGAACCCTTCGCGAGAATGTCCAAAGTTTCAGCGGGATTTCCAAAATGTTGAGAGGAACTCGAAACATGTCAACCTCGGTTTTGAGAATCTCTCCCGGAGTTTGAGAGATTTGGACGTGAAAGGGTACCAGTCTTGTCGGGGATTGGGAACCCTTCGCCAGAATGTCCAAAGTTTCAGCGGGATTTCCAAAATGTTGAAAGGAACTCGAAACATGTGAACCATGGTTTTGAGAATCTCTCCCGGACTTTGAGAGATTTGGACGTGAAAGGGTACCAGTCTTGTCGGGGATTGGGAACCCTTCGCGAGAATGTCCAAAGTTTCAGCGGGATTTCCAAAATGTTGAGAGGAACTCGAAACATGTCAACCTTGGTTTTGAGAATCTCTCCCGGAGTTTGAGAGATTTGGACGTGAAAGGGTACCAGTCTTGTCGGGGATTGGGAACCCTTCGCGAGAATGTCCAAAGTTTCAGCGGGATTTCCAAAATGTTGAAAGGAACTCGAAACATGTCAAGCTTGGTTTTCAGAATCTCTCCCGGACTTTGAGAGATTTGGACGTGAAAGGGTACCAGTCTTGTCGGGGATTGGGAACCCTTCGCGAGAATGTCCAAAGTTTCAGCGGGATTTCCAAAATGTTGAGAGGAACTCGAAACATGTGAACCTTGGTTTTGAGAATCTCTCCCGGAGTTTGAGAGATTTGGACGTGAAAGGGTACCAGTCTTGTCGGGGATTGGGAACCCTTCGCCAGAATGTCCAAAGTTTCAGCGGGATTTCCAAAATGTTGACAGGAACTCGAAACATGTCAACCTCGGTTTTGAGAATCTCTCCCGGAGTTTGAGAGATTTGGACGTGAAAGGGTACCAGTCTTGTCGGGGATTGGGAACCCTGCGCGAGAATGTCCAAAGTTTCAGCGGGATTTCCAAAATGTTGAGAGGAACTCGAATCATGTCAACCTTGGTTTTGAGAATCTCTCCCGGAGTTTGAGAGATTTGGACGTGAAAGGGTACCAGTCTTGTCGGGGATTGGGAACCCTTCGCGAGAATGTCCAAAGTTTCAGCGGGATTTCCAAAATGTTGAGAGGAACTCGAAACATGTCAACCTTGGTTTTGAGAATCTCTCCCGGAGTTTGAGAGATTTGGACGTGAAAGGGTACCAGTCTTGTCGGGGATTGGGAACCCTGCGCGAGAATGTCCAAAGTTTCAGCGGGATTTCCAAAATGTTGAGAGGAACTCGAATCATGTCAACCTTGGTTTTGAGAATCTCTCCCGGAGTTTGAGAGATTTGGACGTGAAAGGGTACCAGTCTTGTCGGGGATTGGGAACCCTTCGCGAGAATGTCCAAAGTTTCAGCGGGATTTCCAAAATGTTGAGAGGAACTCGAAACATGTCAACCTCGGTTTTGAGAATCTCTCCCGGAGTTTGAGAGATTTGGACGTGAAAGGGTACCAGTCTTGTCGGGGATTGGGAACCCTTCGCGAGAATGTCCAAAGTTTCAGCGGGATTTCCAAAATGTTGAAAGGAACTCGAAACATGTGAAACATGGTTTTGAGAATCTCTCCCAGAGTTTCAGAGATTTGGACGTGAAAGGGTACCAGTCTTGTCGGGGATTGGGAACCCTTCGCCAGAATGTCCAAAGTTTCAGCGGGATTTCCAAAATGTTGAGAGGAACTCGAAACATGTCAACCTTGGTTTTGAGAATCTCTCCCGGAGTTTGAGAGATTTGGGCGTGAAAGGGTACCAGTCTTGTCGGGGATTGGGAACCCTTCGCCAGAATGTCCAAAGTTTCAGCGGGATTTCCAAAATGTTGAAAGGAACTCGAAACATGTCAACCTCGGTTTTGAGAATCTCTCCCGGAGTTTGAGAGATTTGGACGTGAAAGGGTACCAGTCTTGTCGGGGATTGGGAACCCTTCGCCAGAATGTCCAAAGTTTCAGCGGGATTTCCAAAATGTTGAGAGGAACTCGAAACATGTGAACCTTGGTTTTGAGAATCTCTCCCGGAGTTTGAGAGATTTGGACGTGAAAGGGTACCAGTCTTGTCGGGGATTGGGAACCCTTCGCCAGAATGTCCAAAGTTTCAGCGGGATTTCCAAAATGTTGAGAGGAACTCGAAACATGTCAACCTTGGTTTTGAGAATCTCTCCCGGAGTTTGAGAGATTTGGACGTGAAAGGGTACCAGTCTTGTCGGGGATTGGGAACCCTTCGCCCAAATGTCCAAAGTTTCAGCGGGATTTCCAAAATGTTGACAGGAACTCGAAACATGTCAACCTTGGTTTTGAGAATCTCTCCCGGAGTTTGAGAGATTTGGACGTGAAAGGGTACCAGTCTTGTCGGGGATTGGGAACCCTTCGCGAGAATGTCCAAAGTTTCAGCGGGATTTCCAAAATGTTGACAGGAACTCGAAACATGTCAACCTTGGTTTTGAGAATCTCTCCCGGAGTTTGAGAGATTTGGACGTGAAAGGGTACCAGTCTTTCGGGGATTGGGAACCATTCGCGAGAATGTCCAAAGTTTCAGCGGGATTTCCAAAATGTTGAGAGGAACTCGAATCATGTCAACCTTGGTTTTGAGAATCTCTCCCGGAGTTTGAGAGATTTGGACGTGAAAGGGTGCCAGTCTTGTCGGGGATTGGGAACCCTTCGCCAGAATGTCCAAAGTTTCAGCGGGATTTCCAAAATGTTGAGAGGAACTCGAAACATGTCAACCTTGGTTTTGAGAATCTCTCCCGGAGTTTGAGAGATTTGGACGTGAATGGGTACCAGTCTTGTCAGGGATTGGGAACCCTTCCCGAGAATGTCCAAAGTTTCAGCGGGATTTCCAAAATGTTGAGAGGAACTCGAAACATGTCAACCTTGGTTTTGAGAATCTCTCCCGGAGTCTGAGAGATTTGGACGTGAAAGGGTACCAGTCTTGTCAGGGATTGGGAACCCTTCCCGAGAATGTCCAAAGTTTCAGCGGGATTTCCAAAATGTTGAGAGGAACTCGAAACATGTCAACCTTGATTTTGAGAATCTCTCCCGGAGTTTGAGAGATTTGGACGTGAAAGGGTACCAGTCTTGTCGGGGATTGGGAACCCTTCGCCAGAATGTCCAAAGTTTCAGCGGGATTTCCAAAATGTTGAGAGGAACTCGAAACATGTCAACCTTGGCTTTGAGAATCTCTCCCGGAGTTTGAGAGATTTGGACGTGAAAGGGTACCAGTCTTGTCGGGGATTGGGAACCCTTCGCCAGAATGTCCAAAGTTTCCGCAGATTTCCAAAATGTTGACAGGAACTCGAAACATGTCAACCTTGGTTTTGAGAATCTCTCCCGGAGTTTGAGAGATTTGGACGTGAAAGGGTACCAGTCTTTCGGGGATTGGGAACCATTCGCGAGAATGTCCAAAGTTTCAGCGGGATTTCCAAAATGTTGAGAGGAACTCGAAACATGTGAACCTTGGTTTTGAGAATCTCTCCCGGAGTTTGAGAGATTTGGACGTGAAAGGGTGCCAGTCTTGTCGGGGATTGGGAACCCTTCGCCAGAATGTCCAAAGTTTCAGCGGGATTTCCAAAATGTTGAGAGGAACTCGAAACATGTCAACCTCGGTTTTGAGAATCTCTCCCGGAGTTTGAGAGATTTGGACGTGAAAGGGTACCAGTCTTGTCAGGGATTGGGAACCCTTCCCGAGAATGTCCAAAGTTTCAGCGGGATTTCCAAAATGTTGAGAGGAACTCGAAACATGTCAACCTTGTTTTTGAGAATCTCTCCCGGAGTTTGAGAGATTTGGACGTGAAAGGGTACCAGTCTTGTCGGGGATTGGGAACCCTTCGCCAGAATGTCCAAAGTTTCAGCGGGATTTCCAAAATGTTGAGAGGAACTCGAAACATGTCAACCTTGGTTTTGAGAATCTCTCCCGGAGTTTGAGAGATTTGGACGTGAAAGGGTACCAGTCTTGTCGGGAATTGGGAACCCTTCGCGAGAATGTCCAAAGTTTCAGCGGGATTTCCAAAATGTTGAGAGGAACTCGAATCATGTCAACCTTGGTTTTGAGAATCTCTCCCGGAGTTTGAGAGATTTGGACGTGAAAGGGTACCAGTCTTGTCGGGGATTGGGAACCCTTCGCGAGAATGTCCAAAGTTTCAGCGGGATTTCCAAAATGTTGAGAGGAACTCGAAACATGTCAACCTCGGTTTTGAGAATCTCTCCCGGAGTTTGAGAGATTTGGACGTGAAAGGGTACCAGTCTTGTCGGGGATTGGGAACCCTTCGCGAGAATGTCAAAAGTTTCAGCGGGATTTCCAAAATGTTGAGAGGAACTCGAAACATGTCAACCTTGGTTTTGAGAATCTCTCCCGGAGTTTGAGAGATTTGGACGTGAAAGGGTACCAGTCTTGTCGGGGATTGGGAACCCTTCGCGAGAATGTCCAAAGTTTCAGCGGGATTTCCAAAATGTTGAGAGGAACTCGAAACATGTCAACCTTGGTTTTGAGAATCTCTCCCGGAGTTTGAGAGATTTGGACGTGAAAGGGTACCAGTCTTGTCGGGGATTGGGAACCCTTCGCGAGAATGTCCAAAGTTTCAGCGGGATTTCCAAAATGTTGAGAGGAACTCGAAACATGTCAACATTGGTTTTGAGAATCTCTCCCGGAGTTTGACAGATTTGGACGTGAAAGGGTACCAGTCTTGTCGGGGATTGGGAACCCTTCGCGAGAATGTCCAAAGTTTCAGCGGGATTTCCAAAATGTTGAGAGGAACTCGAAACATGTGAACCTTGGTTTTGAGAATCTCTCCCGGAGTTTGAGAGATTTGGACGTGAAAGGGTACCAGTCTTGTCGGGGATTGGGAACCCTTCGCCAGAATGTCCAAAGTTTCAGCGGGATTTCCAAAATGTTGAAAGGAACTCGAAACATGTGAACCTTGGTTTTGAGAATCTCTCCCGGAGTTTGAGAGATTTGGACGTGAAAGGGTACCAGTCTTGTCGGGGATTGGGAACCCTTCGCGAGAATGTCCAAAGTTTCAGCGGGATTTCCAAAATGTTGAAAGGAACTCGAAACATGTCAACCTTGGTTTTGAGAATCTCTCCCGGAGTTTGAGAGATTTGGATGTGAAAGGCTACCAGTCTTGTCGGGGATTGGGAACCCTTCGCCAGAATGTCCAAAGTTTCAGCGGGATTTCCAAAATGTTGAGAGGAACTCGAAACATGTCAACCTTGGTTTTGAGAATCTCTCCCGGAGTTGGAGAGATTTGGACGTGAAAGGGTACCAGTCTTGTCGGGGATTGGGAACCCTTCGCGAGAATGTCCAAAGTTTCAGCGGGACTTCCAAAATGTTGAGAGGAACTCGAAACATGTCAACCTCGGTTTTGAGAATCTCTCCCGGAGTTTGAGAGATTTGGACGTGAAAGGGTACCAGTCTTGTCGGGGATTGGGAACCCTTCGCCAGAATGTCCAAAGTTTCAGCGGGATTTCCAAAATGTTGAGAGGAAGTCGAATCATGTCAACCTTGGTTTTGAGAATCTCTCCCAGAGTTTGAGAGATTTGGATGTGAAAGGGTACCAGTCTTGTCGGGGATTGGGAACCCTTCGCCAGAATGTCCAAAGTTTCAGCGGGATTTCCAAAATGTTGAGAGGAACTCGAAACATGTCAACCTTGGTTTTGAGAATCTCTCCCGGAGTTTGAGAGATTTGGACGTGAAAGGGTACCAGTCTTGTGGGGGATTGGGAACCCTTCGCCAGAATGTCCAAAGTTTCAGCGGGATTTCCAAAATGTTGAGAGGAACTCGAAACATGTCAACCTTGGTTTTGAGAATCTCTCCCGGAGTTTGAGAGATTTGGACGTGAAAGTGTACCAGTCTTGTCGGGGATTGGGAACCCTTCGCCAGAATGTCCAAAGTTTCAGCGGGATTTCCAAAATGTTGAGAGGAACTCGAAACATGTCAACCTCGGTTTTGAGAATCTCTCCCGGAGTTTGAGAGATTTGGACGTGAAAGGGTACCAGTCTTGTCGGGGATTGGGAACCCTTCGCCAGAATGTCCAAAGTTTCAGCGGGATTTCCAAAATGTTGAGAGGAACTCGAAACATGTCAACCTTGGTTTTGAGAATCTCTCCCGGAGTTTGAGAGATTTGGACGTGAAAGGGTACCAGTCTTGTCGGGGATTGGGAACCCTTCGCGAGAATGTCCAAAGTTTCAGCAGGATTTCCAAAATGTTGAGAGGAACTCGAAACATGTCAACCTTGTTTTTGAGAATCTCTCCCGGAGTTTGAGAGATTTGGACGTGAAAGGGTACCAGTCTTGTCGGGGATTGGGAACCCTTCGACAGAATGTCCAAAGTTTCAGCGGGATTTTCAAAATGTTGAGAGGAACTCGAAACATGTGAACCTTGGTTTTGAGAATCTCTCCCGGAGTTTGAGAGATTTGGACGTGAAAGGGTACCAGTCTTGTGGGGGATTGGGAACCATTCACCAGAATGTGCAAAGTTTCAGCGGGATTTCCAAAATGTTGAGAGGAACTCGAAACATGTCAACCTTGGTTTTGAGAATCTCTCCCGGAGTTTGAGAGATTTGGACGTGAAAGGGCGCCAGTCTTGTCGGGGATTGGGAACCCTTCGCGAGAATGTCCAAAGTTTCAGCGGGATTTCCAAAATGTTGAGAGGAACTCGAAACATGTCAACCTTGGTTTTGAGAATCTCTCCCGGAGTTTGAGAGATTTGGACGTGAAAGGGCGCCAGTCTTGTCGGGGATTGGGAACCCTTCGCGAGAATGTCCAAAGTTTCAGCGGGATTTCCAAAATGTTGAGAGGAACTCGAAACATGTCAACCTTGGTTTTGAGAATCTCTCCCGGAGTTTGAGAGATTTGGACGTGAAAGGGCGCCAGTCTTGTCGGGGATTGGGAACCCTTCGCGAGAATGTCCAAAGTTTCAGCGGGATTTCCAAAATGTTGAGAGGAACTCGAAACATGTCAACCTTGGTTTTGAGAATCTCTCCCGGAGTTTGAGAGATTTGGACGTGAAAGGGTACCAGTCTTGTCGGGGTTTGGGAACCCTTCGCCAGAATGTCCAAAGTTTCAGCGGGATTTCCAAAATGTTGAGAGGAACTCGAAACATGTAAACCTCGGTTTTGAGAATCTCTCCCAGAGTTTCAGAGATTTGGACGTGAAAGGGTACCAGTCTTGTCGGGGATTGGGAACCCTTCGCCAGAATGTCCAAAGTTTCAGCGGGATTTCCAAAATGTTGAGAGGAACTCGAAACATGTGAACCATGGTTTTGAGAATCTCTCCCGGAGTTTGAGAGATTTGGACGTTAAAGGGTACCATTCTTGTCAGGGATTGGGAACCCTTCGCCAGAATGTCCAAAGTTTCAGCGGGATTTCCAAAATGTTGAGAGGAACTCGAAACATGTCAACCTTGGTTTTGAGAATCTCTCCCGGAGTTTGAGAGATTTGGACGTGAAAGGGTACCAGTCTTGTCAGGGATTGGGAACCCTTCGCGAGAATGTCCAAAGTTTCAGCGGGATTTCCAAAACGTTGAGAGGAACTCGAAACATGTCAACCTCGGTATTGAGAATCTCTCCCGGAGTTTGAGAGATTTGGACGTGAAAGGGTACCAGTCTTGTCGGGGATTGGGAACCCTTCGCCAGAATGTCCAAAGTTTCAGCGGGATTTCCAAAATGTTGAGAGGAACTCGAAACATGTAAACCTCGGTTTTGAGAATCTCTCCCGGAGTTTCAGAGATTTGGACGTGAAAGGGTACCAGTCTTGTCGGGGATTGGGAACCCTTCGCCAGAATGTCCAAAGTTTCAGCGGGATTTCCAAAATGTTGAGAGGAACTCGAAACATGTGAACCATGGTTTTGAGAATCTCTCCCGGAGTTTGAGAGATTTGGACGTTAAAGGGTACCATTCTTGTCAGGGATTGGGAACCCTTCGCCAGAATGTCCAAAGTTTCAGCGGGATTTCCAAAATGTTGAGAGGAACTCGAAACATGTCAACCTTGGTTTTGAGAATCTCTCCCGGAGTTTGAGAGATTTGGACGTGAAAGGGCGCCAGTCTTGTCGGGGATTGGGAACCCTTCGCGAGAATGTCCAAAGTTTCAGCGGGATTTCCAAAATGTTGAGAGGAACTCGAAACATGTCAACCTTGGTTTTGAGAATCTCTCCCGGAGTTTGAGAGATTTGGACGTGAAAGGGTACCAGTCTTGTCGGGGATTGGGAACCCTTCGCCAGAATGTCCAAAGTTTCAGCGGGATTTCCAAAATGTTGAGAGGAACTCGAAACATGTAAACCTCGGTTTTGAGAATCTCTCCCGGAGTTTCAGAGATTTGGACGTGAAAGGGTACCAGTCTTGTCGGGGATTGGGAACCCTTCGCGAGAATGTCCAAAGTTTCAGCGGGATTTCCAAAATGTTGAGAGGAACTCGAAACATGTGAACCATGGTTTTGAGAATCTCTCCCGGAGTTTGAGAGATTTGGACGTTAAAGGGTATGATTCTTGTCAGGGATTGGGAACCCTTCGCCAGAATGTCCAAAGTTTCAGCGGGATTTCCAAAATGTTGAGAGGAACTCGAAACATGTCAACCTTGGTTTTGAGAATCTCTCCCGGAGTTGGAGAGATTTGGACGTGAAAGGGTACCAGTCTTGTCGGGGATTGGGAACCCTTCGCCAGAATGTCCAAAGTTTCAGCGGGATTTCCAAAATGTTGAGAGGAACTCGAAACATGTCAACCTTGGTTTTGAGAATCTCTCCCGGAGTTTGAGAGATTTGGACGTGAAAGGGTACCAGTCTTGTCGGGGATTGGGAACCCTTCGCGAGAATGTCCAAAGTTTCAGCGGGATTTCCAAAATGTTGAGAGGAACTCGAAACATGTCAACCTTGGTTTTGAGAATCTCTCCTGGAGTTTGAGAGATTTGGACGTGAAAGGGTACCAGTCTTGTCGGGGATTGGGAACCCTTCGCCAGAATGTCCAAAGTTTCAGCGGGATTTCCAAAATGTTGAGAGGAACTCGAAACATGTCAACCTTGGTTTTGAGAATCTCTCCCGGAGTTTGAGAGATTTGGACGTGAAAGGGTACCAGTCTTGTCGGGGATTGGGAACCCTGCGCGAGAATGTCCAAAGTTTCAGCGGGATTTCCAAAATGTTGAGAGGAACTCGAAACATGTCAACCTTGGTTTTGAGAATCTCTCCCGGAGTTTGAGAGATTTGGACGTGAAAGGGTACCAGTCTTGTCGGGGATTGGGAACCCTTCGCCAGAATGTCCAAAGTTTCAGCGGGATTTCCAAAATGTTGAGAGGAACTCGAAACATGTCAACCTTGGTTTTGAGAATCTCTCCCGGAGTTTGAGAGATTTGGACGTGAAAGGGTACCAGTCTTGTCGGGAATTGGGAACCCTTCGCCAGAATGTCCAAAGTTTCAGCGGGATTTCCAAAATGTTGAGAGGAACTCGAATCATGTCAACCTTGGTTTTGAGAATCTCTCCCGGAGTTTGAGAGATTTGGACGTGAAAGGGTACCAGTCTTGTCGGGGATTGGGGTACCCTTCGCGAGAATGTCCAAAGTTTCAGCGGGATTTCCAAAATGTTGAGAGGAACTCGAAACATGTCAACCTCGGTTTTGAGAATCTCTCCCGGAGTTTGAGAGATTTGGACGTGAAAGGGTACCAGTCTTGTCGGGGATTGGGAACCCTTCGCGAGAATGTCCAAAGTTTCAGCGGGATTTCCAAAATGTTGAGAGGAACTCGAAACATGTCAACCTCGGTTTTGAGAATCTCTCCCGGAGTTTGAGAGATTTGGACGTGAAAGGGTACCAGTCTTGTCGGGGATTGGGAACCCTTCGCGAGAATGTCCAAAGTTTCAGCGGGATTTCCAAAATGTTGAGAGGAACTCGAAACATGTCAACCTTGGTTTTGAGAATCTCTCCCGGAGTTTGAGAGATTTGGACGTGAAAGGGTACCAGTCTTGTCGGGGATTGGGAACCCTTCGCGAGAATGTCCAAAGTTTCAGCGGGATTTCCAAAATGTTGAGAGGAACTCGAAACATGTCAACCTTGGTTTTGAGAATCTCTCCCGGAGTTTGACAGATTTGGACGTGAAAGGGTACCAGTCTTGTCGGGGATTGGGAACCCTTCGCGAGAATGTCCAAAGTTTCAGCGGGATTTCCAAAATGTTGAGAGGAACTCGAAACATGTCAACCTTGGTTTTGAGAATCTCTCCCGGAGTTTGAGAGATTTGGACGTGAAAGGGTACCAGTCTTGTCGGGGATTGGGAAGCCTTCGCGAGAATGTCCAAAGTTTCAGCGGGATTTCCAAAATGTTGAAAGGAACTCGAAACATGTGAACCTTGGTTTTGAGAATCTCTCCCGGAGTTTGAGAGATTTGGACGTGAAAGGGTACCAGTCTTGTCGGGGATTGGGAACCCTTCGCGAGAATGTCCAAAGTTTCAGCGGGATTTCCAAAATGTTGAAAGGAACTCGAAACATGTGAAGCTTGGTTTTGAGAATCTCTCCCGGAGTTTGAGAGATTTGGACGTGAAAGGGTACCAGTCTTGTCGGGGATTGGGAACCCTTCGCCAGAATGTCCAAAGTTTCAGCGGGATTTCCAAAATGTTGAAAGGAACTCGAAACATGTCAACCTTGGTTTTGAGAATCTCTCCCGGAGTTGGAGAGATTTGGACGTGAAAGGGTACCAGTCTTGTCGGGGATTGGGAACCCTGCGCGAGAATGTCCAAAGTTTCAGCGGGATTTCCAAAATGTTGAGAGGAACTCGAAACATGTCAACCTCGGTTTTGAGAATCTCTCCCGGAGTTTGAGAGATTTGGACGTGAAAGGGTACCAGTCTTGTCGGGGATTGGGAACCCTTCGCCAGAATGTCCAAAGTTTCAGCGGGATTTCCAAAATGTTGAGAGGAACTCGAATCATGTCAACCTTGGTTTTGAGAATCTCTCCCGGAGTTTGAGAGATTTGGATGTGAAAGGGTACCAGTCTTGTCGGGGATTGGGAACCCTTCGTGAGAATGTCCAAAGTTTCAGCGGGATTTCCAAAATGTTGAGAGGAACTCGAAACATGTCAACCTTGGTTTTGAGAATCTCTCCCGGAGTTTGAGAGATTTGGACGTGAAAGGGTACCAGTCTTGTCGGGGATTGGGAACCCTTCGCGAGAATGTCCAAAGTTTCAGCGGGATTTCCAAAATGTTGAGAGGAACTCGAAACATGTCAACCTTGGTTTTGAGAATCTCTCCCAGAGTTTGAGAGATTTGGACGTGAAAGGGTACCAGTCTTGTCGGGGATTGGGAACCCTTCGCGAGAATGTCCAAAGTTTCAGCGGGATTTCCAAAATGTTGAGAGGAACTCGAAACATGTCAACCTTGGTTTTGAGAATCTCTCCCGGAGTTTGAGAGATTTGGACGTGAAAGGGTACCAGTCTTGTCGGGGATTGGGAACCCTTCGCCAGAATGTCCAAAGTTTCAGCGGGATTTCCAAAATGTTGAGAGGAACTCGAAACATGTCAACCTTGTTTTTGAGAATCTCTCCCGGAGTTTGAGAGATTTGGACGTGAAAGGGTACCAGTCTTGTCGGGGATTGGGAACCCTTCGCGAGAATGTCCAAAGTTTCAGCAGGATTTCCAAAATGTTGAGAGGAACTCGAAACATGTCAACCTTGTTTTTGAGAATCTCGCCCCGAGTTTGAGAGATTTGGACGTGAAAGGGTACCAGTCTTGTCGGGGATTGGGAACCCTTCGACAGAATGTCCAAAGTTTCAGCGGGATTTTCAAAATGTTGAGAGGAACTCGAAACATGTGAACCTTGGTTTTGAGAATCTCTCCCGGAGTTTGAGAGATTTGGACGTGAAAGGGTACCAGTCTTGTGGGGGATTGGGAACCATTCGCCAGAATGTCCAAAGTTTCAGTGGGATTTCCAAAATGTTGAGAGGAACTCGAAACATGTCAACCTTGGTTTTGAGAATCTCTCCCGGAGTTTGAGAGATTTGGACGTGAAAGGGTACCAGTCTTGTCGGGGATTGGGAACCCTTCGCGAGAATGTCCAAAGTTTCAGCGGGATTTCCAAAATGTTGAGAGGAACTCGAAACATGTCAACCTCGGTTTTGAGAATCTCTCCCGGAGTTTGAGAGATTTGGACGTGAAAGTGTACCAGTCTTGTCGGGGATTGGGAACCCTTCGCGACAATGTCCAAAGTTTCAGCGGGATTTCCAAAATGTTGAAAGGAACTCGAAACATGCCAACCTCGGTTTTGAGAATCTCTCCCGGAGTTTGAGAGATTTGGACGTGAAAGGGTACCAGTCTTGTCGGGGATTGGGAAGCCTTCGCGAGAATGTCCAAAGTTTCAGCGGGATTTCCAAAATGTTGAGAGGAACTCGAAACATGTCAACCTTGGTTTTGAGAATCTCTCCCGGAGTTTGAGAGATTTGGACGTGAAAGGGTACCAGTCTTGTCGGGGATTGGGAAGCCTTCGCGAGAATGTCCAAAGTTTCAGCGGGATTTCCAAAATGTTGAAAGGAACTCGAAACATGTGAACCTTGGTTTTGAGAATCTCTCCCGGAGTTTGAGAGATTTGGACGTGAAAGGGTACCAGTCTTGTCGGGGATTGGGAACCCTTCGCGAGAATGTCCAAAGTTTCAGCGGGATTTCCAAAATGTTGAAAGGAACTCGAAACATGTGAAGCTTGGTTTTGAGAATCTCTCCCGGAGTTTGAGAGATTTGGACGTGAAAGGGTACCAGTCTTGTCGGGGATTGGGAACCCTTCGCCAGAATGTCCAAAGTTTCAGCGGGATTTCCAAAATGTTGAAAGGAACTCGAAACATGTCAACCTTGGTTTTGAGAATCTCTCCCGGAGTTGGAGAGATTTGGACGTGAAAGGGTACCAGTCTTGTCGGGGATTGGGAACCCTGCGCGAGAATGTCCAAAGTTTCAGCGGGATTTCCAAAATGTTGAGAGGAACTCGAAACATGTCAACCTTGGTTTTGAGAATCTCTCCCGGAGTTTGAGAGATTTGGACGTGAAAGGGTACCAGTCTTGTCGGGGATTGGGAACCCTTCGCCAGAATGTCCAAAGTTTCAGCAGGATTTCCAAAATGTTGAGAGGAACTCGAATCATGTCAACCTTGGTTTTGAGAATCTCTCCCGGAGTTTGAGAGATTTGGATGTGAAAGGGTACCAGTCTTGTCGGGGATTGGGAACCCTTCGTGAGAATGTCCAAAGTTTCAGCGGGATTTCCAAAATGTTGAGAGGAACTCGAAACATGTCAACCTTGGTTTTGAGAATCTCTCCCGGAGTTTGAGAGATTTGGACGTGAAAGGGTACCAGTCTTGTCGGGGATTGGGAACCCTTCGCGAGAATGTCCAAAGTTTCAGCGGGATTTCCAAAATGTTGAGAGGAACTCGAAACATGTCAACCTTGGTTTTGAGAATCTCTCCCAGAGTTTGAGAGATTTGGACGTGAAAGGGTACCAGTCTTGTCGGGGATTGGGAAGCCTTCGCGAGAATGTCCAAAGTTTCAGCGGGATTTCCAAAATGTTGAGAGGAACTCGAAACATGTCAACCTTGGTTTTGAGAATCTCTCCCGGAGTTTGAGAGATTTGGACGTGAAAGGGTACCAGTCTTGTCGGGGATTGGGAACCCTTCGCGAGAATGTCCAAAGTTTCAGTGGGATTTCCAAAATGTTGAGAGGAACTCGAAACATGTCAACCTTGGTTTTGAGAATCTCTCCCGGAGTTTGAGAGATTTGGACGTGAAAGGGTACCAGTCTTGTCGGGGATTGGGAACCCTTCGCGAGAATGTTCAAAGTTTCAGCGGGATTTCCAAAATGTTGAGAGGAACTCGAAACATGTCAACCTCGGTTTTGAGAATCTCTCCCGGAGTTTGAGAGATTTGGACGTGAAAGTGTACCAGTCTTGTCGGGGATTGGGAACCCTTCGCGACAATGTCCAAAGTTTCAGCGGGATTTCCAAAATGTTGAAAGGAACTCGAAACATGCCAACCTCGGTTTTGAGAATCTCTCCCGGAGTTTCAGAGATTTGGACGTGAAAGGGTACCAGTCTTGTCGGGGATTGGGAACCCTTCGCGAGAATGTCCAAAGTTTCAGCGGGATTTCCAAAATGTTGAGAGGAACTCGAAACATGTCAACTTTGGTTTTGAGAATCTCTCCCGGAGTTTGAGAGATTTGGATGTGAAAGGGTACCAGTCTTTCGGGGATTGGGAACCATTCGCGAGAATGTCCAAAGTTTCAGCGGGATTTCCAAAATGTTGAGAGGAACTCGAAACATGTCAACCTTGGTTTTGAGAATCTCTCCCGGAGTTTGAGAGATTTGGACGTGAAAGGGTACCAGTCTTGTCAGGGATTGGGAACCCTTCGCGAGAATGTCCAAAGTTTCAGTGGGATTTCCAAAATGTTGAGAGGAACTCGAAACATGTCAACCTTGGTTTTGAGAATCTCTCCCGGAGTTTGAGAGATTTGGACGTGAAAGGGTACCAGTCTTGTCGGGGATTGGGAACCCTTCGCCAGAATGTCCAAAGTTTCAGCGGGATTTCCAAAATGTTGAAAGGAACTCGAAACATGTGAACCATGGTTTTGAGAATCTCTCCCGGAGTTTGAGAGATTTGGACGTGAAAGGGTACCAGTCTTGTCGGGGATTGGGAACCCTTCGCCAGAATGTCCAAAGTTTCAGCGGGATTTCCAAAATGTTGAGAGGAACTCGAAACATGTCAACCTTGGTTTTGAGAATCTCTCCCGGAGTTTGAGAGATTTGGACGTGAAAGGGTACCAGTCTTGTCGGGGATTGGGAACCCTTCGCCAGAATGTCCAAAGTTTCAGCGGGATTTCCAAAATGTTGAGAGGAACTCGAAACATGTGAACCTTGGTTTTGAGAATCTCTCCCGGACTTTGAGAGATTTGGACGTGAAAGGGTACCAGTCTTGTCGGGGATTGGGAACCCTTCGCGAGAATGTCCAAAGTTTCAGCGGGATTTCCAAAATGTTGAGAGGAACTCGAAACATGTCAACCTTGGTTTTGAGAATCTCTCCCGGAGTTTGAGAGATTTGGACGTGAAAGGGTACCAGTCTTGTCGGGGATTGGGAAGCCTTCGCGAGAATGTCCAAAGTTTCAGCGGGATTTCCAAAATGTTGAGAGGAACTCGAAACATGTCAACCTTGGTTTTGAGAATCTCTCCCGGAGTTTGAGAGATTTGGACGTGAAAGGGTACCAGTCTTGTCGGGGATTGGGAACCCTTCGCGAGAATGTCCAAAGTTTCAGTGGGATTTCCAAAATGTTGAGAGGAACTCGAAACATGTCAACCTTGGTTTTGAGAATCTCTCCCGGAGTTTGAGAGATTTGGACGTGAAAGGGTACCAGTCTTGTCGGGGATTGGGAACCCTTCGCGAGAATGTTCAAAGTTTCAGCGGGATTTCCAAAATGTTGAGAGGAACTCGAAACATGTCAACCTCGGTTTTGAGAATCTCTCCCGGAGTTTGAGAGATTTGGACGTGAAAGTGTACCAGTCTTGTCGGGGATTGGGAACCCTTCGCGACAATGTCCAAAGTTTCAGCGGGATTTCCAAAATGTTGAAAGGAACTCGAAACATGTGAACCTTGGTTTTGAGAATCTCTCCCGGAGTTTGAGAGATTTGGACGTGAAAGGGTACCAGTCTTGTCGGGGATTGGGAACCCTTCGCGAGAATGTCCAAAGTTTCAGCGGGATTTCCAAAATGTTGAGAGGAACTCGAAACATGTCAACTTTGGTTTTGAGAATCTCTCCCGGAGTTTGAGAGATTTGGATGTGAAAGGGTACCAGTCTTTCGGGGATTGGGAACCATTCGCGAGAATGTCCAAAGTTTCAGCGGGATTTCCAAAATGTTGAGAGGAACTCGAAACATGTCAACCTTGGTTTTGAGAATCTCTCCCGGAGTTTGAGAGATTTGGACGTGAAAGGGTACCAGTCTTGTCAGGGATTGGGAACCCTTCGCGAGAATGTCCAAAGTTTCAGTGGGATTTCCAAAATGTTGAGAGGAACTCGAAACATGTCAACCTTGGTTTTGAGAATCTCTCCCGGAGTTTGAGAGATTTGGACGTGAAAGGGTACCAGTCTTGTCGGGGATTGGGAACCCTTCGCCAGAATGTCCAAAGTTTCAGCGGGATTTCCAAAATGTTGAAAGGAACTCGAAACATGTGAACCATGGTTTTGAGAATCTCTCCCGGAGTTTGAGAGATTTGGACGTGAAAGGGTACCAGTCTTGTCGGGATTGGGAACCCTTCGCCAGAATGTCCAAAGTTTCAGCGGGATTTCCAAAATGTTGAGAGGAACTCGAAACATGTCAACCTTGGTTTTGAGAATCTCTCCCGGAGTTTGAGAGATTTGGACGTGAAAGGGTACCAGTCTTGTCGGGGATTGGGAACCCTTCGCCAGAATGTCCAAAGTTTCAGCGGGATTTCCAAAATGTTGAGAGGAACTCGAAACATGTGAACCTTGGTTTTGAGAATCTCTCCCGGACTTTGAGAGATTTGGACGTGAAAGGGTACCAGTCTTGTCGGGGATTGGGAACCCTTCGCGAGAATGTCCAAAGTTTCAGCGGGATTTCCAAAATGTTGAGAGGAACTCGAAACATGTCAACCTTGGTTTTGAGAATCTCTCCCGGAGTTTGAGAGATTTGGACGTGAAAGGGTACCAGTCTTGTCGGGGATTGGGAACCCTTCGCGAGAATGTCCAAAGTTTCAGCGGGATTTCCAAAATGTTGAAAGGAACTCGAAACATGTGAACCATGGTTTTGAGAATCTCTCCCAGAGTTTGAGAGATTTGGACGTGAAAGGGTACCAGTCTTGTCGGGGATTGGGAACCCTTCGCCAGAATGTCCAAAGTTTCAGCGGGATTTCCAAAATGTTGAGAGGAACTCGAATCATGTCAACCTTGGTTTTGAGAATCTCTCCCGGAGTTTGAGAGATTTGGACGTGAAAGGGTACCAGTCTTGTCGGGGATTGGGAACCCTTCGCCAGAATGTCCAAAGTTTCAGCGGGATTTCCAAAATGTTGAGAGGAACTCGAAACATGTCAACCTTGGTTTTGAGAATCTCTCCCGGAGTTTGAGAGATTTGGACGTGAAAGGGTACCAGTCTTGTCGGGGATTGGGAACCCTTCGCGAGAATGTCCAAAGTTTCAGCGGGATTTCCAAAATGTTGAGAGGAACTCGAAACATGTCAACCTCGGTTTTGAGAATCTCTCCCGGAGTTTGAGAGATTTGGACGTGAAAGGGTACCAGTCTTGTCGGGGATTGGGAACCCTTCGCCAGAATGTCCAAAGTTTCAGCGGGATTTCCAAAATGTTGAAAGGAACTCGAAACATGTGAACCATGGTTTTGAGAATCTCTCCCAGAGTTTCAGAGATTTGGACGTGAAAGGGTACCAGTCTTGTCGGGGATTGGGAACCCTTCGCCAGAATGTCCAAAGTTTCAGCGGGATTTCCAAAATGTTGAGAGGAACTCGAAACATGTCAACCTTGGTTTTGAGAATCTCTCCCGGAGTTTGAGAGATTTGGACGTGAAAGGGTACCAGTCTTGTCGGGGATTGGGAACCCTTCGCCAGAATGTCCAAAGTTTCAGCGGGATTTCCAAAATGTTGAGAGGAACTCGAAACATGTGAACCTTGGTTTTGAGAATCTCTCCCGGAGTTTGAGAGATTTGGATGTGAAAGGGTACCAGTCTTTCGGGGATTGGGAACCATTCGCGAGAATGTCCAAAGTTTCAGCGGGATTTCCAAAATGTTGAGAGGAACTCGAAACATGTCAACCTTGGTTTTGAGAATCTCTCCCGGAGTTTGAGAGATTTGGACGTGAAAGGGTACCAGTCTTGTCAGGGATTGGGAACCCTTCGCGAGAATGTCCAAAGTTTCAGTGGGATTTCCAAAATGTTGAGAGGAACTCGAAACATGTCAACCTTGGTTTTGAGAATCTCTCCCGGAGTTTGAGAGATTTGGACGTGAAAGGGTACCAGTCTTGTCGGGGATTGGGAACCCTTCGCCAGAATGTCCAAAGTTTCAGCGGGATTTCCAAAATGTTGAAAGGAACTCGAAACATGTGAACCATGGTTTTGAGAATCTCTCCCGGAGTTTGAGAGATTTGGACGTGAAAGGGTACCAGTCTTGTCGGGGATTGGGAACCCTTCGCCAGAATGTCCAAAGTTTCAGCGGGATTTCCAAAATGTTGAGAGGAACTCGAAACATGTCAACCTTGGTTTTGAGAATCTCTCCCGGAGTTTGAGAGATTTGGACGTGAAAGGGTACCAGTCTTGTCGGGGATTGGGAACCCTTCGCCAGAATGTCCAAAGTTTCAGCGGGATTTCCAAAATGTTGAGAGGAACTCGAAACATGTGAACCTTGGTTTTGAGAATCTCTCCCGGACTTTGAGAGATTTGGACGTGAAAGGGTACCAGTCTTGTCGGGGATTGGGAACCCTTCGCGAGAATGTCCAAAGTTTCAGCGGGATTTCCAAAATGTTGAGAGGAACTCGAAACATGTCAACCTTGGTTTTGAGAATCTCTCCCGGAGTTTGAGAGATTTGGACGTGAAAGGGTACCAGTCTTGTCGGGGATTGGGAACCCTTCGCGAGAATGTCCAAAGTTTCAGCGGGATTTCCAAAATGTTGAAAGGAACTCGAAACATGTGAACCATGGTTTTGAGAATCTCTCCCAGAGTTTGAGAGATTTGGACGTGAAAGGGTACCAGTCTTGTCGGGGATTGGGAACCCTTCGCCAGAATGTCCAAAGTTTCAGCGGGATTTCCAAAATGTTGAGAGGAACTCGAATCATGTCAACCTTGGTTTTGAGAATCTCTCCCGGAGTTTGAGAGATTTGGACGTGAAAGGGTACCAGTCTTGTCGGGGATTGGGAACCCTTCGCGAGAATGTCCAAAGTTTCAGCGGGATTTCCAAAATGTTGAGAGGAACTCGAAACATGTCAACCTTGGTTTTGAGAATCTCTCCCGGAGTTTGAGAGATTTGGACGTGAAAGGGTACCAGTCTTGTCGGGGATTGGGAACCCTTCGCGAGAATGTCCAAAGTTTCAGCGGGATTTCCAAAATGTTGAGAGGAACTCGAAACATGTCAACCTCGGTTTTGAGAATCTCTCCCGGAGTTTGAGAGATTTGGACGTGAAAGGGTACCAGTCTTGTCGGGGATTGGGAACCCTTCGCCAGAATGTCCAAAGTTTCAGCGGGATTTCCAAAATGTTGAAAGGAACTCGAAACATGTGAACCATGGTTTTGAGAATCTCTCCCAGAGTTTCAGAGATTTGGACGTGAAAGGGTACCAGTCTTGTCGGGGATTGGGAACCCTTCGCCAGAATGTCCAAAGTTTCAGCGGGATTTCCAAAATGTTGAGAGGAACTCGAAACATGTCAACCTTGGTTTTGAGAATCTCTCCCGGAGTTTGAGAGATTTGGACGTGAAAGGGTACCAGTCTTGTCGGGGATTGGGAACCCTTCGCCAGAATGTCCAAAGTTTCAGCGGGATTTCCAAAATGTTGAGAGGAACTCGAAACATGTGAACCTTGGTTTTGAGAATCTCTCCCGGAGTTTGAGAGATTTGGACGTGAAAGGGTACCAGTCTTGTCGGGGATTGGGAACCCTTCGCGAGAATGTCCAAAGTTTCAGCGGGATTTCCAAAATGTTGAAAGGAACTCGAAACATGTCAACCTTGGTTTTGAGAATCTCTCCCGGAGTTTGAGAGATTTGGACGTGAAAGGGTACCAGTCTTGTCGGGGATTGGGAACCCTTCGCGAGAATGTCCAAAGTTTCAGCGGGATTTCCAAAATGTTGAGAGGAACTCGAAACATGTCAACCTCGGTTTTGAGAATCTCTCCCGGAGTTTGAGAGATTTGGACGTGAAAGGGTACCAGTCTTGTCGGGGATTGGGAAACCTTCGCGAGAATGTCCAAAGTTTCAGCGGGATTTCCAAAATGTTGAGAGGAACTCGAAACATGTCAACCTTGGTTTTGAGAATCTCTCCCGGAGTTTGAGAGATTTGGACGTGAAAGGGTACCAGTCTTGTCGGGAATTGGGAACCCTTCGCGAGAATGTCCAAAGTTTCAGTGGGATTTCCAAAATGTTGAGAGGAACTCGAAACATGTCAACCTTGGTTTTGAGAATCTCTCCCGGAGTTTGAGAGATTTGGACGTGAAAGGGTACCAGTCTTGTCGGGGATTGGGAACCCTTCGCCAGAATGTCCAAAGTTTCAGCGGGATTTCCAAAATGTTGAGAGGAACTCGAAACATGTCAACCTCGGTTTTGAGAATCTCTCCCGGAGTTTGAGAGATTTGGACGTGAAAGGGTACCAGTCTTGTCGGGGATTGGGAACCCTTCGCCAGAATGTCCAAAGTTTCAGCGGGATTTCCAAAATGTTGAGAGGAACTCGAAACATGTCAACCTCGGTTTTGAGAATCTCTCCCGGAGTTTGAGAGATTTGGACGTGAAAGGGTACCAGTCTTGTCGGGGATTGGGAACCCTTCGCGAGAATGTCCAAAGTTTCAGCGGGATTTCCAAAATGTTGAGAGGAACTCGAAACATGTCAACCTTGGTTTTGAGAATCTCTCCCGGAGTTTGAGAGATTTGGACGTGAAAGGGTACCAGTCTTGTCGGGGATTGGGAACCCTTCGCCAGAATGTCCAAAGTTTCAGCGGGATTTCCAAAATGTTGAGAGGAACTCGAAACATGTCAACCTTGGTTTTGAGAATCTCTCCCGGAGTTTGAGAGATTTGGACGTGAAAGGGTACCAGTCTTGTCGGGGATTGGGAACCCTTCGCCAGAATGTCCAAAGTTTCAGCGGGATTTCCAAAATGTTGAGAGGAACTCGAAACATGTGAACCTTGGTTTTGAGAATCTCTCCCGGAGTTTGAGAGATTTGGACGTGAAAGGGTACCAGTCTTGTCGGGGATTGGGAACCCTTCGCCAGAATGTCCAAAGTTTCAGCGGGATTTCCAAAATGTTGAAAGGAACTCGAAACATGTCAACCTTGGTTTTGAGAATCTCTCCCGGAGTTTGAGAGATTTGGACGTGAAAGGGTACCAGTCTTGTCGGGGATTGGGAACCCTTCGCCAGAATGTCCAAAGTTTCAGCGGGATTTCCAAAATGTTGAAAGGAACTCCAAACATGTGAACCTTGGTTTTGAGAATCTCTCCCGGAGTTTGAGAGATTTGGACGTGAAAGGGTACCAGTCTTGTCGGGGATTGGGAACCCTTCGCGAGAATGTCCAAAGTTTCAGCGGGATTTCCAAAATGTTGAGAGGAACTCGAAACATGTCAACCTTGGTTTTGAGAATCTCTCCCGGAGTTTGAGAGATTTGGACGTGAAAGGGTACCAGTCTTGTCGGGGATTGGGAACCCTGCGCGAGAATGTCCAAAGTTTCAGTGGGATTTCCAAAATGTTGAGAGGAACTCGAAACATGTCAACCTCGGTTTTGAGAATCTCTCCCGGAGTTTGAGAGATTTGGACGTGAAAGGGTACCAGTCTTGTCGGGGATTGGGAACCCTGCGCGAGAATGTCCAAAGTTTCAGCGGGATTTCCAAAATGTTGAGAGGAAGTCGAATCATGTCAACCTTGGTTTTGAGAATCTCTCACGGAGTTTGAGAGATTTGGATGTGAAAGCGTACCAGTCTTGTCGGGGATTGGGAACCCTTCGCGAGAATGTGCAAAGTTTCAGCGGGATTTCCAAAATGTTGAGAGGAACTCGAAACATGTCAACCTTGGTTTTGAGAATCTCTCCCGGAGTTTGAGAGATTTGGACGTGAAAGGGTACCAGTCTTGTCGGGGATTGGGAACCCTTCGCCAGAATGTCCAAAGTTTCAGTGGGATTTCCAAAATGTTGAAAGGAACTCGAAACATGTCAACCTTGGTTTTGAGAATCTCTCCCGGAGTTTGAGAGATTTGGACGTGAAAGGGTACCAGTCTTGTCGGGGATTGGGAACCCTTCGCGAGAATGTCCAAAGTTTCAGCGGGATTTCCAAAATGTTGAGAGGAACTCGAAACATGTGAACCTTGGTTTTGAGAATCTCTCCCGGAGTTTGAGAGATTTGGACGTGAAAGGGTACCAGTCTTGTCGGGGATTGGGAACCCTTCGCGAGAATGTCCAAAGTTTCAGCGGGATTTCCAAAATGTTGAGAGGAACTCGAAACATGTCAACCTTGGTTTTGAGAATCTCTCCCGGAGTTTGAGAGATTTGGACGTGAAAGGGTACCAGTCTTGTCGGGGATTGGGAACCCTGCGCGAGAATGTCCAAAGTTTCAGCGGGATTTCCAAAATGTTGAGAGGAACTCGAAACATGTCAACCTCGGTTTTGAGAATCTCTCCCGGAGTTTGAGAGATTTGGACGTGAAAGGGTACCAGTCTTGTCGGGGATTGGGAACCCTGCGCGAGAATGTCCAAAGTTTCAGCGGGATTTCCAAAATGTTGAGAGGAAGTCGAATCATGTCAACCTTGGTTTTGAGAATCTCTCCCGGAGTTTGAGAGATTTGGATGTGAAAGCGTACCAGTCTTGTCGGGGATTGGGAACCCTTCGCCAGAATGTCCAAAGTTTCAGCGGGATTTCCAAAATGTTGAGAGGAACTCGAAACATGTCAACCTTGGTTTTGAGAATCTCTCCCGGAGTTTGAGAGATTTGGACGTGAAAGGGTACCAGTCTTGTCGGGGATTGGGAACCCTTCGCCAGAATGTCCAAAGTTTCAGCGGGATTTCCAAAATGTTGAGAGGAACTCGAAACATGTCAACCTCGGTTTTGAGAATCTCTCCCGGAGTTTGAGAGATTTGGATGTGAAAGGGTACCAGTCTTGTCGGGGATTGGGAACCCTTCGCCAGAATGTCCAAAGTTTCAGCGGGATTTCCAAAATGTTGAGAGGAACTCGAAACATGTCAACCTTGGTTTTGAGAATCTCTCCCGGAGTTTGAGAGATTTGGACGTGAAAGGGTACCAGTCTTGTCGGGGATTGGGAACCCTTCGCCAGAATGTCCAAAGTTTCAGCGGGATTTCCAAAATGTTGAGAGGAACTCGAAACATGTCAACCTTGGTTTTGAGAATCTCTCCCGGAGTTTGAGAGATTTGGACGTGAAAGGGTACCAGTCTTGTCGGGGATTGGGAACCCTTCGCCAGAATGTCCAAAGTTTCAGCGGGATTTCCAAAATGTTGAGAGGAACACGAAACATGTCAACCTTGGTTTTGAGAATCTCTCCCGGAGTTTGAGAGATTTGGACGTGAAAGGGTACCAGTCTTGTCGGGGATTGGGAACCATTCGCCAGAATGTCCAAAGTTTCAGCGGGATTTCCAAAATGTTGAGAGGAACTCGAAACATGTCCACCTTGGTTTTGAGAATCTCTCCCGGAGTTTGAGAGATTTGGACGTGAAAGGGTACCAGTCTTGTCGGGAATTTGGAACCCTTCGCCAGAATGTCCAAAGTTTCAGCGGGATTTCCAAAATGTTGAGAGGAACTCGAAACATGTGAACCTTGGTTTTGAGAATCTCTCCCGGAGTTTGAGAGATTTGGACGTGAAAGGGTACCAGTCTTGTCGGGGATTGGGAACCCTTCGCCAGAATGTCCAAAGTTTCAGCGGGATTTCCAAAATGTTGAAAGGAACTCGAAACATGTCAACCTTGGTTTTGAGAATCTCTCCCGGAGTTTGAGAGATTTGGACGTGAAAGGGTACCAGTCTTGTCGGGGATTGGGAACCCTTCGCCAGAATGTCCAAAGTTTCAGCGGGATTTCCAAAATGTTGAAAGGAACTCCAAACATGTGAACCTTGGTTTTGAGAATCTCTCCCGGAGTTTGAGAGATTTGGACGTGAAAGGGTACCAGTCTTGTCGGGGATTGGGAACCCTTCGCGAGAATGTCCAAAGTTTCAGCGGGATTTCCAAAATGTTGAGAGGAACTCGAAACATGTCAACCTTGGTTTTGAGAATCTCTCCCGGAGTTTGAGAGATTTGGACGTGAAAGGGTACCAGTCTTGTCGGGGATTGGGAACCCTGCGCGAGAATGTCCAAAGTTTCAGCAGGATTTCCAAAATGTTGAGAGGAACTCGAAACATGTCAACCTCGGTTTTGAGAATCTCTCCCGGAGTTTGAGAGATTTGGACGTGAAAGGGTACCAGTCTTGTCGGGGATTGGGAACCCTTCGCGAGAATGTCCAAAGTTTCAGCGGGATTTCCAAAATGTTGAGAGGAAGTCGAATCATGTCAACCTTGGTTTTGAGAATCTCTCCCGGAGTTTGAGAGATTTGGATGGTAAAGCGTACCAGTCTTGTCGGGGATTGGGAACCCTTCGCCAGAATGTCCAAAGTTTCAGCGGGATTTCCAAAATGTTGAGAGGAACTCGAAACATGTCAACCTTGGTTTTGAGAATCTCTCCCGGAGTTCGAGAGATTTGGACGTGAAAGGGTACCAGTCTTGTCGGGGATTGGGAACCCTTCGCCAGAATGTCCAAAGTTTCAGCGGGATTTCCAAAATGTTGAGAGGAACTCGAAACATGTCAACCTCGGTTTTGAGAATCTCTCCCGGAGTTTGAGAGATTTGGACGTGAAAGGGTACCAGTCTTGTCGGGGATTGGGAACCCTTCGCCAGAATGTCCAAAGTTTCAGCGGGATTTCCAAAATGTTGAGAGGAACTCGAAACATGTCAACCTTGGTTTTGAGAATCTCTCCTGGAGTTTGAGAGATTTGGACGTGAAAGGGTACCAGTCTTGTCGGGGATTGGGAACCCTTCGCCAGAATGTCCAAAGTTTCAGCGGGATTTCCAAAATGTTGAGAGGAACTCGAAACATGTCAACCTTGGTTTTGAGAATCTCTCCCGGAGTTTGAGAGATTTGGACGTGAAAGGGTACCAGTCTTGTCGGGGATTGGGAACCATTCGCCAGAATGTCCAAAGTTTCAGCGGGATTTCCAAAATGTTGAGAGGAACTCGAAACATGTCCACCTTGGTTTTGAGAATCTCTCCCGGAGTTTGAGAGATTTGGACGTGAAAGGGTACCAGTCTTGTCGGGAATTTGGAACCCTTCATGAGAATGTCCAAAGTTTCAGCGGGATTTCCAAAATGTTGAGAGGAACTCGAAACATGTCAACCTTGGTTTTGAGAATCTCTCCCGGAGTTTGAGAGATTTGGACGTGAAAGGGTACCAGTCTTGTCGGATATTGGGAACCCTTCGCGAGAATGTCCAAAGTTTCAGCGGGATTTCCAAAATGTTGAGAGGAACTCGAAACATGTCAACCTCGGTTTTGAGAATCTCTCCCGGAGTTTGAGAGATTTGGACGTGAAAGGGTACCAGTCTTGTCGGGGATTGGGAACCCTTCGCCAGAATGTCCAAAGTTTCAGCGGGATTTCCAAAATGTTGAAAGGAACTCGAAACATGTGAACCATGGTTTTGAGAATCTCTCCCGGAGTTTGAGAGATTTGGACGTGAAAGGGTACCAGTCTTGTCGGGGATTGGGAACCCTTCGCCAGAATGTCCAAAGTTTCAGCGGGATTTCCAAAATGTTGAGAGGAACTCAAAACATGTCAACCTTGGTTTTGAGAATCTCTCCCGGAGTTTGAGAGATTTGGACGTGAAAGGGTACCAGTCTTGTCGGGGATTGGGAACCCTTCGCGAGAATGTCCAAAGTTTCAGCGGGATTTCCAAAATGTTGAGAGGAACTCGAAACATGTCAACCTTGGTTTTGAGAATCTCTCCCGGAGTTTGAGAGATTTGGACGTGAAAGGGTACCAGTCTTGTCGGGGATTGGGAACCCTTCGCGAGAATGTCCAAAGTTTCAGCGGGATTTCCAAAATGTTGAGAGGAACTCGAAACATGTCAACCTTGGTTTTGAGAATCTCTCCCGGAGTTTGAGAGATTTGGACGTGAAAGGGTACCAGTCTTGTCGGGGATTGGGAACCATTCGCCAGAATGTCCAAAGTTTCAGCGGGATTTCCAAAATGTTGAGAGGAACTCGAAACATGTCAACCTTGGTTTTGAGAATCTCTCCCGGAGTTTGAGAGATTTGGACGTGAAAGGGTACCAGTCTTGTCGGGGATCGGGAACCCTTCGCGAGAATATCCAAAGTTTCAGCGGGATTTCCAAAATGTTGAGAGGAACTCGAAACATGTCAACCTTGGTTTTGAGAATCTCTCCCGGAGTTTGAGAGATTTGGACGTGAAAGGGTACCAGTCTTGTCGGGGATTGGGAACCCTTCGCGAGAATGTCCAAAGTTTCAGCGGGATTTCCAAAATGTTGAGAGGAACACGAAACATGTCAACCTCGGTTTTGAGAATCTCTCCCAGAGTTTGAGAGATTTGGACATGAAAGGGTACCAGTCTTGTCGGATATTGGGAACCCTTCGCAGGAATGTCCAAAGTTTCAGCGGGATTTCCAAAATGTTGAAAGGAACTCGAAACATGTGAACCATGGTTTTGAGAATCTCTCCCGGAGTTTGAGAGATTTGGACGTGAAAGGGTACCAGTCTTGTCGGGGATTGGGAACCCTGCGCGAGAATGTCCAAAGTTTCAGCGGGATTTCCAAAATGTTGAGAGGAACTCGAAACATGTCAACCTTGGTTTTGAGAATCTCTCCCGGAGTTTGAGAGATTTGGACGTGAAAGGGTACCAGTCTTGTCGGGGATTGGAAACCCTTCGCCAGAATGTCCAAAGTTTCAGCGGGATTTCCAAAATGTTGAGAGGAACTCGAAACATGTCAACCTCGGTTTTGAGAATCTCTCCCGGAGTTTGAGAGATTTGGATGTGAAAGGGTACCAGTCTTGTCGGGGATTGGGAACCCTTCGCCAGAATGTCCAAAGTTTCAGCGGGATTTCCAAAATGTTGAGAGGAACTCGAAACATGTCAACCTTGGTTTTGAGAATCTCTCCCGGAGTTTGAGAGATTTGGACGTGAAAGGGTACCAGTCTTGTCGGGGATTGGGAACCCTTCGCCAGAATGTCCAAAGTTTCAGCGGGATTTCCAAAATGTTGAGAGTAACTCGAAACATGTCAACCTTGGTTTTGAGAATCTCTCCCGGAGTTTGAGAGATTTGGACGTGAAAGGGTACCAGTCTTGTCGGGGATTGGGAACCCTTCGCCAGAATGTCCAAAGTTTCAGCGGGATTTCCAAAATGTTGAGAGGAACACGAAACATGTCAACCTTGGTTTTGAGAATCTCTCCCGGAGTTTGAGAGATTTGGACGTGAAAGGGTACCAGTCTTGTCGGGGATTGGGAACCATTCGCCAGAATGTCCAAAGTTTCAGCGGGATTTCCAAAATGTTGAGAGGAACTCGAAACATGTCCACCTTGGTTTTGAGAATCTCTCCCGGAGTTTGAGAGATTTGGACGTGAAAGGGTACCAGTCTTGTCGGGAATTTGGAACCCTTCGCCAGAATGTCCAAAGTTTCAGCGGGATTTCCAAAATGTTGAGAGGAACTCGAAACATGTGAACCTTGGTTTTGAGAATCTCTCCCGGAGTTTGAGAGATTTGGACGTGAAAGGGTACCAGTCTTGTCGGGGATTGGGAACCCTTCGCCAGAATGTCCAAAGTTTCAGCGGGATTTCCAAAATGTTGAAAGGAACTCGAAACATGTCAACCTTGGTTTTGAGAATCTCTCCCGGAGTTTGAGAGATTTGGACGTGAAAGGGTACCAGTCTTGTCGGGGATTGGGAACCCTTCGCGAGAATGTCCAAAGTTTCAGCGGGATTTCCAAAATGTTGAAAGGAACTCCAAACATGTGAACCTTGGTTTTGAGAATCTCTCCCGGAGTTTGAGAGATTTGGACGTGAAAGGGTACCAGTCTTGTCGGGGATTGGGAACCCTTCGCGAGAATGTCCAAAGTTTCAGCGGGATTTCCAAAATGTTGAGAGGAACTCGAAACATGTCAACCTTGGTTTTGAGAATCTCTCCCGGAGTTTGAGAGATTTGGACGTGAAAGGGTACCAGTCTTGTCGGGGATTGGGAACCCTGCGCGAGAATGTCCAAAGTTTCAGCGGGATTTCCAAAATGTTGAGAGGAACTCGAAACATGTCAACCTCGGTTTTGAGAATCTCTCCCGGAGTTTGAGAGATTTGGACGTGAAAGGGTACCAGTCTTGTCGGGGATTGGGAACCCTGCGCGAGAATGTCCAAAGTTTCAGCGGGATTTCCAAAATGTTGAGAGGAAGTCGAATCATGTCAACCTTGGTTTTGAGAATCTCTCCCGGAGTTTGAGAGATTTGGATGGTAAAGCGTACCAGTCTTGTCGGGGATTGGGAACCCTTCGCCAGAATGTCCAAAGTTTCAGCGGGATTTCCAAAATGTTGAGAGGAACTCGAAACATGTCAACCTTGGTTTTGAGAATCTCTCCCGGAGTTCGAGAGATTTGGACGTGAAAGGGTACCAGTCTTGTCGGGGATTGGGAACCCTTCGCCAGAATGTCCAAAGTTTCAGCGGGATTTCCAAAATGTTGAGAGGAACTCGAAACATGTCAACCTCGGTTTTGAGAATCTCTCCCGGAGTTTGAGAGATTTGGACGTGAAAGGGTACCAGTCTTGTCGGGGATTGGGAACCCTTCGCCAGAATGTCCAAAGTTTCAGCGGGATTTCCAAAATGTTGAGAGGAACTCGAAACATGTCAACCTTGGTTTTGAGAATCTCTCCTGGAGTTTGAGAGATTTGGACGTGAAAGGGTACCAGTCTTGTCGGGGATTGGGAACCCTTCGCCAGAATGTCCAAAGTTTCAGCGGGATTTCCAAAATGTTGAGAGGAACTCGAAACATGTCAACCTTGGTTTTGAGAATCTCTCCCGGAGTTTGAGAGATTTGGACGTGAAAGGGTACCAGTCTTGTCGGGGATTGGGAACCCTTCACGATAATGTCCAAAGTTTCAGCGGGATTTCCAAAATGTTGAGAGGAACACGAAACATGTCAACCTTGGTTTTGAGAATCTCTCCCGGAGTTTGAGAGATTTGGACGTGAAAGGGTACCAGTCTTGTCGGGGATTGGGAACCATTCGCCAGAATGTCCAAAGTTTCAGCGGGATTTCCAAAATGTTGAGAGGAACTCGAAACATGTCCACCTTGGTTTTGAGAATCTCTCCCGGAGTTTGAGAGATTTGGACGTGAAAGGGTACCAGTCTTGTCGGGAATTTGGAACCCTTCATGAGAATGTCCAAAGTTTCAGCGGGATTTCCAAAATGTTGAGAGGAACTCGAAACATGTCAACCTTGGTTTTGAGAATCTCTCCCGGAGTTTGAGAGATTTGGACGTGAAAGGGTACCAGTCTTGTCGGATATTGGGAACCCTTCGCGAGAATGTCCAAAGTTTCAGCGGGATTTCCAAAATGTTGAGAGGAACTCGAAACATGTCAACCTCGGTTTTGAGAATCTCTCCCGGAGTTTGAGAGATTTGGACGTGAAAGGGTACCAGTCTTGTCGGGGATTGGGAACCCTTCGCCAGAATGTCCAAAGTTTCAGCGGGATTTCCAAAATGTTGAAAGGAACTCGAAACATGTGAACCATGGTTTTGAGAATCTCTCCCGGACTTTGAGAGATTTGGACGTGAAAGGGTACCAGTCTTGTCGGGGATTGGGAACCCTTCGCGAGAATGTCCAAAGTTTCAGCGGGATTTCCAAAATGTTGAGAGGAACTCAAAACATGTCAACCTTGGTTTTGAGAATCTCTCCCGGAGTTTGAGAGATTTGGACGTGAAAGGGTACCAGTCTTGTCGGGGATTGGGAACCCTTCGCGAGAATGTCCAAAGTTTCAGCGGGATTTCCAAAATGTTGAGAGGAACTCGAAACATGTCAACCTTGGTTTTGAGAATCTCTCCCGGAGTTTGAGAGATTTGGACGTGAAAGGGTACCAGTCTTGTCGGGGATTGGGATCCCTTCGCCAGAATGTCCAAAGTTTCAGCGGGATTTCCAAAATGTTGAGAGGAACTCGAAACATGTCAACCTTGGTTTTGAGAATCTCTCCCGGAGTTTGAGAGATTTGGACGTGAAAGGGTACCAGTCTTGTCGGGGATTGGGAACCATTCGCCAGAATGTCCAAAGTTTCAGCGGGATTTCCAAAATGTTGAGAGGAACTCGAAACATGTCAACCTTGGTTTTGAGAATCTCTCCCGGAGTTTGAGAGATTTGGACGTGAAAGGGTACCAGTCTTGTCGGGGATCGGGAACCCTTCGCGAGAATATCCAAAGTTTCAGCGGGATTTCCAAAATGTTGAGAGGAACTCGAAACATGTCAACCTTGGTTTTGAGAATCTCTCCCGGAGTTTGAGAGATTTGGACGTGAAAGGGTACCAGTCTTGTCGGGGATTGGGAACCCTTCGCGAGAATGTCCAAAGTTTCAGCGGGATTTCCAAAATGTTGAGAGGAACACGAAACATGTCAACCTCGGTTTTGAGAATCTCTCCCAGAGTTTGAGAGATTTGGACATGAAAGGGTACCAGTCTTGTCGGATATTGGGAACCCTTCGCAGGAATGTCCAAAGTTTCAGCGGGATTTCCAAAATGTTGAAAGGAACTCGAAACATGTGAACCATGGTTTTGAGAATCTCTCCCGGAGTTTGAGAGATTTGGACGTGAAAGGGTACCAGTCTTGTCGGGGATTGGGAACCCTGCGCGAGAATGTCCAAAGTTTCAGCGGGATTTCCAAAATGTTGAGAGGAACTCGAAACATGTCAACCTTGGTTTTGAGAATCTCTCCCGGAGTTTGAGAGATTTGGACGTGAAAGGGTACCAGTCTTGTCGGGGATTGGAAACCCTTCGCCAGAATGTCCAAAGTTTCAGCGGGATTTCCAAAATGTTGAGAGGAACTCGAATCATGTCAACCTTGGTTTTGAGAATCTCTCCCGGAGTTTGAGAGATTTGGACGTGAAAGGGTACCAGTCTTGTCGGGACTTGGGAACCCTTCGCCAGAATGTCCAAAGTTTCAGCGGGATTTCCAAAATGTTGAGAGGAACTCGAAACATGTCAACCTTGGTTTTGAGAATCTCTCCCGGAGTTTGAGAGATTTGGACGTGAAAGGGTACCAGTCTTGTCGGGGATTGGGAACCCTTCGCCAGAATGTCCAAAGTTTCAGCGGGATTTCCAAAATGTTGAGAGGAACTCGAAACATGTCAACCTTGGTTTTGAGAATCTCTCCCGGAGTTTGAGAGATTTGGACGTGAAAGGGTACCAGTCTTGTCGGGGATTGGGAACCCTTCGCGAGAATGTCCAAAGTTTCAGCGGGATTTCCAAAATGTTGAGAGGAACTCGAAACATGTCAACCTTGGTTTTGAGAATCTCTCCCGGAGTTTGAGAGATTTGGACGTGAAAGGGTACCAGTCTTGTCGGGGATTGGGATCCCTTCGCCAGAATGTCCAAAGTTTCAGCGGGATTTCCAAAATGTTGAGAGGAACTCGAAACATGTCAACCTTGGTTTTGAGAATCTCTCCCGGAGTTTGAGAGATTTGGACGTGAAAGGGTACCAGTCTTGTCGGGGATTGGGAACCATTCGCCAGAATGTCCAAAGTTTCAGCGGGATTTCCAAAATGTTGAGAGGAACTCGAAACATGTCAACCTTGGTTTTGAGAATCTCTCCCGGAGTTTGAGAGATTTGGACGTGAAAGGGTACCAGTCTTGTCGGGGATCGGGAACCCTTCGCGAGAATATCCAAAGTTTCAGCGGGATTTCCAAAATGTTGAGAGGAACTCGAAACATGTCAACCTTGGTTTTGAGAATCTCTCCCGGAGTTTGAGAGATTTGGACGTGAAAGGGTACCAGTCTTGTCGGGGATTGGGAACCCTTCGCGAGAATGTCCAAAGTTTCAGCGGGATTTCCAAAATGTTGAGAGGAACACGAAACATGTCAACCTCGGTTTTGAGAATCTCTCCCAGAGTTTGAGAGATTTGGACATGAAAGGGTACCAGTCTTGTCGGATATTGGGAACCCTTCGCAGGAATGTCCAAAGTTTCAGCGGGATTTCCAAAATGTTGAAAGGAACTCGAAACATGTGAACCATGGTTTTGAGAATCTCTCCCGGAGTTTGAGAGATTTGGACGTGAAAGGGTACCAGTCTTGTCGGGGATTGGGAACCCTGCGCGAGAATGTCCAAAGTTTCAGCGGGATTTCCAAAATGTTGAGAGGAACTCGAAACATGTCAACCTTGGTTTTGAGAATCTCTCCCGGAGTTTGAGAGATTTGGACGTGAAAGGGTACCAGTCTTGTCGGGGATTGGAAACCCTTCGCCAGAATGTCCAAAGTTTCAGCGGGATTTCCAAAATGTTGAGAGGAACTCGAATCATGTCAACCTTGGTTTTGAGAATCTCTCCCGGAGTTTGAGAGATTTGGACGTGAAAGGGTACCAGTCTTGTCGGGACTTGGGAACCCTTCGCCAGAATGTCCAAAGTTTCAGCGGGATTTCCAAAATGTTGAGAGGAACTCGAAACATGTCAACCTTGGTTTTGAGAATCTCTCCCGGAGTTTGAGAGATTTGGACGTGAAAGGGTACCAGTCTTGTCGGGGATTGGGAACCCTTCGCCAGAATGTCCAAAGTTTCAGCGGGATTTCCAAAATGTTGAGAGGAACTCGAAACATGTCAACCTCGGTTTTGAGAATCTCTCCCGGAGTTTGAGAGATTTGGACGTGAAAGGGTACCAGTCTTGTCGGGGATTGGGAACCCTTCGCGAGAATGTCCAAAGTTTCAGCGGGATTTCCAAAATGTTGACAGGAACTCGAAACATGTGAACCATGGTTTTGAGAATCTCTCCCGGAGTTTGAGAGGTTTGGACGTGAAAGGGTACCAGTTTTGTCAGGGATTGGGAACCCTTCGCCAGAATGTCCAAAGTTTCAGCGGGATTTCCAAAATGTTGAGAGGAACTCGAAACATGTCAACCTTGGTTTTGAGAATCTCTCCCGGAGTTTGAGAGATTTGGACGTGAAAGGGTACCAGTCTTGTCGGGGCTTGGGAACCCTTCGCCAGAATGTCCAAAGTTTCAGCGGGATTTCCAAAATGTTGAGAGGAACTCGAAACATGTCAACCTTGGTTTTGAGAATCTCTCCCGGAGTTTGAGAGATTTGGACGTGAAAGGGTACCAGTCTTGTCGGGGATTGGGAACCCTTCGCGAGAATGTCCAAAGTTTCAGCGGGATTTCCAAAATGTTGAGAGGAACTCGAAACATGTCAACCTTGGTTTTGAGAATCTCTCCCGGAGTTTGAGAGATTTGGACGTGAAAGGGTACCAGTCTTGTCGGGGATTGGGATCCCTTCGCCAGAATGTCCAAAGTTTCAGCGAGATTTCCAAAATGTTGAGAGGAACTCGAAACATGTCAACCTTGGTTTTGAGAATCTCTCCCGGAGTTTGAGAGATTTGGACATGAAAGGGTACCAGTCTTGTCGGGGATTGGGAACCATTCGCCAGAATGTCCAAAGTTTCAGTGGGATTTCCAAAATGTTGAGAGGAACTCGAAACATGTCAACCTTGGTTTTGAGAATCTCTCCCGGAGTTTGAGAGATTTGGACGTGAAAGGGTACCAGTCTTGTCGGGGATTGGGAACCCTTCGCCAGAATGTCCAAAGTTTCAGCGGGATTTCCAAAATGTTGAGAGGAACTCGAAACATGTGAACCTTGGTTTTGAGAATCTCTCCCGGAGTTTGAGAGATTTGGACGTGAAAGGGTACCAGTCTTGTCGGGGATTGCGAACCCCTCGCCAGAATGTCCAAAGTTTCAGCGGGATTTCCAAAATGTTGAAAGGAACTCGAAACATGTGAACCTTGGTTTTGAGAATCTCTCCCGGAGTTTGAGAGATTTGGACGTGAAAGGGTACCAGTCTTGTCGGGGATTGGGAACCCTTCGCCAGAATGTCCAAAGTTTCAGCAGGATTTCCAAAATGTTGAAAGGAACTCGAAACATGTGAACCTTGGTTTTGAGAATCTCTCCCGGAGTTTGAGAGATTTGGACGTGAAAGGGTACCAGTCTTGTCGGGGATTGGGAACCCTGCGCGAGAATGTCCAAAGTTTCAGCGGGATTTCCAAAATGTTGAGAGGAACTCGAAACATGTCAACCTCGGTTTTGAGAATCTCTCCCGGAGTTTGAGAGATTTGGACGTGAAAGGGTACCAGTCTTGTCGGGGATCGGGAACCCTGCGCGAGAATGTCCAAAGTTTCAGCGGGATTTCCAAAATGTTGAGAGGAAGTCGAATCATGTCAACCTTGGTTTTGAGAATCTCTCCCGGAGTTTGAGAGATTTGGATGTGAAAGGGTACCAGTCTTGTCGGGGATTGGGAACCCTTCGCCAGAATGTCCAAAGTTTCAGCGGGATTTCCAAAATGTTGAGAGGAACTCGAAACATGTCAACCTTGGTTTTGAGAATCTCTCCCGGAGTTTGAGAGATTTGGACGTGAAAGGGTACCAGTCTTGTCGGGGATTGGGAACCCTTCGCGAGAATGTCCAAAGTTTCAGCGGGATTTCCAAAATGTTGAGAGGAACTCGAAACATGTCAACCTTGGTTTTGAGAATCTCTCCCGGAGTTTGAGAGATTTGGACGTGAAAGGGTACCAGTCTTGTCGGGGATTGGGAACCCTTCGCCAGAATGTCCAAAGTTTCAGCAGGATTTCCAAAATGTTGAAAGGAACTCGAAACATGTGAACCTTGGTTTTGAGAATCTCTCCCGGAGTTTGAGAGATTTGGACGTGAAAGGGTACCAGTCTTGTCGGGGATTGGGAACCCTGCGCGAGAATGTCCAAAGTTTCAGCGGGATTTCCAAAATGTTGAGAGGAACTCGAAACATGTCAACCTCGGTTTTGAGAATCTCTCCCGGAGTTTGAGAGATTTGGACGTGAAAGGGTACCAGTCTTGTCGGGGATCGGGAACCCTGCGCGAGAATGTCCAAAGTTTCAGCGGGATTTCCAAAATGTTGAGAGGAAGTCGAATCATGTCAACCTTGGTTTTGAGAATCTCTCCCGGAGTTTGAGAGATTTGGATGTGAAAGGGTACCAGTCTTGTCGGGGATTGGGAACCCTTCGCCAGAATGTCCAAAGTTTCAGCGGGATTTCCAAAATGTTGAGAGGAACTCGAAACATGTCAACCTTGGTTTTGAGAATCTCTCCCGGAGTTTGAGAGATTTGGACATGAAAGGGTACCAGTCTTGTCGGGGATTGGGAACCATTCGCCAGAATGTCCAAAGTTTCAGCGGGATTTCCAAAATGTTGAGAGGAACTCGAAACATGTCAACCTTGGTTTTGAGAATCTCTCCCGGAGTTTGAGAGATTTGGACGTGAAAGGGTACCAGTCTTGTCGGGGATTGGGAACCCTTCGCGAGAATGTCCAAAGTTTCAGCGGGATTTCCAAAATGTTGACAGGAACTCGAAACATGTGAACCATGGTTTTGAGAATCTCTCCCGGAGTTTGAGAGGTTTGGACGTGAAAGGGTACCAGTTTTGTCAGGGATTGGGAACCCTTCGCCAGAATGTCCAAAGTTTCAGCGGGATTTCCAAAATGTTGAGAGGAACTCGAAACATGTCAACCTTGGTTTTGAGAATCTCTCCCGGACTTTGAGAGATTTGGACGTGAAAGGGTACCAGTCTTGTCGGGGCTTGGGAACCCTTCGCCAGAATGTCCAAAGTTTCAGCGGGATTTCCAAAATGTTGAGAGGAACTCGAAACATGTCAACCTTGGTTTTGAGAATCTCTCCCGGAGTTTGAGAGATTTGGACGTGAAAGGGTACCAGTCTTGTCGGGGATTGGGAACCCTTCGCGAGAATGTCCAAAGTTTCAGCGGGATTTCCAAAATGTTGAGAGGAACTCGAAACATGTCAACCTTGGTTTTGAGAATCTCTCCCGGAGTTTGAGAGATTTGGACGTGAAAGGGTACCAGTCTTGTCGGGGATTGGGATCCCTTCGCCAGAATGTCCAAAGTTTCAGCGAGATTTCCAAAATGTTGAGAGGAACTCGAAACATGTCAACCTTGGTTTTGAGAATCTCTCCCGGAGTTTGAGAGATTTGGACATGAAAGGGTACCAGTCTTGTCGGGGATTGGGAACCATTCGCCAGAATGTCCAAAGTTTCAGCGGGATTTCCAAAATGTTGAGAGGAACTCGAAACATGTCAACCTTGGTTTTGAGAATCTCTCCCGGAGTTTGAGAGATTTGGACGTGAAAGGGTACCAGTCTTGTCGGGAATTGGGAACCCTTCGCGAGAATGTCCAAAGTTTCAGTGGGATTTCCAAAATGTTGAGAGGAACTCGAAACATGTCAACCTTGGTTTTGAGAATCTCTCCCGGAGTTTGAGAGATTTGGACGTGAAAGGGTACCAGTCTTGTCGGGGATTGGGAACCCTTCGCCAGAATGTCCAAAGTTTCAGCGGGATTTCCAAAATGTTGAGAGGAACTCGAAACATGTGAACCTTGGTTTTGAGAATCTCTCCCGGAGTTTGAGAGATTTGGACGTGAAAGGGTACCAGTCTTGTCGGGGATTGCGAACCCCTCGCCAGAATGTCCAAAGTTTCAGCGGGATTTCCAAAATGTTGAAAGGAACTCGAAACATGTGAACCTTGGTTTTGAGAATCTCTCCCGGAGTTTGAGAGATTTGGACGTGAAAGGGTACCAGTCTTGTCGGGGATTGGGAACCCTTCGCCAGAATGTCCAAAGTTTCAGCAGGATTTCCAAAATGTTGAAAGGAACTCGAAACATGTGAACCTTGGTTTTGAGAATCTCTCCCGGAGTTTGAGAGATTTGGACGTGAAAGGGTACCAGTCTTGTCGGGGATTGGGAACCCTGCGCGAGAATGTCCAAAGTTTCAGCGGGATTTCCAAAATGTTGAGAGGAACTCGAAACATGTCAACCTCGGTTTTGAGAATCTCTCCCGGAGTTTGAGAGATTTGGACGTGAAAGGGTACCAGTCTTGTCGGGGATCGGGAACCCTGCGCGAGAATGTCCAAAGTTTCAGCGGGATTTCCAAAATGTTGAGAGGAAGTCGAATCATGTCAACCTTGGTTTTGAGAATCTCTCCCGGAGTTTGAGAGATTTGGATGTGAAAGGGTACCAGTCTTGTCGGGGATTGGGAACCCTTCGCCAGAATGTCCAAAGTTTCAGCGGGATTTCCAAAATGTTGAGAGGAACTCGAAACATGTCAACCTTGGTTTTGAGAATCTCTCCCGGAGTTTGAGAGATTTGGACGTGAAAGGGTACCAGTCTTGTCGGGGATTGGGAACCCTTCGCGAGAATGTCCAAAGTTTCAGCGGGATTTCCAAAATGTTGAGAGGAACTCGAAACATGTCAACCTTGGTTTTGAGAATCTCTCCCGGAGTTTGAGAGATTTGGACGTGAAAGGGTACCAGTCTTGTCGGGGATTGGGAACCCTTCGCGAGAATGTCCAAAGTTTCAGCGGGATTTCCAAAATGTTGAGAGGAACTCGAAACATGTCAACCTTGGTTTTGAGAATCTCTCCCGGAGTTTGAGAGATTTGGACGTGAAAGGGTACCAGTCTTGTCGGATATTGGGAACCCTTCGCCAGAATGTCCAAAGTTTCAGCGGGATTTCCAAAATGTTGAAAGGAACTCGAAACATGTGAACCATGGTTTTGAGAATCTCTCCCGGAGTTTGAGAGATTTGGACGTGAAAGGGTACCAGTCTTGTCGGGGATTGGGATCCCTTCGCCAGAATGTCCAAAGTTTCAGCGGGATTTCCAAAATGTTGAGAGGAACTCGAAACATGTCAACCTTGGTTTTGAGAATCTCTCCCGGAGTTTGAGAGATTTGGACATGAAAGGGTACCAGTCTTGTCGGGGATTGGGAACCATTCGCCAGAATGTCCAAAGTTTCAGCGGGATTTCCAAAATGTTGAGAGGAACTCGAAACATGTCAACCTTGGTTTTGAGAATCTCTCCCGGAGTTTGAGAGATTTGGACGTGAAAGGGTACCAGTCTTGTCGGGAATTGGGAACCCTTCGCGAGAATGTCCAAAGTTTCAGTGGGATTTCCAAAATGTTGAGAGGAACTCGAAACATGTCAACCTTGGTTTTGAGAATCTCTCCCGGAGTTTGAGAGATTTGGACGTGAAAGGGTACCAGTCTTGTCGGGGATTGGGAACCCTTCGCCAGAATGTCCAAAGTTTCAGCGGGATTTCCAAAATGTTGAGAGGAACTCGAAACATGTCAACCTCGGTTTTGAGAATCTCTCCCGGAGTTTGAGAGATTTGGACGTGAAAGGGTACCAGTCTTGTCGGGGATTGGGAACCCTTCGCCAGAATGTCCAAAGTTTCAGCGGGATTTCCAAAATGTTGAGAGGAACTCGAAACATGTCAACCTTGGTTTTGAGAATCTCTCCCGGAGTTTGAGAGATTTGGACGTGAAAGGGTACCAGTCTTGTCGGGGATTGGGAACCCTTCGCGAGAATGTCCAAAGTTTCAGCGGGATTTCCAAAATGTTGAGAGGAACTCGAAACATGTGAACCTTGGTTTTGAGAATCTCTCCCGGAGTTTGAGAGATTTGGACGTGAAAGGGTACCAGTCTTGTCGGGGATTGGGAACCCCTCGCCAGAATGTCCAAAGTTTCAGCGGGATTTCCAAAATGTTGAAAGGAACTCGAAACATGTGAACCTTGGTTTTGAGAATCTCTCCCGGAGTTTGAGAGATTTGGACGTGAAAGGGTACCAGTCTTGTCGGGGATTGGGAACCCTTCGCCAGAATGTCCAAAGTTTCAGCAGGATTTCCAAAATGTTGAAAGGAACTCGAAACATGTGAACCTTGGTTTTGAGAATCTCTCCCGGAGTTTGAGAGATTTGGACGTGAAAGGGTACCAGTCTTGTCGGGGATTGGGAACCCTGCGCGAGAATGTCCAAAGTTTCAGCGGGATTTCCAAAATGTTGAGAGGAACTCGAAACATGTCAACCTCGGTTTTGAGAATCTCTCCCGGAGTTTGAGAGATTTGGACGTGAAAGGGTACCAGTCTTGTCGGGGATTGGGAACCCTTCGCCAGAATGTCCAAAGTTTCAGCAGGATTTCCAAAATGTTGAAAGGAACTCGAAACATGTGAACCTTGGTTTTGAGAATCTCTCCCGGAGTTTGAGAGATTTGGACGTGAAAGGGTACCAGTCTTGTCGGGGATTGGGAACCCTGCGCGAGAATGTCCAAAGTTTCAGCGGGATTTCCAAAATGTTGAGAGGAAGTCGAATCATGTCAACCTTGGTTTTGAGAATCTCTCCCGGAGTTTGAGAGATTTGGACGTGAAAGGGTACCAGTCTTGTCGGGGATTGGGAACCCTTCGCGAGAATGTCCAAAGTTTCAGCGGGATTTCCAAAATGTTGAAAGGAACTCGAAACATGTGAACCATGGTTTTGAGAATCTCTCCCGGAGTTTGAGAGATTTGGACGTGAAAGGGTACCAGTCTTTTCGGGGATTGGGAACCCTTCGCGAGAATGTCCAAAGTTTCAGCGGGATTTCCAAAATGTTGAGAGGAACTCGAAACATGTCAACCTTGGTTTTGAGAATCTCTCCCGGAGTTTGAGAGATTTGGACGTGAAAGGGTACCAGTCTTGTCGGGGATTGGGAACCCTTCGCCAGAATGTCCAAAGTTTCAGCGGGATTTCCAAAATGTTGAGAGGAACTCGAATCATGTCAACCTTGGTTTTGAGAATCTCTCCCGGAGTTTGAGAGATTTGGACGTGAAAGGGTACCAGTCTTGTCGGGGATTGGGAACCCTTCGCCAGAATGTCCAAAGTTTCAGCGGGATTTCCAAAATGTTGAGAGGAACTCGAAACATGTCAACCTTGGTTTTGAGAATCTCTCCCGGAGTTTGAGAGATTTGGACGTGAAAGGGTACCAGTCTTGTCGGGGATTGGGAACCCTTCGCCAGAATGTCCAAAGTTTCAGCGGGATTTCCAAAATGTTGAGAGGAACTCGAAACATGTCAACCTTGGTTTTGAGAATCTCTCCCGGAGTTTGAGAGATTTGGACGTGAAAGGGTACCAGTCTTGTCGGGGATTGGGAACCCTTCGCCAGAATGTCCAAAGTTTCAGCGGGATTTCCAAAATGTTGAAAGGAACTCGAAACATGTGAACCTTGGTTTTGAGAATCTCTCCCGGAGTTTGAGAGATTTGGACGTGAAAGGGTACCAGTCTTGTCGGGGATTGGGAACCCTTCGCCAGAATGTCCAAAGTTTCAGCGGGATTTCCAAAATGTTGAAAGGAACTCGAAACATGTCAACCTTGGTTTTGAGAATCTCTCCCGGAGTTTGAGAGATTTGGACGTGAAAGGGTACCAGTCTTGTCGGGGATTGGGAACCCTGCGCGAGAATGTCCAAAGTTTCAGCGGGATTTCCAAAATGTTGAGAGGAACTCGAAACATGTCAACCTCGGTTTTGAGAATCTCTCCCGGAGATTGAGAGATTTGGAAGTGAAAGGGTACCAGTCTTGTCGGGGATTGGGAACCCTTCGCGAGAATGTCCAAAGTTTCAGCGGGATTTCCAAAATGTTGAGAGGAACTCGAAACATGTCAACCTTGGTTTTGAGAATCTCTCCCGGAGTTTGAGAGATTTGGACGTGAAAGGGTACCAGTCTTGTCGGGGATTGGGAACCCTTCGCCAGAATGTCCAAAGTTTCAGCGGGATTTCCAAAATGTTGAGAGGAACTCGAAACATGTCAACCTTGGTTTTGAGAATCTCTCCCGGAGTTTGAGAGATTTGGACGTGAAAGGGTACCAGTCTTGTCGGGGATTGGGAACCATTCGCCAGAATGTAGAAAGTTTCAGAGGGATTTAGAAATGTTGAGAGGAACTCGAAACATGTCAACCTTGGTTTTGAGAATCTCTCCCGGAGTTTGAGAGATTTGGACGTGAAAGGGTACCAGTCTTGTCGTAGATTGGGAACCCTTCGCAAGAATGTCCGAAGTTTCAGCGGGATTTCCAAAATGTTGAGAGGAACTCGAAACATGTCAACCTTGGTTTTGAGAATCTCTCCCGGAGTTTGAGAGATTTGGACGTGAAAGGGTACCAGTCTTGTCGGGGATTGGGAACCCTTCGCCAGAATGTCCAAAGTTTCAGCGGGATTTCCAAAATGTTGAGAGGAACTCGAAACATGTCAACCTTGGTTTTGAGAATCTCTCCCGGAGTTTGAGAGATTTGGACGTGAAAGGGTACCAGTCTTGTCGGGGATTGGGAACCATTCGCCAGAATGTAGAAAGTTTCAGAGGGATTTAGAAATGTTGAGAGGAACTCGAAACATGTCAACCTTGGTTTTGAGAATCTCTCCCGGAGTTTGAGAGATTTGGACGTGAAAGGGTACCAGTCTTGTCGTAGATTGGGAACCCTTCGCAAGAATGTCCGAAGTTTCAGCGGGATTTCCAAAATGTTGAGAGGAACTCGAAACATGTCAACCTTGGTTTTGAGAATCTCTCCCGGAGTTTGAGAGATTTGGACGTGAAAGGGTACCAGTCTTGTCGGGGATTGGGAACCATTCGCCAGAATGTCCAAAGTTTCAGCGGGATTTCCAAAATGTTGAAAGGAACTCGAAACATGTCAACCTTGGTTTTGAGAATCTCTCCCGGAGTTTGAGAGATTTGGACGTGAAAGGGTACCAGTCTTGTCGGGAATTGGGAACCCTTCGCCAGAATGTCCAAAGTTTCAGCGGGATTTCCAAAATGTTGAGAGGAACTCGAAACATGTCAACCTTGGTTTTGAGAATCTCTCCCGGAGTTTGAGAGATTTGGACGTGAAAGGGTACCAGTCTTGTCGGGAATTGGGAACCCTTCACGAGAATGTCCAAAGTTTCAGCGGGATTTCCAAAATGTTGAGAGGAACTCGAAACATGTCAACCTTGGTTTTGAGAATCTCTCCCGGAGTTTGAGAGATTTGGACGTGAAAGGGTACCAGTCTTGTCGGGGATTGGGAACCCTTCGCCAGAATGTCCAAAGTTTCAGCGGGATTTCCAAAATGTTGAGAGGAACTCGAAACATGTCAACCTCGGTTTTGAGAATCTCTCCCGGAGTTTGAGAGATTTGGACGTGAAAGGGTACCAGTCTTGTCGGATATTGGGAACCCTTCGCCAGAATGTCCAAAGTTTCAGCGGGATTTCCAAAATGTTGAAAGGAACTCGAAACATGTGAACCATGGTTTTGAGAATCTCTCCCGGAGTTTGAGAGATTTGGACGTGAAAGGGTACCAGTCTTGTCGGGGATTGGGAACCCTTCGCCAGAATGTCCAAAGTTTCAGCGGGATTTCCAAAATGTTGAGAGGAACTCGAAACATGTCAACCTCGGTTTTGAGAATCTCTCCCGGAGTTTGAGAGATTTGGACGTGAAAGGGTACCAGTCTTGTCGGGGATTGGGAACCCTTCGCCAGAATGTCCAAAGTTTCAGCGGGATTTCCAAAATGTTGAGAGGAACTCGAAACATGTCAACCTTGGTTTTGAGAATCTCTCCCGGAGTTTGAGAGATTTGGACGTGAAAGGGTACCAGTCTTGTCGGGGATTGGGAACCCTTCGCGAGAATGTCCAAAGTTTCAGCGGGATTTCCAAAATGTTGAGAGGAACTCGAAACATGTCAACCTTGGTTTTGAGAATCTCTCCCGGAGTTTGAGAGATATGGACGTGAAAGGGTACCAGTCTTGTCGGGACTTGGGAACCCTTCGCGAGAATGTCCAAAGTTTCAGCGGGATTTCCAAAATGTTGAGAGGAACTCGAAACATGTCAACCTTGGTTTTGAGAATCTCTCCCGGAGTTTGAGAGATTTGGACGTGAAAGGGTACCAGTCTTGTCGGGGATTGGGAACCCTTCGCCAGAATGTCCAAAGTTTCAGCGGGATTTCCAAAATGTTGAGAGGAACTCGAAACATGTCAACCTCGGTTTTGAGAATCTCTCCCGGAGTTTGAGAGATTTGGACGTGAAAGGGTACCAGTCTTGTCGGGGATTGGGAACCCTTCGCGAGAATGTCCAAAGTTTCAGCGGGATTTCCAAAATGTTGAGAGGAACTCGAAACATGTCAACCTCGGTTTTGAGAATCTCTCCCGGAGTTTGAGAGATTTGGACGTGAAAGGGTACCAGTCTTGTCGGGGATTGGGAACCCTTCACGAGAATGTCCAAAGTTTCAGCGGGATTTCCAAAATGTTGACAGGAACTCGAAACATGTCAACCATGGTTTTGAGAATCTCTCCCGGAGTTTGAGAGGTTTGGACGTGAAAGGGTACCAGTCTTGTCGGATATTGGGAACCCTTCGCGAGAATGTCCAAAGTTTCAGCGGGATTTCCAAAATGTTGAGAGGAACTCGAAACATGTCAACCTTGGTTTTGAGAATCTCTCCCGGAGTTTGAGAGATTTGGACGTGAAAGGGTACCAGTCTTGTCGGGGATTGGGAACCCTTCGCGAGAATGTCCAAAGTTTCAGCGGGATTTCCAAAATGTTGAGAGGAACTCGAAACATGTCAACCTTGGTTTTGAGAATCTCTCCCGGAGTTTCAGAGATTTGGACGTGAAAGGGTACCAGTCTTGTCGGGGATTGGGAACCCTTCGCGAGAATGTCCAAAGTTTCAGCGGGATTTCCAAAATGTTGAGAGGAACTCGAAACATGTCAACCTTGGTTTTGAGAATCTCTCCCGGAGTTTGAGAGATTTGGACGTGAAAGGGTACCAGTCTTGTCGGGGATTGGGAACCCTTCGCGACAATGTCCAAAGTTTCAGCGGGATTTCCAAAATGTTGAGAGGAACTCGAAACATGTCAACCTCGGTTTTGAGAATCTCTCCCGGAGTTTGAGAGATTTGGACGTGAAAGGGTACCAGTCTTGTCGGGGATTGGGAACCCTTCGCGAGAATGTCCAAAGTTTCAGCGGGATTTCCAAAATGTTGAAAGGAACTCGAAACATGTCAACCTCGGTTTTGAGAATCTCTCCCGGAGTTTGAGAGATTTGGACGTGAAAGGGTACCAGTCTTTTCGGGGATTGGGAACCCTTCGCGAGAATGTCCAAAGTTTCAGCGGGATTTCCAAAATGTTGAGAGGAACTCGAAACATGTCAACCTTGGTTTTGAGAATCTCTCCCGGAGTTTGAGAGATTTGGACGTGAAAGGGTACCAGTCTTGTCGGGGATTGGGAACCCTTCGCCAGAATGTCCAAAGTTTCAGCGGGATTTCCAAAATGTTGAGAGGAACTCGAATCATGTCAACCTTGGTTTTGAGAATCTCTCCCGGAGTTTGAGAGATTTGGACGTGAAAGGGTACCAGTCTTGTCGGGGATTGGGAACCCTTCGCCAGAATGTCCAAAGTTTCAGCGGGATTTCCAAAATGTTGAAAGGAACTCGAAACATGTGAACCTTGGTTTTGAGAATCTCTCCCGGAGTTTGAGAGATTTGGACGTGAAAGGGTACCAGTCTTGTCGGGGATTGGGAACCCTTCGCGAGAATGTCCAAAGTTTCAGCGGGATTTCCAAAATGTTGAGAGGAACTCGAAACATGTGAACCTTGGTTTTGAGAATCTCTCCCGGAGTTTGAGAGATTTGGACGTGAAAGGGTACCAGTCTTGTCGGGGATTGGGAACCCTTCGCGAGAATGTGCAAAGTTTCAGCGGGATTTCCAAAATGTTGAGAGGAACTCGAAACATGTCAACCTCGGTTTTGAGAATCTCTCCCGGAGTTTGAGAGATTTGGACGTGAAAGGGTACCAGTCTTGTCGGGGATTGGGAACCCTTCGCGAGAATGTCCAAAGTTTCAGCAGGATTTCCAAAATGTTGAGAGGAACTCGAAACATGTCAACCTTGGTTTTGAGAATCTCTCCCGGAGTTTGAGAGATTTGGACGTGAAAGGGTACCAGTCTTGTCGGGGATTGGGAACCCTTCGCCAGAATGTCCAAAGTTTCAGCGGGATTTCCAAAATGTTTACAGGAACTATAAACATGTCAACCTCGGTTTTGAGAATCTCTCCCGGAGTTTGAGAGATTTGGACGTGAAAGGGTACCAGTCTTGTCGGGGATTGGGAACCCTTCGCGAGAATGTCCAAAGTTTCAGCGGGATTTCCAAAATGTTGAGAGGAACTCGAAACATGTCAACCTTGGTTTTGAGAATCTCTCCCGGAGTTTGAGAGATTTGGACGTGAAAGGGTACCAGTCTTGTCGGGGATTGGGAACCATTCGCCAGAATGTAGAAAGTTTCAGAGGGATTTAGAAATGTTGAGAGGAACTCGAAACATGTCAACCTTGGTTTTGAGAATCTCTCCCGGAGTTTGAGAGATTTGGACGTGAAAGGGTACCAGTCTTGTCGTAGATTGGGAACCCTTCGCAAGAATGTCCGAAGTTTCAGCGGGATTTCCAAAATGTTGAGAGGAACTCGAAACATGTCAACCTTGGTTTTGAGAATCTCTCCCGGAGTTTGAGAGATTTGGACGTGAAAGGGTACCAGTCTTGTCGGGGATTGGGAACCATTCGCCAGAATGTCCAAAGTTTCAGCGGGATTTCCAAAATGTTGAAAGGAACTCGAAACATGTCAACCTTGGTTTTGAGAATCTCTCCCGGAGTTTGAGAGATTTGGACGTGAAAGGGTACCAGTCTTGTCGGGAATTGGGAACCCTTCGCCAGAATGTCCAAAGTTTCAGCGGGATTTCCAAAATGTTGAGAGGAACTCGAAACATGTCAACCTTGGTTTTGAGAATCTCTCCCGGAGTTTGAGAGATTTGGACGTGAAAGGGTACCAGTCTTGTCGGGAATTGGGAACCCTTCACGAGAATGTCCAAAGTTTCAGCGGGATTTCCAAAATGTTGAGAGGAACTCGAAACATGTCAACCTTGGTTTTGAGAATCTCTCCCGGAGTTTGAGAGATTTGGACGTGAAAGGGTACCAGTCTTGTCGGGGATTGGGAACCCTTCGCCAGAATGTCCAAAGTTTCAGCGGGATTTCCAAAATGTTGAGAGGAACTCGAAACATGTCAACCTCGGTTTTGAGAATCTCTCCCGGAGTTTGAGAGATTTGGACGTGAAAGGGTACCAGTCTTGTCGGATATTGGGAACCCTTCGCCAGAATGTCCAAAGTTTCAGCGGGATTTCCAAAATGTTGAAAGGAACTCGAAACATGTGAACCATGGTTTTGAGAATCTCTCCCGGAGTTTGAGAGATTTGGACGTGAAAGGGTACCAGTCTTGTCGGGGATTGGGAACCCTTCGCCAGAATGTCCAAAGTTTCAGCGGGATTTCCAAAATGTTGAGAGGAACTCGAAACATGTCAACCTCGGTTTTGAGAATCTCTCCCGGAGTTTGAGAGATTTGGACGTGAAAGGGTACCAGTCTTGTCGGGGATTGGGAACCCTTCGCCAGAATGTCCAAAGTTTCAGCGGGATTTCCAAAATGTTGAGAGGAACTCGAAACATGTCAACCTTGGTTTTGAGAATCTCTCCCGGAGTTTGAGAGATTTGGACGTGAAAGGGTACCAGTCTTGTCGGGGATTGGGAACCCTTCGCCAGAATGTCCAAAGTTTCAGCGGGATTTCCAAAATGTTGAGAGGAACTCGAAACATGTCAACCTTGGTTTTGAGAATCTCTCCCGGAGTTTGAGAGATATGGACGTGAAAGGGTACCAGTCTTGTCGGGACTTGGGAACCCTTCGCGAGAATGTCCAAAGTTTCAGCGGGATTTCCAAAATGTTGAGAGGAACTCGAAACATGTCAACCTTGGTTTTGAGAATCTCTCCCGGAGTTTGAGAGATTTGGACGTGAAAGGGTACCAGTCTTGTCGGGGATTGGGAACCCTTCGCCAGAATGTCCAAAGTTTCAGCGGGATTTCCAAAATGTTGAGAGGAACTCGAAACATGTCAACCTCGGTTTTGAGAATCTCTCCCGGAGTTTGAGAGATTTGGACGTGAAAGGGTACCAGTCTTGTCGGGGATTGGGAACCCTTCGCGAGAATGTCCAAAGTTTCAGCGGGATTTCCAAAATGTTGAGAGGAACTCGAAACATGTCAACCTCGGTTTTGAGAATCTCTCCCGGAGTTTGAGAGATTTGGACGTGAAAGGGTACCAGTCTTGTCGGGGATTGGGAACCCTTCACGAGAATGTCCAAAGTTTCAGCGGGATTTCCAAAATGTTGACAGGAACTCGAAACATGTCAACCATGGTTTTGAGAATCTCTCCCGGAGTTTGAGAGGTTTGGACGTGAAAGGGTACCAGTCTTGTCGGATATTGGGAACCCTTCGCGAGAATGTCCAAAGTTTCAGCGGGATTTCCAAAATGTTGAGAGGAACTCGAAACATGTCAACCTTGGTTTTGAGAATCTCTCCCGGAGTTTGAGAGATTTGGACGTGAAAGGGTACCAGTCTTGTCGGGGATTGGGAACCCTTCGCGAGAATGTCCAAAGTTTCAGCGGGATTTCCAAAATGTTGAGAGGAACTCGAAACATGTCAACCTTGGTTTTGAGAATCTCTCCCGGAGTTTCAGAGATTTGGACGTGAAAGGGTACCAGTCTTGTCGGGGATTGGGAACCCTTCGCGAGAATGTCCAAAGTTTCAGCGGGATTTCCAAAATGTTGAGAGGAACTCGAAACATGTCAACCTTGGTTTTGAGAATCTCTCCCGGAGTTTGAGAGATTTGGACGTGAAAGGGTACCAGTCTTGTCGGGGATTGGGAACCCTTCGCGACAATGTCCAAAGTTTCAGCGGGATTTCCAAAATGTTGAGAGGAACTCGAAACATGTCAACCTCGGTTTTGAGAATCTCTCCCGGAGTTTGAGAGATTTGGACGTGAAAGGGTACCAGTCTTGTCGGGGATTGGGAACCCTTCGCGAGAATGTCCAAAGTTTCAGCGGGATTTCCAAAATGTTGAAAGGAACTCGAAACATGTCAACCTCGGTTTTGAGAATCTCTCCCGGAGTTTGAGAGATTTGGACGTGAAAGGGTACCAGTCTTTTCGGGGATTGGGAACCCTTCGCGAGAATGTCCAAAGTTTCAGCGGGATTTCCAAAATGTTGAGAGGAACTCGAAACATGTCAACCTTGGTTTTGAGAATCTCTCCCGGAGTTTGAGAGATTTGGACGTGAAAGGGTACCAGTCTTGTCGGGGATTGGGAACCCTTCGCCAGAATGTCCAAAGTTTCAGCGGGATTTCCAAAATGTTGAGAGGAACTCGAATCATGTCAACCTTGGTTTTGAGAATCTCTCCCGGAGTTTGAGAGATTTGGACGTGAAAGGGTACCAGTCTTGTCGGGGATTGGGAACCCTTCGCCAGAATGTCCAAAGTTTCAGCGGGATTTCCAAAATGTTGAAAGGAACTCGAAACATGTGAACCTTGGTTTTGAGAATCTCTCCCGGAGTTTGAGAGATTTGGACGTGAAAGGGTACCAGTCTTGTCGGGGATTGGGAACCCTTCACGAGAATGTCCAAAGTTTCAGCGGGATTTCCAAAATGTTGAGAGGAACTCGAAACATGTGAACCTTGGTTTTGAGAATCTCTCCCGGAGTTTGAGAGATTTGGACGTGAAAGGGTACCAGTCTTGTCGGGGATTGGGAACCCTTCGCGAGAATGTGCAAAGTTTCAGCGGGATTTCCAAAATGTTGAGAGGAACTCGAAACATGTCAACCTCGGTTTTGAGAATCTCTCCCGGAGTTTGAGAGATTTGGACGTGAAAGGGTACCAGTCTTGTCGGGGATTGGGAACCCTTCGCGAGAATGTCCAAAGTTTCAGCAGGATTTCCAAAATGTTGAGAGGAACTCGAAACATGTCAACCTTGGTTTTGAGAATCTCTCCCGGAGTTTGAGAGATTTGGACGTGAAAGGGTACCAGTCTTGTCGGGGATTGGGAACCCTTCGCCAGAATGTCCAAAGTTTCAGCGGGATTTCCAAAATGTTTACAGGAACTATAAACATGTCAACCTCGGTTTTGAGAATCTCTCCCGGAGTTTGAGAGATTTGGACGTGAAAGGGTACCAGTCTTGTCGGGGATTGGGAACCCTTCGCGAGAATGTCCAAAGTTTCAGCGGGATTTCCAAAATGTTGAGAGGAACTCGAAACATGTCAACCTTGGTTTTGAGAATCTCTCCCGGAGTTTCAGAGATTTGGACGTGAAAGGGTACCAGTCTTGTCGGGGATTGGGAACCCTTCGCGAGAATGTCCAAAGTGTCAGCGGGATTTCCAAAATGTTGACAGGAACTCGAATCATGTCAACCTCGGTTTTGAGAATCTCTCCCGGAGTTTGAGAGATTTGGACGTGAAAGGGTACCAGTCTTTTCGGGGATTGGGAACCCTTCGCGAGAATGTCCAAAGTTTCAGCGGGATTTCCAAAATGTTGAGAGGAACTCGAAACATGTCAACCTTGGTTTTGAGAATCTCTCCCGGAGTTTGAGAGATTTGGACGTGAAAGGGTACCAGTCTTGTCGGGGATTGGGAACCCTTCGCCAGAATGTCCAAAGTTTCAGCGGGATTTCCAAAATGTTGAGAGGAACTCGAATCATGTCAACCTTGGTTTTGAGAATCTCTCCCGGAGTTTGAGAGATTTGGACGTGAAAGGGTACCAGTCTTGTCGGGGATTGGGAACCCTTCGCCAGAATGTCCAAAGTTTCAGCGGGATTTCCAAAATGTTGAAAGGAACTCGAAACATGTGAACCTTGGTTTTGAGAATCTCTCCCGGAGTTTGAGAGATTTGGACGTGAAAGGGTACCAGTCTTGTCGGGGATTGGGAACCCTTCGCGAGAATGTCCAAAGTTTCAGCGGGATTTCCAAAATGTTGAGAGGAACTCGAAACATGTGAACCTTGGTTTTGAGAATCTCTCCCGGAGTTTGAGAGATTTGGACGTGAAAGGGTACCAGTCTTGTCGGGGATTGGGAACCCTTCGCGAGAATGTGCAAAGTTTCAGCGGGATTTCCAAAATGTTGAGAGGAACTCGAAACATGTCAACCTCGGTTTTGAGAATCTCTCCCGGAGTTTGAGAGATTTGGACGTGAAAGGGTACCAGTCTTGTCGGGGATTGGGAACCCTTCGCGAGAATGTCCAAAGTTTCAGCAGGATTTCCAAAATGTTGAGAGGAACTCGAAACATGTCAACCTTGGTTTTGAGAATCTCTCCCGGAGTTTGAGAGATTTGGACGTGAAAGGGTACCAGTCTTGTCGGGGATTGGGAACCCTTCGCCAGAATGTCCAAAGTTTCAGCGGGATTTCCAAAATGTTTACAGGAACTATAAACATGTCAACCTCGGTTTTGAGAATCTCTCCCGGAGTTTGAGAGATTTGGACGTGAAAGGGTACCAGTCTTGTCGGGGATTGGGAACCCTTCGCGAGAATGTCCAAAGTTTCAGCGGGATTTCCAAAATGTTGAGAGGAACTCGAAACATGTCAACCTTGGTTTTGAGAATCTCTCCCGGAGTTTGAGAGATTTGGACGTGAAAGGGTACCAGTCTTGTCGGGGATTGGGAACCATTCGCCAGAATGTAGAAAGTTTCAGAGGGATTTAGAAATGTTGAGAGGAACTCGAAACATGTCAACCTTGGTTTTGAGAATCTCTCCCGGAGTTTGAGAGATTTGGACGTGAAAGGGTACCAGTCTTGTCGTAGATTGGGAACCCTTCGCAAGAATGTCCGAAGTTTCAGCGGGATTTCCAAAATGTTGAGAGGAACTCGAAACATGTCAACCTTGGTTTTGAGAATCTCTCCCGGAGTTTGAGAGATTTGGACGTGAAAGGGTACCAGTCTTGTCGGGGATTGGGAACCATTCGCCAGAATGTCCAAAGTTTCAGCGGGATTTCCAAAATGTTGAAAGGAACTCGAAACATGTCAACCTTGGTTTTGAGAATCTCTCCCGGAGTTTGAGAGATTTGGACGTGAAAGGGTACCAGTCTTGTCGGGAATTGGGAACCCTTCGCCAGAATGTCCAAAGTTTCAGCGGGATTTCCAAAATGTTGAGAGGAACTCGAAACATGTCAACCTTGGTTTTGAGAATCTCTCCCGGAGTTTGAGAGATTTGGACGTGAAAGGGTACCAGTCTTGTCGGGAATTGGGAACCCTTCACGAGAATGTCCAAAGTTTCAGCGGGATTTCCAAAATGTTGAGAGGAACTCGAAACATGTCAACCTTGGTTTTGAGAATCTCTCCCGGAGTTTGAGAGATTTGGACGTGAAAGGGTACCAGTCTTGTCGGGGATTGGGAACCCTTCGCCAGAATGTCCAAAGTTTCAGCGGGATTTCCAAAATGTTGAGAGGAACTCGAAACATGTCAACCTCGGTTTTGAGAATCTCTCCCGGAGTTTGAGAGATTTGGACGTGAAAGGGTACCAGTCTTGTCGGATATTGGGAACCCTTCGCCAGAATGTCCAAAGTTTCAGCGGGATTTCCAAAATGTTGAAAGGAACTCGAAACATGTGAACCATGGTTTTGAGAATCTCTCCCGGAGTTTGAGAGATTTGGACGTGAAAGGGTACCAGTCTTGTCGGGGATTGGGAACCCTTCGCCAGAATGTCCAAAGTTTCAGCGGGATTTCCAAAATGTTGAGAGGAACTCGAAACATGTCAACCTCGGTTTTGAGAATCTCTCCCGGAGTTTGAGAGATTTGGACGTGAAAGGGTACCAGTCTTGTCGGGGATTGGGAACCCTTCGCCAGAATGTCCAAAGTTTCAGCGGGATTTCCAAAATGTTGAGAGGAACTCGAAACATGTCAACCTTGGTTTTGAGAATCTCTCCCGGAGTTTGAGAGATTTGGACGTGAAAGGGTACCAGTCTTGTCGGGGATTGGGAACCCTTCGCGAGAATGTCCAAAGTTTCAGCGGGATTTCCAAAATGTTGAGAGGAACTCGAAACATGTCAACCTTGGTTTTGAGAATCTCTCCCGGAGTTTGAGAGATATGGACGTGAAAGGGTACCAGTCTTGTCGGGACTTGGGAACCCTTCGCGAGAATGTCCAAAGTTTCAGCGGGATTTCCAAAATGTTGAGAGGAACTCGAAACATGTCAACCTTGGTTTTGAGAATCTCTCCCGGAGTTTGAGAGATTTGGACGTGAAAGGGTACCAGTCTTGTCGGGGATTGGGAACCCTTCGCCAGAATGTCCAAAGTTTCAGCGGGATTTCCAAAATGTTGAGAGGAACTCGAAACATGTCAACCTCGGTTTTGAGAATCTCTCCCGGAGTTTGAGAGATTTGGACGTGAAAGGGTACCAGTCTTGTCGGGGATTGGGAACCCTTCGCGAGAATGTCCAAAGTTTCAGCGGGATTTCCAAAATGTTGAGAGGAACTCGAAACATGTCAACCTCGGTTTTGAGAATCTCTCCCGGAGTTTGAGAGATTTGGACGTGAAAGGGTACCAGTCTTGTCGGGGATTGGGAACCCTTCACGAGAATGTCCAAAGTTTCAGCGGGATTTCCAAAATGTTGACAGGAACTCGAAACATGTCAACCATGGTTTTGAGAATCTCTCCCGGAGTTTGAGAGGTTTGGACGTGAAAGGGTACCAGTCTTGTCGGATATTGGGAACCCTTCGCGAGAATGTCCAAAGTTTCAGCGGGATTTCCAAAATGTTGAGAGGAACTCGAAACATGTCAACCTTGGTTTTGAGAATCTCTCCCGGAGTTTGAGAGATTTGGACGTGAAAGGGTACCAGTCTTGTCGGGGATTGGGAACCCTTCGCGAGAATGTCCAAAGTTTCAGCGGGATTTCCAAAATGTTGAGAGGAACTCGAAACATGTCAACCTTGGTTTTGAGAATCTCTCCCGGAGTTTCAGAGATTTGGACGTGAAAGGGTACCAGTCTTGTCGGGGATTGGGAACCCTTCGCGAGAATGTCCAAAGTTTCAGCGGGATTTCCAAAATGTTGAGAGGAACTCGAAACATGTCAACCTTGGTTTTGAGAATCTCTCCCGGAGTTTGAGAGATTTGGACGTGAAAGGGTACCAGTCTTGTCGGGGATTGGGAACCCTTCGCGACAATGTCCAAAGTTTCAGCGGGATTTCCAAAATGTTGAGAGGAACTCGAAACATGTCAACCTCGGTTTTGAGAATCTCTCCCGGAGTTTGAGAGATTTGGACGTGAAAGGGTACCAGTCTTGTCGGGGATTGGGAACCCTTCGCGAGAATGTCCAAAGTTTCAGCGGGATTTCCAAAATGTTGAAAGGAACTCGAAACATGTCAACCTCGGTTTTGAGAATCTCTCCCGGAGTTTGAGAGATTTGGACGTGAAAGGGTACCAGTCTTTTCGGGGATTGGGAACCCTTCGCGAGAATGTCCAAAGTTTCAGCGGGATTTCCAAAATGTTGAGAGGAACTCGAAACATGTCAACCTTGGTTTTGAGAATCTCTCCCGGAGTTTGAGAGATTTGGACGTGAAAGGGTACCAGTCTTGTCGGGGATTGGGAACCCTTCGCCAGAATGTCCAAAGTTTCAGCGGGATTTCCAAAATGTTGAGAGGAACTCGAATCATGTCAACCTTGGTTTTGAGAATCTCTCCCGGAGTTTGAGAGATTTGGACGTGAAAGGGTACCAGTCTTGTCGGGGATTGGGAACCCTTCGCCAGAATGTCCAAAGTTTCAGCGGGATTTCCAAAATGTTGAAAGGAACTCGAAACATGTGAACCTTGGTTTTGAGAATCTCTCCCGGAGTTTGAGAGATTTGGACGTGAAAGGGTACCAGTCTTGTCGGGGATTGGGAACCCTTCGCGAGAATGTCCAAAGTTTCAGCGGGATTTCCAAAATGTTGAGAGGAACTCGAAACATGTGAACCTTGGTTTTGAGAATCTCTCCCGGAGTTTGAGAGATTTGGACGTGAAAGGGTACCAGTCTTGTCGGGGATTGGGAACCCTTCGCGAGAATGTGCAAAGTTTCAGCGGGATTTCCAAAATGTTGAGAGGAACTCGAAACATGTCAACCTCGGTTTTGAGAATCTCTCCCGGAGTTTGAGAGATTTGGACGTGAAAGGGTACCAGTCTTGTCGGGGATTGGGAACCCTTCGCCAGAATGTCCAAAGTTTCAGCGGGATTTCCAAAATGTTTACAGGAACTATAAACATGTCAACCTCGGTTTTGAGAATCTCTCCCGGAGTTTGAGAGATTTGGACGTGAAAGGGTACCAGTCTTGTCGGGGATTGGGAACCCTTCGCGAGAATGTCCAAAGTTTCAGCGGGATTTCCAAAATGTTGAGAGGAACTCGAAACATGTCAACCTTGGTTTTGAGAATCTCTCCCGGAGTTTCAGAGATTTGGACGTGAAAGGGTACCAGTCTTGTCGGGGATTGGGAACCCTTCGCGAGAATGTCCAAAGTGTCAGCGGGATTTCCAAAATGTTGACAGGAACTCGAATCATGTCAACCTTGGTTTTGAGAATCTCTCCCGGAGTTTGAGAGATTTGGACGTGAAAGGGTACCAGTCTTGTCGGGGATTGGGAACCCTTCGACAGAATGTCCAAAGTTTCAGCGGGATTTCCAAAATGTTGAGAGGAACTCGAAACATGTCAACCTCGGTTTTGAGAATCTCTCCCGGAGTTTGAGAGATTTGGACGTGAAAGTGTACCAGTCTTGTCGGGGATTGGGAACCCTTCGCGAGAATGTCCAAAGTTTCAGCGGGATTTCCAAAATGTTGAGAGGAACTCGAAACATGTCAACCTTGGTTTTGAGAATCTCTCCCGGAGTTTGAGAGATTTGGACGTGAAAGGGTACCAGTCTTGTCGGGGATTGGGAACCCTTCGCCAGAATGTCCAAAGTTTCAGCGGGATTTCCAAAATGTTGAGAGGAACTCGAAACATGTCAACCTCGGTTTTGAGAATCTCTCCCGGAGTTTGAGAGATTTGGACGTGAAAGGGTACCAGTCTTGTCGGGGATTGGGAACCCTTCGCCAGAATGTCCAAAGTTTCAGCGGGATTTCCAAAATGTTGAGAGGAACTCGAAACATGTCAACCTTGGTTTTGAGAATCTCTCCCGGAGTTTGAGAGATTTGGACGTGAAAGTGTACCAGTCTTGTCGGGGATTGGGAACCCTTCGCCAGAATGTCCAAAGTTTCAGCGGGATTTCCAAAATGTTGAGAGGAACTCGAAACATGTCAACCTCGGTTTTGAGAATCTCTCCCGGAGTTTGATAGATTTGGACGTGAAAGGGTACCAGTCTTGTCGGGGATTGGGAACCCTTCGCCAGAATGTCCAAAGTTTCAGCGGGATTTCCAAAATGTTGAGAGGAACTCGAATCATGTCAACCTTGGTTTTGAGAATCTCTCCCGGAGTTTGATAGATTTGGACGTGAAAGGGTACCAGTCTTTTCGGGGATTGGGAACCCTTCGCCAGAATGTCCAAAGTTTCAGCGGGATTTCCAAAATGTTGAAAGGAACTCGAAACATGTGAACCTTGGTTTTGAGAATCTCTCCCGGAGTTTGAGAGATTTGGACGTGAAAGGGTACCAGTCTTGTCGGGGATTGGGAACCCTTCGCGAGAATGTCCAAAGTTTCAGCGGGATTTCCAAAATGTTGAAAGGAACTCGAAACATGTGAACCTTGGTTTTGAGAATCTCTCCCGGAGTTTCAGAGATTTGGACGTGAAAGGGTACCAGTCTTGTCGGGGATTGGGAACCCTTCGCGAGAATGTCCAAAGTTTCAGCGGGATTTCCAAAATGTTGAGAGGAACTCGAAACATGTCAACCTTGGTTTTGAGAATCTCTCCCGGAGTTTGAGAGATTTGGACGTGAAAGGGTACCAGTCTTGTCGGGGATTGGGAACCCTTCGCCAGAATGTCCAAAGTTTCAGCGGGATTTCCAAAATGTTGAGAGGAACTCGAAACATGTCAACCTCGGTTTTGAGAATCTCTCCCGGAGTTTGAGAGATTTGGACGTGAAAGGGTACCAGTCTTGTCGGGGATTGGGAACCCTTCGCGAGAATGTCCAAAGTTTCAGCAGGATTTCCAAAATGTTGAGAGGAACTCGAAACATGTCAACCTTGGTTTTGAGAATCTCTCCCGGAGTTTGAGAGATTTGGATGTGAAAGGGTACCAGTCTTGTCGGGGATTGGGAACCCTTCGCCAGAATGTCCAAAGTTTCAGCGGGATTTCCAAAATGTTGAAAGGAACTATAAACATGTCAACCTCGGTTTTGAGAATCTCTCCCGGAGTTTGAGAGATTTGGACGTGAAAGGGTACCAGTCTTGTCGGGGATTGGGAACCCTTCGCGAGAATGTCCAAAGTTTCAGCGGGATTTCCAAAATGTTGAGAGGAACTCGAAACATGTCAACCTTGGTTTTGAGAATCTCTCCCGGAGTTTGAGAGATTTGGACGTGAAAGGGTACCAGTCTTGTCGGGGATTGGGAACCCTTCGCCAGAATGTCCAAAGTTTCAGCGGGATTTCCAAAATGTTGAGAGGAACTCGAAACATGTCAACCTTGGTTTTGAGAATCTCTCCCGGAGTTTGAGAGATTTGGACGTGAAAGGGTACCAGTCTTGTCGGGGATTGGGAACCCTTCGCGAGAATGTCCAAAGTTTCAGCGGGATTTCCAAAATGTTGAGAGGAACTCGAAACATGTCAACCTTGGTTTTGAGAATCTCTCCCGGAGTTTGAGAGATTTGGACGTGAAAGGGTACCAGTCTTGTCGGGGATTGGGAACCCTTCGCCAGAATGTCCAAAGTTTCAGCGGGATTTCCAAAATGTTGAGAGGAACCTGAAACATGTCAACCTTGATTTTGAGAATCTCTCCCGGAGTTTGAGAGATTTGGACGTGAAAGGGTACCAGTCTTGTCGGGAATTGGGAACCCTTCGCAAGAATGTCCAAAGTTTCAGCAAGATTTCCAAAATGTTGAGAGGAACTCGAATCATGTCAACCGTGGTTTTGAGAATCTCTCCCGGAGTTTGATAGATTTGGACGTGAAAGGGTACCAGTCTTGTCGGGGATTGGGAACCCTTCGCGAGAATGTCCAAAGTTTCAGCGGGATTTCCAAAATGTTGAGAGGAACTCGAAACATGTCAACCTCGGTTTTGAGAATCTCTCCCGGAGTTTGAGAGATTTGGACGTGAAAGGGTACCAGTCTTGTCGGGGATTGGGAACCCTTCGCGAGAATGTCCAAAGTTTCAGTGGGATTTCCAAAATGTTGAGAGGAACTCGAAACATGTGAACCTTGGTTTTGAGAATCTCTCCCGGAGTTTGAGAGATTTGGACGTGAAAGGGTACCAGTCTTCTCAGGGATTAGGAACCCTTCGCGAGAATGTCCAAAGTGTCAGCGGGATTTCCAAAATGTTGAAAGGAACTGGAACCATGTCAACCTTGGTTTTGAGAATCTCTCCCGGAGTTTGAGAGATTTGGACGTGAAAGGGTACCAGTCTTGTCGGGGATTGGGAACCCTTCGCGAGAATGTTCAAAGTTTCAGCGGGATTTCCAAAATGTTGAGAGGAACTCGAAACATGTCAACCTTGGTTTTGAGAATCTCTCCCGGAGTTTGAGAGATTTGGACGTGAAAGGGTACCAGTCTTGTCGGGAATTGGGAACCCTTCGCGAGAATGTCCAAAGTTTCAGCGGGATTTCCAAAATGTTAAAAGGAACTCGAAACATGTCAACCTTGGTTTTGAGAATCTCTCCCGGAGTTTGAGAGATTTGGACGTGAAAGGGTACCAGTCTTGTCAGGGATTGGGAACCCTTCGCCAGAATGTCCAAAGTTTCAGCGGGATTTCCAAAATGTTGAGAGGAACTCGAAACATGTCAACCTTGGTTTTGAGAATCTCTCCCGGAGTTTGAGAGATTTGGACGTGAAAGGGTACCAGTCTTGTCGGATATTGGGAACCCTTCGCGAGAATGTCCAAAGTTTCAGTGGGATTTCCAAAATGTTGAGAGGAACTCGAAACATGTCAACCTTGGTTTTGAGAATCTCTCCCGGAGTTTGAGAGATTTGGACGTGAAAGGGTACCAGTCTTGTCAGGGATTAGGAAACCTTCGCGAGAATGTCCAAAGTGTCAGCGGGATTTCCAAAATGTTGAAAGGAACTGGAACCATGTCAACCTTGGTTTTGAGAATCTCTCCCGGAGTTTGAGAGATTTGGACGTGAAAGGGTACCAGTCTTCTCAGGGATTAGGAACCCTTCGCGAGAATGTCCAAAGTGTCAGCGGGATTTCCAAAATGTTGAAAGGAACTGGAACCATGTCAACCTTGGTTTTGAGAATCTCTCCCGGAGTTTGAGAGATTTGGACGTGAAAGGGTACCAGTCTTGTCGGGGATTGGGAACCCTTCGCGAGAATGTTCAAAGTTTCAGCGGGATTTCCAAAATGTTGAGAGGAACTCGAAACATGTCAACCTCGGTTTTGAGAATCTCTCCCGGAGTTTGAGAGATTTGGACGTGAAAGGGTACCAGTCTTGTCGGGAATTGGGAACCCTTCGCGAGAATGTCCAAAGTTTCAGCAGGATTTCCAAAATGTTGAGAGGAACTCGAAACATGTGAACCTTGGTTTTGAGAATCTCTCCCGGAGTTTGAGAGATTTGGACGTGAAAGGGTACCAGTCTTGTCAGGGATTGGGAACCCTTCGCCAGAATGTCCAAAGTTTCAGCGGGATTTCCAAAATGTTGAGAGGAACTCGAAACATGTCAACCTTGGTTTTGAGAATCTCTCCCGGAGTTTGAGAGATTTGGACGTGAAAGGGTACCAGTCTTGTCGGATATTGGGAACCCTTCGCGAGAATGTCCAAAGTTTCAGTAGGATTTCCAAAATGTTGAGAGGAACTCGAAACATGTCAACCTTGGTTTTGAGAATCTCTCCCGGAGTTTGAGAGATTTGGACGTGAAAGGGTACCAGTCTTCTCGGGGATTAGGAAACCTTCGCGAGAATGTCCAAAGTGTCAGCGGGATTTCCAAAATGTTGAAAGGAACTGGAACCATGTCAACCTTGGTTTTGAGAATCTCTCCCGGAGTTTTAGAGATTTGGACGTGAAAGGGTACCAGTCTTGTCGGGGATTGGGAACCTTCGCGAGAATGTTCAAAGTTTCAGCGGGATTTCCAAAATGTTGAGAGGAACTCGAAACATGTCAACCTTGGTTTTGAGAATCTCTCCCGGAGTTTGAGAGATTTGGACGTGAAAGGGTACCAGTCTTGTCGGGGATTGGGAACCCTTCACGAGAATGTCCAAAGTTTCAGCGGGATTTCCAAAATGTTAAAAGGAACTCGAAACATGTCAACCTTGGTTTTGAGAATCTCTCCCGGAGTTTGAGAGATTTGGACGTGAAAGGGTACCAGTCTTGTCGGGGATTGGGAACCCTTCGCCAGAATGTCCAAAGTTTCAGCGGGATTTCCAAAATGTTGAGAGGAACTCGAAACATGTCAACCTTGGTTTTGAGAATCTCTCCCGGAGTTTGAGAGATTTGGACGTGAAAGGGTACCAGTCTTGTCGGGGATTGGGAACCCTTCGCGAGAATGTCCAAAGTTTCAGCGGGATTTCCAAAATGTTGAGAGGAACTCGAAACATGTCAACCTTGGTTTTGAGAACCTCTCCCGGAGTTTGAGAGATTTGGACGTGAAAGGGTACCAGTCTTGTCGGATATTGGGAACCCTTCGCCAGAATGTCCAAAGTTTCAGCGGGATTTCCAAAATGGTGAGAGGAACTCGAAACATGTCAACCTTGGTTTTGAGAATCTCTCCCGGAGTTTGAGAGATTTGGACGTGAAAGGGTACCAGTCTTGTCGGGGATTGGGAACCCTTCGCCAGAATGTCCAAAGTTTCAGCGGGATTTCCAAAATGTTGAGAGGAACTCGAAACATGTCAACCTCGGTTTTGAGAATCTCTCCCGGAGTTTGAGAGATTTGGACGTGAAAGGGTACCAGTCTTGTCAGGGATTGGGAACCCTTCGCGAGAATGTCCAAAGTTTCAGCGGGATTTCCAAAATGTTGAGAGGAACTCGAAACATGTCAACCTCGGTTTTGAGAATCTCTCCCGGAGTTTGAGAGATTTGGACGTGAAAGGGTACCAGTCTTGTCGGGGATTGGGAACCCTTCGACAGAATGTCCAAAGTTTCAGCGGGATTTCCAAAATGTTGAGAGGAACTCGAAACATGTCAACCTTGGTTTTGAGAATCTCTCCCGGAGTTTGAGAGATTTGGACGTGAAAGGGTGCCAGTCTTGTCGGGGATTGGGAACCCTTCGCGAGAATGTCCAAAGTTTCAGCGGGATTTCCAAAATGTTGAGAGGAACTCGAAACATGTCAACCTCGGTTTTGAGAATCTCTCCCGGAGTTTGAGAGATTTGGACGTGAAAGGGTACCAGTCTTGTCGGGGATTGGGAACCCTTCGCCAGAATGTCCAAAGTTTCAGCGGGATTTCCAAAATGTTGACAGGAACTCGAAACATGTGAACCATGGTTTTGAGAATCTCTCCCGGAGTTTGAGAGATTTGGACGTGAAAGGGTACCAGTCTTGTCAGGGATTGGGAACCCTTCGCCAGAATGTCCAAAGTTTCAGCGGGATTTCCAAAATGTTGAAAGGAACTCGAAACATGTGAACCTTGGTTTTGAGAATCTCTCCCGGAGTTGGAGAGATTTGGACGTGAAAGGGTACCAGTCTTGTCGGGGATTGGGAACCCTTCGCTAGAATGTCCAAAGTTTCAGCGGGATTTCCAAAATGTTGACAGGAACTCGAAACATGTCAACCTTGGTTTTGAGAATCTCTCCCGGAGTTTGAGAGATTTGGACGTGAAAGTGTACCAGTCTTGTCGGGGATTGGGAACCCTTCGCGAGAATGTGCAAAGTTTCAGCGGGATTTCCAAAATGTTGAGAGGAACTCGAAACATGTCAACCTTGGTTTTGAGAATCTCTCCCGGAGTTTGAGAGATTTGGACGTGAAAGAGTACCAGTCTTGTCGGGGATTGGGAACCCTTCGCGAGAATGTCCAAAGTTTCAGCGGGATTTCCAAAATGTTGAGAGGAACACGAAACATGTCAACCTTGGTTTTGAGAATCTCTCCCGGAGTTTGAGAGATTTGGACGTGAAAGGGTACCAGTCTTGTCGGGGATTGGGAACCCTTCGCGAGAATGTCCAAAGTTTCAGCGGGATTTCCAAAATGTTGAGAGGAACTCGAAACATGTCAACCTCGGTTTTGAGAATCTCTCCCGGAGTTTGAGAGATTTGGACGTGAAAGAGTACCAGTCTAGTCGGGGATTGGGAACCCTTCGCGAGAATGTCCAAAGTTTCAGCGGGATTTCCAAAATGTTGACAGGAACTCGAAACATGTCAACCTCGGTTTTGAGAATCTCTCCCGGAGTTTGAGAGATTTGGACGTGAACGGGTACCAGTCTTGTCGGGGATTGGGAACCCTTCACCACAATGTCCAAAGTTTCAGCGGGATTTCCAAAATGTTGAAAGGAACTCGAAACATGTGAACCTTGGTTTTGAGAATCTCTCCCGGAGTTTGAGAGATTTGGACGTGAAAGGGTACCAGTCTTGTCGGGGATTGGGAACCCTTCGCCAGAATGTCCAAAGTTTCAGCGGGATTTCCAAAATGTTGAGAGGAACTCGAAACATGTCAACCTTGGTTTTGAGAATCTCTCCCGGAGTTTGAGAGATTTGGACGTGAAAGGGTACCAGTCTTGTCGGGGATTGGGAACCCTTCGCCAGAATGTCCAAAGTTTCAGCGGGATTTCCAAAATGTTGAGAGGAACTCGAAACATGTCAACCTTGGTTTTGAGAATCTCTCCCGGAGTTTGAGAGATTTGGACGTGAAAGGGTACCAGTCTTGTCGGGGATTGGGAACCCTTCGCGAGAATGTCCAAAGTTTCAGCAGGATTTCCAAAATGTTGACAGGAACTCGAAACATGTCAACCTCGGTTTTGAGAATCTCTCCCGGAGTTTGAGAGATTTGGACGTGAAAGAGTACCAGTCTTGTCGGGGATTGGGAACCCTTCGCGAGAATGTCCAAAGTTTCAGCGGGATTTCCAAAATGTTGAGAGGAACACGAAACATGTCAACCTTGGTTTTGAGAATCTCTCCCGGAGTTTGAGAGATTTGGACGTGAAAGGGTACCAGTCTTGTCGGGGATTGGGAACCCTTCGCGAGAATGTGCAAAGTTTCAGCGGGATTTCCAAAATGTTGAAAGGAACTCGAAACATGTCAACCTCGGTTTTGAGAATCTCTCCCGGAGTTTGAGAGATTTGGACGTGAAAGAGTACCAGTCTTGTCGGGGATTGGGAACCCTTCGCGAGAATGTCCAAAGTTTCAGCGGGATTTCCAAAATGTTGAGAGGAACACGAAACATGTCAACCTTGGTTTTGAGAATCTCTCCCAGAGTTTGAGAGATTTGGACGTGAAAGGGTACCAGTCTTGTCGGGGATTGGGAACCCTTCGCGAGAATGTCCAAAGTTTCAGCGGGATTTCCAAAATGTTGAGAGGAACTCGAAACATGTCAACCTTGGTTTTGAGAATCTCTCCCGGAGTTTGAGAGATTTGGACGTGAAAGGGTACCAGTCTTGTCGGGAATTGGGAACCCTTCGCGAGAATGTCCAAAGTTTCAGCGGGATTTCCAAAATGTTGAAAGGAACTCGAAACATGTCAACCTCGGTTTTGAGAATCTCTCCCGGAGTTTGAGAGATTTGGACGTGAAAGGGTACCAGTCTTGTCGGGAATTGGGAACCCTTCGCGAGAATGTCCAAAGTTTCAGCGGGATTTCCAAAATGTTGAGAGGAACTCGAAACATGTCAACCTCGGTTTTGAGAATCTCTCCCGGAGTTTGAGAGATTTGGACGTGAAAGGGTACCAGTCTTGTCGGGGATTGGGAACCCTTCGCGAGAATGTCCAAAGTTTCAGCGGGATTTCCAAAATGTTGAGAGGAACTCGAAACATGTCAACCTCGGTTTTGAGAATCTCTCCCGGAGTTTGAGAGATTTGGACGTGAAAGAGTACCAGTCTTGTCGGGGATTGGGAACCCTTCGCGAGAATGTCCAAAGTTTCAGCGGGATTTCCAAAATGTTGAGAGGAACTCGAAACATGTCAACCTTGGTTTTGAGAATCTCTCCCGGAGTTTGAGAGATTTGGACGTGAAAGAGTACCAGTCTTGTCGGGGATTGGGAACCCTTCGCGAGAATGTCCAAAGTTTCAGCGGGATTTCCAAAATGTTGAGAGGAACACGAAACATGTCAACCTTGGTTTTGAGAATCTCTCCCGGAGTTTGAGAGATTTGGACGTGAAAGGGTACCAGTCTTGTCGGGGATTGGGAACCCTTCGCCAGAATGTCCAAAGTTTCAGCGGGATTTCCAAAATGTTGAGAGGAACTCGAAACATGTCAACCTTGGTTTTGAGAATCTCTCCCGGAGTTTGAGAGATTTGGACGTGAAAGGGTACCAGTCTTGTCGGGGATTGGGAACCCTTCGCGAGAATGTCCAAAGTTTCAGCGGGATTTCCAAAATGTTGAGAGGAACTCGAAACATGTCAACCTCGGTTTTGAGAATCTCTCCCGGAGTTTGAGAGATTTGGACGTGAAAGGGTACCAGTCTTGTCGGGGATTGGGAACCCTTCGCGAGAATGTCCAAAGTTTCAGCAGGATTTCCAAAATGTTGAGAGGAACTCGAAACATGTCAACCTCGGTTTTGAGAATCTCTCCCGGAGTTTGAGAGATTTGGACGTGAAAGGGTACCAGTCTTGTCGGGGATTGGGAACCCTTCGCGAGAATGTCCAAAGTTTCAGCGGGATTTCCAAAATGTTGAGAGGAACTCGAAACATGTCAACCTCGGTTTTGAGAATCTCTCCCGGAGTTTGAGAGATTTGGACGTGAAAGGGTACCAGTCTTGTCGGGGATTGGGAACCCTTCGCAAGAATGTCCAAAGTTTCAGCGGGATTTCCAAAATGTTGAGAGGAACTCGAAACATGTCAACCTCGGTTTTGAGAATCTCTCCCGGAGTTTGAGAGATTTGGACGTGAAAGGGTACCAGTCTTATCGGGGATTGGGAACCCTTCGCCAGAATGTCCAAAGTTTCAGCGGGATTTCCAAAATGTTGAGAGGAACTCGAAACATGTAAACCTTGGTTTTGAGAATCTCTCCCGGAGTTTGAGAGATTTGGACGTGAAAGGGTACCAGTCTTTTCGGGGATTGGGAACCCTTCGCGAGAATGTCCAAAGTTTCAGCGGGATTTCCAAAATGTTGAGAGGAACACGAAACATGTCAACCTTGGTTTTGAGAATCTCTCCCGGAGTTTGAGAGATTTGGACGTGAAAGGGTACCAGTCTTGTCGGGGATTGGGAACCCTTCGCGAGAATGTCCAAAGTTTCAGCGGGATTTCCAAAATGTTGAGAGGAACACGAAACATGTCAACCTTGGTTTTGAGAATCTCTCCCGGAGTTTGAGAGATTTGGACGTGAAAGGGTACCAGTCTTGTCGGGGATTGGGAACCCTTCGCCAGAATGTCCAAAGTTTCAGCGGGATTTCCAAAATGTTGAGAGGAACTCGAAACATGTGAACCTTGGTTTTGAGAATCTCTCCCGGAGTTTGAGAGATTTGGACGTGAAAGGGTACCAGTCTTGTCGGGGATTGGGAACCCTTCGCGAGAATGTCCAAAGTTTCAGCGGGATTTCCAAAATGTTGAGAGGAACTCGAAACATGTCAACCTCGGTTTTGAGAATCTCTCCCGGAGTTTGAGAGATTTGGACGTGAAAGGGTACCAGTCTTGTCGGGGATTGGGAACCCTTCGCCAGAATGTCCAAAGTTTCAGCGGGATTTCCAAAATGTTGAGAGGAACTCGAAACATGTCAACCTTGGTTTTGAGAATCTCTCCCGGAGTTTGAGAGATTTGGACGTGAAAGGGTACCAGTCTTGTCGGGGATTGGGAACCCTTCGCGAGAATGTGCAAAGTTTCAGCGGGATTTCCAAAATGTTGAGAGGAACTCGAAACATGTGAACCTTGGTTTTGAGAATCTCTCCCGGAGTTTGAGAGATTTGGACGTGAAAGGGTACCAGTCTTGTCGGGGATTGGGAACCCTTCGCGAGAATGTCCAAAGTTTCAGCGGGATTTCCAAAATGTTGAGAGGAACTCGAAACATGTCAACCTCGGTTTTGAGAATCTCTCCCGGAGTTTGAGAGATTTGGACGTGAAAGGGTACCAGTCTTGTCGGGGATTGGGAACCCTTCGCGAGAATGTCCAAAGTTTCAGCAGGATTTCCAAAATGTTGAGAGGAACTCGAAACATGTCAACCTCGGTTTTGAGAATCTCTCCCAGAGTTTGATAGATTTGGACGTGAAAGGGTACCAGTCTTGTCGGGGATTGGGAACCCTTCACCACAATGTCCAAAGTTTCAGTGGGATTTCCAAAATGTTGAGAGGAACTCGAAACATGTCAACCTTGGTTTTGAGAATCTCTCCCGGAGTTTGAGAGATTTGGACGTGAAAGGGTACCAGTCTTGTCGGGGATTGGGAACCCTTCGCGAGAATGTCCAAAGTTTCAGCGGGATTTCCAAAATGTTGACAGGAACTCGAATCATGTCAACCTTGGTTTTGAGAATCTCTCCCGGAGTTTGAGAGATTTGGACGTGAAAGAGTACCAGTCTTGTCGGGGATTGGGAACCCTTCGCGAGAATGTCCAAATTTTCAGCGGGATTTCGAAAATGTTGAGAGGAACACGAAACATGTCAACCTTGGTTTTGAGAATCTCTCCCGGAGTTTGAGAGATTTGGACGTGAAAGTGTACCAGTCTTGTCGGGGATTGGGAACCCTTCGCGAGAATGTCCAAAGTTTCAGCGGGATTTCCAAAATGTTGAAAGGAACTCGAAACATGTCAACCTCGGTTTTGAGAATCTCTCCCGGAGTTTGAGAGATTTGGACGTGAAAGAGTACCAGTCTTGTCGGGGATTGGGAACCCTTCGCGAGAATGTCCAAAGTTTCAGCGGGATTTCCAAAATGTTGAGAGGAACACGAAACATGTCAACCTTGGTTTTGAGAATCTCTCCCGGAGTTTGAGAGATTTGGACGTGAAAGGGTACCAGTCTTGTCGGGGATTGGGAACCCTTCGCGAGAATGTCCAAAGTTTCAGCGGGATTTCCAAAATGTTGAGAGGAACTCGAAACATGTCAACCTTGGTTTTGAGAATCTCACCCGGAGTTTGAGAGATTTGGACGTGAAAGGGTACTAGTCTTGTCGGGGATTGGGAACCCTTCGCCAGAATGTCCAAAGTTTCAGCGGGATTTCCAAAATGTTGAGAGGAACTCGAAACATGTCAACCTTGGTTTTGAGAATCTCTCCCGGAGTTTGAGAGATTTGGACGTGAAAGGGTACCAGTCTTGTCGGGGATTGGGAACCCTTCGCCAGAATGTCCAAAGTTTCAGCGGGATTTCCAAAATGTTGAGAGGAACTCGAAACATGTCAACCTCGCTTTTGAGAATCTCTCCCGGAGTTTGAGAGATTTGGACGTGAAAGGGTACCAGTCTTGTCGGGGATTGGGAACCCTTCGCCAGAATGTGCAAAGTTTCAGCGGGATTTCCAAAATGTTGAGAGGAACTCGAAACATGTCAACCTCGCTTTTGAGAATCTCTCCCGGAGTTTGAGAGATTTGGACGTGAAAGAGTACCAGTCTTGTCGGGGATTGGGAACCCTTCGCGAGAATGTCCAAAGTTTCAGCGGGATTTCCAAAATGTTGACAGGAACTCGAAACATGTCAACCTCGCTTTTGAGAATCTCTCCCGGAGTTTGAGAGATTTGGACGTGAAAGGGTACCAGTCTTGTCGGGGATTGGGAACCCTTCGCGAGAATGTCCAAAGTTTCAGCGGGATTTCCAAAATGTTGAGAGGAACTCGAAACATGTCAACCTCGCTTTTGAGAATCTCTCCCGGAGTTTGAGAGATTTGGACGTGAAAGGGTACCAGTCTTGTTGGGGATTGGGAACCCTTCGCGAGAATGTCCAAAGTTTCAGCGGGATTTCCAAAATGTTGAGAGGAACTCGAAACATGTCAACCTCGGTTTTGAGAATCTCTCCCGGAGTTTGAGAGATTTGGACGTGAAAGAGTACCAGTCTTGTCGGGGATTGGGAACCCTTCGCGAGAATGTCCAAAGTTTCAGCGGGATTTCCAAAATGTTGAGAGGAACACGAAACATGTCAACCTTGGTTTTGAGAATCTCTCCCGGAGTTTGAGAGATTTGGACGTGAAAGGGTACCAGTCTTGTCGGGGATTGGGAACCCTTCGCGAGAATGTGCAAAGTTTCAGCGGGATTTCCAAAATGTTGAGAGGAACTCAAAACATGTCAACCTTGGTTTTGAGAATCTCTCCCGGAGTTTGAGAGATTTGGACGTGAAAGGGTACCAGTCTTGTCGGGGATTGGGAACCCTTCGCGAGAATGTCCAAAGTTTCAGCGGGATTTCCAAAATGTTGAGAGGAACTCGAAACATGTCAACCTCGGTTTTGAGAATCTCTCCCGGAGTTTGAGAGATTTGGACGTGAAAGAGTACCAGTCTTGTCGGGAATTGGGAACCCTTCGCGAGAATGTCCAAAGTTTCAGCGGGATTTCCAAAATGTTGAGAGGAACACGAAACATGTCAACCTCGCTTTTGAGAATCTCTCCCGGAGTTTGAGAGATTTGGACGTGAAAGGGTACCAGTCTTGTCGGGGATTGGGAACCCTTCGCGAGAATGTCCAAAGTTTCAGCGGGATTTCCAAAATGTTGAGAGGATCACGAAACATGTCAACCTTGGTTTTGAGAATCTCTCCCGGAGTTTGAGAGATTTGGACGTGAAAGGGTACCAGTCTTGTCGGGGATTGGGAACCCTTCGCGAGAATGTCCAAAGTTTCAGCGGGATTTCCAAAATGTTGAGAGGAACTCGAAACATGTCAACCTCGGTTTTGAGAATCTCTCCCGGAGTTTGAGAGATTTGGACGTGAAAGAGTACCAGTCTTGTCGGGGATTGGGAACCCTTCGCGAGAATGTCCAAAGTTTCAGCGGGATTTCCAAAATGTTGAGAGGAACACGAAACATGTCAACCTTGGTTTTGAGAATCTCTCCCGGAGTTTGAGAGATTTGGACGTGAAAGGGTACCAGTCTTGTCGGGGATTGGGAACCCTTCGCAAGAATGTGCAAAGTTTCAGCGGGATTTCCAAAATGTTGAGAGGAACTCAAAACATGTCAACCTTGGTTTTGAGAATCTCTCCCGGAGTTTGAGAGATTTGGACGTGAAAGGGTACCAGTCTTGTCGGGGATTGGGAACCCTTCGCGAGAATGTCCAAAGTTTCAGCGGGATTTCCAAAATGTTGAGAGGAACTCGAAACATGTCAACCTCGGTTTTGAGAATCTCTCCCGGAGTTTGAGAGATTTGGACGTGAAAGAGTACCAGTCTTGTCGGGAATTGGGAACCCTTCGCGAGAATGTCCAAAGTTTCAGCGGGATTTCCAAAATGTTGAGAGGAACACGAAACATGTCAACCTTGGTTTTGAGAATCTCTCCCGGAGTTTGAGAGATTTGGACGTGAAAGGGTACCAGTCTTGTCGGGGATTGGGAACCCTTCGCCAGAATGTGCAAAGTTTCAGCGGGATTTCCAAAATGTTGAGAGGAACTCGAAACATGTCAACCTCGCTTTTGAGAATCTCTCCCGGAGTTTGAGAGATTTGGACGTGAAAGAGTACCAGTCTTGTCGGGGATTGGGAACCCTTCGCGAGAATGTCCAAAGTTTCAGCGGGATTTCCAAAATGTTGACAGGAACTCGAAACATGTCAACCTCGCTTTTGAGAATCTCTCCCGGAGTTTGAGAGATTTGGACGTGAAAGGGTACCAGTCTTGTCGGGGATTGGGAACCCTTCGCGAGAATGTCCAAAGTTTCAGCGGGATTTCCAAAATGTTGAGAGGAACTCGAAACATGTCAACCTCGCTTTTGAGAATCTCTCCCGGAGTTTGAGAGATTTGGACGTGAAAGGGTACCAGTCTTGTTGGGGATTGGGAACCCTTCGCGAGAATGTCCAAAGTTTCAGCGGGATTTCCAAAATGTTGAGAGGAACTCGAAACATGTCAACCTCGGTTTTGAGAATCTCTCCCGGAGTTTGAGAGATTTGGACGTGAAAGAGTACCAGTCTTGTCGGGGATTGGGAACCCTTCGCGAGAATGTCCAAAGTTTCAGCGGGATTTCCAAAATGTTGAGAGGAACACGAAACATGTCAACCTTGGTTTTGAGAATCTCTCCCGGAGTTTGAGAGATTTGGACGTGAAAGGGTACCAGTCTTGTCGGGGATTGGGAACCCTTCGCGAGAATGTGCAAAGTTTCAGCGGGATTTCCAAAATGTTGAGAGGAACTCAAAACATGTCAACCTTGGTTTTGAGAATCTCTCCCGGAGTTTGAGAGATTTGGACGTGAAAGGGTACCAGTCTTGTCGGGGATTGGGAACCCTTCGCGAGAATGTCCAAAGTTTCAGCGGGATTTCCAAAATGTTGAGAGGAACTCGAAACATGTCAACCTCGGTTTTGAGAATCTCTCCCGGAGTTTGAGAGATTTGGACGTGAAAGAGTACCAGTCTTGTCGGGAATTGGGAACCCTTCGCGAGAATGTCCAAAGTTTCAGCGGGATTTCCAAAATGTTGAGAGGAACACGAAACATGTCAACCTCGCTTTTGAGAATCTCTCCCGGAGTTTGAGAGATTTGGACGTGAAAGGGTACCAGTCTTGTCGGGGATTGGGAACCCTTCGCGAGAATGTCCAAAGTTTCAGCGGGATTTCCAAAATGTTGAGAGGATCACGAAACATGTCAACCTTGGTTTTGAGAATCTCTCCCGGAGTTTGAGAGATTTGGACGTGAAAGGGTACCAGTCTTGTCGGGGATTGGGAACCCTTCGCGAGAATGTCCAAAGTTTCAGCGGGATTTCCAAAATGTTGAGAGGAACTCGAAACATGTCAACCTCGGTTTTGAGAATCTCTCCCGGAGTTTGAGAGATTTGGACGTGAAAGAGTACCAGTCTTGTCGGGGATTGGGAACCCTTCGCGAGAATGTCCAAAGTTTCAGCGGGATTTCCAAAATGTTGAGAGGAACACGAAACATGTCAACCTTGGTTTTGAGAATCTCTCCCGGAGTTTGAGAGATTTGGACGTGAAAGGGTACCAGTCTTGTCGGGGATTGGGAACCCTTCGCAAGAATGTGCAAAGTTTCAGCGGGATTTCCAAAATGTTGAGAGGAACTCAAAACATGTCAACCTTGGTTTTGAGAATCTCTCCCGGAGTTTGAGAGATTTGGACGTGAAAGGGTACCAGTCTTGTCGGGGATTGGGAACCCTTCGCGAGAATGTCCAAAGTTTCAGCGGGATTTCCAAAATGTTGAGAGGAACTCGAAACATGTCAACCTCGGTTTTGAGAATCTCTCCCGGAGTTTGAGAGATTTGGACGTGAAAGAGTACCAGTCTTGTCGGGAATTGGGAACCCTTCGCGAGAATGTCCAAAGTTTCAGCGGGATTTCCAAAATGTTGAGAGGAACACGAAACATGTCAACCTTGGTTTTGAGAATCTCTCCCGGAGTTTGAGAGATTTGGACGTGAAAGGGTACCAGTCTTGTCGGGGATTGGGAACCCTTCGCGAGAATGTCCAAAGTTTCAGCGGGATTTCCAAAATGTTGAGAGGAACTCGAAACATGTCAACCTTGGTTTTGAGAATCTCTCCCGGAGTTTGAGAGATTTGGACGTGAAAGGGTACCAGTCTTGTCGGGCATTGGGAACCCTTCGCGAGAATGTGCAAAGTTTCAGCGGGATTTCCAAAATGTTGAGAGGAACTCGAAACATGTCAACCTCGGTTTTGAGAATCTCTCCCGGAGTTTGAGAGATTTGGACGTGAAAGAGTACCAGTCTTGTCGGGGATTGGGAACCCTTCGCGAGAATGTCCAAAGTTTCAGCGGGATTTCCAAAATGTTGAGAGGAACTCGAAACATGTCAACCTTGGTTTTGAGAATCTCTCCCGGAGTTTGAGAGATTTGGACGTGAAAGGGTACCAGTCTTGTCGGGGATTGGGAACCCTTCGCCAGAATGTCCAAAGTTTCAGCGGGATTTCCAAAATGTTGAGAGGAACTCGAAACATGTCAACCTTGGTTTTGAGAATCTCTCCCGGAGTTTGAGAGATTTGGACGTGAAAGGGTACCAGTCTTGTCGGGCATTGGGAACCCTTCGCGAGAATGTGCAAAGTTTCAGCGGGATTTCCAAAATGTTGAGAGGAACTCGAAACATGTCAACCTCGGTTTTGAGAATCTCTCCCGGAGTTTGAGAGATTTGGACGTGAAAGGGTACCAGTCTTGTCGGGGATTGGGAACCCTTCGCGAGACTGTCCAAAGTTTCAGCGGGATTTCCAAAATGTTGAGAGGAACTCGAAACATGTCAACCTTGGTTTTGAGAATCTCTCCCGGAGTTTGAGAGATTTGGACGTGAAAGGGTACCAGTCTTGTCGGGGATTGGGAACCCTTCGCGAGAATGTGCAAAGTTTCAGCGGGATTTCCAAAATGTTGAGAGGAACTCGAAACATGTCAACCTTGGTTTTGAGAATCTCTCCCGGAGTTTGAGAGATTTGGACGTGAAAGAGTACCAGTCTTGTCGGGGATTGGGAACCCTTCGCGAGAATGTCCAAAGTTTCAGCGGGATTTCCAAAATGTTGAGAGGAACACGAAACATGTCAACCTTGGTTTTGAGAATCTCTCCCGGAGTTTGAGAGATTTGGACGTGAAAGGGTACCAGTCTTGTCGGGGATTGGGAACCCTTCGCGAGAATGTCCAAAGTTTCAGCGGGATTTCCAAAATGTTGAGAGGAACACGAAACATGTCAACCTTGGTTTTGAGAATCTCTCCCGGAGTTTGAGAGATTTGGACGTGAAAGGGTACCAGTCTTGTCGGGGATTGGGAACCCTTCGCGAGAATGTCCAAAGTTTCAGCGGGATTTCCAAAATGTTGAGAGGAACTCGAAACATGTCAACCTTGGTTTTGAGAATCTCTCCCGGAGTTTGAGAGATTTGGACGTGAAAGGGTACCAGTCTTGTCGGGGATTGGGAACCCTTCGCAAGAATGTCCAAAGTTTCAGCGGGATTTCCAAAATGTTGAGAGGAACTCGAAACATGTCAACCTCGGTTTTGAGAATCTCTCCCGGAGTTTGAGAGATTTGGACGTGAAAGGGTACCAGTCTTGTCGGGGATTGGGAACCCTTCGCGAGAATGTCCAAAGTTTCAGCGGGATTTCCAAAATGTTGAGAGGAACTCGAAACATGTCAACCTTGGTTTTGAGAATCTCTCCCGGAGTTTGAGAGATTTGGACGTGAAAGGGTACCAGTCTTGTCGGGGATTGGGAACCCTTCGCGAGAATGTCCAAAGTTTCAGCGGGATTTCCAAAATGTTGAGAGGAACTCGAAACATGTCAACCTCGGTTTTGAGAATCTCTCCCGGAGTTTGAGAGATTTGGACGTGAAAGGGTACCAGTCTTGTCGGGGATTGGGAACCCTTCGCCAGAATGTCCAAAGTTTCAGCGGGATTTCCAAAATGTTGAGAGGAACTCGAATCATGTCAACCTTGGTTTTGAGAATCTCTCCCGGAGTTTGAGAGATTTGGACGTGAAAGAGTACCAGTCTTTTCGGGGATTGGGAACCCTTCGCGAGAATGTCCAAATTTTCAGCGGGATTTCCAAAATGTTGAGAGGAACACGAAACATGTCAACCTTGGTTTTGAGAATCTCTCCCGGAGTTTGAGAGATTTGGACGTGAAAGTGTACCAGTCTTGTCGAGGATTGGGAACCCTTCGCGAGAATGTGCAAAGTTTCAGCGGGATTTCCAAAATGTTGAAAGGAACTCGAAACATGTCAACCTCGGTTTTGAGAATCTCTCCCGGAGTTTGAGAGATTTGGACGTGAAAGAGTACCAGTCTTGTCGGGGATTGGGAACCCTTCGCGAGAATGTCCAAAGTTTCAGCGGGATTTCCAAAATGTTGAGAGGAACACGAAACATGTCAACCTTGGTTTTGAGAATCTCTCCCGGAGTTTGAGAGATTTGGACGTGAAAGGGTACCAGTCTTGTCGGGGATTGGGAACCCTTCGCGAGAATGTCCAAAGTTTCAGCGGGATTTCCAAAATGTTGAGAGGAACTCGAAACATGTCAACCTTGGTTTTGAGAATCTCTCCCGGAGTTTGAGAGATTTGGACGTGAAAGGGTACCAGTCTTGTCGGGGATTGGGAACCCTTCGCCAGAATGTCCAAAGTTTCAGCGGGATTTCCAAAATGTTGAGAGGAACTCGAAACATGTCAACCTTGGTTTTGAGAATCTCTCCCGGAGTTTGAGAGATTTGGACGTGAAAGGGTACCAGTCTTGTCGGGGATTGGGAACCCTTCGCCAGAATGTGCAAAGTTTCAGCGGGATTTCCAAAATGTTGAGAGGAACTCGAAACATGTCAACCTCGGTTTTGAGAATCTCTCCCGGAGTTTGAGAGATTTGGACGTGAAAGAGTACCAGTCTTGTCGGGGATTGGGAACCCTTCGCGAGAATGTCCAAAGTTTCAGCGGGATTTCCAAAATGTTGAAAGGAACTCGAAACATGTCAACCTCGGTTTTGAGAATCTCTCCCGGAGTTTGAGAGATTTGGACGTGAAAGGGTACCAGTCTTGTCGGGGATTGGGAACCCTTCGCGAGAATGTCCAAAGTTTCAGCGGGATTTCCAAAATGTTGACAGGAACTCGAAACATGTCAACCTCGCTTTTGAGAATCTCTCCCGGAGTTTGAGAGATTTGGACGTGAAAGGGTACCAGTCTTGTCGGGGATTGGGAACCCTTCGCGAGAATGTCCAAAGTTTCAGCGGGATTTCCAAAATGTTGAGAGGAACTCGAAACATGTCAACCTCGCTTTTGAGAATCTCTCCCGGAGTTTGAGAGATTTGGACGTGAAAGGGTACCAGTCTTGTTGGGGATTGGGAACCCTTCGCGAGAATGTCCAAAGTTTCAGCGGGATTTCCAAAATGTTGAGAGGAACTCGAAACATGTCAACCTCGGTTTTGAGAATCTCTCCCGGAGTTTGAGAGATTTGGACGTGAAAGAGTACCAGTCTTGTCGGGGATTGGGAACCCTTCACGAGAATGTCCAAAGTTTCAGCGGGATTTCCAAAATGTTGAGAGGAACACGAAACATGTCAACCTTGGTTTTGAGAATCTCTCCCGGAGTTTGAGAGATTTGGACGTGAAAGGGTACCAGTCTTGTCGGGGATTGGGAACCCTTCGCGAGAATGTGCAAAGTTTCAGCGGGATTTCCAAAATGTTGAGAGGAACTCAAAACATGTCAACCTTGGTTTTGAGAATCTCTCCCGGAGTTTGAGAGATTTGGACGTGAAAGGGTACCAGTCTTGTCGGGGATTGGGAACCCTTCGCGAGAATGTCCAAAGTTTCAGCGGGATTTCCAAAATGTTGAGAGGAACTCGAAACATGTCAACCTCGGTTTTGAGAATCTCTCCCGGAGTTTGAGAGATTTGGACGTGAAAGAGTACCAGTCTTGTCGGGAATTGGGAACCCTTCGCGAGAATGTCCAAAGTTTCAGCGGGATTTCCAAAATGTTGAGAGGAACTCGAAACATGTCAACCTTGGTTTTGAGAATCTCTCCCGGAGTTTGAGAGATTTGGACGTGAAAGGGTACCAGTCTTGTCGGGGATTGGGAACCCTTCGCGAGAATGTCCAAAGTTTCAGCGGGATTTCCAAAATGTTGAGAGGATCACGAAACATGTCAACCTCGGTTTTGAGAATCTCTCCCGGAGTTTGAGAGATTTGGACGTGAAAGGGTACCAGTCTTGTCGGGGATTGGGAACCCTTCGCCAGAATGTCCAAAGTTTCAGCGGGATTTCCAAAATGTTGAGAGGAACTCGAAACATGTCAACCTCGGTTTTGAGAATCTCTCCCGGAGTTTGAGAGATTTGGACGTGAAAGAGTACCAGTCTTGTCGGGGATTGGGAACCCTTCGCGAGAATGTCCAAAGTTTCAGCGGGATTTCCAAAATGTTGAGAGGAACACGAAACATGTCAACCTTGGTTTTGAGAATCTCTCCCGGAGTTTGAGAGATTTGGACGTGAAAGGGTACCAGTCTTGTCGGGGATTGGGAACCCTTCGCAAGAATGTGCAAAGTTTCAGCGGGATTTCCAAAATGTTGAGAGGAACTCAAAACATGTCAACCTTGGTTTTGAGAATCTCTCCCGGAGTTTGAGAGATTTGGACGTGAAAGGGTACCAGTCTTGTCGGGGATTGGGAACCCTTCGCGAGAATGTCCAAAGTTTCAGCGGGATTTCCAAAATGTTGAGAGGAACTCGAAACATGTCAACCTCGGTTTTGAGAATCTCTCCCGGAGTTTGAGAGATTTGGACGTGAAAGAGTACCAGTCTTGTCGGGAATTGGGAACCCTTCGCGAGAATGTCCAAAGTTTCAGCGGGATTTCCAAAATGTTGAGAGGAACACGAAACATGTCAACCTTGGTTTTGAGAATCTCTCCCGGAGTTTGAGAGATTTGGACGTGAAAGGGTACCAGTCTTGTCGGGGATTGGGAACCCTTCGCGAGAATGTCCAAAGTTTCAGCGGGATTTCCAAAATGTTGAGAGGAACTCGAAACATGTCAACCTTGGTTTTGAGAATCTCTCCCGGAGTTTGAGAGATTTGGACGTGAAAGGGTACCAGTCTTGTCGGGCATTGGGAACCCTTCGCGAGAATGTGCAAAGTTTCAGCGGGATTTCCAAAATGTTGAGAGGAACTCGAAACATGTCAACCTCGGTTTTGAGAATCTCTCCCGGAGTTTGAGAGATTTGGACGTGAAAGAGTACCAGTCTTGTCGGGGATTGGGAACCCTTCGCGAGAATGTCCAAAGTTTCAGCGGGATTTCCAAAATGTTGAGAGGAACTCGAAACATGTCAACCTTGGTTTTGAGAATCTCTCCCGGAGTTTGAGAGATTTGGACGTGAAAGGGTACCAGTCTTGTCGGGGATTGGGAACCCTTCGCCAGAATGTCCAAAGTTTCAGCGGGATTTCCAAAATGTTGAGAGGAACTCGAAACATGTCAACCTTGGTTTTGAGAATCTCTCCCGGAGTTTGAGAGATTTGGACGTGAAAGGGTACCAGTCTTGTCGGGCATTGGGAACCCTTCGCGAGAATGTCCAAAGTTTCAGCGGGATTTCCAAAATGTTGAGAGGAACTCGAAACATGTCAACCTCGGTTTTGAGAATCTCTCCCGGAGTTTGAGAGATTTGGACGTGAAAGGGTACCAGTCTTGTCGGGGATTGGGAACCCTTCGCGAGACTGTCCAAAGTTTCAGCGGGATTTCCAAAATGTTGAGAGGAACTCGAAACATGTCAACCTTGGTTTTGAGAATCTCTCCCGGAGTTTGAGAGATTTGGACGTGAAAGGGTACCAGTCTTGTCGGGGATTGGGAACCCTTCGCGAGAATGTGCAAAGTTTCAGCGGGATTTCCAAAATGTTGAGAGGAACTTGAAACATGTCAACCTTGGTTTTGAGAATCTCTCCCGGAGTTTGAGAGATTTGGACGTGAAAGAGTACCAGTCTTGTCGGGGATTGGGAACCCTTCGCGAGAATGTCCAAAGTTTCAGCGGGATTTCCAAAATGTTGAGAGGAACACGAAACATGTCAACCTTGGTTTTGAGAATCTCTCCCGGAGTTTGAGAGATTTGGACGTGAAAGGGTACCAGTCTTGTCGGGGATTGGGAACCCTTCGCGAGAATGTCCAAAGTTTCAGCGGGATTTCCAAAATGTTGAGAGGAACACGAAACATGTCAACCTTGGTTTTGAGAATCTCTCCCGGAGTTTGAGAGATTTGGACGTGAAAGGGTACCAGTCTTGTCGGGGATTGGGAACCCTTCGCGAGAATGTCCAAAGTTTCAGCGGGATTTCCAAAATGTTGAGAGGAACTCGAAACATGTCAACCTTGGTTTTGAGAATCTCTCCCGGAGTTTGAGAGATTTGGACGTGAAAGGGTACCAGTCTTGTCGGGGATTGGGAACCCTTCGCAAGAATGTCCAAAGTTTCAGCGGGATTTCCAAAATGTTGAGAGGAACTCGAAACATGTCAACCTCGGTTTTGAGAATCTCTCCCGGAGTTTGAGAGATTTGGACGTGAAAGTGTACCAGTCTTGTCGGGGATTGGGAACCCTTCGCGAGAATGTCCAAAGTTTCAGCGGGATTTCCAAAATGTTGAGAGGAACTCGAAACATGTCAACCTTGGTTTTGAGAATCTCTCCCGGAGTTTGAGAGATTTGGACGTGAAAGGGTACCAGTCTTGTCGGGGATTGGGAACCCTTCGCGAGAATGTCCAAAGTTTCAGCGGGATTTCCAAAATGTTGAGAGGAACTCGAAACATGTCAACCTCGGTTTTGAGAATCTCTCCCGGAGTTTGAGAGATTTGGACGTGAAAGGGTACCAGTCTTGTCGGGGATTGGGAACCCTTCGCCAGAATGTCCAAAGTTTCAGCGGGATTTCCAAAATGTTGAGAGGAACTCGAATCATGTCAACCTTGGTTTTGAGAATCTCTCCCGGAGTTTGAGAGATTTGGACGTGAAAGAGTACCAGTCTTTTCGGGGATTGGGAACCCTTCGCGAGAATGTCCAAATTTTCAGCGGGATTTCCAAAATGTTGAGAGGAACACGAAACATGTCAACCTTGGTTTTGAGAATCTCTCCCGGAGTTTGAGAGATTTGGACGTGAAAGTGTACCAGTCTTGTCGAGGATTGGGAACCCTTCGCGAGAATGTGCAAAGTTTCAGCGGGATTTCCAAAATGTTGAAAGGAACTCGAAACATGTCAACCTCGGTTTTGAGAATCTCTCCCGGAGTTTGAGAGATTTGGACGTGAAAGAGTACCAGTCTTGTCGGGGATTGGGAACCCTTCGCGAGAATGTCCAAAGTTTCAGCGGGATTTCCAAAATGTTGAGAGGAACACGAAACATGTCAACCTTGGTTTTGAGAATCTCTCCCGGAGTTTGAGAGATTTGGACGTGAAAGGGTACCAGTCTTGTCGGGGATTGGGAACCCTTCGCGAGAATGTCCAAAGTTTCAGCGGGATTTCCAAAATGTTGAGAGGAACTCGAAACATGTCAACCTTGGTTTTGAGAATCTCTCCCGGAGTTTGAGAGATTTGGACGTGAAAGGGTACCAGTCTTGTCGGGGATTGGGAACCCTTCGCCAGAATGTCCAAAGTTTCAGCGGGATTTCCAAAATGTTGAGAGGAACTCGAAACATGTCAACCTTGGTTTTGAGAATCTCTCCCGGAGTTTGAGAGATTTGGACGTGAAAGGGTACCAGTCTTGTCGGGGATTGGGAACCCTTCGCCAGAATGTGCAAAGTTTCAGCGGGATTTCCAAAATGTTGAGAGGAACTCGAAACATGTCAACCTCGGTTTTGAGAATCTCTCCCGGAGTTTGAGAGATTTGGACGTGAAAGAGTACCAGTCTTGTCGGGGATTGGGAACCCTTCGCGAGAATGTCCAAAGTTTCAGCGGGATTTCCAAAATGTTGAAAGGAACTCGAAACATGTCAACCTCGGTTTTGAGAATCTCTCCCGGAGTTTGAGAGATTTGGACGTGAAAGGGTACCAGTCTTGTCGGGGATTGGGAACCCTTCGCGAGAATGTCCAAAGTTTCAGCGGGATTTCCAAAATGTTGAGAGGAACTCGAAACATGTCAACCTTGGTTTTGAGAATCTCTCCCGGAGTTTGAGAGATTTGGACGTGAAAGGGTACCAGTCTTGTCGGGGATTGGGAACCCTTCGCGAGAATGTCCAAAGTTTCAGCGGGATTTCCAAAATGTTGAGAGGAACTCGAAACATGTCAACCTCGGTTTTGAGAATCTCTCCCGGAGTTTGAGAGATTTGGACGTGAAAGAGTACCAGTCTTGTCGGGGATTGGGAACCCTTCGCGAGAATGTCCAAAGTTTCAGCGGGATTTCCAAAATGTTGAGAGGAACACGAAACATGTCAACCTTGGTTTTGAGAATCTCTCCCGGAGTTTGAGAGATTTGGACGTGAAAGGGTACCAGTCTTGTCGGGGATTGGGAACCCTTCGCGAGAATGTGCAAAGTTTCAGCGGGATTTCCAAAATGTTGAGAGGAACTCGAAACATGTCAACCTTGGTTTTGAGAATCTCTCCCGGAGTTTGAGAGATTTGGACGTGAAAGGGTACCAGTCTTGTCGGGGATTGAGAACCCTTCGCGAGAATGTGCAAAGTTTCAGCGGGATTTCCAAAATGTTGAGAGGAACTCGAAACATGTCAACCTCGGTTTTGAGAATCTCTCCCGGAGTTTGAGAGATTTGGACGTGAAAGAGTACCAGTCTTGTCGGGGATTGGGAACCCTTCGCGAGAATGTCCAAAGTTTCAGCGGGATTTCCAAAATGTTGAGAGGAACACGAAACATGTCAACCTTGGTTTTGAGAATCTCTCCCGGAGTTTGAGAGATTTGGACGTGAAAGGGTACCAGTCTTGTCGGGGATTGGGAACCCTTCGCCAGAATGTCCAAAGTTTCAGCGGGATTTCCAAAATGTTGAAAGGAACTCGAAACATGTCAACCTTGGTTTTGAGAATCTCTCCCGGAGTTTGAGAGATTTGGACGTGAAAGGGTACCAGTCTTGTTGGGGATTGGGAACCCTTTGCGAGAATGTGCAAAGTTTCAGCGGGATTTCCAAAATGTTGAGAGGAACTCGAAACATGTCAACCTTGGTTTTGAGAATCTCTCCCGGAGTTTGAGAGATTTGGACGTGAAAGAGTACCAGTCTTGTCGGGGATTGGGAACCCTTCGCGAGAATGTCCAAAGTTTCAGCGGGATTTCCAAAATGTTGAGAGGAACACGAAACATGTCAACCTTGGTTTTGAGAATCTCTCCCGGAGTTTGAGAGATTTGGACGTGAAAGTGTACCAGTCTTGTCGGGGATTGGGAACCTTTCGCCAGAATGTCCAAAGTTTCAGCGGGATTTCCAAAATGTTGAGAGGAACTCAAAACATGTCAACCTTGGTTTTGAGAATCTCTCCCGGAGTTTGAGAGATTTGGACGTGAAAGGGTACCAGTCTTGTCGGGGATTGGGAACCCTTCGCGAGAATGTCCAAAGTTTCAGCGGGATTTCCAAAATGTTGAGAGGAACTCGAAACATGTCAACCTCGGTTTTGAGAATCTCTCCCGGAGTTTGAGAGATTTGGACGTGAAAGGGTACCAGTCTTGTCGGGGATTGGGAACCCTTCGCGAGATTGTCCAAAGTTTCAGCGGGATTTCCAAAATGTTGAGAGGAACTCGAAACATGTCAACCTTGGTTTTGAGAATCTCTCCCGGAGTTTGAGAGATTTGGACGTTAAAGGGTACCAGTCTTGTCGGGGATTGGGAACCCTTCGCGAGAATGTCCAAAGTTTCAGCGGGATTTCCAAAATGTTGAGAGGAACACGAAACATGTCAACCTTGGTTTTGAGAATCTCTCCCGGAGTTTGAGAGATTTGGACGTGAAAGGGTACCAGTCTTGTCGGGGATTGGGAACCCTTCGCCAGAATGTCCAAAGTTTCAGCGGGATTTCCAAAATGTTGAAAGGAACTCGAAACATGTCAACCTTGGTTTTGAGAATCTCTCCCGGAGTTTGAGAGATTTGGACGTGAAAGGGTACCAGTCTTGTTGGGGATTGGGAACCCTTTGCGAGAATGTGCAAAGTTTCAGCGGGATTTCCAAAATGTTGAGAGGAACTCGAAACATGTCAACCTTGGTTTTGAGAATCTCTCCCGGAGTTTGAGAGATTTGGACGTGAAAGAGTACCAGTCTTGTCGGGGATTGGGAACCCTTCGCGAGAATGTCCAAAGTTTCAGCGGGATTTCCAAAATGTTGAGAGGAACACAAAACATGTCAACCTTGGTTTTGAGAATCTCTCCCGGAGTTTGAGAGATTTGGACGTGAAAGGGTACCAGTCTTGTCGGGGATTGGGAACCCTTCGCGAGAATGTCCAAAGTTTCAGCGGGATTTCCAAAATGTTGAGAGGAACTCGAAACATGTCAACCTCGGTTTTGAGAATCTCTCCCGGAGTTTGAGAGATTTGGACGTGAAAGGGTACCAGTCTTGTCGGGGATTGGGAACCCTTCGCGAGATTGTCCAAAGTTTCAGCGGGATTTCCAAAATGTTGAGAGGAACTCGAAACATGTCAACCTTGGTTTTGAGAATCTCTCCCGGAGTTTGAGAGATTTGGACGTTAAAGGGTACCAGTCTTGTCGGGGATTGGGAACCCTTCGCAAGAATGTCCAAAGTTTCAGTGGGATTTCCAAAATGTTGAGAGGAACTCGAAACATGTCAACCTCGGTTTTGAGAATCTCTCCCGGAGTTTGAGAGATTTGGACGTGAAAGGGTACCAGTCTTGTCGGGGATTGGGAACCCTTCGCGAGAATGTCCAAAGTTTCAGCGGGATTTCCAAAATGTTGAGAGGAACTCGAAACATGTCAACCTTGGTTTTGAGAATCTCTCCCGGAGTTTGAGAGATTTGGACGTGAAAGGGTACCAGTCTTGTCGGGGATTGGGAACCCTTCGCGAGAATGTCCAAAGTTTCAGCGGGATTTCCAAAATGTTGAGAGGAACTCGAAACATGTCAACCTCGGTTTTGAGAATCTCTCCCGGAGTTTGAGAGATTTGGACGTGAAAGGGTACCAGTCTTGTCGGGGATTGGGAACCCTTCGCCAGAATGTCCAAAGTTTCAGCGGGATTTCCAAAATGTTGAGAGGAACTCGAATCATGTCAACCTTGGTTTTGAGAATCTCTCCCGGAGTTTGAGAGATTTGGACGTGAAAGAGTACCAGTCTTTTCGGGGATTGGGAACCCTTCGCGAGAATGTCCAAATTTTCAGCGGGATTTCCAAAATGTTGAGAGGAACACGAAACATGTCAACCTTGGTTTTGAGAATCTCTCCCGGAGTTTGAGAGATTTGGACGTGAAAGTGTACCAGTCTTGTCGAGGATTGGGAACCCTTCGCGAGAATGTGCAAAGTTTCAGCGGGATTTCCAAAATGTTGAAAGGAACTCGAAACATGTCAACCTCGGTTTTGAGAATCTCTCCCGGAGTTTGAGAGATTTGGACGTGAAAGAGTACCAGTCTTGTCGGGGATTGGGAACCCTTCGCGAGAATGTCCAAAGTTTCAGCGGGATTTCCAAAATGTTGAGAGGAACACGAAACATGTCAACCTTGGTTTTGAGAATCTCTCCCGGAGTTTGAGAGATTTGGACGTGAAAGGGTACCAGTCTTGTCGGGGATTGGGAACCCTTCGCGAGAATGTCCAAAGTTTCAGCGGGATTTCCAAAATGTTGAGAGGAACTCGAAACATGTCAACCTTGGTTTTGAGAATCTCTCCCGGAGTTTGAGAGATTTGGACGTGAAAGGGTACCAGTCTTGTCGGGGATTGGGAACCCTTCGCCAGAATGTCCAAAGTTTCAGCGGGATTTCCAAAATGTTGAGAGGAACTCGAAACATGTCAACCTTGGTTTTGAGAATCTCTCCCGGAGTTTGAGAGATTTGGACGTGAAAGGGTACCAGTCTTGTCGGGGATTGGGAACCCTTCGCCAGAATGTGCAAAGTTTCAGCGGGATTTCCAAAATGTTGAGAGGAACTCGAAACATGTCAACCTCGGTTTTGAGAATCTCTCCCGGAGTTTGAGAGATTTGGACGTGAAAGAGTACCAGTCTTGTCGGGGATTGGGAACCCTTCGCGAGAATGTCCAAAGTTTCAGCGGGATTTCCAAAATGTTGAAAGGAACTCGAAACATGTCAACCTCGGTTTTGAGAATCTCTCCCGGAGTTTGAGAGATTTGGACGTGAAAGGGTACCAGTCTTGTCGGGGATTGGGAACCCTTCGCGAGAATGTCCAAAGTTTCAGCGGGATTTCCAAAATGTTGAGAGGAACTCGAAACATGTCAACCTTGGTTTTGAGAATCTCTCCCGGAGTTTGAGAGATTTGGACGTGAAAGGGTACCAGTCTTGTCGGGGATTGGGAACCCTTCGCGAGAATGTCCAAAGTTTCAGCGGGATTTCCAAAATGTTGAGAGGAACTCGAAACATGTCAACCTCGGTTTTGAGAATCTCTCCCGGAGTTTGAGAGATTTGGACGTGAAAGAGTACCAGTCTTGTCGGGGATTGGGAACCCTTCGCGAGAATGTCCAAAGTTTCAGCGGGATTTCCAAAATGTTGAGAGGAACACGAAACATGTCAACCTTGGTTTTGAGAATCTCTCCCGGAGTTTGAGAGATTTGGACGTGAAAGGGTACCAGTCTTGTCGGGGATTGGGAACCCTTCGCGAGAATGTGCAAAGTTTCAGCGGGATTTCCAAAATGTTGAGAGGAACTCGAAACATGTCAACCTTGGTTTTGAGAATCTCTCCCGGAGTTTGAGAGATTTGGACGTGAAAGGGTACCAGTCTTGTCGGGGATTGAGAACCCTTCGCGAGAATGTGCAAAGTTTCAGCGGGATTTCCAAAATGTTGAGAGGAACTCGAAACATGTCAACCTCGGTTTTGAGAATCTCTCCCGGAGTTTGAGAGATTTGGACGTGAAAGAGTACCAGTCTTGTCGGGGATTGGGAACCCTTCGCGAGAATGTCCAAAGTTTCAGCGGGATTTCCAAAATGTTGAGAGGAACACGAAACATGTCAACCTTGGTTTTGAGAATCTCTCCCGGAGTTTGAGAGATTTGGACGTGAAAGGGTACCAGTCTTGTCGGGGATTGGGAACCCTTCGCCAGAATGTCCAAAGTTTCAGCGGGATTTCCAAAATGTTGAAAGGAACTCGAAACATGTCAACCTTGGTTTTGAGAATCTCTCCCGGAGTTTGAGAGATTTGGACGTGAAAGGGTACCAGTCTTGTTGGGGATTGGGAACCCTTTGCGAGAATGTGCAAAGTTTCAGCGGGATTTCCAAAATGTTGAGAGGAACTCGAAACATGTCAACCTTGGTTTTGAGAATCTCTCCCGGAGTTTGAGAGATTTGGACGTGAAAGAGTACCAGTCTTGTCGGGGATTGGGAACCCTTCGCGAGAATGTCCAAAGTTTCAGCGGGATTTCCAAAATGTTGAGAGGAACACGAAACATGTCAACCTTGGTTTTGAGAATCTCTCCCGGAGTTTGAGAGATTTGGACGTGAAAGTGTACCAGTCTTGTCGGGGATTGGGAACCTTTCGCCAGAATGTCCAAAGTTTCAGCGGGATTTCCAAAATGTTGAGAGGAACTCAAAACATGTCAACCTTGGTTTTGAGAATCTCTCCCGGAGTTTGAGAGATTTGGACGTGAAAGGGTACCAGTCTTGTCGGGGATTGGGAACCCTTCGCGAGAATGTCCAAAGTTTCAGCGGGATTTCCAAAATGTTGAGAGGAACTCGAAACATGTCAACCTCGGTTTTGAGAATCTCTCCCGGAGTTTGAGAGATTTGGACGTGAAAGGGTACCAGTCTTGTCGGGGATTGGGAACCCTTCGCGAGATTGTCCAAAGTTTCAGCGGGATTTCCAAAATGTTGAGAGGAACTCGAAACATGTCAACCTTGGTTTTGAGAATCTCTCCCGGAGTTTGAGAGATTTGGACGTTAAAGGGTACCAGTCTTGTCGGGGATTGGGAACCCTTCGCAAGAATGTCCAAAGTTTCAGTGGGATTTCCAAAATGTTGAGAGGAACTCGAAACATGTCAACCTCGGTTTTGAGAATCTCTCCCGGAGTTTGAGAGATTTGGACGTGAAAGGGTACCAGTCTTTTCGGGGATTGGGAACCCTTCGCGAGAATGTCCAAAGTTTCAGCGGGATTTCCAAAATGTTGAGAGGAACTCGAAACATGTCAACCTTGGTTTTGAGAATCTCTCCCGGAGTTTGAGAGATTTGGACGTGAAAGGGTACCAGTCTTGTCGGGGATTGGGAACCCTTCGCCAGAATGTCCAAAGTTTCAGCGGGATTTCCAAAATGTTGAGAGGAACACGAAACATGTCAACCTTGGTTTTGAGAATCTCTCCCGGAGTTTGAGATATTTGGACGTGAAAGGGTACCAGTCTTGTCGGGGATTGGGAACCCTTCGCGAGAATGTCCAAAGTTTCAGCGGGATTTCCAAAATGTTGAGAGGAACTCGAAACATGTCAACCTTGGTTTTGAGAATCTCTCCCGGAGTTTGAGAGATTTGGACGTGAAAGGGTACCAGTCTTGTCGGGGATTGGGAACCCTTCGCGAGAATGTCCAAAGTTTCAGCGGGATTTCCAAAATGTTGAGAGGAACTCGAAACATGTCAACCTCGGTTTTGAGAATCTCTCCCGGAGTTTGAGAGATTTGGACGTAAAAGGGTACCAGTCTTGTCGGGGATTGGGAACCCTTCGCCAGAATGTCCAAAGTTTCAGCGGGATTTCCAAAATGTTGAGAGGAACTCGAAACATGTCAACCTTGGTTTTGAGAATCTCTCCCGGAGTTTGAGAGATTTGGACGTGAAAGGGTACCAGTCTTGTCGGGGATTGGGAACCCTTCGCGAGAATGTCCAAAGTTTCAGCGGGATTTCCAAAATGTTGAGAGGAACTCGAATCATGTCAACCTTGGTTTTGAGAATCTCTCCCAGAGTTTGAGAGATTTGGACGTGAAAGGGTACCAGTCTTGTCGGGGATTGGGAACCCTTCGCGAGAATGTCCCAAGTTTCAGCGGGATTTCCAAAATGTTGATAGGAACTCAAAACATGTCAACCTTGGTTTTGAGAATCTCTCCCGGAGTTTGAGAGATTTGGACGTGAAAGGGTACCAGTCTTGTCGGGGATTGGGAACCCTTCGCGAGAATGTCCAAAGTTTCAGCGGGATTTCCAAAATGTTGAGAGGAACTCGAAACATGTCAACCTCGGTTTTGAGAATCTCTCCCGGAGTTTGAGAGATTTGGACGTGAAAGGGTACCAGTCTTGTCGGGGATTGGGAACCCTTCGCGAGAATGTCCAAAGTTTCAGCAGGATTTCCAAAATGTTGAGAGGAACTCGAAACATGTCAACCTCGGTTTTGAGAATCTCTCCCGGAGTTTGAGAGATTTGGACGTGAAAGGGTACCAGTCTTGTCGGGGATTGGGAACCCTTCACGAGAATGTCCAAAGTTTCAGCGGGATTTCCAAAATGTTGAGAGGAACACGAAACATGTCAACCTGGGTTTTGAGAATCTCTCCCAGAGTTTGAGAGATTTGGACGTGAAAGGGTACCAGTCTTGTCGGGGATTGGGAACCCTTCGCAAGAATGTCCAAAGTTTCAGCGGGATTTCCAAAATGTTGAGAGGAACTCGAAACATGTCAACCTCGGTTTTGAGAATCTCTCCCGGAGTTTGAGAGATTTGGACGTGAAAGGGTACCAGTCTTGTCGGGGATTGGGAACCCTTCGCCAGAATGTCCAAAGTTTCAGCGGGATTTCCAAAATGTTGAGAGGAACTCGAAACATGTCAACCTCGGTTTTGAGAATCTCTCCCGGAGTTTGAGAGATTTGGACGTGAAAGGGTACCAGTCTTGTCGGGGATTGGGAACCCTTCGCGAGAATGTCCAAAGTTTCAGCGGGATTTCCAAAATGTTGAGAGGAACACGAAACATGTCAACCTTGGTTTTGAGAATCTGTCCCGGAGTTTGAGAGATTTGGACGTGAAAGGGTACCAGTCTTGTCGGGGATTGGGAACCCTTCGCGAGAATGTCCAAAGTTTCAGCGGGATTTCCAAAATGTTGAGAGGAACTCGAAACATGTCAACCTTGGTTTTGAGAATCTCTCCCGGAGTTTGAGAGATTTGGACGTGAAAGGGTACCAGTCTTGTCGGGGATTGGGAACCCTTCGCGAGAAAGTCCAAAGTTTCAGCGGGATTTCCAAAATGTTGACAGGAACTCGAAACATGTCAACCTCGGTTTTGAGAATCTCTCCCGGAGTTTGAGAGATTTGGACGTGAAAGGGTACCAGTCTTGTCGGGGATTGGGAACCCTTCGCGAGAATGTCCAAAGTTTCAGCGGGATTTCCAAAATGTTGAGAGGAACTCGAAACATGTCAACCTTGGTTTTGAGAATCTCTCCCGGAGTTTGAGAGATTTGGACGTGAAAGGGTACCAGTCTTGTCGGGGATTGGGAACCCTTCGCGAGAATGTCCAAAGTTTCAGCGGGATTTCCAAAATGTTGACAGGAACTCGAAACATGTCAACCTCGGTTTTGAGAATCTCTCCCGGAGTTTGAGAGATTTGGACGTGAAAGGGTACCAGTCTTGTCGGGGATTGGGAACCCTTCGCGAGAATGTGCAAAGTTTCAGCGGGATTTCCAAAATGTTGAGAGGAACTCGAAACATGTCAACCTCGGTTTTGAGAATCTCTCCCGGAGTTTGAGAGATTTGGACGTGAAAGAGTACCAGTCTTGTCGGGGATTGGGAACCCTTCGTGAGAATGTCCAAAGTTTCAGCGGGATTTCCAAAATGTTGAGAGGAACTCGAAACATGTCAACCTTGGTTTTGAGAATCTCTCCCGGAGTTTGAGAGATTTGGACGTGAAAGGGTACCAGTCTTGTAGGGGATTGGGAACCCTTCACGAGAATGTCCAAAGTTTCAGCGGGATTTCCAAAATGTTGACAGGAACTCGAAACATGTCAACCTCGGTTTTGAGAATCTCTCCCGGAGTTTGAGAGATTTGGACGTGAAAGGGTACCAGTCTTGTAGGGGATTGGGAACCCTTCACGAGAATGTCCAAAGTTTCAGCGGGATTTCCAAAATGTTGAGAGGAAGACGAAACATGTCAACCTTGGTTTTGAGAATCTCTCCTGGAGTTTGAGAGATTTGGACGTGAAAGGGTACCAGTCTTGTCGGGGATTGGGAACCCTTCGCGAGAATGTCCAAAGTTTCAGCGGGATTTCCAAAATGTTGAGAGGAACTCGAAACATGTCAACCTTGGTTTTGAGAATCTCTCCCGGAGTTTGAGAGATTTGGACGTGAAAGGGTACCAGTCTTGTCGGGGATTGGGAACCCTTCACCACAATGTCCAAAGTTTCAGCGGGATTTCCAAAATGTTGAAAGGAACTCGAAACATGTCAACCTTGGTTTTGAGAATCTCTCCCGGAGTTTGAGAGATTTGGACGTGAAAGGGTACCAGTCTTGTCGGGGATTGGGAACCCTTCGCGAGAATGTGCAAAGTTTCAGCGGGATTTCCAAAATGTTGAAAGGAACTCGAAACATGTCAACCTCGGTTTTGAGAATCTCTCCCGGAGTTTGAGAGATTTGGACGTGAAAGAGTACCAGTCTTGTCGGGGATTGGGAACCCTTCGCGAGAATGTCCAAAGTTTCAGCGGGATTTCCAAAATGTTGAGAGGAACACGGAACATGTGAACCTTGGTGTGGAGAATCTCTCCCGGAGTTTGAGAGATTTAGACGTGAAAGGGTACCAGTCTTGTCGGGGATTGGGAACCCTTCGCGAGAATGTCCAAAGTTTCAGCGGGATTTCCAAAATGTTGAAAGGAACTCGAAACATGTCAACCTCGGTTTTGAGAATCTCTCCCGGAGTTTGAGAGATTTGGACGTGAAAGGGTACCAGTCTTGTCGGGGATTGGGAACCCTTCGCCAGAATGTCCAAAGTTTCAGCGGGATTTCCAAAATGTTGAGAGAAACACGAAACATGTCAACCTTGGTTTTGAGAATCTCTCCCGGAGTTTGAGAGATTTGGACGTGAAAGGGTACCAGTCTTGTCGGGGATTGGGAACCCTTCACCACAATGTCCAAAGTTTCAGCGGGATTTCCAAAATGTTGAAAGGAACTCGAAACATGTGAACCTTGGTTTTGAGAATCTCTCCCGGAGTTTGAGAGATTTGGACGTGAAAGGGTACCAGTCTTGTCGGGGATTGGGAACCCTTCGCCAGAATGTCCAAAGTTTCAGCGGGATTTCCAAAATGTTGAGAGGAACTCGAAACATGTCAACCTCGGTTTTGAGAATCTCTCCCGGAGTTTGAGAGATTTGGACGTGAAAGAGTACCAGTCTTGTCGGGGATTGGGAACCCTTCGCGAGAATGTCCAAAGTTTCAGCGGGATTTCCAAAATGTTGAGAGGAACACGGAACATGTGAACCTTGGTGTGGAGAATCTCTCCCGGAGTTTGAGAGATTTGGACGTGAAAGGGTACCAGTCTTGTCGGGGATTGGGAACCCTTCGCGAGAATGTCCAAAGTTTCAGCGGGATTTCCAAAATGTTGAAAGGAACTCGAAACATGTCAACCTCGGTTTTGAGAATCTCTCCCGGAGTTTGAGAGATTTGGACGTGAAAGGGTACCAGTCTTGTCGGGGATTGGGAACCCTTCGCCAGAATGTCCAAAGTTTCAGCGGGATTTCCAAAATGTTGACAGGAACTCGAAACATGTCAACCTCGGTTTTGAGAATCTCTCCCGGAGTTTGAGAGATTTGGACGTGAAAGGGTACCAGTCTTGTCGGGGATTGGGAACCCTTCGCGAGAATGTCCAAAGTTTCAGCGGGATTTCCAAAATGTTGAGAGGAACTCGAAACATGTCAACCTCGGTTTTGAGAATCTCTCCCGGAGTTTGAGAGATTTGGACGTGAAAGAGTACCAGTCTTGTCGGGGATTGGGAACCCTTCGCGAGAATGTCCAAAGTTTCAGCGGGATTTCCAAAATGTTGAGAGGAACACGAAACATGTCAACCTCGGTTTTGAGAATCTCTCCCGGAGTTTGAGAGATTTGGACGTGAAAGGGTACCAGTCTTGTCGGGGATTGGGAACCCTTCGCGAGAATGTCCAAAGTTTCAGCGGGATTTCCAAAATGTTGACAGGAACTCGAAACATGTCAACCTCGGTTTTGAGAATCTCTCCCGGAGTTTGAGAGATTTGGACGTGAAAGGGTACCAGTTATGTCGGGGATTGGGAACCCTTCGCGAGAATGTCCAAAGTTTCAGCGGGATTTCCAAAATGTTGAGAGGAACTCGAAACATGTCAACCTCGGTTTTGAGAATCTCTCCCGGAGTTTGAGAGATTTGGACGTGAAAGAGTACCAGTCTTGTCGGGGATTGGGAACCCTTCGCGAGAATGTCCAAAGTTTCAGCGGGATTTCCAAAATGTTGAGAGGAACACGAAACATGTCAACCTTGGTTTTGAGAATCTCTCCCGGAGTTTGAGAGATTTGGACGTGAAAGGGTACCAGTCTTGTCGGGGATTGGGAACCCTTCGCGACAATGTCCAAAGTTTCAGCGGGATTTCCAAAATGTTGAGAGGAACTCGAAACATGTCAACCTTGGTTTTGAGAATCTCTCCCGGAGTTTGAGAGATTTGGACGTGAAAGGGTACCAGTCTTGTAGGGGATTGGGAACCCTTCACGAGAATGTCCAAAGTTTCAGCGGGATTTCCAAAATGTTGAAAGGAACTCGAAACATGTCAACCTCGGTTTTGAGAATCTCTCCCGGAGTTTGAGAGATTTGGACGTGAAAGGGTACCAGTCTTGTAGGGGATTGGGAACCCTTCACGAGAATGTCCAAAGTTTCAGCGGGATTTCCAAAATGTTGAGAGGAAGACGAAACATGTCAACCTTGGTTTTGAGAATCTCTCCCGGAGTTTGAGAGATTTGGACGTGAAAGGGTACCAGTCTTGTCGGGGATTGGGAACCCTTCGCGAGAATGTCCAAAGTTTCAGCGGGATTTCCAAAATGTTGAGAGGAACTCGAAACATGTCAACCTTGGTTTTGAGAATCTCTCCCGGAGTTTGAGAGATTTGGACGTGAAAGGGTACCAGTCTTGTCGGGGATTGGGAACCCTTCACCACAATGTCCAAAGTTTCAGCGGGATTTCCAAAATGTTGAAAGGAACTCGAAACATGTGAACCTTGGTTTTGAGAATCTCTCCCGGAGTTTGAGAGATTTGGACGTGAAAGGGTACCAGTCTTGTCGGGGATTGGGAACCCTTCGCGAGAATGTCCAAAGTTTCAGCGGGATTTCCAAAATGTTGAAAGGAACTCGAAACATGTCAACCTCGGTTTTGAGAATCTCTCCCGGAGTTTGAGAGATTTGGACGTGAAAGAGTACCAGTCTTGTCGGGGATTGGGAACCCTTCGCGAGAATGTCCAAAGTTTCAGCGGGATTTCCAAAATGTTGAGAGGAACACGGAACATGTGAACCTTGGTGTGGAGAATCTCTCCCGGAGTTTGAGAGATTTGGACGTGAAAGGGTACCAGTCTTGTCGGGGATTGGGAACCCTTCGCCAGAATGTCCAAAGTTTCAGCGGGATTTCCAAAATGTTGAAAGGAACTCGAAACATGTCAACCTCGGTTTTGAGAATCTCTCCCGGAGTTTGAGAGATTTGGACGTGAAAGGGTACCAGTCTTGTCGGGGATTGGGAACCCTTCGCCAGAATGTCCAAAGTTTCAGCGGGATTTCCAAAATGTTGACAGGAACTCGAAACATGTCAACCTCGGTTTTGAGAATCTCTCCCGGAGTTTGAGAGATTTGGACGTGAAAGGGTACCAGTCTTGTCGGGGATTGGGAACCCTTCACGAGAATGTCCAAAGTTTCAGCGGGATTTCCAAAATGTTGAGAGGAACTCGAAACATGTCAACCTCGGTTTTGAGAATCTCTCCCGGAGTTTGAGAGATTTGGACGTGAAAGAGTACCAGTCTTGTCGGGGATTGGGAACCCTTCGCGAGAATGTCCAAAGTTTCAGCGGGATTTCCAAAATGTTGAGAGGAACACGAAACATGTCAACCTCGGTTTTGAGAATCTCTCCCGGAGTTTGAGAGATTTGGACGTGAAAGGGTACCAGTCTTGTCGGGGATTGGGAACCCTTCGCGAGAATGTCCAAAGTTTCAGCGGGATTTCCAAAATGTTGAGAGGAACTCGAAACATGTCAACCTTGGTTTTGAGAATCTCTCCCGGAGTTTGAGAGATTTGGACGTGAAAGGGTACCAGTCTTGTCGGGGATTGGGAACCCTTCGCGAGAATGTCCAAAGTTTCAGCGGGATTTCCAAAATGTTGAGAGGAACTCGAAACATGTCAACCTCGGTTTTGAGAATCTCTCCCGGAGTTTGAGAGATTTGGACGTGAAAGAGTACCAGTCTTGTCGGGGATTGGGAACCCTTCGCGAGAATGTCCAAAGTTTCAGCGGGATTTCCAAAATGTTGAGAGGAACACGAAACATGTCAACCTTGGTTTTGAGAATCTCTCCCGGAGTTTGAGAGATTTGGACGTGAAAGGGTACCAGTCTTGTCGGGGATTGGGAACCCTTCACCAGAATGTCCAAAGTTTCAGCGGGATTTCCAAAATGTTGAGAGGAACTCAAAACATGTCAACCTTGGTTTTGAGAATCTCTCCCGGAGTTTGAGAGATTTGGACGTGAAAGGGTACCAGTCTTGTCGGGGATTGGGAACCCTTCGCGAGAATGTCCAAAGTTTCAGCGGGATTTCCAAAATGTTGACAGGAACTCGAAACATGTCAACCTCGGTTTTGAGAATCTCTCCCGGAGTTTGAGAGATTTGGACGTGAAAGGGTACCAGTCTTGTCGGGGATTGGGAACCCTTCGCGAGAATGTCCAAAGTTTCAGCGGGATTTCCAAAATGTTGAGAGGAACTCGAAACATGTCAACCTCGGTTTTGAGAATCTCTCCCGGAGTTTGAGAGATTTGGACGTGAAAGAGTACCAGTCTTGTCGGGGATTGGGAACCCTTCGCGAGAATGTCCAAAGTTTCAGCGGGATTTCCAAAATGTTGAGAGGAACACGAAACATGTCAACCTCGGTTTTGAGAATCTCTCCCGGAGTTTGAGAGATTTGGACGTGAAAGGGTACCAGTCTTGTCGGGGATTGGGAACCCTTCGCGAGAATGTCCAAAGTTTCAGCGGGATTTCCAAAATGTTGAGAGGAACTCGAAACATGTCAACCTTGGTTTTGAGAATCTCTCCCGGAGTTTGAGAGATTTGGACGTGAAAGGGTACCAGTCTTGTCGGGGATTGGGAACCCTTCGCGAGAATGTCCAAAGTTTCAGCGGGATTTCCAAAATGTTGAGAGGAACTCGAAACATGTCAACCTCGGTTTTGAGAATCTCTCCCGGAGTTTGAGAGATTTGGACGTGAAAGGGTACCAGTCTTGTCGGGGATTGGGAACCCTTCGCGAGAATGTCCAAAGTTTCAGCGGGATTTCCAAAATGTTGAGAGGAACACGAAACATGTCAACCTCGGTTTTGAGAATCTCTCCCGGAGTTTGAGAGATTTGGACGTGAAAGGGTACCAGTCTTGTCGGGGATTGGGAACCCTTCGCGAGAATGTCCAAAGTTTCAGCGGGATTTCCAAAATGTTGAGAGGAACTCGAAACATGTCAACCTTGGTTTTGAGAATCTCTCCCGGAGTTTGAGAGATTTGGACGTGAAAGGGTACCAGTCTTGTCGGGGATTGGGAACCCTTCGCGAGAATGTCCAAAGTTTCAGCGGGATTTCCAAAATGTTGAGAGGAACTCGAAACATGTCAACCTCGGTTTTGAGAATCTCTCCCGGAGTTTGAGAGATTTGGACGTGAAAGGGTACCAGTCTTGTCGGGGATTGGGAACCCTTCGCGAGAATGTCCAAAGTTTCAGCGGGATTTCCAAAATGTTGAGAGGAACACGAAACATGTCAACCTTGGTTTTGAGAATCTCTCCCGGAGTTTGAGAGATTTGGACGTGAAAGGGTACCAGTCTTGTCGGGGATTGGGAACCCTTCACGAGAATGTCCAAAGTTTCAGCGGGATTTCCAAAATGTTGAGAGGAACTCAAAACATGTCAACCTTGGTTTTGAGAATCTCTCCCGGACTTTGAGAGATTTGGACGTGAAAGGGTACCAGTCTTGTCGGGGATTGGGAACCCTTCGCCAGAATGTCCAAAGTTTCAGCGGGATTTCCAAAATGTTGACAGGAACTCGAAACATGTCAACCTCGGTTTTGAGAATCTCTCCCGGAGTTTGAGAGATTTGGACGTGAAAGGGTACCAGTCTTGTCGGGGATTGGGAACCCTTCGCCAGAATGTCCAAAGTTTCAGCGGGATTTCCAAAATGTTGAGAGGAACTCGAAACATGTCAACCTCGGTTTTGAGAATCTCTCCCGGAGTTTGAGAGATTTGGACGTGAAAGAGTACCAGTCTTGTCGGGGATTGGGAACCCTTCGCGAGAATGTCCAAATTTTCAGCGGGATTTCCAAAATGTTGAGAGGAACACGAAACATGTCAACCTCGGTTTTGAGAATCTCTCCCGGAGTTTGAGAGATTTGGACGTGAAAGGGTACCAGTCTTGTCGGGGATTGGGAACCCTTCGCGAGAATGTCCAAAGTTTCAGCGGGATTTCCAAAATGTTGAGAGGAACTCGAAACATGTCAACCTTGGTTTTGAGAATCTCTCCCGGAGTTTGAGAGATTTGGACGTGAAAGGGTACCAGTCTTGTCGGGGATTGGGAACCCTTCGCGAGAATGTCCAAAGTTTCAGCGGGATTTCCAAAATGTTGAGAGGAACTCAAAACATGTCAACCTCGGTTTTGAGAATCTCTCCCGGAGTTTGAGAGATTTGGACGTGAAAGAGTACCAGTCTTGTCGGGGATTGGGAACCCTTCGCGAGAATGTCCAAAGTTTCAGCGGGATTTCCAAAATGTTGAGAGGAACACGAAACATGTCAACCTTGGTTTTGAGAATCTCTCCCGGAGTTTGAGAGATTTGGACGTGAAAGGGTACCAGTCTTGTCGGGGATTGGGAACCCTTCACCAGAATGTCCAAAGTTTCAGCGGGATTTCCAAAATGTTGAGAGGAACTCAAAACATGTCAACCTTGGTTTTGAGAATCTCTCCCGGAGTTTGAGAGATTTGGACGTGAAAGGGTACCAGTCTTGTCGGGGATTGGGAACCCTTCGCGAGAATGTCCAAAGTTTCAGCGGGATTTCCAAAATGTTGACAGGAACTCGAAACATGTCAACCTCGGTTTTGAGAATCTCTCCCGGAGTTTGAGAGATTTGGACGTGAAAGGGTACCAGTCTTGTCGGGGATTGGGAACCCTTCGCGAGAATGTCCAAAGTTTCAGCAGGATTTCCAAAATGTTGAGAGGAACTCGAAACATGTCAACCTTGGTTTTGAGAATCTCTCCCGGAGTTTGAGAGATTTGGACGTGAAAGGGTACCAGTCTTGTCGGGGATTGGGAACCCTTCGCGAGAATGTCCAAAGTTTCAGCGGGATTTCCAAAATGTTGAGAGGAACTCGAAACATGTCAACCTCGGTTTTGAGAATCTCTCCCGGAGTTTGAGAGATTTGGACGTGAAAGGGTACCAGTCTTGTCGGGGATTGGGAACCCTTCGCGAGAATGTCCAAAGTTTCAGCGGGATTTCCAAAATGTTGAGAGGAACTCGAAACATGTCAACCTTGGTTTTGAGAATCTCTCCCGGAGTTTGAGAGATTTGGACGTGAAAGGGTACCAGTCTTGTCGGGGATTGGGAACCCTTCGCGAGAATGTCCAAAGTTTCAGCGGGATTTCCAAAATGTTGACAGGAACTCGAAACATGTCAACCTCGGTTTTGAGAATCTCTCCCGGAGTTTGAGAGATTTGGACGTGAAAGGGTACCAGTCTTGTTGGGGATTGGGAACCCTTCGCGAGAATGTCCAAAGTTTCAGCGGGATTTCCAAAATGTTGAGAGGAACTCGAAACATGTCAACCTCGGTTTTGAGAATCTCTCCCGGAGTTTGAGAGATTTGGACGTGAAAGGGTACCAGTCTTGTCGGGGATTGGGAACCCTTCGCGAGAATGTGCAAAGTTTCAGCGGGATTTCCAAAATGTTGAGAGGAACTCAAAACATGTCAACCTCGGTTTTGAGAATCTCTCCCGGAGTTTGAGAGATTTGGACGTGAAAGAGTACCAGTCTTGTCGGGGATTGGGAACCCTTCGTGAGAATGTCCAAAGTTTCAGCGGGATTTCCAAAATGTTGAGAGGAACTCGAAACATGTCAACCTTGGTTTTGAGAATCTCTCCCGGAGTTTGAGAGATTTGGACGTGAAAGGGTACCAGTCTTGTCGGGGATTGGGAACCCTTCGCGACAATGTCCAAAGTTTCAGCGGGATTTCCAAAATGTTGAGAGGAACTCGAAACATGTCAACCTTGGTTTTGAGAATCTCTCCCGGAGTTTGAGAGATTTGGACGTGAAAGGGTACCAGTCTTGTAGGGGATTGGGAACCCTTCACGAGAATGTCCAAAGTTTCAGCGGGATTTCCAAAATGTTGACAGGAACTCGAAACATGTCAACCTCGGTTTTGAGAATCTCTCCCGGAGTTTGAGAGATTTGGACGTGAAAGGGTACCAGTCTTGTAGGGGATTGGGAACCCTTCACGAGAATGTCCAAAGTTTCAGCGGGATTTCCAAAATGTTGAGAGGAAGACGAAACATGTCAACCTTGGTTTTGAGAATCTCTCCTGGAGTTTGAGAGATTTGGACGTGAAAGGGTACCAGTCTTGTCGGGGATTGGGAACCCTTCGCGAGAATGTCCAAAGTTTCAGCGGGATTTCCAAAATGTTGAGAGGAACTCGAAACATGTCAACCTTGGTTTTGAGAATCTCTCCCGGAGTTTGAGAGATTTGGACGTGAAAGGGTACCAGTCTTGTCGGGGATTGGGAACCCTTCGCGAGAATGTCCAAAGTTTCAGCGGGATTTCCAAAATGTTGAGAGGAACTCGAAACATGTCAACCTCGGTTTTGAGAATCTCTCCCAGAGATTGAGAGATTTGGACGTGAAAGGGTACCAGTCTTGTCGGGGATTGGGAACCCTTCACCACAATGTCCAAAGTTTCAGCGGGATGTCCAAAATGTTGAAAGGAACTCGAAACATGTGAACCTTGGTTTTGAGAATCTCTCCCGGAGTTTGAGAGATTTGGACGTGAAAGGGTACCAGTCTTGTCGGGGATTGGGAACCCTTCGCGAGAATGTCCAAAGTTTCAGCGGGATTTCCAAAATGTTGACAGGAACTCGAAACATGTCAACCTTGGTTTTGAGAATCTCTCCCGGAGTTTGAGAGATTTGGACGTGAAAGGGTACCAGTCTTGTCGGGGATTGGGAACCCTTCGCGAGAATGTGCAAAGTTTCAGCGGGATTTCCAAAATGTTGAGAGGAACTCAAAACATGTCAACCTCGGTTTTGAGAATCTCTCCCGGAGTTTGAGAGATTTGGACGTGAAAGAGTACCAGTCTTGTCGGGGATTGGGAACCCTTCGTGAGAATGTCCAAAGTTTCAGCGGGATTTCCAAAATGTTGAGAGGAACTCGAAACATGTCAACCTTGGTTTTGAGAATCTCTCCCGGAGTTTGAGAGATTTGGACGTGAAAGGGTACCAGTCTTGTCGGGGATTGGGAACCCTTCGCGACAATGTCCAAAGTTTCAGCGGGATTTCCAAAATGTTGAGAGGAACTCGAAACATGTCAACCTCGGTTTTGAGAATCTCTCCCGGAGTTTGAGAGATTTGGACGTGAAAGGGTACCAGTCTTGTAGGGGATTGGGAACCCTTCACGAGAATGTCCAAAGTTTCAGCGGGATTTCCAAAATGTTGACAGGAACTCGAAACATGTCAACCTCGGTTTTGAGAATCTCTCCCGGAGTTTGAGAGATTTGGACGTGAAAGGGTACCAGTCTTGTCGGGGATTGGGAACCCTTCACGAGAATGTCCAAAGTTTCAGCGGGATTTCCAAAATGTTGAGAGGAACTCGAAACATGTCAACCTCGGTTTTGAGAATCTCTCCCGGAGTTTGAGAGATTTGGACGTGAAAGGGTACCAGTCTTGTCGGGGATTGGGAACCCTTCGCGAGAATGTCCAAAGTTTCAGCGGGATTTCCAAAATGTTGAGAGGAACTCGAAACATGTCAACCTTGGTTTTGAGAATCTCTCCCGGAGTTTGAGAGATTTGGACGTGAAAGGGTACCAGTCTTGTCGGGGATTGGGAACCCTTCGCGAGAATGTCCAAAGTTTCAGCGGGATTTCCAAAATGTTGAGAGGAACTCGAAACATGTCAACCTCGGTTTTGAGAATCTCTCCCAGAGATTGAGAGATTTGGACGTGAAAGGGTACCAGTCTTGTCGGGGATTGGGAACCCTTCACCACAATGTCCAAAGTTTCAGCGGGATGTCCAAAATGTTGAAAGGAAGTCGAAACATGTGAACCTTGGTTTTGAGAATCTCTCCCGGAGTTTGAGAGATTTGGACGTGAAAGGGTACCAGTCTTGTCGGGGATTGGGAACCCTTCGCGAGAATGTCCAAAGTTTCAGCGGGATTTCCAAAATGTTGACAGGAACTCGAAACATGTCAACCTTGGTTTTGAGAATCTCTCCCGGAGTTTGAGAGATTTGGACGTGAAAGAGTACCAGTCTTGTCGGGGATTGGGAACCCTTCGCGAGAATGTCCAAATTTTCAGCGGGATTTCCAAAATGTTGAGAGGAACACGAAACATGTGAACCTTGGTGTGGAGAATCTCTCCCGGAGTTTGAGAGATTTGGACGTGAAAGGGTACCAGTCTTGTCGGGGATTGGGAACCCTTCGCGACAATGTCCAAAGTTTCAGCGGGATTTCCAAAATGTTGAGAGGAACTCGAAACATGTCAACCTTGGTTTTGAGAATCTCTCCCGGAGTTTGAGAGATTTGGACGTGAAAGGGTACCAGTCTTGTCGGGGATTGGGAACCCTTCGCGAGAATGTCCAAAGTTTCAGCGGGATTTCCAAAATGTTGACAGGAACTCGAAACATGTCAACCTCGGTTTTGAGAATCTCTCCCGGAGTTTGAGAGATTTGGACGTGAAAGGGTACCAGTCTTGTAGGGGATTGGGAACCCTTCGCGAGAATGTCCAAAGTTTCAGCGGGATTTCCAAAATGTTGAGAGGAACTCGAAACATGTCAACCTCGGTTTTGAGAATCTCTCCCGGAGTTTGAGAGATTTGGACGTGAAAGGGTACCAGTCTTGTCGGGGATTGGGAACCCTTCGCGAGAATGTGCAAAGTTTCAGCGGGATTTCCAAAATGTTGAGAGGAACTCAAAACATGTCAACCTCGGTTTTGAGAATCTCTCCCGGAGTTTGAGAGATTTGGACGTGAAAGAGTACCAGTCTTGTCGGGGATTGGGAACCCTTCGTGAGAATGTCCAAAGTTTCAGCGGGATTTCCAAAATGTTGAGAGGAACTCGAAACATGTCAACCTTGGTTTTGAGAATCTCTCCCGGAGTTTGAGAGATTTGGACGTGAAAGGGTACCAGTCTTGTCGGGGATTGGGAACCCTTCGCGACAATGTCCAAAGTTTCAGCGGGATTTCCAAAATGTTGAGAGGAACTCGAAACATGTCAACCTTGGTTTTGAGAATCTCTCCCGGAGTTTGAGAGATTTGGACGTGAAAGGGTACCAGTCTTGTCGGGGATTGGGAACCCTTCGCGAGAATGTCCAAAGTTTCAGCGGGATTTCCAAAATGTTGAGAGGAACTCGAAACATGTCAACCTCGGTTTTGAGAATCTCTCCCAGAGATTGAGAGATTTGGACGTGAAAGGGTACCAGTCTTGTCGGGGATTGGGAACCCTTCACCACAATGTCCAAAGTTTCAGCGGGATGTCCAAAATGTTGAAAGGAACTCGAAACATGTGAACCTTGGTTTTGAGAATCTCTCCCGGAGTTTGAGAGATTTGGACGTGAAAGGGTACCAGTCTTGTCGGGGATTGGGAACCCTTCGCGAGAATGTCCAAAGTTTCAGCGGGATTTCCAAAATGTTGACAGGAACTCGAAACATGTCAACCTTGGTTTTGAGAATCTCTCCCGGAGTTTGAGAGATTTGGACGTGAAAGAGTACCAGTCTTGTCGGGGATTGGGAACCCTTCGCGAGAATGTCCAAATTTTCAGCGGGATTTCCAAAATGTTGAGAGGAACACGAAACATGTCAACCTTGGTTTTGAGAATCTCTCCCGGAGTTTGAGAGATTTGGACGTGAAAGGGTACCAGTCTTGTCGGGGATTGGGAACCCTTCGCGAGAATGTCCAAAGTTTCAGCGGGATTTCCAAAATGTTGAAAGGAACTCGAAACATGTCAACCTCGGTTTTGAGAATCTCTCCCGGAGTTTGAGAGATTTGGACGTGAAAGAGTACCAGTCTTGTCGGGGATTGGGAACCCTTCGCGAGAATGTCCAAAGTTTCAGCGGGATTTCCAAAATGTTGAGAGGAACACGAAACATGTGAACCTTGGTGTGGAGAATCTCTCCCGGAGTTTGAGAGATTTGGACGTGAAAGGGTACCAGTCTTGTCGGGGATTGGGAACCCTTCGCGAGAATGTCCAAAGTTTCAGCGGGATTTCCAAAATGTTGAAAGGAACTCGAAACATGTCAACCTCGGTTTTGAGAATCTCTCCCGGAGTTTGAGAGATTTGGACGTGAAAGGGTACCAGTCTTGTCGGGGATTGGGAACCCTTCGCCAGAATGTCCAAAGTTTCAGCGGGATTTCCAAAATGTTGAGAGGAACTCGAAACATGTCAACCTCGGTTTTGAGAATCTCTCCCGGAGTTTGAGAGATTTGGACGTGAAAGGGTACCAGTCTTGTCGGGGATTGGGAACCCTTCGCGAGAATGTCCAAAGTTTCAGCGGGATTTCCAAAATGTTGAGAGGAACTCGAAACATGTCAACCTCGGTTTTGAGAATCTCTCCCGGAGTTTGAGAGATTTGGACGTGAAAGAGTACCAGTCTTGTCGGGGATTGGGAACCCTTCGCGAGAATGTCCAAAGTTTCAGCGGGATTTCCAAAATGTTGAGAGGAACACGAAACATGTGAACCTTGGTGTGGAGAATCTCTCCCGGAGTTTGAGAGATTTGGACGTGAAAGGGTACCAGTCTTGTCGGGGATTGGGAACCCTTCGCGAGAATGTCCAAAGTTTCAGCGGGATTTCCAAAATGTTGAAAGGAACTCGAAACATGTCAACCTCGGTTTTGAGAATCTCTCCCGGAGTTTGAGAGATTTGGACGTGAAAGGGTACCAGTCTTGTCGGGGATTGGGAACCCTTCGCCAGAATGTCCAAAGTTTCAGCGGGATTTCCAAAATGTTGAGAGGAACTCGAAACATGTCAACCTCGGTTTTGAGAATCTCTCCCGGAGTTTGAGAGATTTGGACGTGAAAGAGTACCAGTCTTGTCGGGGATTGGGAACCCTTCGCGAGAATGTCCAAAGTTTCAGCGGGATTTCCAAAATGTTGAGAGGAACACGAAACATGTCAACCTTGGTTTTGAGAATCTCTCCCGGAGTTTGAGAGATTTGGACGTGAAAGGGTACCAGTCTTGTCGGGGATTGGGAACCCTTCGCGACAATGTCCAAAGTTTCAGCGGGATTTCCAAAATGTTGAGAGGAACTCGAAACATGTCAACCTTGGTTTTGAGAATCTCTCCCGGAGTTTGAGAGATTTGGACGTGAAAGGGTACCAGTCTTGTCGGGGATTGGGAACCCTTCGCGAGAATGTCCAAAGTTTCAGCGGGATTTCCAAAATGTTGAGAGGAACTCGAAACATGTCAACCTCGGTTTTGAGAATCTCTCCCGGAGTTTGAGAGATTTGGACGTGAAAGAGTACTAGTCTTGTCGGGGATTGGGAACCCTTCGCGAGAATGTCCAAAGTTTCAGCGGGATTTCCAAAATGTTGAGAGGAACACGAAACATGTCAACCTTGGTTTTGAGAATCTCTCCCGGAGTTTGAGAGATTTGGACGTGAAAGGGTACCAGTCTTGTCGGGGATTGGGAACCCTTCACCAGAATGTCCAAAGTTTCAGCGGGATTTCCAAAATGTTGAGAGGAACTCAAAACATGTCAACCTTGGTTTTGAGAATCTCTCCCGGAGTTTGAGAGATTTGGACGTGAAAGGGTACCAGTCTTGTCGGGGATTGGGAACCCTTCGCGAGAATGTCCAAAGTTTCAGCGGGATTTCCAAAATGTTGACAGGAACTCGAAACATGTCAACCTCGGTTTTGAGAATCTCTCCCGGAGTTTGAGAGATTTGGACGTGAAAGGGTACCAGTCTTGTCGGGGATTGGGAACCCTTCGCGAGAATGTCCAAAGTTTCAGCAGGATTTCCAAAATGTTGAGAGGAACTCGAAACATGTCAACCTTGGTTTTGAGAATCTCTCCCGGAGTTTGAGAGATTTGGACGTGAAAGGGTACCAGTCTTGTCGGGGATTGGGAACCCTTCGCCAGAATGTCCAAAGTTTCAGCGGGATTTCCAAAATGTTGAGAGGAACTCGAAACATGTCAACCTTGGTTTTGAGAATCTCTCCCGGAGTTTGAGAGATTTGGACGTGAAAGGGTACCAGTCTTGTCGGGGATTGGGAACCCTTCGCGAGAATGTCCAAAGTTTCAGCGGGATTTCCAAAATGTTGAGAGGAACTCGAAACATGTCAACCTCGGTTTTGAGAATCTCTCCCGGAGTTTGAGAGATTTGGACGTGAAAGGGTACCAGTCTTTTCGGGGATTGGGAACCCTTCGCGAGAATGTCCAAAGTTTCAGCGGGATTTCCAAAATGTTGAGAGGAACTCGAAACATGTCAACCTTGGTTTTGAGAATCTCTCCCGGAGTTTGAGAGATTTGGACGTGAAAGGGTACCAGTCTTGTCGGGGATTGGGAACCCTTCGCGAGAATGTCCAAAGTTTCAGCGGGATTTCCAAAATGTTGAGAGGAACACGAAACATGTCAACCTTGGTTTTGAGAATCTCTCCCGGAGTTTGAGAGATTTGGACGTGAAAGGGTACCAGTCTTGTCGGGGATTGGGAACCCTTCGCGAGAATGTCCAAAGTTTCAGCGGGATTTCCAAAATGTTGAGAGGAACTCGAAACATGTCAACCTTGGTTTTGAGAATCTCTCCCGGAGTTTGAGAGATTTGGACGTGAAAGGGTACCAGTCTTGTCGGGGATTGGGAACCCTTCGCGAGAATGTCCAAAGTTTCAGCGGGATTTCCAAAATGTTGAGAGGAACTCGAAATATGTCAACCTCGGTTTTGAGAATCTCTCCCGGAGTTTGAGAGATTTGGACGTGAAAGGGTACCAGTCTTGTCGGGGATTGGGAACCCTTCGCCAGAATGTCCAAAGTTTCAGCGGGATTTCCAAAATGTTGAGAGGAACTCGAAACATGTCAACCTTGGTTTTGAGAATCTCTCCCGGAGTTTGAGAGATTTGGACGTGAAAGGGTACCAGTCTTGTCGGGGATTGGGAACCCTTCGCGAGAATGTCCAAAGTTTCAGCGGGATTTCCAAAATGTTGAGAGGAACTCGAAACATGTCAACCTCGGTTTTGAGAATCTCTCCCGGAGCTTGAGAGATTTGGACGTGAAAGAGTACCAGTCTTGTCGGGGATTGGGAACCCTTCGCGAGAATGTCCAAAGTTTCAGCGGGATTTCCAAAATGTTGAGAGGAACACGAAACATGTCAACCTTGGTTTTGAGAATCTCTCCCGGAGTTTGAGAGATTTGGACGTGAAAGGGTACCAGTCTTGTCGGGGATTGGGAACCCTTCGCCAGAATGTCCAAAGTTTCAGCGGGATTTCCAAAATGTTGAGAGGAACACGAAACATGTCAACCTTGGTTTTGAGAATCTCTCCCGGAGTTTGAGAGATTTGGACGTGAAAGGGTACCAGTCTTGTCGGGGATTGGGAACCCTTCGCGAGAATGTCCAAAGTTTCAGCGGGATTTCCAAAATGTTGAGAGGAACTCGAAACATGTCAACCTTGGTTTTGAGAATCTCTCCCGGAGTTTGAGAGATTTGGACGTGAAAGGGTACCAGTCTTGTCGGGGATTGGGAACCCTTCGCCAGAATGTCCAAAGTTTCAGCGGGATTTCCAAAATGTTGAGAGGAACTCGAAACATGTCAACCTCGGTTTTGAGAATCTCTCCCGGAGTTTGAGAGATTTGGACGTGAAAGGGTGCCAGTCTTTTCGGGGATTGGGAACCCTTCGCGAGAATGTCCAAAGTTTCAGCGGGATTTCCAAAATGTTGAGAGGAACTCGAAACATGTCAACCTTGGTTTTGAGAATCTCTCCCGGAGTTTGAGAGATTTGGACGTGAAAGGGTACCAGTCTTGTCGGGGATTGGGAACCCTTCGCGAGAATGTCCAAAGTTTCAGCGGGATTTCCAAAATGTTGAGAGGAACACGAAACATGTCAACCTTGGTTTTGAGAATCTCTCCCGGAGTTTGAGAGATTTGGACGTGAAAGGGTACCAGTCTTGTCGGGGATTGGGAACCCTTCGCGAGAATGTCCAAAGTTTCAGTGGGATTTCCAAAATGTTGAGAGGAACTCGAAACATGTCAACCTTGGTTTTGAGAATCTCTCCCGGAGTTTGAGAGATTTGGACGTGAAAGGGTACCAGTCTTGTCGGGGATTGGGAACCCTTCGCGAGAATGTCCAAAGTTTCAGCGGGATTTCCAAAATGTTGAGAGGAACTCGAAACATGTCAACCTCGGTTTTGAGAATCTCTCCCGGAGTTTGAGAGATTTGGACGTGAAAGGGTACCAGTCTTGTCGGGGATTGGGAACCCTTCGCGAGAATGTCCAAAGTTTCAGCGGGATTTCCAAAATGTTGAGAGGAACTCGAAACATGTCAACCTTGGTTTTGAGAATCTCTCCCGGAGTTTGAGAGATTTGGACGTGAAAGGGTACCAGTCTTGTCGGGGATTGGGAACCCTTCGCGAGAATGTCCAAAGTTTCAGCGGGATTTCCAAAATGTTGAGAGGAACTCGAAACATGTCAACCTCGGTTTTGAGAATCTCTCCCGGAGTTTGAGAGATTTGGACGTGAAAGAGTACCAGTCTTGTCGGGGATTGGGAACCCTTCACCAGAATGTCCAAAGTTTCAGCGGGATTTCCAAAATGTTGAGAGGAACTCGAATCATGTCAACCTTGGTTTTGAGAATCTCTCCCGGAGTTTGAGAGATTTGGACGTGAAAGGGTACCAGTCTTGTCGGGGATTGGGAACCCTTCGCCAGAATGTCCAAAGTTTCAGCGGGATTTCCAAAATGTTGAGAGGAACACGAAACATGTCAACCTTGGTTTTGAGAATCTCTCCCGGAGTTTGAGAGATTTGGACGTGAAAGGGTACCAGTCTTGTCGGGGATTGGGAACCCTTCACGAGAATGTCCAAAGTTTCAGCGGGATTTCCAAAATGTTGAGAGGAACTCGAAACATGTCAACCTCGGTTTTGAGAATCTCTCCCGGAGTTTGAGAGATTTGGACGTGAAAGGGTACCAGTCTTGTCGGGGATTGGGAACCCTTCGCGAGAATGTCCAAAGTTTCAGCGGGATTTCCAAAATGTTGACAGGAACTCGAAACATGTCAACCTCGGTTTTGAGAATCTCTCCCGGAGTTTGAGAGATTTGGACGTGAAAGGGTACCAGTCTTGTCGGGGATTGGGAACCCTTCGCGAGAATGTCCAAAGTTTCAGTGGGATTTCCAAAATGTTGAGAGGAACTCGAAACATGTCAACCTCGGTTTTGAGAATCTCTCCCGGAGTTTGAGAGATTTGGACGTGAAAGGGTACCAGTCTTGTCGGGGATTGGGAACCCTTCGCGAGAATGTGCAAAGTTTCAGCGGGATTTCCAAAATGTTGAGAGGAACTCGAAACATGTCAACCTCGGTTTTGAGAATCTCTCCCGGAGTTTGAGAGATTTGGACGTGAAAGGGTACCAGTCTTGTCGGGGATTGGGAACCCTTCGCGAGAATGTCCAAAGTTTCAGCGGGATTTCCAAAATGTTGAGAGGAACACGAAACATGTCAACCTTGGTTTTGAGAATCTCTCCCGGAGTTTGAGAGATTTGGACGTGAAAGGGTACCAGTCTTGTCGGGGATTGGGAACCCTTCGCCAGAATGTCCAACGTTTCAGCGGGATTTCCAAAATGTTGAGAGGAACACGAAACATGTCAACCTTGGTTTTGAGAATCTCTCCCGGAGTTTGAGAGATTTGGACGTGAAAGGGTACCAGTCTTGTCGGGGATTGGGAACCCTTCGCCACAATGTCCAAAGTTTCAGCGGGATTTCCAAAATGTTGAGAGGAACTCGAAACATGTCAACCTTGGTTTTGAGAATCTCTCCCGGAGTTTGAGAGATTTGGACGTGAAAGGGTACCAGTCTTGTCGGGGATTGGGAACCCTTCGCCAGAATGTCCAAAGTTTCAGCAGGATTTCCAAAATGTTGAGAGGAACTCGAAACATGTCAACCTCGGTTTTGAGAATCTCTCCCGGAGTTTGAGAGATTTGGACGTGAAAGGGTACCAGTCTTGTCGGGGATTGGGAACCCTTCACGAGAATGTCCAAAGTTTCAGCGGGATTTCCAAAATGTTGAGAGGAACACGAAACATGTCAACCTTGGTTTTGAGAATCTCTCCCGGAGTTTGAGAGATTTGGACGTGAAAGGGTACCAGTCTTGTCGGGGATTGGGAACCCTTCGCAAGAATGTCCAAAGTTTCAGCGGGATTTCCAAAATGTTGAGAGGAACTCGAAACATGTCAACCTCGGTTTTGAGAATCTCTCCCGGAGTTTGAGAGATTTGGACGTGAAAGGGTACCAGTCTTGTCGGGGATTGGGAACCCTTCGCGAGAATGTCCAAAGTTTCAGCGGGATTTCCAAAATGTTGAGAGGAACTCGAAACATGTCAACCTTGGTTTTGAGAATCTCTCCCGGAGTTTGAGAGATTTGGACGTGAAAGGGTACCAGTCTTGTCGGGGATTGGGAACCCTTTGCGAGAATGTCCAAAGTTTCAGCGGGATTTCCAAAATGTTGAGAGGAACACGAAACATGTCAACCTTGGTTTTGAGAATCTCTCCCGGAGTTTGAGAGATTTGGACGTGAAAGGGTACCAGTCTTGTCGGGGATTGGGAACCCTTCGCCAGAATGTCCAAAGTTTCAGCGGGATTTCCAAAATGTTGAGAGGAACTCGAAACATGTCAACCTTGGTTTTGAGAATCTCTCCCGGAGTTTGAGAGATTTGGACGTGAAAGGGTACCAGTCTTGTCGGGGATTGGGAACCCTTCGCCACAATGTCCAAAGTTTCAGCGGGATTTCCAAAATGTTGACAGGAACTCGAAACATGTCAACCTCGGTTTTGAGAATCTCTCCCGGAGTTTGAGAGATTTGGACGTGAAAGGGTACCAGTCTTGTCGGGGATTGGGAACCCTTCGCGAGAATGTCCAAAGTTTCAGCAGGATTTCCAAAATGTTGAGAGGAACTCGAAACATGTCAACCTCGGTTTTGAGAATCTCTCCCGGAGTTTGAGAGATTTGGACGTGAAAGGGTACCAGTCTTGTCGGGGATTGGGAACCCTTCACGAGAATGTCCAAAGTTTCAGCGGGATTTCCAAAATGTTGAGAGGAACAAGAAACATGTCAACCTTGGTTTTGAGAATCTCTCCCGGAGTTTGAGAGATTTGGACGTGAAAGGGTACCAGTCTTGTCGGGGATTGGGAACCCTTCGCAAGAATGTCCAAAGTTTCAGCGGGATTTCCAAAATGTTGAGAGGAACTCGAAACATGTCAACCTCGGTTTTGAGAATCTCTCCCGGAGTTTGAGAGATTTGGACGTGAAAGGGTACCAGTCTTGTCGGGGATTGGGAACCCTTCGCGAGAATGTCCAAAGTTTCAGCGGGATTTCCAAAATGTTGAGAGGAACTCGAAACATGTCAACCTTGGTTTTGAGAATCTCTCCCGGAGTTTGAGAGATTTGGACGTGAAAGGGTACCAGTCTTGTCGGGGATTGGGAACCCTTCGCGACAATGTCCAAAGTTTCAGCGGGATTTCCAAAATGTTGACAGGAACACGAAACATGTCAACCTTGGTTTTGAGAATCTCTCCCGGAGTTTGAGAGATTTGGACGTGAAAGGGTACCAGTCTTGTCGGGGATTGGGAACCCTTCGCCAGAATGTCCAAAGTTTCAGCGGGATTTCCAAAATGTTGAGAGGAACTCGAAACATGTCAACCTTGGTTTTGAGAATCTCTCCCGGAGTTTGAGAGATTTGGACGTGAAAGGGTACCAGTCTTGTCGGGGATTGGGAACCCTTCGCGAGAATGTCCAAAGTTTCAGCGGGATTTCCAAAATGTTGAGAGGAACTCGAAACATGTCAACCTCGGTTTTGAGAATCTCTCCCGGAGTTTGAGAGATTTGGACGTGAAAGGGTACCAGTCTTGTCGGGGATTGGGAACCCTTTGCGAGAATGTCCAAAGTTTCAGCGGGATTTCCAAAATGTTGAGAGGAACTCGAATCATGTCAACCTTGGTTTTGAGAATCTCTCCCGGAGTTTGAGAGATTTGGACGTGAAAGGGTACCAGTCTTGTCGGGGATTGGGAACCCTTCGCGAGAATGTCCAAAGTTTCAGCGGGATTTCCAAAATGTTGAAAGGAACTCAAAACATGTCAACCTTGGTTTTGAGAATCTCTCCCGGAGTTTGAGAGATTTGGACGTGAAAGGGTACCAGTCTTGTCGGGGATTGGGAACCCTTCGTGAGAATGTCCAAAGTTTCAGCGGGATTTCCAAAATGTTGAGAGGAACTCGAAACATGTCAACCTTGGTTTTGAGAATCTCTCCCGGAGTTTGAGAGATTTGGACGTGAAAGGGTACCAGTCTTGTCGGGGATTGGGAACCCTTCGCCAGAATGTCCAAAGTTTCAGCGGGATTTCCAAAATGTTGAGAGGAACTCGAAACATGTCAACCTTGGTTTTGAGAATCTCTCCCGGAGTTTGAGAGATTTGGACGTGAAAGGGTACCAGTCTTGTCGGGGATTGGGAACCCTTCGCGAGAATGTCCAAAGTTTCAGCGGGATTTCCAAAATGTTGAGAGGAACTCGAAACATGTCAACCTTGGTTTTGAGAATCTCTCCTGGAGTTTGAGAGATTTGGACGTGAAAGGGTACCAGTCTTGTCGGGGATTGGGAACCCTTCGCCAGAATGTCCAAAGTTTCAGCGGGATTTCCAAAATGTTTAGAGGAACTCGAAACATGTCAACCTTGGTTTTGAGAATCTCTCCCGGAGTTTGAGAGATTTGGACGTGAAAGGGTACCAGTCTTGTCGGGGATTGGGAACCCTTCGCCAGAATGTCCAAAGTTTCAGCGGGATTTCCAAAATGTTGAGAGGAACTCGAAACATGTCAACCTCGGTTTTGAGAATCTCTCCAGGAGTTTGAGAGATTTGGACGTGAAAGGGTACCAGTCTTGTCGGGGATTGGGAACCCTTCGCGAGAATGTCCAAAGTTTCAGCGGGATTTCCAAAATGTTGAGAGGAACTCGAAACATGTCAACCTCGGTTTTGAGAATCTCTCCCGGAGTTTGAGAGATTTGGACGTGAAAGGGTACCAGTCTTGTCGGGGATTGGGAACCCTTCGCAAGAATGTCCAAAGTTTCAGCGGGATTTCCAAAATGTTGAGAGGAACTCGAAACATGTCAACCTCGGTTTTGAGAATCTCTCCCGGAGTTTGAGAGATTTGGACGTGAAAGGGTACCAGTCTTGTCGGGGATTGGGAACCCTTCGCGAGAATGTCCAAAGTTTCAGCGGGATTTCCAAAATGTTGAGAGGAACTCGAAACATGTCAACCTTGGTTTTGAGAATCTCTCCCGGAGTTTGAGAGATTTGGACGTGAAAGGGTACCAGTCTTGTCAGGGATTGGGAACCCTTCGCCACAATGTCCAAAGTTTCAGCGGGATTTCCAAAATGTTGAGAGGAACTCGAAACATGTCAACCTTGGTTTTGAGAATCTCTCCCGGAGTTCGAGAGATTTGGACGTGAAAGGGTACCAGTCTTGTCGGGGATTGGGAACCCTTCGCGAGAATGTCCAAAGTTTCAGCGGGATTTCCAAAATGTTGACAGGAACTCGAAACATGTCAACCTTGGTTTTGAGAATCTCTCCCGGAGTTTGAGAGATTTGGACGTGAAGGGGTACCAGTCTTGTCGGGGATTGGGAACCCTTCGCCAGAATGTCCAAAGTTTCAGCGGGATTTCCAAAATGTTGAGAGGAACTCGAAACATGTCAACCTTGGTTTTGAGAATCTCTCCCGGAGTTTGAGAGATTTGGACGTGAAAGGGTACCAGTCTTGTCGGGGATTGGGAACCCTTCGCGAGAATGTCCAAAGTTTCAGCGGGATTTCCAAAATGTTGAGAGGAACTCGAAACATGTCAACCTTGGTTTTGAGAATCTCTCCCGGAGTTTGAGAGATTTGGACGTGAAAGGGTACCAGTCTTGTCGGGGATTGGGAACCCTTCGCGAGAATGTCCAAAGTTTCAGCGGGATTTCCAAAATGTTGAGAGGAACACGAAACATGTCAACCTTGGTTTTGAGAATCTCTCCCGGAGTTTGAGAGATTTGGACGTGAAAGGGTACCAGTCTTGTCGGGGATTGGGAACCCTTCGCCAGAATGTCCAAAGTTTCAGCGGGATTTCCAAAATGTTGAGAGGAACTCGAAACATGTCAACCTTGGTTTTGAGAATCTCTCCCGGAGTTTGAGAGATTTGGACGTGAAAGGGTACCAGTCTTGTCGGGGATTGGGAACCCTTCGCGAGAATGTCCAAAGTTTCAGCGGGATTTCCAAAATGTTAAGAGGAACTCGAAACATGTCAACCTCGGTTTTGAGAATCTCTCCCGGAGTTTGAGAGATTTGGACGTGAAAGGGTACCAGTCTTGTCGGGGATTGGGAACCCTTCGCGAGAATGTCCAAAGTTTCAGCGGGATTTCCAAAATGTTGAGAGGAACTCGAAACATGTCAACCTTGGTTTTGAGAATCTCTCCCGGAGTTTGAGAGATTTGGACGTGAAAGGGTACCAGTCTTGTCGGGGATTGGGAACCCTTCGCGAGAATGTCCAAAGTTTCAGCGGGATTTCCAAAATGTTGAGAGGAACTCGAAACATGTCAACCTCGGTTTTGAGAATCTCTCCCGGAGTTTGAGAGATTTGGACGTGAAAGGGTACCAGTCTTGTCGGGGATTGGGAACCCTTCGCCAGAATGTCCAAAGTTTCAGCGGGATTTCCAAAATGTTGAGAGGAACTCGAAACATGTCAACCTTGGTTTTGAGAATCTCTCCCGGAGTTCGAGAGATTTGGACGTGAAAGGGTACCAGCCTTGTCGGGGATTGGGAACCCTTCGCGAGAATGTCCAAAGTTTCAGCGGGATTTCCAAAATGTTGAGAGGAACTCGAAACATGTCAACCTTGGTTTTGAGAATCTCTCCCGGAGTTTGAGAGATTTGGACGTGAAAGGGTACCAGTCTTGTCGGGGATTGGGAACCCTTCGCCAGAATGTCCAAAGTTTCAGCGGGATTTCCAAAATGTTGAGAGGAACTCGAAACATGTCAACCTTGGTTTTGAGAATCTCTCCCGGAGTTTGAGAGATTTGGACGTGAAAGGGTACCAGTCTTGTCGGGGATTGGGAACCCTTCGCGAGAATGTCCAAAGTTTCAGCGGGATTTCCAAAATGTTGAGAGGAACTCGAAACATGTCAACCTTGGTTTTGAGAATCTCTCCCGGAGTTTGAGAGATTTGGACGTGAAAGGGTACCAGTCTTGTCGGGGATTGGGAACCCTTCGCCAGAATGTCCAAAGTTTCAGCGGGATTTCCAAAATGTTGAGAGGAACTCGAAACATGTCAACCTTGGTTTTGAGAATCTCTCCCGGAGTTTGAGAGATTTGGACGTGAAAGGGTACCAGTCTTGTCGGGGATTGGGAACCCTTCGCCACAATGTCCAAAGTTTCAGCGGGATTTCCAAAATGTTGAAAGGAACTCGAAACATGTCAACCTTGGTTTTGAGAATCTCTCCCGGAGTTTGAGAGATTTGGACGTGAAAGGGTACCAGTCTTGTCGGGGATTGGGAACCCTTCGCGAGAATGTCCAAAGTTTCAGCGGGATTTCCGAAATGTTAAGAGGAACTCGAAACATGTCAACCTTGGTTTTGAGAATCTCTCCCGGAGTTTGAGAGATTTGGACGTGAACGGGTACCAGTCTTGTCGGGGATTGGGAACCCTTCGCCAGAATGTCCAAAGTTTCAGCGGGATTTCCAAAATGTTGAGAGGAACTCGAAACATGTCAACCTTGGTTTTGAGAATCTCTCCCGGAGTTTGAGAGATTTGGACGTGAAAGGGTACAAGTCTTGTCGGGGATTGGGAACCCTTCGCGAGAATGTCCAAAGTTTCAGCGGGATTTCCAAAATGTTGAGAGGAACTCGAAACATGTCAACCTTGGTTTTGAGAATCTCTCCCGGAGTTTGAGAGATTTGGACGTGAAAGGGTACCAGTCTTGTCGGGGATTGGGAACCCTTCGCCAGAATGTCCAAAGTTTCAGCGGGATTTCCAAAATGTTGAGAGGAACTCGAAACATGTCAACCTTGGTTTTGAGAATCTCTCCCGGAGTTTGAGAGATTTGGACGTGAAAGGGTACCAGTCTTGTCGGGGATTGGGAACCCTTCGCCAGAATGTCCAAAGTTTCAGCGGGATTTCCAAAATGTTGAAAGGAACTCGAAACATGTCAACCTCGGTTTTGAGAATCTCTCCCGGAGTTTGAGAGATTTGGACGTGAAAGGGTACCAGTCTTGTCGGGGATTGGGAACCCTTCGCGAGAATGTCCAAAGTTTCAGCGGGATTTCCAAAATGTTGAGAGGAACTCGAATCATGTCAACCTCGGTTTTGAGAATCTCTCCCGGAGTTTGAGAGATTTGGACGTGAAAGGGTACCAGTCTTGTCGGGGATTGGGAACCCTTCGCCAGAATGTCCAAAGTTTCAGCGGCATTTCCAAAATGTTGAGAGGAACTCGAAACATGTCAACCTTGGTTTTGAGAATCTCTCCCGGAGTTTGAGAGATTTGGACGTGAAAGTGTACCAGTCTTGTCAGGGATTGGGAACCCTTCTCGAGAATGTCCAAAGTTTCAGCGGGATTTCCAAAATGTTGAGAGGAACTCGAAACATGTCAACCTTGGCTTTGAGAATCTCTCCCGGAGTTTGAGAGATTTGGACGTGAAAGGGTACCAGTCTTGTCGGGGATTGGGAACCCTTCGCCAGAATGTCCAAAGTTTCAGCGGGATTTCCAAAATGTTGAGAGGAACTCGAAACATGTCAACCTTGGTTTTGAGAATCTCTTCCGGAGTTTGAGAGATTTGGACGTGAAAGGGTACCAGTCTTGTCGGGGATTGGGAACCCTTCGCGAGAATGTCCAAAGTTTCAGCGGGATTTCCAAAATGTTGAGAGGAACTCGAAACATGTCAACCTTGGTTTTGAGAATCTCTCCCGGAGTTTGAGAGATTTGGACGTGAAAGGGTACCAGTCTTGTCGGGGATTGGGAACCCTTCGCCAGAATGTCCAAAGTTTCAGCGGGATTTCCAAAATGTTGAAAGGAACTCGAAACATGTCAACCTTGGTTTTGAGAATCTCTCCCGGAGTTTGAGAGATTTGGACGTGAAAGGGTACCAGTCTTGTCGGGGATTGGGAACCCTTCGCGAGAATGTCCAAAGTTTCAGCGGGATTTCCAAAATGTTGAGAGGAACTCGAAACCTGTCAACCTCGGTTTTGAGAATCTCTCCCGGAGTTTGAGAGATTTGGACGTGAAAGGGTACCAGTCTTGTCGGGGATTGGGAACCCTTCGCGAGAATGTCCAAAGTTTCAGCGGGATTTCCAAAATGTTGAGAGGAGCTCGAAACATGTCAACCTTGGCTTTGAGAATCTCTCCCGGAGTTTGAGAGATTTGGACGTGAAAGGGTACCAGTCTTGTCGGGGATTGGGAACTCTTCGCGAGAATGTCCAAAGTTTCAGTGGGATTTCCAAAATGTTGAGAGGAACTCGAAACATGTCAACCTTGGTTTTGAGAATCTCTTCCGGAGTTTGAGAGATTTGGACGTGAAAGGGTACCAGTCTTGTCGGGGATTGGGAACCCTTCGTGAGAATGTCCAAAGTTTCAGCGGGATTTCCAAAATGTTGAGAGGAACTCGAAACATGTCAACCTTGGTTTTGAGAATCTCTCCCGGAGTTTGAGAGATTTGGACGTGAAAGGGTACCAGTCTTGTCGGGGATTGGGAACCCTTTGCCAGAATGTCCAAAGTTTCAGCGGGATTTCCAAAATGTTGAGAGGAACTCGAAACATGTCAACCTTGGTTTTGAGAATCTCTCCCGGAGTTTGAGAGATTTGGACGTGAAAGGGTACCAGTCTTGTCGGGGATTGGGAACCCTTCGCGAGAATGTCCAAAGTTTCAGCGGGATTTCCAAAATGTTGAGAGGAACTCGAATCATGTCAACCTTGGTTTTGAGAATCTCTCCCGGAGTTTGAGAGATTTGGATGTGAAAGGGTACCAGTCTTGTCGGGGATTGGGAACCCTTCGTGAGAATGTCCAAAGTTTCAGCGGGATTTCCAAAATGTTGAGAGGAACTCGAAACATGTCAACCTTGGTTTTGAGAATCTCTCCCGGAGTTTGAGAGATTTGGACGTGAAAGGGTACCAGTCTTGTCGGGGATTGGGAACCCTTCGCGAGAATGTCCAAAGTTTCAGCGGGATTTCCAAAATGTTGAGAGGAACTCGAAACATGTCAACCTTGGTTTTGAGAATCTCTCCCGGAGTTTGAGAGATTTGGACGTGAAAGGGTACCAGTCTTGTTGGGGATTGGGAACCCTTCGCGAGAATGTCCAAAGTTTCAGCGGGATTTCCAAAATGTTGAGAGGAACTCGAAACATGTCAACCTCGGTTTTGAGAATCTCTCCCGGAGTTTGAGAGATTTGGACGTGAAAGGGTACCAGTCTTGTCGGGGATTGGGAACCCTTCGCGAGAATGTCCAAAGTTTCAGCGGGATTTCCAAAATGTTGAGAGGAACTCGAAACATGTCAACCTTGGTTTTGAGAATCTCTCCTGGAGTTTGAGAGATTTGGACGTGAAAGGGTACCAGTCTTGTCGGGGATTGGGAACCCTTCGCCAGAATGTCCAAAGTTTCAGCGGGATTTCCAAAATGTTGAGAGGAACTCGAAACATGTCAACCTTGGTTTTGAGAATCTCTCCCAGTGTTTGAGAGATTTGGACGTGAAAGGGTACCAGTCTTGTCCGGATTGGGAACCCTTCGCGAGAATGTCCAAAGTTTCAGCGGGATTTCCAAAATGTTGAGAGGAACTCGAAACATGTCAACCTCGGTTTTGAGAATCTCTCCCGGAGTTTGAGAGATTTGGACGTGAAAGGGTACCAGTCTTGTCGGGGATTGGGAACCCTTCGCAAGAATGTCCAAAGTTTCAGCGGGATTTCCAAAATGTTGAGAGGAACTCGAAACATGTCAACCTCGGTTTTGAGAATCTCTCCCGGAGTTTGAGAGATTTGGACGTGAAAGGGTACCAGTCTGGTCGGGGATTGGGAACCCTTCGCGAGAATGTCCAAAGTTTCAGCGGGATTTCCAAAATGTTGAGAGGAACTCGAAACATGTCAACCTCGGTTTTGAGAATCTCTCCCGGAGTTTGAGAGATTTGGACGTGAAAGGGTACCAGTCTTGTCGGGGATTGGGAACCCTTCGCCAGAATGTCCAAAGTTTCAGCGGGATTTCCAAAATGTTGAGAGGAACTCGAAACATGTCAACCTTGGTTTTGAGAATCTCTCCCGGAGTTTGAGAGATTTGGACGTGAAAGGGTACCAGACTTGTCAGGGATTGGGAACCCTTCGCCACAATGTCCAAAGTTTCAGCGGGATTTCCAAAATGTTGAGAGGAACTCGAAACATGTCAACCTCGGTTTTGAGAATCTCTCCCGGAGTTTGAGAGATTTGGACGTGAAAGGGTACCAGTCTTGTCGGGGATTGGGAACCCTTCGCGAGAATGTCCAAAGTTTCAGCGGGATTTCCAAAATGTTGAGAGGAACTCGAATCATGTCAACCTTGGCTTTGAGAATCTCTCCCGGAGTTTGAGAGATTTGGACGTGAAAGGGTACCAGTCTTGTCGGGGATTGGGAACCCTTCGCCAGAATGTCCAAAGTTTCAGCGGGATTTCCAAAATGTTGAGATGAACTCGAAACATGTCAACCTTGGTTTTGAGAATCTCTCCCGGAGTTTGAGAGATTTGGACGTGAAAGGGTACCAGCCTTGTCGGGGATTGGGAACCCTTCGCCAGAATGTCCAAAGTTTCAGCGGGATTTCCAAAATGTTGAGAGGAACTCGAAACATGTCAACCTTGGTTTTGAGAATCTCTCCCGGAGTTTGAGAGATTTGGACGTGAAAGGGTACCAGTCTTGTCGGGGATTGGGAACCCTTCGCCAGAATGTCCAAAGTTTCAGCGGGATTTCCAAAATGTTGAGAGGAACTCGAAACATGTCAACCTCGGTTTTGAGAATCTCTCCCGGAGTTTGAGAGATTTGGACGTGAAAGGGTACCAGTCTTGTCGGGGATTGGGAACCCTTCGCCAGAATGTCCAAAGTTTCAGCGGGATTTCCAACATGTTGAGAGGAACTCGAATCATGTCAACCTTGGTTTTGAGAATCTCTCCCGGAGTTTGAGAGATTTGGACGTGAAAGGGTACCAGTCTTGTCGGGGATTGGGAACCCTTCTCGAGAATGTCCAAAGTTTCAGCGGGATTTCCAAAATGTTGAGAGGAACTCGAAACATGTCAACCTTGGTTTTGAGAATCTCTCCCGGAGTTCGAGAGATTTGGACGTGAAAGGGTACCAGTCTTGTCGGGGATTGGGAACCCTTCGCGAGAATGTCCAAAGTTTCAGCGGGATTTCCAAAATGTTGACAGGAACTCGAAACATGTCAACCTTGGTTTTGAGAATCTCTCCCGGAGTTTGAGAGATTTGGACGTGAAAGGGTACCAGTCTTGTCGGGGATTGGGAACCCTTCGCCAGAATGTCCAAAGTTTCAGCGGGATTTCCAAAATGTTGAGAGGAACTCGAAACATGTCAACCTTGGTTTTGAGAATCTCTCCCGGAGTTTGAGAGATTTGGACGTGAAAGTGTACCAGTCTTGTCGGGGATTGGGAACCCTTCGCGAGAATGTGCAAAGTTTCAGCGGGATTTCCAAAATGTTGAGAGGAACTCGAAACATGTCAACCTCGGTTTTGAGAATCTCTCCCGGAGTTTGAGAGATTTGGACGTGAAAGGGTACCAGTCTTGTCGGGGATTGGGAACCCTTCGCCACAATGTCCAAAGTTTCAGCGGGATTTCCAAAATGTTGAGAGGAACTCGAAACATGTCAACCTTGGTTTTGAGAATCTCTCCCGGAGTTTGAGAGATTTGGACGTGAAAGGGTACCAGTCTTGTCGGGGATTGGGAACCCTTCGCGAGAATGTCCAAAGTTTCAGCGGGATTTCCAAAATGTTGAGAGGAACTCGAAACATGTCAACCTTGGTTTTGAGAATCTCTCCCGGAGTTTGAGAGATTTGGACGTGAAAGGGTACCAGTCTTGTCGGGGATTGGGAACCCTTCGCGAGAATGTCCAAAGTTTCAGCGGGATTTCCAAAATGTTGAGAGGAACTCGAAACATGTCAACCTCGGTTTTGAGAATCTCTCCCGGAGTTTGAGAGATTTGGACGTGAAAGGGTACCAGTCTTGTCGGGGATTGGGAACCCTTCGCCAGAATGTCCAAAGTTTCAGCGGGATTTCCAAAATGTTGAGAGGAACTCGAAACATGTCAACCTTGGTTTTGAGAATCTCTCCCGGAGTTCGAGAGATTTGGACGTGAAAGGGTACCAGCCTTGTCGGGGATTGGGAACCCTTCGCGAGAATGTCCAAAGTTTCAGCGGGATTTCCAAAATGTTGAGAGGAACTCGAAACATGTCAACCTTGGTTTTGAGAATCTCTCCCGGAGTTTGAGAGATTTGGACGTGAAAGGGTACCAGTCTTGTCGGGGATTGGGAACCCTTCGCCACAATGTCCAAAGTTTCAGCGGGATTTCCAAAATGTTGAAAGGAACTCGAAACATGTGAACCTTGGTTTTGAGAATCTCTCCCGGAGTTTGAGAGATTTGGACGTGAAAGGGTACCAGTCTTGTCGGGGATTGGGAACCCTTCGCGAGAATGTCCAAAGTTTCAGCGGGATTTCCAAAATGTTGAGAGGAACTCGAAACATGTCAACCTTGGTTTTGAGAATCTCTCCCGGAGTTTGAGAGATTTGGACGTGAAAGGGTACCAGTCTTGTCGGGGATTGGGAACCCTTCGCCAGAATGTCCAAAGTTTCAGCAGGATTTCCAAAATGTTGAGAGGAACTCGAAACATGTCAACCTTGGTTTTGAGAATCTCTCCCGGAGTTTGAGAGATTTGGACGTGAAAGGGTACCAGTCTTGTCGGGGATTGGGAACCCTTCGCGAGAATGTCCAAAGTTTCAGCGGGATTTCCAAAATGTTGAGAGGAACTCGAAACATGTCAACCTCGGTTTTGAGAATCTCTCCCGGAGTTTGAGAGATTTGGACGTGAAAGGGTACCAGTCTTGTCGGGGATTGGGAACCCTTCGCGAGAATGTCCAAAGTTTCAGCGGGATTTCCAAAATGTTGAGAGGAACTCGAAACATGTCAACCTTGGTTTTGAGAATCTCTCCCGGAGTTTGAGAGATTTGGACGTGAAAGGGTACCAGTCTTGTCGGGGATTGGGAACCCTTCGCCAGAATGTCCAAAGTTTCAGCGGGATTTCCAAAATGTTGAAAGGAACTCGAAACATGTCAACCTCGGTTTTGAGAATCTCTCCCGGAGTTTGAGAGATTTGGACGTGAAAGGGTACCAGTCTTGTCGGGGATTGGGAACCCTTCGCGAGAATGTCCAAAGTTTCAGCGGGATTTCCAAAATGTTGAGAGGAACTCGAATCATGTCAACCTCGGTTTTGAGAATCTCTCCCGGAGTTTGAGAGATTTGGACGTGAAAGGGTACCAGTCTTGTCGAGGATTGGGAACCCTTCGCGAGAATGTGCAAAGTTTCAGCGGGATTTCCAAAATGTTGAGAGGAACTCGAAACATGTCAACCTTGGTTTTGAGAATCTCTCCCGGAGTTTGAGAGATTTGGACGTGAAAGTGTACCAGTCTTGTCAGGGATTGGGAACCCTTCTCGAGAATGTCCAAAGTTTCAGCGGGATTTCCAAAATGTTGAGAGGAACTCGAAACATGTCAACCTTGGTTTTGAGAATCTCTCCCGGAGTTTGAGAGATTTGGACGTGAAAGGGTACCAGTCTTGTCGGGGATTGGGAACCCTTCGCCAGAATGTCCAAAGTTTCAGCGGGATTTCCAAAATGTTGAGAGGAACTCGAAACATGTCAACCTTGGTTTTGAGAATCTCTCCCGGAGTTTGAGAGATTTGGACGTGAAAGGGTACCAGTCTTGTCGGGGATTGGGAACCCTTCGCGAGAATGTCCAAAGTTTCAGCGGGATTTCCAAAATGTTGAGAGGAACTCGAAACATGTCAACCTTGGTTTTGAGAATCTCTCCCGGAGTTTGAGAGATTTGGACGTGAAAGGGTACCAGTCTTGTCGGGGATTGGGAACCCTTCGCCAGAATGTCCAAAGTTTCAGCGGGATTTCCAAAATGTTGAAAGGAACTCGAAACATGTCAACCTTGGTTTTGAGAATCTCTCCCGGAGTTTGAGAGATTTGGACGTGAAAGGGTACCAGTCTTGTCGGGGATTGGGAACCCTTCGCGAGTATGTCCAAAGTTTCAGCGGGATTTCCAAAATGTTGAGAGGAACTCGAAACATGTCAACCTCGGTTTTGAGAATCTCTCCCGGAGTTTGAGAGATTTGGACGTGAAAGGGTACCAGTCTTGTCGGGGATTGGGAACCCTTCGCGAGAATGTCCAAAGTTTCAGCGGGATTTCCAAAATGTTAAGAAGAACTCGAAACATGTAAACCTTGGTTTTGAGAATCTCTCCCGGAGTTTGAGAGATTTGGACGTGAACGGGTACCAGTCTTGTCGGGGATTGGGAACCCTTCGCGAGAATGTCCAAAGTTTCAGCGGGATTTCCAAAATGTTGAGAGGAACTCGAAACATGTCAACCTTGGTTTTGAGAATCTCTCCCGGAGTTTGAGAGATTTGGACGTGAAAGGGTACCAGTCTTGTCGGGGATTGAGAACCCTTCGCCAGAATGTCCAAAGTTTCAGCGGGATTTCCAAAATGTTGAGAGGAACTCGAATCATGTCAACCTTGGTTTTGAGAATCTCTCCCGGAGTTTGAGAGATTTGGACGTGAAAGGGTACCAGTCTTGTCGGGGATTGGGAACCCTTCGCGAGAATGTCCAAAGTTTCAGCGGGATTTCCAAAATGTTGAAAGGAACTCGAAACATGTCAACCTTGGTTTTGAGAATCTCTCCCGGAGTTTGAGAGATTTGGACGTGAAAGGGTACCAGTCTTGTCGGGGATTGGGAACCCTTCGCGAGTATGTCCAAAGTTTCAGCGGGATTTCCAAAATGTTGAGAGGAACTCGAAACATGTCAACCTCGGTTTTGAGAATCTCTCCCGGAGTTTGAGAGATTTGGACGTGAAAGGGTACCAGTCTTGTCGGGGATTGGGAACCCTTCGCGAGAATGTCCAAAGTTTCAGCGGGATTTCCAAAATGTTGAGAGGAACTCGAAACATGTCAACCTTGGTTTTGAGAATCTCTCCCGGAGTTTGAGAGATTTGGACGTGAACGGGTACCAGTCTTGTCGGGGATTGGGAACCCTTCGCGAGAATGTCCAAAGTTTCAGCGGGATTTCCAAAATGTTGAGAGGAACTCGAAACATGTCAACCTTGGTTTTGAGAATCTCTCCCGGAGTTTGAGAGATTTGGACGTGAAAGGGTACCAGTCTTGTCGGGGATTGAGAACCCTTCGCCAGAATGTCCAAAGTTTCAGCGGGATTTCCAAAATGTTGAGAGGAACTTGAATCATGTCAACCTTGGTTTTGAGAATCTCTCCCGGAGTTTGAGAGATTTGGACGTGAAAGGGTACCAGTCTTGTCGGGGATTGGGAACCCTTCGCGAGAATGTCCAAAGTTTCAGCGGGATTTCCAAAATGTTGAAAGGAACTCGAAACATGTCAACCTTGGTTTTGAGAATCTCTCCCGGAGTTTGAGAGATTTGGACGTGAAAGGGTACCAGTCTTGTCGGGGATTGGGAACCCTTCGCGAGTATGTCCAAAGTTTCAGCGGGATTTCCAAAATGTTGAGAGGAACTCGAAACATGTCAACCTCGGTTTTGAGAATCTCTCCCGGAGTTTGAGAGATTTGGACGTGAAAGGGTACCAGTCTTGTCGGGGATTGGGAACCCTTCGCGAGAATGTCCAAAGTTTCAGCGGGATTTCCAAAATGTTAAGAAGAACTCGAAACATGTAAACCTTGGTTTTGAGAATCTCTCCCGGAGTTTGAGAGATTTGGACGTGAAAGGGTACCAGTCTTGTCGGGGATTGAGAACCCTTCGCCAGAATGTCCAAAGTTTCAGCGGGATTTCCAAAATGTTGAGAGGAACTCGAATCATGTCAACCTTGGTTTTGAGAATCTCTCCCGGAGTTTGAGAGATTTGGACGTGAAAGGGTACCAGTCTTGTCGGGGATTGGGAACCCTTCGCGAGAATGTCCAAAGTTTCAGCGGGATTTCCAAAATGTTGAGAGGAACTCGAAACATGTCAACCTTGGTTTTGAGAATCTCTCCCGGAGTTTGAGAGATTTGGACGTGAAAGGGTACCAGTCTTGTCGGGGATTGGGAACCCTTCGCGAGAATGTCCAAAGTTTCAGCGGGATTTCCAAAATGTTGAGAGGAACTCGAATCATGTCAACCTCGGTTTTGAGAATCTCTCCCGGAGTTTGAGAGATTTGGACGTGAAAGGGTACCAGTCTTGTCGAGGATTGGGAACCCTTCGCGAGAATGTGCAAAGTTTCAGCGGGATTTCCAAAATGTTGAGAGGAACACGAAACATGTCAACCTTGGTTTTGAGAATCTCTCCCGGAGTTTGAGAGATTTGGACGTGAAAGTGTACCAGTCTTGTCAGGGATTGGGAACCCTTCTCGAGAATGTCCAGAGTTTCAGCGGGATTTCCAAAATGTTGAGAGGAACTCGAAACATGTCAACCTTGGTTTTGAGAATCTCTCCCGGAGTTTGAGAGATTTGGACGTGAAAGGGTACCAGTCTTGTCGGGGATTGGGAACCCTTCGCCAGAATGTCCAAAGTTTCAGCGGGATTTCCAAAATGTTGAGAGGAACTCGAAACATGTCAACCTTGGTTTTGAGAATCTCTCCCGGAGTTTGAGAGATTTGGACGTGAAAGGGTACCAGTCTTGTCGGGGATTGGGAACCCTTCGCGAGAATGTCCAAAGTTTCAGCGGGATTTCCAAAATGTTGAGAGGAACTCGAAACACGTCAACCTTGGTTTTGAGAATCTCTCCCGGAGTTTGAGAGATTTGGACGTGAAAGGGTACCAGTCTTGTCGGGGATTGGGAACCCTTCGCCAGAATGTCCAAAGTTTCAGCGGGATTTCCAAAATGTTGAAAGGAACTCGAAACATGTCAACCTTGGTTTTGAGAATCTCTCCCGGAGTTTGAGAGATTTGGACGTGAAAGGGTACCAGTCTTGTCGGGGATTGGGAACCCTTCGCGAGTATGTCCAAAGTTTCAGCGGGATTTCCAAAATGTTGAGAGGAACTCGAAACATGTCAACCTCGGTTTTGAGAATCTCTCCCGGAGTTTGAGAGATTTGGACGTGAAAGGGTACCAGTCTTGTCGGGGATTGGGAACCCTTCGCGAGAATGTCCAAAGTTTCAGCGGGATTTCCAAAATGTTGAGAGGAACTCGAAACATGTCAACCTTGGTTTTGAGAATCTCTCCCGGAGTTTGAGAGATTTGGACGTGAAAGGGTACCAGTCTTGTCGGGGATTGGGAACCCTTCGCCAGAATGTCCAAAGTTTCAGCGGGATTTCCAAAATGTTGACAGGAACTCGAAACATGTCAACCTTGGTTTTGAGAATCTCTCCCGGAGTTCGAGAGATTTGGACGTGAAAGGGTACCAGCCTTGTCGGGGATTGGGAACCCTTCGCGAGAATGTCCAAAGTTTCAGCGGGATTTCCAAAATGTTGAGAGGAACTCGAAACATGTCAACCTTGGTTTTGAGAATCTCTCCCGGAGTTTGAGAGATTTGGACGTGAAAGGGTACCAGTCTTGTCGGGGATTGGGAACCCTTCGCCACAATGTCCAAAGTTTCAGCGGGATTTCCAAAATGTTGAAAGGAACTCGAAACATGTCAACCTTGGTTTTGAGAATCTCTCCCGGAGTTTGAGAGATTTGGACGTGAAAGGGTACCAGTCTTTTCGGGGATTGGGAACCCTTCGCGAGAATGTCCAAAGTTTCAGCGGGATTTCCAAAATGTTGAGAGGAACTCGAAACATGTCAACCTTGGTTTTGAGAATCTCTCCCGGAGTTTGAGAGATTTGGACGTGAAAGGGTACCAGTCTTGTCGGGGATTGGGAACCCTTTGCGAGAATGTCCAAAGTTTCAGCGGGATTTCCAAAATGTTGAGAGGAACTCGAAACATGTCAACCTTGGTTTTGAGAATCTCTCCCGGAGTTTGAGAGATTTGGACGTGAAAGGGTACCAGTCTTGTCGGGGATTGGGAACCCTTCGCCAGAATGTCCAAAGTTTCAGCGGGATTTCCAAAATGTTGAAAGGAACTCGAAACATGTCAACCTTGGTTTTGAGAATCTCTCCCGGAGTTTGAGAGATTTGGACGTGAAAGGGTACCAGTCTTGTCGGGGATTGGGAACCCTTCGCGAGAATGTCCAAAGTTTCAGCGGGATTTCCAAAATGTTGAGAGGAACTCGAAACATGTCAACCTCGGTTTTGAGAATCTCTCCCGGAGTTTGAGAGATTTGGACGTGAACGGGTACCAGTCTTGTCGGGGATTGGGAACCCTTCGCGAGAATGTCCAAAGTTTCAGCGGGATTTCCAAAATGTTGAGAGGAACTCGAAACATGTCAACCTTGGTTTTGAGAATCTCTCCCGGAGTTTGAGAGATTTGGACGTGAAAGGGTACCAGTCTTGTCGGGGATTGGGAACCCTTCGCCAGAATGTCCAAAGTTTCAGCGGGATTTCCAAAATGTTGAGAGGAACTCGAATCATGTCAACCTTGGTTTTGAGAATCTCTCCCGGAGTTTGAGAGATTTGGACGTGAAAGGGTACCAGTCTTGTCGGGGATTGGGAACCCTTCGCGAGAATGTCCAAAGTTTCAGCGGGATTTCCAAAATGTTGAGAGGAACTCGAAACATGTCAACCTTGGTTTTGAGAATCTCTCCCGGAGTTTGAGAGATTTGGACGTGAAAGGGTACCAGTCTTGTCGGGGATTGGGAACCCTTCGCGAGAATGTCCAAAGTTTCAGCGGGATTTCCAAAATGTTGAGAGGAACTCGAAACATGTCAACCTCGGTTTTGAGAATCTCTCCCGGAGTTTGAGAGATTTGGACGTGAAAGGGTACCAGTCTTGTCGGGGATTGGGAACCCTTCGCGAGAATGTCCAAAGTTTCAGCGGGATTTCCAAAATGTTGAGAGGAACTCGAAACATGTCAACCTCGGTTTTGAGAATCTCTCCCGGAGTTTGAGAGATTTGGACGTGAAAGGGTACCAGTCTTGTCGGGGATTGGGAACCCTTCGCGAGTATGTCCAAAGTTTCAGCGGGATTTCCAAAATGTTGAGAGGAACTCGAAACATGTCAACCTCGGTTTTGAGAATCTCTCCCGGAGTTTGAGAGATTTGGACGTGAAAGGGTACCAGTCTTGTCGGGGATTGGGAACCCTTCGCGAGAATGTCCAAAGTTTCAGCGGGATTTCCAAAATGTTGAGAGGAACTCGAAACATGTCAACCTCGGTTTTGAGAATCTCTCCCGGAGTTTGAGAGATTTGGACGTGAAAGGGTACCAGTCTTGTCGGGGATTGGGAACCCTTCGCGAGAATGTCCAAAGTTTCAGCGGGATTTCCAAAATGTTGAGAGGAACTCGAAACATGTCAACCTCGGTTTTGAGAATCTCTCCCGGAGTTTGAGAGATTTGGACGTGAAAGGGTACCAGTCTTGTCGGGGATTGGGAACCCTTCGCGAGAATGTCCAAAGTTTCAGCGGGATTTCCAAAATGTTGAGAGGAACTCGAAACATGTCAACCTTGGCTTTGAGAATCTCTCCCGGAGTTTGAGAGATTTGGACGTGAAAGGGTACCAGTCTTGTCGGGGATTGGGAACCCTTCGCGAGAATGTCCAAAGTTTCAGCGGGATTTCCAAAATGTTGAGAGGAACTCGAAACATGTCAACCTTGGTTTTGAGAATCTCTCCCGGAGTTTGAGAGATTTGGACGTGAAAGGGTACCAGTCTTGTCGGGGATTGGGAACCCTTCGCGAGAATGTCCAAAGTTTCAGCGGGATTTCCAAAATGTTGAGAGGAACTCGAAACATGTCAACCTCGGTTTTGAGAATCTCTCCCGGAGTTTGAGAGATTTGGACGTGAAAGGGTACCAGTCTTGTCGGGGATTGGGAACCCTTCGCCAGAATGTCCAAAGTTTCAGCGGGATTTCCAAAATGTTGAGAGGAACTCGAAACATGTCAACCTTGGTTTTGAGAATCTCTCCCGGAGTTCGAGAGATTTGGACGTGAAAGGGTACCAGCCTTGTCGGGGATTGGGAACCCTTCGCGAGAATGTCCAAAGTTTCAGCGGGATTTCCAAAATGTTGAGAGGAACTAGAAACATGTCAACCTTGGTTTTGAGAATCTCTCCCGGAGTTTGAGAGATTTGGACGTGAAAGGGTACCAGTCTTGTCGGGGATTGGGAACCCTTCGCCACAATGTCCAAAGTTTCAGCGGGATTTCCAAAATGTTGAAAGGAACTCGAAACATGTGAACCTTGGTTTTGAGAATCTCTCCCGGAGTTTGAGAGATTTGGACGTGAAAGGGTACCAGTCTTGTCGGGGATTGGGAACCCTTCGCCAGAATGTCCAAAGTTTCAGCGGGATTTCCAAAATGTTGAGAGGAACTCGAAACATGTCAACCTTGGTTTTGAGAATCTCTCCCGGAGTTTGAGAGATTTGGACGTGAAAGGGTACCAGTCTTGTCGGGGATTGGGAACCCTTCGCCAGAATGTCCAAAGTTTCAGCGGGATTTCCAAAATGTTGAGAGGAACTCGAAACATGTCAACCTTGGTTTTGAGAATCTCTCCCAGAGTTTGAGAGATTTGGACGTGAAAGGGTACCAGTCTTGTCGGGGATTGGGAACCCTTCGCGAGAATGTCCAAAGTTTCAGCGGGATTTCCAAAATGTTGAGAGGAACTCGAAACATGTCAACCTTGGTTTTGAGAATCTCTCCCGGAGTTTGAGAGATTTGGACGTGAAAGGGTACCAGTCTTGTCGGGGATTGGGAACCCTTCGCGAGAATGTCCAAAGTTTCAGCGGGATTTCCAAAATGTTGAGAGGAACTCGAAACATGTCAACCTTGGTTTTGAGAATCTCTCCCGGAGTTTGAGAGATTTGGACGTGAAAGGGTACCAGTCTTTTCGGGGATTGGGAACCCTTCGCCACAATGTCCAAAGTTTCAGCGGGATTTCCAAAATGTTGAAAGGAACTCGAAACATGTCAACCTTGGTTTTGAGAATCTCTCCCGGAGTTTGAGAGATTTGGACGTGAAAGGGTACCAGTCTTGTCGGGGATTGGGAACCCTTCGCGAGAATGTCCAAAGTTTCAGCGGGATTTCCAAAATGTTAAGAGGAACTCGAAACATGTCAACCTTGGTTTTGAGAATCTCTCCCGGAGTTTGAGAGATTTGGACGTGAACGGGTACCAGTCTTGTCGGGGATTGGGAACCCTTCGCGAGAATGTCCAAAGTTTCAGCGGGATTTCCAAAATGTTGAGAGGAACTCGAAACATGTCAACCTCGGTTTTGAGAATCTCTCCCGGAGTTTGAGAGATTTGGACGTGAAAGGGTACCAGTCTTGTCGGGGATTGGGAACCCTTCGCGAGAATGTCCAAAGTTTCAGCGGGATTTCCAAAATGTTGAGAGGAACTCGAAACATGTCAACCTTGGCTTTGAGAATCTCTCCCGGAGTTTGAGAGATTTGGACGTGAAAGGGTACCAGTCTTGTCGGGGATTGGGAACCCTTCGCGAGAATGTCCAAAGTTTCAGCGGGATTTCCAAAATGTTGAGAGGAACTCGAAACATGTCAACCTTGGTTTTGAGAATCTCTCCCGGAGTTTGAGAGATTTGGACGTGAAAGGGTACCAGTCTTGTCGGGGATTGGGAACCCTTCGCGAGAATGTCCAAAGTTTCAGCGGGATTTCCAAAATGTTGAGAGGAACTCGAAACATGTCAACCTCGGTTTTGAGAATCTCTCCCGGAGTTTGAGAGATTTGGACGTGAAAGGGTACCAGTCTTGTCGGGGATTGGGAACCCTTCGCCAGAATGTCCAAAGTTTCAGCGGGATTTCCAAAATGTTGAGAGGAACTCGAAACATGTCAACCTTGGTTTTGAGAATCTCTCCCGGAGTTCGAGAGATTTGGACGTGAAAGGGTACCAGCCTTGTCGGGGATTGGGAACCCTTCGCGAGAATGTCCAAAGTTTCAGCGGGATTTCCAAAATGTTGAGAGGAACTAGAAACATGTCAACCTTGGTTTTGAGAATCTCTCCCGGAGTTTGAGAGATTTGGACGTGAAAGGGTACCAGTCTTGTCGGGGATTGGGAACCCTTCGCCACAATGTCCAAAGTTTCAGCGGGATTTCCAAAATGTTGAAAGGAACTCGAAACATGTGAACCTTGGTTTTGAGAATCTCTCCCGGAGTTTGAGAGATTTGGACGTGAAAGGGTACCAGTCTTGTCGGGGATTGGGAACCCTTCGCCAGAATGTCCAAAGTTTCAGCGGGATTTCCAAAATGTTGAGAGGAACTCGAAACATGTCAACCTTGGTTTTGAGAATCTCTCCCGGAGTTTGAGAGATTTGGACGTGAAAGGGTACCAGTCTTGTCGGGGATTGGGAACCCTTCGCCAGAATGTCCAAAGTTTCAGCGGGATTTCCAAAATGTTGAGAGGAACTCGAAACATGTCAACCTTGGTTTTGAGAATCTCTCCCAGAGTTTGAGAGATTTGGACGTGAAAGGGTACCAGTCTTGTCGGGGATTGGGAACCCTTCGCGAGAATGTCCAAAGTTTCAGCGGGATTTCCAAAATGTTGAGAGGAACTCGAAACATGTCAACCTTGGTTTTGAGAATCTCTCCCGGAGTTTGAGAGATTTGGACGTGAAAGGGTACCAGTCTTGTCGGGGATTGGGAACCCTTCGCGAGAATGTCCAAAGTTTCAGCGGGATTTCCAAAATGTTGAGAGGAACTCGAAACATGTCAACCTTGGTTTTGAGAATCTCTCCCGGAGTTTGAGAGATTTGGACGTGAAAGGGTACCAGTCTTTTCGGGGATTGGGAACCCTTCGCCACAATGTCCAAAGTTTCAGCGGGATTTCCAAAATGTTGAAAGGAACTCGAAACATGTCAACCTTGGTTTTGAGAATCTCTCCCGGAGTTTGAGAGATTTGGACGTGAAAGGGTACCAGTCTTGTCGGGGATTGGGAACCCTTCGCGAGAATGTCCAAAGTTTCAGCGGGATTTCCAAAATGTTAAGAGGAACTCGAAACATGTCAACCTTGGTTTTGAGAATCTCTCCCGGAGTTTGAGAGATTTGGACGTGAACGGGTACCAGTCTTGTCGGGGATTGGGAACCCTTCGCGAGAATGTCCAAAGTTTCAGCGGGATTTCCAAAATGTTGAGAGGAACTCGAAACATGTCAACCTTGGTTTTGAGAATCTCTCCCGGAGTTCGAGAGATTTGGACGTGAAAGGGTACCAGCCTTGTCGGGGATTGGGAACCCTTCGCAAGAATGTCCAAAGTTTCAGCAGGATTTCCAAAATGTTGAGAGGAACTCGAAACATGTCAACCTTGGTTTTGAGAATCTCTCCCGGAGTTTGAGAGATTTGGACGTGAAAGGGTACCAGTCTTGTCGGGGATTGGGAACCCTTCGCCACAATGTCCAAAGTTTCAGCGGGATTTCCAAAATGTTGAAAGGAACTCGAAACATGTGAACCTTGGTTTTGAGAATCTCTCCCGGAGTTTGAGAGATTTGGACGTGAAAGGGTACCAGTCTTGTCGGGGATTGGGAACCGTTCGCGAGAATGTCCAAAGTTTCAGCGGGATTTCCAAAATGTTGAGAGGAACTCGAAACATGTCAACCTTGGTTTTGAGAATCTCTCCCGGAGTTTGAGAGATTTGGACGTGAAAGGGTACCAGTCTTGTCGGGGATTGGGAACCCTTCGCCAGAATGTCCAAAGTTTCAGCGGGATTTCCAAAATGTTGAGAGGAACTTGAAACATGTCAACCTTGGTTTTGAGAATCTCTCCCGGAGTTTGAGAGATTTGGACGTGAAAGGGTACCAGTCTTGTCGGGGATTGGGAACCCTTCGCCAGAATGTCCAAAGTTTCAGCGGGATTTCCAAAATGTTGAAAGGAACTCGAAACATGTCAACCTTGGTTTTGAGAATCTCTCCCGGAGTTTGAGAGATTTGGACGTGAAAGGGTACCAGTCTTGTCGGGGATTGGGAACCCTTCGCGAGTATGTCCAAAGTTTCAGCGGGATTTCCAAAATGTTGAGAGGAACTCGAATCATGTCAACCTCGGTTTTGAGAATCTCTCCCGGAGTTTGAGAGATTTGGACGTGAAAGGGTACCAGTCTTGTCGGGGATTGGGAACCCTTCGCGAGAATGTCCAAAGTTTCAGCGGGATTTCCAAAATGTTAAGAGGAACTCGAAACATGTCAACCTTGGTTTTGAGAATCTCTCCCGGAGTTTGAGAGATTTGGACGTGAACGGGTACCAGTCTTGTCGGGGATTGGGAACCCTTCGCGAGAATGTCCAAAGTTTCAGCGGGATTTCCAAAATGTTGAGAGGAACTCGAAACATGTCAACCTTGGTTTTGAGAATCTCTCCCGGAGTTTGAGAGATTTGGACGTGAAAGGGTACCAGTCTTGTCGGGGATTGGGAACCCTTCGCCAGAATGTCCAAAGTTTCAGCGGGATTTCCAAAATGTTGAAAGGAACTCGAAACATGTCAACCTTGGTTTTGAGAATCTCTCCCGGAGTTTGAGAGATTTGGACGTGAAAGGGTACCAGTCTTGTCGGGGATTGGGAACCCTTCGCGAGTATGTCCAAAGTTTCAGCGGGATTTCCAAAATGTTGAGAGGAACTCGAAACATGTCAACCTCGGTTTTGAGAATCTCTCCCGGAGTTTGAGAGATTTGGACGTGAAAGGGTACCAGTCTTGTCGGGGATTGGGAACCCTTCGCGAGAATGTCCAAAGTTTCAGCGGGATTTCCAAAATGTTAAGAGGAACTCGAAACATGTCAACCTTGGTTTTGAGAATCTCTCCCGGAGTTTGAGAGATTTGGACGTGAACGGGTACCAGTCTTGTCGGGGATTGGGAACCCTTCGCCAGAATGTCCAAAGTTTCAGCGGGATTTCCAAAATGTTGAGAGGAACTCGAAACATGTCAACCTTGGTTTTGAGAATCTCTCCCGGAGTTTGAGAGATTTGGACGTGAAAGGGTACCAGTCTTGTCGGGGATTGGGAACCCTTCGCCAGAATGTCCAAAGTTTCAGCGGGATTTCCAAAATGTTGAGAGGAACTCGAATCATGTCAACCTTGGTTTTGAGAATCTCTCCCGGAGTTTGAGAGATTTGGACGTGAAAGGGTACCAGTCTTGTCGGGGATTGGGAACCCTTCGCGAGAATGTCCAAAGTTTCAGCGGGATTTCCAAAATGTTGAGAGGAACTCGAAACATGTCAACCTTGGTTTTGAGAATCTCTCCCGGAGTTTGAGAGATTTGGACGTGAAAGGGTACCAGTCTTGTCGGGGATTGGGAACCCTTTGCGAGAATGTCCAAAGTTTCAGCGGGATTTCCAAAATGTTGAGAGGAACTCGAAACATGTCAACCTCGGTTTTGAGAATCTCTCCCGGAGTTTGAGAGATTTGGACGTGAAAGGGTACCAGTCTTGTCGGGGATTGGGAACCCTTCGCGAGAATGTCCAAAGTTTCAGCGGGATTTCCAAAATGTTGAGAGGAACTCGAAACATGTCAACCTCGGTTTTGAGAATCTCTCCCGGAGTTTGAGAGATTTGGACGTGAAAGGGTACCAGTCTTGTCGGGGATTGGGAACCCTTCGCGAGTATGTCCAAAGTTTCAGCGGGATTTCCAAAATGTTTAAAGGAACTCGAAACATGTCAACCTCGGTTTTGAGAATCTCTCCCGGAGTTTGAGAGATTTGGACGTGAAAGGGTACCAGTCTTGTCGGGGATTGGGAACCCTTCGCGAGAATGTCCAAAGTTTCAGCGGGATTTCCAAAATGTTGAGAGGAACTCGAAACATGTCAACCTCGGTTTTGAGAATCTCTCCCGGAGTTTGAGAGATTTGGACGTGAAAGGGTACCAGTCTTGTCGGGGATTGGGAACCCTTCGCGAGAATGTCCAAAGTTTCAGCGGGATTTCCAAAATGTTGAGAGGAACTCGAAACATGTCAACCTCGGTTTTGAGAATATCTCCCGGAGTTTGAGAGATTTGGACGTGAAAGGGTACCAGTCTTGTCGGGGATTGGGAACCCTTCGCGAGAATGTCCAAAGTTTCAGCGGGATTTCCAAAATGTTGAGAGGAACTCGAAACATGTCAACCTCGGTTTTGAGAATCTCTCCCGGAGTTTGAGAGATTTGGACGTGAAAGGGTACCAGTCTTGTCGGGGATTGGGAACCCTTCGCGAGAATGTCCAAAGTTTCAGCGGGATTTCCAAAATGTTGAGAGGAACTCGAAACATGTCAACCTCGGTTTTGAGAATCTCTCCCGGAGTTTGAGAGATTTGGACGTGAAAGGGTACCAGTCTTGTCGGGGATTGGGAACCCTTCGCGAGAATGTCCAAAGTTTCAGCGGGATTTCCAAAATGTTAAGAGGAACTCGAAACATGTCAACCTTGGTTTTGAGAATCTCTCCCGGAGTTTGAGAGATTTGGACGTGAACGGGTACCAGTCTTGTCGGGGATTGGGAACCCTTCGCGAGAATGTCCAAAGTTTCAGCGGGATTTCCAAAATGTTGAGAGGAACTCGAAACATGTCAACCTTGGTTTTGAGAATCTCTCCCGGAGTTTGAGAGATTTGGACGTGAAAGGGTACCAGTCTTGTCGGGGATTGGGAACCCTTCGCCAGAATGTCCAAAGTTTCAGCGGGATTTCCAAAATGTTGAAAGGAACTCGAAACATGTCAACCTTGGTTTTGAGAATCTCTCCCGGAGTTTGAGAGATTTGGACGTGAAAGGGTACCAGTCTTGTCGGGGATTGGGAACCCTTCGCGAGTATGTCCAAAGTTTCAGCGGGATTTCCAAAATGTTGAGAGGAACTCGAAACATGTCAACCTCGGTTTTGAGAATCTCTCCCGGAGTTTGAGAGATTTGGACGTGAAAGGGTACCAGTCTTGTCGGGGATTGGGAACCCTTCGCGAGAATGTCCAAAGTTTCAGCGGGATTTCCAAAATGTTAAGAGGAACTCGAAACATGTCAACCTTGGTTTTGAGAATCTCTCCCGGAGTTTGAGAGATTTGGACGTGAACGGGTACCAGTCTTGTCGGGGATTGGGAACCCTTCGCCAGAATGTCCAAAGTTTCAGCGGGATTTCCAAAATGTTGAGAGGAACTCGAAACATGTCAACCTTGGTTTTGAGAATCTCTCCCGGAGTTTGAGAGATTTGGACGTGAAAGGGTACCAGTCTTGTCGGGGATTGGGAACCCTTCGCCAGAATGTCCAAAGTTTCAGCGGGATTTCCAAAATGTTGAGAGGAACTCGAATCATGTCAACCTTGGTTTTGAGAATCTCTCCCGGAGTTTGAGAGATTTGGACGTGAAAGGGTACCAGTCTTGTCGGGGATTGGGAACCCTTCGCGAGAATGTCCAAAGTTTCAGCGGGATTTCCAAAATGTTGAGAGGAACTCGAAACATGTCAACCTTGGTTTTGAGAATCTCTCCCGGAGTTTGAGAGATTTGGACGTGAAAGGGTACCAGTCTTGTCGGGGATTGGGAACCCTTTGCGAGAATGTCCAAAGTTTCAGCGGGATTTCCAAAATGTTGAGAGGAACTCGAAACATGTCAACCTCGGTTTTGAGAATCTCTCCCGGAGTTTGAGAGATTTGGACGTGAAAGGGTACCAGTCTTGTCGGGGATTGGGAACCCTTCGCGAGAATGTCCAAAGTTTCAGCGGGATTTCCAAAATGTTGAGAGGAACTCGAAACATGTCAACCTCGGTTTTGAGAATCTCTCCCGGAGTTTGAGAGATTTGGACGTGAAAGGGTACCAGTCTTGTCGGGGATTGGGAACCCTTCGCGAGTATGTCCAAAGTTTCAGCGGGATTTCCAAAATGTTTAAAGGAACTCGAAACATGTCAACCTCGGTTTTGAGAATCTCTCCCGGAGTTTGAGAGATTTGGACGTGAAAGGGTACCAGTCTTGTCGGGGATTGGGAACCCTTCGCGAGAATGTCCAAAGTTTCAGCGGGATTTCCAAAATGTTGAGAGGAACTCGAAACATGTCAACCTCGGTTTTGAGAATCTCTCCCGGAGTTTGAGAGATTTGGACGTGAAAGGGTACCAGTCTTGTCGGGGATTGGGAACCCTTCGCGAGAATGTCCAAAGTTTCAGCGGGATTTCCAAAATGTTGAGAGGAACTCGAAACATGTCAACCTCGGTTTTGAGAATATCTCCCGGAGTTTGAGAGATTTGGACGTGAAAGGGTACCAGTCTTGTCGGGGATTGGGAACCCTTCGCGAGAATGTCCAAAGTTTCAGCGGGATTTCCAAAATGTTGAGAGGAACTCGAAACATGTCAACCTCGGTTTTGAGAATCTCTCCCGGAGTTTGAGAGATTTGGACGTGAAAGGGTACCAGTCTTGTCGGGGATTGGGAACCCTTCGCGAGAATGTCCAAAGTTTCAGCGGGATTTCCAAAATGTTGAGAGGAACTCAAAACATGTCAACCTTGGTTTTGAGAATCTCTCCCGGAGTTTGAGAGATTTGGACGTGAAAGGGTACCAGTCTTGTCGGGGATTGGGAACCCTTCGCGAGAATGTCCAAAGTTTCAGCGGGATTTCCAAAATGTTGAGAGGAACTCGAAACATGTCAACCTTGGTTTTGAGAATCTCTCCCGGAGTTTGAGAGATTTGGACGTGAAAGGGTACCAGTCTTGTCGGGGATTGGGAACCCTTCGCGAGAATGTCCAAAGTTTCAGCGGGATTTCCAAAATGTTGAGAGGAACTCGAAACATGTCAACCTCGGTTTTGAGAATCTCTCCCGGAGTTTGAGAGATTTGGACGTGAAAGGGTACCAGTCTTGTCGGGGATTGGGAACCCTTCGCCAGAATGTCCAAAGTTTCAGCGGGATTTCCAAAATGTTGAGAGGAACTCGAAACATGTCAACCTTGGTTTTGAGAATCTCTCCCGGAGTTCGAGAGATTTGGACGTGAAAGGGTACCAGCCTTGTCGGGGATTGGGAACCCTTCGCCAGAATGTCCAAAGTTTCAGCGGGATTTCCAAAATGTTGAGAGGAACTAGAAACATGTCAACCTTAGTTTTGAGAATCTCTCCCGGAGTTTGAGAGATTTGGACGTGAAAGGGTACCAGTCTTGTCGGGGATTGGGAACCCTTCGCCACAATGTCCAAAGTTTCAGCGGGATTTCCAAAATGTTGAAAGGAACTCGAAACATGTGAACCTTGGTTTTGAGAATCTCTCCCGGAGTTTGAGAGATTTGGACGTGAAAGGGTACCAGTCTTGTCGGGGATTGGGAACCCTTCACCAGAATGTCCAAAGTTTCAGCGGGATTTCCAAAATGTTGAGAGGAACTCGAAACATGTCAACCTTGGTTTTGAGAATCTCTCCCGGAGTTTGAGAGATTTGGACGTGAAAGGGTACCAGTCTTGTCGGGGATTGGGAACCCTTCGCCAGAATGTCCAAAGTTTCAGCGGGATTTCCAAAATGTTGAGAGGAACTCGAAACATGTCAACCTTGGTTTTGAGAATCTCTCCCAGAGTTTGAGAGATTTGGACGTGAAAGGGTACCAGTCTTGTCGGGGATTGGGAACCCTTCGCGAGAATGTCCAAAGTTTCAGCGGGATTTCCAAAATGTTGAGAGGAACTCGAAACATGTCAACCTTGGTTTTGAGAATCTCTCCCGGAGTTTGAGAGATTTGGACGTGAAAGGGTACCAGTCTTGTCGGGGATTGGGAACCGTTCGCGAGAATGTCCAAAGTTTCAGCGGGATTTCCAAAATGTTGAGAGGAACTCGAAACATGTCAACCTTGGTTTTGAGAATCTCTCCCGGAGTTTGAGAGATTTGGACGTGAAAGGGTACCAGTCTTTTCGGGGATTGGGAACCCTTCGCCACAATGTCCAAAGTTTCAGCGGGATTTCCAAAATGTTGAAAGGAACTCGAAACATGTCAACCTTGGTTTTGAGAATCTCTCCCGGAGTTTGAGAGATTTGGACGTGAAAGGGTACCAGTCTTGTCGGGGATTGGGAACCCTTCGCCAGAATGTCCAAAGTTTCAGCGGGATTTCCAAAATGTTGAGAGGAACTTGAAACATGTCAACCTTGGTTTTGAGAATCTCTCCCGGAGTTTGAGAGATTTGGACGTGAAAGGGTACCAGTCTTGTCGGGGATTGGGAACCCTTCGCGAGAATGTCCAAAGTTTCAGCGGGATTTCCAAAATGTTGAGAGGAACTCGAAACATGCCAACCTCGGTTTTGAGAATCTCTCCCGGAGTTTGAGAGATTTGGACGTGAAAGGGTACCAGTCTTGTCGGGGATTGGGAACCCTTCGCCAGAATGTCCAAAGTTTCAGCGGGATTTCCAAAATGTTGAGAGGAACTCGAAACATGTCAACCTTGGTTTTGAGAATCTCTCCCGGAGTTCGAGAGATTTGGACGTGAAAGGGTACCAGCCTTGTCGGGGATTGGTACCCTTCGTGAGAATGTCCAAAGTTTCAGCGGGATTTCCAAAATGTTGAGAGGAACTAGAAACATGTCAACCTCGGTTTTGAGAATCTCTCCCGGAGTTTGAGAGATTTGGACGTGAAAGGGTACCAGTCTTGTCGGGGATTGGGAACCCTTCGCCACAATGTCCAAAGTTTCAGCGGGATTTCCAAAATGTTGAAAGGAACTCGAAACATGTGAACCTTGGTTTTGAGAATCTCTCCCGGAGTTTGAGAGATTTGGACGTGAAAGGGTACCAGTCTTGTCGGGGATTGGGAACCCTTCGCCAGAATGTCCAAAGTTTCAGCGGGATTTCCAAAATGTTGAGAGGAACTCGAAACATGTCAACCATGGTTTTGAGAATCTCTCCCAGAGTTTGAGAGATTTGGACGTGAAAGGGTACCAGTCTTGTCGGGGATTGGGAACCCTTCGCGAGAATGTCCAAAGTTTCAGCGGGATTTCCAAAATGTTGAGAGGAACTCGAAACATGTCAACCTGGGCTTTGAGAATCTCTCCCGGAGTTTGAGAGATTTGGACGTGAAAGGGTACCAGTCTTGTCGGGGATTGGGAACCCTTCGCGAGAATGTCCAAAGTTTCAGCGGGATTTCCAAAATGTTGAGAGGAACTCGAAACATGTCAACCTTGGTTTTGAGAATCTCTCCCGGAGTTTGAGAGATTTGGACGTGAAAGGGTACCAGTCTTTTCGGGGATTGGGAACCCTTCGCCACAATGTCCAAAGTTTCAGCGGGATTTCCAAAATGTTGAAAGGAACTCGAAACATGTCAACCTTGGTTTTGAGAATCTCTCCCGGAGTTTGAGAGATTTGGACGTGAAAGGGTACCAGTCTTGTCGGGGATTGGGAACCCTTCGCGAGAATGTCCAAAGTTTCAGCGGGATTTCCAAAATGTTGAGAGGAACTCGAAACATGTCAACCTTGGTTTTGAGAATCTCTCCCGGAGTTTGAGAGATTTGGACGTGAAAGGGTACCAGTCTTGTCGGGGATTGGGAACCCTTCGCCAGAATGTCCAAAGTTTCAGCGGGATTTCCAAAATGTTGAGAGGAACTCGAAACATGTCAACCTTGGTTTTGAGAATCTCTCCCGGAGTTTGAGAGATTTGGACGTGAAAGGGTACCAGTCTTGTCGGGGATTGGGAACCCTTCGCCAGAATGTCCAAAGTTTCAGCGGGATTTCCAAAATGTTGAGAGGAACTCGAAACATGTCAACCTCGGTTTTGAGAATCTCTCCCGGAGTTTGAGAGATTTGGACGTGAAAGGGTACCAGTCTTGTCGGGGATTGGGAACCCTTCGCGAGAATGTCCAAAGTTTCAGCGGGATTTCCAAAATGTTGAGAGGAACTCGAAACATGTCAACCTTGGTTTTGAGAATCTCTCCCGGAGTTTGAGAGATTTGGACGTGAAAGGGTACCAGTCTTGTCGGGGATTGGGAACCCTTCGCCAGAATGTCCAAAGTTTCAGCAGGATTTCCAAAATGTTGAAAGGAACTCGAAACATGTCAACCTCGGTTTTGAGAATCTCTCCCGGAGTTTGAGAGATTTGGACGTGAAAGGGTACCAGTCTTGTCGGGGATTGGGAACCCTTCGCGAGAATGTCCAAAGTTTCAGCGGGATTTCCAAAATGTTGAGAGGAACTCGAAACATGTCAACCTTGGTTTTGAGAATCTCTCCCGGAGTTTGAGAGATTTGGACGTGAAAGGGTACCAGTCTTGTCGAGGATTGGGAACCCTTCGCGAGAATGTGCAAAGTTTCAGCGGGATTTCCAAAATGTTGAGAGGAACTCGAAACATGTCAACCTTGGTTTTGAGAATCTCTCCCGGAGTTTGAGAGATTTGGACGTGAAAGGGTACCAGTCTTGTCAGGGATTGGGAACCCTTCTCGAGAATGTCCAAAGTTTCAGCGGGATTTCCAAAATGTTGAGAGGAACTCGAAACATGTCAACCTTGGTTTTGAGAATCTCTCCCGGAGTTTGAGAGATTTGGACGTGAAAGGGTACCAGTCTTGTCGGGGATTGGGAACCCTTCGCCAGAATGTCCAAAGTTTCAGCGGGATTTCCAAAATGTTGAGAGGAACTCGAAACATGTCAACCTTGGTTTTGAGAATCTCTCCCGGAGTTTGAGAGATTTGGACGTGAAAGGGTACCAGTCTTGTCGGGGATTGGGAACCCTTCGCCAGAATGTCCAAAGTTTCAGCGGGATTTCCAAAATGTTGAGAGGAACTCGAAACATGTCAACCTCGGTTTTGAGAATCTCTCCCGGAGTTTGAGAGATTTGGACGTGAAAGGGTACCAGTCTTGTCGAGGATTGGGAACCCTTCGCGAGAATGTGCAAAGTTTCAGCGGGATTTCCAAAATGTTGAGAGGAACTCGAAACATGTCAACCTTGGTTTTGAGAATCTCTCCCGGAGTTTGAGAGATTTGGACGTGAAAGTGTACCAGTCTTGTCAGGGATTGGGAACCCTTCTCGAGAATGTCCAAAGTTTCAGCGGGATTTCCAAAATGTTGAGAGGAACTCGAAACATGTGAACCTTGGTTTTGAGAATCTCTCCCGGAGTTTGAGAGATTTGGACGTGAAAGGGTACCAGTCTTGTCGGGGATTGGGAACCCTTCGCCAGAATGTCCAAAGTTTCAGCGGGATTTCCAAAATGTTGAGAGGAACTCGAAACATGTCAACCTTGGTTTTGAGAATCTCTCCCGGAGTTTGAGAGATTTGGACGTGAAAGGGTACCAGTCTTGTCGGGGATTGGGAACCCTTCGCCAGAATGTCCAAAGTTTCAGCGGGATTTCCAAAATGTTGACAGGAACTCGAAACATGTCAACCTTGGTTTTGAGAATCTCTCCCGGAGTTTGAGAGATTTGGACGTGAAAGGGTACCAGTCTTGTCGGGGATTGGGAACCCTTCGCCAGAATGTCCAAAGTTTCAGCGGGATTTCCAAAATGTTGAAAGGAACTCGAAACATGTCAACCTTGGTTTTGAGAATCTCTCCCGGAGTTTGAGAGATTTGGACGTGAAAGGGTACCAGTCTTGTCGGGGATTGGGAACCCTTCGCGAGTATGTCCAAAGTTTCAGCGGGATTTCCAAAATGTTGAGAGGAACTCGAAACATGTCAACCTCGGTTTTGAGAATCTCTCCCGGAGTTTGAGAGATTTGGACGTGAAAGGGTACCAGTCTTGTCGGGGATTGGGAACCCTTCGCGAGAATGTCCAAAGTTTCAGCGGGATTTCCAAAATGTTAAGAGGAACTCGAAACATGTTAACCTTGGTTTTGAGAATCTCTCCCGGAGTTTGAGAGATTTGGACGTGAACGGGTACCAGTCTTGTCGGGGATTGGGAACCCTTCGCGAGAATGTCCAAAGTTTCAGCGGGATTTCCAAAATGTTGAGAGGAACTCGAAACATGTCAACCTTGGTTTTGAGAATCTCTCCCGGAGTTTGAGAGATTTGGACGTGAAAGGGTACCAGTCTTGTCGGGGATTGGGAACCCTTCGCCAGAATGTCCAAAGTTTCAGCGGGATTTCCAAAATGTTGAGAAGAACTCGAATCATGTCAACCTTGGTTTTGAGAATCTCTCCCGGAGTTTGAGAGATTTGGACGTGAAAGGGTACCAGTCTTGTCGGGGATTGGGAACCCTTCGCGAGAATGTCCAAAGTTTCAGCGGGATTTCCAAAATGTTGAGAGGAACTCGAAACATGTCAACCTTGGTTTTGAGAATCTCTCCCGGAGTTTGAGAGATTTGGACGTGAAAGGGTACCAGTCTTGTCGGGGATTGGGAACCCTTCGCCAGAATGTCCAAAGTTTCAGCGGGATTTCCAAAATGTTGAGAGGAACTCGAAACATGTCAACCTTGGTTTTGAGAATCTCTCCCGGAGTTTGAGAGATTTGGACGTGAAAGGGTACCAGTCTTGTCGGGGATTGGGAACCCTTCGCCAGAATGTCCAAAGTTTCAGTGGGATTTCCAAAATCTTGAGAGGAACTCGAAACATGTCAACCTTGGTTTTGAGAATCTCTCCCGGAGTTTGAGAGATTTGGACGTGAAAGGGTACCAGTCTTGTCGGGGATTGGGAACCCTTCGCGAGAATGTCCAAAGTTTCAGCGGGATTTCCAAAATGTTGAGAGGAACTCGAAACATGTCAACCTCGGTTTTGAGAATCTCTCCCGGAGTTTGAGAGATTTGGACGTGAAAGGGTACCAGTCTTGTCGAGGATTGGGAACCCTTCGCGAGAATGTGCAAAGTTTCAGCGGGATTTCCAAAATGTTGAGAGGAACTCGAAACATGTCAACCTTGGTTTTGAGAATCTCTCCCGGAGTTTGAGAGATTTGGACGTGAAAGGGTACCAGTCTTGTCGGGGATTGGGAACCCTTCGCCAGAATGTCCAAAGTTTCAGCGGGATTTCCAAAATGTTGAGAGGAACTCGAAACATGTCAACCTTGGTTTTGAGAATCTCTCCCGGAGTTTGAGAGATTTGGACGTGAAAGGGTACCAGTCTTGTCGGGGATTGGGAACCCTTCGCGAGAATGTCCAAAGTTTCAGCGGGATTTCCAAAATGTTGAGAGGAACTCGAAACATGTCAACCTTGGTTTTGAGAATCTCTCCCGGAGTTTGAGAGATTTGGACGTGAAAGGGTACCAGTCTTGTCGGGGATTGGGAACCCTTCGCCAGAATGTCCAAAGTTTCAGCGGGATTTCCAAAATGTTGAAAGGAACTCGAAACATGTCAACCTTGGTTTTGAGAATCTCTCCCGGAGTTTGAGAGATTTGGACGTGAAAGGGTACCAGTCTTGTCGGGGATTGGGAACCCTTCGCGAGTATGTCCAAAGTTTCAGCGGGATTTCCAAAATGTTGAGAGGAACTCGAAACATGTCAACCTCGGTTTTGAGAATCTCTCCCGGAGTTTGAGAGATTTGGACGTGAAAGGGTACCAGTCTTGTCGGGGATTGGGAACCCTTCGCGAGAATGTCCAAAGTTTCAGCGGGATTTCCAAAATGTTGAAAGGAACTCGAAACATGTCAACCTTGGTTTTGAGAATCTCTCCCGGAGTTTGAGAGATTTGGACGTGAAAGGGTACCAGTCTTGTCGGGGATTGGGAACCCTTCGCGAGAATGTCCAAAGTTTCAGCGGGATTTCCAAAATGTTGAAAGGAACTCGAAACATGTCAACCTTGGTGTTGAGAATCTCTCCCGGAGTTTGAGAGATTTGGACGTGAAAGGGTACCAGTCTTGTCGGGGATTGGGAACCCTTCGCCAGAATGTCCAAAGTTTCAGCGGGATTTCCAAAATGTTGAGAGGAACTCGAATCATGTCAACCTTGGTTTTGAGAATCTCTCCCGGAGTTTGAGAGATTTGGACGTGAAAGGGTACCAGTCTTGTCGGGGATTGGGAACCCTTCGCGAGAATGTCCAAAGTTTCAGCGGGATTTCCAAAATGTTGAGAGGAACTCGAAACATGTCAACCTTGGTTTTGAGAATCTCTCCCGGAGTTTGAGAGATTTGGACGTGAAAGGGTACCAGTCTTGTCGGGGATTGGGAACCCTTCGCCAGAATGTCCAAAGTTTCAGAGGGATTTCCAAAATGTTGAGAGGAACTCGAAACATGTCAACCTTGGTTTTGAGAATCTCTCCCGGAGTTTGAGAGATTTGGACGTGAAAGGGTACCAGTCTTGTCGGGGATTGGGAACCCTTCGCGAGAATGTCCAAAGTTTCAGCGGGATTTCCAAAATGTTGAAAGGAACTCGAAACATGTCAACCTTGGTTTTGAGAATCTCTCCCGGAGTTTGAGAGATTTGGACGTGAAAGGGTACCAGTCTTGTCGGGGATTGGGAACCCTTCGCGAGAATGTCCAAAGTTTCAGCGGGATTTCCAAAATGTTGAGAGGAACTCGAATCATGTCAACCTTGGTTTTGAGAATCTCTCCCGGAGTTTGAGAGATTTGGACGTGAAAGGGTACCAGTCTTGTCGGGGATTGGGAACCCTTCGCGAGAATGTCCAAAGTTTCAGCGGGATTTCCAAAATGTTGAGAGGAACTCGAATCATTTCAACCTTGGTTTTGAGAATCTCTCCCGGAGTTTGAGAGATTTGGACGTGAAAGGGTACCAGTCTTGTCGGGGATTGGGAACCCTTCGCCAGAATGTCCAAAGTTTCAGAGGGATTTCCAAAATGTTGAGAGGAACTCGAAACATGTCAACCTTGGTTTTGAGAATCTCTCCCGGAGTTTGAGAGATTTGGACGTGAAAGGGTACCAGTCTTGTCGGGGATTGGGAACCCTTCGCGAGAATGTCCAAAGTTTCAGCGGGATTTCCAAAATGTTGAAAGGAACTCGAAACATGTCAACCTTGGTTTTGAGAATCTCTCCCGGAGTTTGAGAGATTTGGACGTGAAAGGGTACCAGTCTTGTCGGGGATTGGGAACCCTTCGCGAGAATGTCCAAAGTTTCAGCGGGATTTCCAAAATGTTGAGAGGAACTCGAATCATTTCAACCTTGGTTTTGAGAATCTCTCCCGGAGTTTGAGAGATTTGGACGTGAAAGGGTACCAGTCTTGTCGGGGATTGGGAACCCTTCGCCAGAATGTCCAAAGTTTCAGCGGGATTTCCAAAATGTTGAGAGGAACTCGAAACATGTCAACCTTGGTTTTGAGAATCTCTCCCGGAGTTTGAGAGATTTGGACGTGAAAGGGTACCAGTCTTGTCGGGGATTGGGAACCCTTCGCCAGAATGTCCAAAGTTTCAGCGGGATTTCCAAAATGTTGAGAGGAACTCGAAACATGTGAACCTCGGTTTTGAGAATCTCTCCCGGAGTTTGAGAGATTTGGACGTGAAAGGGTACCAGTCTTGTCGGGGATTGGGAACCCTTCGCCAGAATGTCCAAAGTTTCAGCGGGATTTCCAAAATGTTGAGACTAACTCGAAACATGTCAACCTTGGTTTTGAGAATCTCTCCCGGAGTTTGAGAGATTTGGACGTGAAAGGGTACCAGTCTTGTCGGGGATTGGGAACCCTTCGCGAGAATGTCCAAAGTTTCAGCGGGATTTCCAAAATGTTGAGAGGAACTCGAAACATGTCAACCTTGGTTTTGAGAATCTCTCCCGGAGTTTGAGAGATTTGGACGTGAAAGGGTACCAGTCTTGTCGGGGATTGGGAACCCTTCGCCAGAATGTCCAAAGTTTCAGCGGGATTTCCAAAATGTTGAGAGGAACTCGAAACATGTCAACCTTGGTTTTGAGAATCTCTCCCGGAGTTTGAGAGATTTGGACGTGAAAGGGTACCAGTCTTGTCGGGGATTGGGAACCCTTCGCGAGAATGTCCAAAGTTTCAGCGGGATTTCCAAAATGTTGAAAGGAACTCGAAACATGTCAACCTTGGTTTTGAGAATCTCTCCCGGAGTTTGAGAGATTTGGACGTGAAAGGGTACCAGTCTTGTCGGGGATTGGGAACCCTTCGCCAGAATGTCCAAAGTTTCAGCGGGATTTCCAAAATGTTGAAAGGAACTCGAAACATGTCAACCTTGGTTTTGAGAATCTCTCCCGGAGTTTGAGAGATTTGGACGTGAAAGGGTACCAGTCTTGTCGGGGATTGGGAACCCTTCGCGAGTATGTCCAAAGTTTCAGCGGGATTTCCAAAATGTTGAGAGGAACTCGAAACATGTCAACCTCGGTTTTGAGAATCTCTCCCGGAGTTTGAGAGATTTGGACGTGAAAGGGTACCAGTCTTGTCGGGGATTGGGAACCCTTCGCGAGAATGTCCAAAGTTTCAGCGGGATTTCCAAAATGTTAAGAGGAACTCGAAACATGTCAACCTTGGTTTTGAGAATCTCTCCCGGAGTTTGAGAGATTTGGACGTGAAAGGGTACCAGTCTTGTCGGGGATTGGGAACCCTTCGCCAGAATGTCCAAAGTTTCAGCGGGATTTCCAAAATGTTGAGAGGAACTCGAAACATGTCAACCTTGGTTTTGAGAATCTCTCCCGGAGTTTGAGAGATTTGGACGTGAAAGGGTACCAGTCTTGTCGGGGATTGGGAACCCTTCGCCAGAATGTCCAAAGTTTCAGCGGGATTTCCAAAATGTTGAGAGGAACTCGAAACATGTCAACCTTGGTTTTGAGAATCTCTCCCGGAGTTTGAGAGATTTGGACGTGAAAGGGTACCAGTCTTGTCGGGGATTGGGAACCCTTCGCGAGAATGTCCAAAGTTTCAGCGGGATTTCCAAAATGTTGAAAGGAACTCGAAACATGTCAACCTTGGTTTTGAGAATCTCTCCCGGAGTTTGAGAGATTTGGACGTGAAAGGGTACCAGTCTTGTCGGGGATTGGGAACCCTTCGCCAGAATGTCCAAAGTTTCAGCGGGATTTCCAAAATGTTGAAAGGAACTCGAAACATGTCAACCTTGGTTTTGAGAATCTCTCCCGGAGTTTGAGAGATTTGGACGTGAAAGGGTACCAGTCTTGTCGGGGATTGGGAACCCTTCGCGAGTATGTCCAAAGTTTCAGCGGGATTTCCAAAATGTTGAGAGGAACTCGAAACATGTCAACCTCGGTTTTGAGAATCTCTCCCGGAGTTTGAGAGATTTGGACGTGAAAGGGTACCAGTCTTGTCGGGGATTGGGAACCCTTCGCGAGAATGTCCAAAGTTTCAGCGGGATTTCCAAAATGTTAAGAGGAACTCGAAACATGTCAACCTTGGTTTTGAGAATCTCTCCCGGAGTTTGAGAGATTTGGACGTGAAAGGGTACCAGTCTTGTCGGGGATTGGGAACCCTTCGCCAGAATGTCCAAAGTTTCAGCGGGATTTCCAAAATGTTGAGAGGAACTCGAAACATGTCAACCTTGGTTTTGAGAATCTCTCCCGGAGTTTGAGAGATTTGGACGTGAAAGGGTACCAGTCTTGTCGGGGATTGGGAACCCTTCGCCAGAATGTCCAAAGTTTCAGCGGGATTTCCAAAATGTTGAGAGGAACTCGAAACATGTCAACCTTGGTTTTGAGAATCTCTCCCGGAGTTTGAGAGATTTGGACGTGAAAGGGTACCAGTCTTGTCAGGGATTGGGAACCCTTCGCCAGAATGTCCAAAGTTTCAGCGGAATTTCCAAAATGTTGAGAGGAACTCGAAACATGTCAACCTTGGTTTTGATAATCTCTCCCGGAGTTTGAGAGATTTGGACGTGAAAGGGTACCAGTCTTGTCGGGGATTGGGAACCCTTCGCCAGAATGTCCAAAGTTTCAGCGGGATTTCCAAAATGTTGAGAGGAACTCGAAACATGTCAACCTTGGTTTTGAGAATCTCTCCCGGAGTTTGAGAGATTTGGATGTGAAAGGGTACCAGTCTTGTCGGGGATTGGGAACCCTTCGCCAGAATGTCCAAAGTTTCAGCGGGATTTCCAAAATGTTGAGAGGAACTCGAAACATGTCAACCTTGGTTTTGAGAATCTCTCCCGGAGTTTGAGAGATTTGGACGTGAAAGGGTACCAGTCTTGTCGGGGATTGGGAACCCTTCGCGAGAATGTCCAAAGTTTCAGCGGGATTTCCAAAATGTTGAAAGGAACTCGAAACATGTCAACCTTGGTTTTGAGAATCTCTCCCGGAGTTTGAGAGATTTGGACGTGAAAGGGTACCAGTCTTGTCGGGGATTGGGAACCCTTCGCCAGAATGTCCAAAGTTTCAGTGGGATTTCCAAAATGTTGAGAGGAACTCGAAACATGTCAACCTTGGTTTTGAGAATCTCTCCCGGAGTTTGAGAGATTTGGACGTGAAAGGGTACCAGTCTTGTCGGGGATTGGGAACCCTTCGCGAGAATGTCCAAAGTTTCAGCGGGATTTCCAAAATGTTGAGAGGAACTCGAATCATGTCAACCTTGGTTTTGAGAATCTCTCCCGGAGTTTGAGAGATTTGGACGTGAAAGGGTACCAGTCTTGTCGGGGATTGGGAACCCTTCGCCAGAATGTCCAAAGTTTCAGCGGGATTTCCAAAATGTTGAGAGGAACTCGAAACATGTCAACCTTGGTTTTGAGAATCTCTCCCGGAGTTTGAGAGATTTGGACGTGAAAGGGTACCAGTCTTGTCGGGGATTGGGAACCCTTCGCGAGAATGTCCAAAGTTTCAGCGGGATTTCCAAAATGTTGAGAGGAACTCGAAACATGTCAACCTTGGCTTTGAGAATCTCTCCCGGAGTTTGAGAGATTTGGACGTGAAAGGGTACCAGTCTTGTCGGGGATTGGGAACCCTTCGCGAGAATGTCCAAAGTTTCAGCGGGATTTCCAAAATGTTGAGAGGAACTCGAAACATGTCAACCTTGGTTTTGAGAATCTCTCCCGGAGTTTGAGAGATTTGGACGTGAAAGGGTACCAGTCTTGTTGGGGATTGGGAACCCTTCGCAAGAATGTCCAAAGTTTCAGCGGGATTTCCAAAATGTTGAGAGGAACTCGAAACGTGTCAACCTCGGTTTTGAGAATCTCTCCCGGAGTTTGAGAGATTTGGACGTGAAAGGGTACCAGTCTTGTCGGGGATTGGGAACCCTTCGCCAGAATGTCCAAAGTTTCAGCGGGATTTCCAAAATGTTGAGAGGAACTCGAAACATGTCAACCTTGGTTTTGAGAATCTCTCCCGGAGTTTGAGAGATTTGGACGTGAAAGGGTACCAGTCTTGTCGGGGATTGGGAACCCTTCGCGAGAATGTCCAAAGTTTCAGCGGGATTTCCAAAATGTTGAGAGGAACTCGAATCATGTCAACCTTGGCTTTGAGAATCTCTCCCGGAGTTTGAGAGATTTGGACGTGAAAGGGTACCAGTCTTGTCGGGGATTGGGAACCCTTCGCCAGAATGTCCAAAGTTTCAGCGGGATTTCCAAAATGTTGAGAGGAACTCGAAACATGTCAACCTTGGTTTTGAGAATCTCTCCCGGAGTTTGAGAGATTTGGACGTGAAAGGGTACCAGTCTTGTCGGGGATTGGGAACCCTTCGCCAGAATGTCCAAAGTTTCAGCGGGATTTCCAAAATGTTGAGAGGAACTCGAAACATGTCAACCTTGGTTTTGAGAATCTCTCCCGGAGTTTGAGAGATTTGGACGTGAAAGGGTACCAGTCTTGTCGGGGATTGGGAACCCTTCGCCAGAATGTCCAAAGTTTCAGCGGGATTTCCAAAATGTTGAGAGGAACTCGAAACATGTCAACCTTGGTTTTGAGAATCTCTCCCGGAGTTTGAGAGATTTGGACGTGAAAGGGTACCAGTCTTGTCGGGGATTGGGAACCCTTCGCCAGAATGTCCAAAGTTTCAGCGGGATTTCCAAAATGTTGAGAGGAACTCGAAACATGTCAACCTTGGTTTTGAGAATCTCTCCCGGAGTTTGAGAGATTTGGACATGAAAGGGTACCAGTCTTGTCGGGGATTGGGAACCCTTCGCGAGAATGTGCAAAGTTTCAGCGGGATTTCCAAAATGTTGAGAGGAACTCGAAACATGTCAACCTTGGTTTTGAGAATCTCTCCCGGAGTTTGAGAGATTTGGACGTGAAAGGGTACCAGTCTTGTCGGGGATTGGGAACCCTTCGCGAGAATGTCCAAAGTTTCAGCGGGATTTCCAAAATGTTGAAAGGAACTCGAAACATGTCAACCTTGGTTTTGAGAATCTCTCCCGGAGTTTGAGAGATTTGGACGTGAAAGGGTACCAGTCTTGTCGGGGATTGGGAACCCTTCGCGAGAATGTCCAAAGTTTCAGCGGGATTTCCAAAATGTTGAGAGGAACTCGAATCATTTCAACCTTGGTTTTGAGAATCTCTCCCGGAGTTTGAGAGATTTGGACGTGAAAGGGTACCAGTCTTGTCGGGGATTGGGAACCCTTCGCCAGAATGTCCAAAGTTTCAGCGGGATTTCCAAAATGTTGAGAGGAACTCGAAACATGTCAACCTTGGTTTTGAGAATCTCTCCCGGAGTTTGAGAGATTTGGACGTGAAAGGGTACCAGTCTTGTCGGGGATTGGGAACCCTTCGCCAGAATGTCCAAAGTTTCAGCGGGATTTCCAAAATGTTGAGAGGAACTCGAAACATGTGAACCTCGGTTTTGAGAATCTCTCCCGGAGTTTGAGAGATTTGGACGTGAAAGGGTACCAGTCTTGTCGGGGATTGGGAACCCTTCGCCAGAATGTCCAAAGTTTCAGCGGGATTTCCAAAATGTTGAGACTAACTCGAAACATGTCAACCTTGGTTTTGAGAATCTCTCCCGGAGTTTGAGAGATTTGGACGTGAAAGGGTACCAGTCTTGTCGGGGATTGGGAACCCTTCGCGAGAATGTCCAAAGTTTCAGCGGGATTTCCAAAATGTTGAGAGGAACTCGAAACATGTCAACCTTGGTTTTGAGAATCTCTCCCGGAGTTTGAGAGATTTGGACGTGAAAGGGTACCAGTCTTGTCGGGGATTGGGAACCCTTCGCCAGAATGTCCAAAGTTTCAGCGGGATTTCCAAAATGTTGAGAGGAACTCGAAACATGTCAACCTTGGTTTTGAGAATCTCTCCCGGAGTTTGAGAGATTTGGACGTGAAAGGGTACCAGTCTTGTCGGGGATTGGGAACCCTTCGCGAGAATGTCCAAAGTTTCAGCGGGATTTCCAAAATGTTGAAAGGAACTCGAAACATGTCAACCTTGGTTTTGAGAATCTCTCCCGGAGTTTGAGAGATTTGGACGTGAAAGGGTACCAGTCTTGTCGGGGATTGGGAACCCTTCGCCAGAATGTCCAAAGTTTCAGCGGGATTTCCAAAATGTTGAAAGGAACTCGAAACATGTCAACCTTGGTTTTGAGAATCTCTCCCGGAGTTTGAGAGATTTGGACGTGAAAGGGTACCAGTCTTGTCGGGGATTGGGAACCCTTCGCGAGTATGTCCAAAGTTTCAGCGGGATTTCCAAAATGTTGAGAGGAACTCGAAACATGTCAACCTCGGTTTTGAGAATCTCTCCCGGAGTTTGAGAGATTTGGACGTGAAAGGGTACCAGTCTTGTCGGGGATTGGGAACCCTTCGCGAGAATGTCCAAAGTTTCAGCGGGATTTCCAAAATGTTAAGAGGAACTCGAAACATGTCAACCTTGGTTTTGAGAATCTCTCCCGGAGTTTGAGAGATTTGGACGTGAAAGGGTACCAGTCTTGTCGGGGATTGGGAACCCTTCGCCAGAATGTCCAAAGTTTCAGCGGGATTTCCAAAATGTTGAGAGGAACTCGAAACATGTCAACCTTGGTTTTGAGAATCTCTCCCGGAGTTTGAGAGATTTGGACGTGAAAGGGTACCAGTCTTGTCGGGGATTGGGAACCCTTCGCCAGAATGTCCAAAGTTTCAGCGGGATTTCCAAAATGTTGAGAGGAACTCGAAACATGTCAACCTTGGTTTTGAGAATCTCTCCCGGAGTTTGAGAGATTTGGACGTGAAAGGGTACCAGTCTTGTCAGGGATTGGGAACCCTTCGCCAGAATGTCCAAAGTTTCAGCGGAATTTCCAAAATGTTGAGAGGAACTCGAAACATGTCAACCTTGGTTTTGATAATCTCTCCCGGAGTTTGAGAGATTTGGACGTGAAAGGGTACCAGTCTTGTCGGGGATTGGGAACCCTTCGCCAGAATGTCCAAAGTTTCAGCGGGATTTCCAAAATGTTGAGAGGAACTCGAAACATGTCAACCTTGGTTTTGAGAATCTCTCCCGGAGTTTGAGAGATTTGGATGTGAAAGGGTACCAGTCTTGTCGGGGATTGGGAACCCTTCGCCAGAATGTCCAAAGTTTCAGCGGGATTTCCAAAATGTTGAGAGGAACTCGAAACATGTCAACCTTGGTTTTGAGAATCTCTCCCGGAGTTTGAGAGATTTGGACGTGAAAGGGTACCAGTCTTGTCGGGGATTGGGAACCCTTCGCGAGAATGTCCAAAGTTTCAGCGGGATTTCCAAAATGTTGAAAGGAACTCGAAACATGTCAACCTTGGTTTTGAGAATCTCTCCCGGAGTTTGAGAGATTTGGACGTGAAAGGGTACCAGTCTTGTCGGGGATTGGGAACCCTTCGCCAGAATGTCCAAAGTTTCAGTGGGATTTCCAAAATGTTGAGAGGAACTCGAAACATGTCAACCTTGGTTTTGAGAATCTCTCCCGGAGTTTGAGAGATTTGGACGTGAAAGGGTACCAGTCTTGTCGGGGATTGGGAACCCTTCGCGAGAATGTCCAAAGTTTCAGCGGGATTTCCAAAATGTTGAGAGGAACTCGAATCATGTCAACCTTGGTTTTGAGAATCTCTCCCGGAGTTTGAGAGATTTGGACGTGAAAGGGTACCAGTCTTGTCGGGGATTGGGAACCCTTCGCCAGAATGTCCAAAGTTTCAGCGGGATTTCCAAAATGTTGAGAGGAACTCGAAACATGTCAACCTTGGTTTTGAGAATCTCTCCCGGAGTTTGAGAGATTTGGACGTGAAAGGGTACCAGTCTTGTCGGGGATTGGGAACCCTTCGCGAGAATGTCCAAAGTTTCAGCGGGATTTCCAAAATGTTGAGAGGAACTCGAAACATGTCAACCTTGGCTTTGAGAATCTCTCCCGGAGTTTGAGAGATTTGGACGTGAAAGGGTACCAGTCTTGTCGGGGATTGGGAACCCTTCGCGAGAATGTCCAAAGTTTCAGCGGGATTTCCAAAATGTTGAGAGGAACTCGAAACATGTCAACCTTGGTTTTGAGAATCTCTCCCGGAGTTTGAGAGATTTGGACGTGAAAGGGTACCAGTCTTGTTGGGGATTGGGAACCCTTCGCAAGAATGTCCAAAGTTTCAGCGGGATTTCCAAAATGTTGAGAGGAACTCGAAACGTGTCAACCTCGGTTTTGAGAATCTCTCCCGGAGTTTGAGAGATTTGGACGTGAAAGGGTACCAGTCTTGTCGGGGATTGGGAACCCTTCGCCAGAATGTCCAAAGTTTCAGCGGGATTTCCAAAATGTTGAGAGGAACTCGAAACATGTCAACCTTGGTTTTGAGAATCTCTCCCGGAGTTTGAGAGATTTGGACGTGAAAGGGTACCAGTCTTGTCGGGGATTGGGAACCCTTCGCGAGAATGTCCAAAGTTTCAGCGGGATTTCCAAAATGTTGAGAGGAACTCGAATCATGTCAACCTTGGCTTTGAGAATCTCTCCCGGAGTTTGAGAGATTTGGACGTGAAAGGGTACCAGTCTTGTCGGGGATTGGGAACCCTTCGCCAGAATGTCCAAAGTTTCAGCGGGATTTCCAAAATGTTGAGAGGAACTCGAAACATGTCAACCTTGGTTTTGAGAATCTCTCCCGGAGTTTGAGAGATTTGGACGTGAAAGGGTACCAGTCTTGTCGGGGATTGGGAACCCTTCGCCAGAATGTCCAAAGTTTCAGCGGGATTTCCAAAATGTTGAGAGGAACTCGAAACATGTCAACCTTGGTTTTGAGAATCTCTCCCGGAGTTTGAGAGATTTGGACGTGAAAGGGTACCAGTCTTGTCGGGGATTGGGAACCCTTCGCCAGAATGTCCAAAGTTTCAGCGGGATTTCCAAAATGTTGAGAGGAACTCGAAACATGTCAACCTTGGTTTTGAGAATCTCTCCCGGAGTTTGAGAGATTTGGACATGAAAGGGTACCAGTCTTGTCGGGGATTGGGAACCCTTCGCCAGAATGTCCAAAGTTTCAGCGGGATTTCCAAAATGTTGAGAGGAACTCGAAACATGTCAACCTCGGTTTTGAGAATCTCTCCCGGAGTTTGAGAGATTTGGACGTGAAAGGGTACCAGTCTTGTCGGGGATTGGGAACCCTTCGCCAGAATGTCCAAAGTTTCAGCGGGATTTCCAAAATGTTGAGAGGAACTCGAAACATGTCAACCTTGGTTTTGAGAATCTCTCCCGGAGTTTGAGAGATTTGGACGTGAAAGGGTACCAGTCTTGTCGGGGATTGGGAACCCTTCGCCAGAATGTCCAAAGTTTCAGCGGGATTTCCAAAATGTTTAGAGGAACTCGAATCATGTCAACCTTGGCTTTGAGAATCTCTCCCAGAGTTTGAGAGATTTGGACGTGAAAGGGTACCAGTCTTGTCGGGGATTGGGAACCCTTCGCCAGAATGTCCAAAGTTTCAGCGGGATTTCCAAAATGTTGAGAGGAACTCGAAACATGTCAACCTCGGTTTTGAGAATCTCTCCCGGAGTTTGAGAGATTTGGACGTGAAAGGGTACCAGTCTTGTCGGGGATTGGGAACCCTTTGCGAGAATGTCCAAAGTTTCAGCGGGATTTCCAAAATGTTGAGAGGAACTCGAAACATGTCAACCTCGGTTTTGAGAATCTCTCCCGGAGTTTGAGAGATTTGGACGTGAAAGGGTACCAGTCTTGTCCGGGATTGGGAACCCTTCGCCAGAATGTCCAAAGTTTCAGCGGGATTTCCAAAATGTTGAAAAGAACTCGAATCATGTCAACCTTGGTTTTGAGAATCTCTCCCGGAGTTTGAGAGATTTGGACGTGAAAGGGTACCAGTCTTGTCGGGGATTGGGAACCCTTCGCCAGAATGTCCAAAGTTTCAGCGGGATTTCCAAAATGTTGAGAGGAACTCGAAACATGTCAACCTCGGTTTTGAGAATCTCTCCCGGAGTTTGAGAGATTTGGACGTGAAAGGGTACCAGTGTTGTCGGGGATTGGGAACCCTTCGCCAGAATGTCCAAAGTTTCAGCGGGATTTCCAAAATGTTGAGAGGAACTCGAAACATGTCAACCTTGGTTTTGAGAATCTCTCCCGGAGTTTGAGAGATTTGGACGTGAAAGGGTACCAGTCTTGTCGGGGATTGGGAACCCTTCGCGAGAATGTCCAAAGTTTCAGCGGGATTTCCAAAATGTTTAGAGGAACTCGAATCATGTCAACCTAGGTTTTGAGAATCTCTCCCGGAGTTTGAGAGATTTGGACGTGAAAGGGTACCAGTCTTGTCGGGGATTGGGAACCCTTCGCGAGAATGTCCAAAGTTTCAGCGGGATTTCCAAAATGTTGAGAGGAACTCGAAACATGTCAACCTTGGTTTTGAGAATCTCTCCCGGAGTTTGAGAGATTTGGACGTGAAAGGGTACCAGTCTTGTCGGGGATTGGGAACCCTTCGCCAGAATGTCCAAAGTTTCAGCGGGATTTCCAAAATGTTTAGAGGAACTCGAATCATGTCAACCTTGGCTTTGAGAATCTCTCCCGGAGTTTGAGAGATTTGGACGTGAAAGGGTACCAGTCTTGTCGGGGATTGGGAACCCTTCGCGAGAATGTCCAAAGTTTCAGCGGGATTTCCAAAATGTTGAGAGGAACTCGAAACATGTCAACCTTGGTTTTGAGAATCTCTCCCGGAGTTTGAGAGATTTGGACGTGAAAGGGTACCAGTCTTGTCGGGGATTGGGAACCCTTCGCCAGAATGTCCAAAGTTTCAGCGGGATTTCCAAAATGTTTAGAGGAACTCGAATCATGTCAACCTTGGCTTTGAGAATCTCTCCCGGAGTTTGAGAGATTTGGACGTGAAAGGGTACCAGTCTTGTCGGGGATTGGGAACCCTTCGCCAGAATGTCCAAAGTTTCAGCGGGATTTCCAAAATGTTGAGAGGAACTTGAAACATGTCAACCTCGGTTTTGAGAATCTCTCCCGGAGTTTGAGAGATTTGGACGTGAAAGGGTACCAGTCTTGTCGGGGATTGGGAACCCTTTGCGAGAATGTCCAAAGTTTCAGCGGGATTTCCAAAATGTTGAGAGGAACTCGAAACATGTCAACCTTGGTTTTGAGAATCTCTCCCGGAGTTTGAGAGATTTGGACGTGAAAGGGTACCAGTCTTGTCGGGGATTGGGAACCCTTCGCGAGAATGTCCAAAGTTTCAGCGGGATTTCCAAAATGTTGAGAAGAACTCGAATCATGTCAACCTTGGTTTTGAGAATCTCTCCCGGAGTTTGAGAGATTTGGACGTGAAAGGGTACCAGTCTTGTTGGGGATTGGGAACCCTTCGCCAGAATGTCCAAAGTTTCAGCGGGATTTCCAAAATGTTGAGAGGAACTCGAAACATGTCAACCTCGGTTTTGAGAATCTCTCCCGGAGTTTGAGAGATTTGGACGTGAAAGGGTACCAGTCTTGTCGGGGATTGGGAACCCTTCGCCAGAATGTCCAAAGCTTCAGCGGGATTTCCAAAATGTTGAGAGGAACTCGAAACATGTCAACCTTGGTTTTGAGAATCTCTCCCGGAGTTTGAGAGATTTGGACGTGAAAGGGTACCAGTCTTGTCGGGGATTGGGAACCCTTCGCGAGAATGTCCAAAGTTTCAGCGGGATTTCCAAAATGTTGAAAGGAACTCGAAACATGTCAACCTTGGTTTTGAGAATCTCTCCCGGAGTTTGAGAGATTTGGACGTGAAAGGGTACCAGTCTTGTCGGGGATTGGGAACCCTTCGCGAGAATGTCCAAAGTTTCAGTGGGATTTCCAAAATGTTGAGAGGAACTCGAAACATGTCAACCTTGGTTTTGAGAATCTCTCCCGGAGTTTGAGAGATTTGGACGTGAAAGGGTACCAGTCTTGTCGGGGATTGGGAACCCTTCGCCAGAATGTCCAAAGTTTCAGCAAGATTTCCAAAATGTTGAGAGGAACTCGAAACATGTCAACCTTGGTTTTGAGAATCTCTCCCGGAGTTTGAGAGATTTGGACGTGAAAGGGTACCAGTCTTGTCGGGGATTGGGAACCCTTCGCCAGAATGTCCAAAGTTTCAGCGGGATTTCCAAAATGTTGAGAGGAACTCGAAACATGTCAACCTTGGTTTTGAGAATCTCTCCCGGAGTTTGAGAGATTTGGACGTGAAAGGGTACCAGTCTTGTCGGGGATTGGGAACCCTTCGCGAGAATGTCCAAAGTTTCAGCGGGATTTCCAAAATGTTGAGAGGAACTCGAAACATGTCAACCTTGGCTTTGAGAATCTCTCCCGGAGTTTGAGAGATTTGGACGTGAAAGGGTACCAGTCTTGTCGGGGATTGGGAACCCTTCGCGAGAATGTCCAAAGTTTCAGCGGGATTTCCAAAATGTTGAGAGGAACTCGAAACATGTCAACCTTGGTTTTGAGAATCTCTCCCGGAGTTTGAGAGATTTGGACGTGAAAGGGTACCAGTCTTGTTGGGGATTGGGAACCCTTCGCGAGAATGTCCAAAGTTTCAGCGGGATTTCCAAAATGTTGAGAGGAACTCGAAACGTGTCAACCTCGGTTTTGAGAATCTCTCCCGGAGTTTGAGAGATTTGGACGTGAAAGGGTACCAGTCTTGTCGGGGATTGGGAACCCTTCGCCAGAATGTCCAAAGTTTCAGCGGGATTTCCAAAATGTTTAGAGGAACTCGAAACATGTCAACCTTGGTTTTGAGAATCTCTCCCGGAGTTTGAGAGATTTGGACGTGAAAGGGTACCAGTCTTGTCGGGGATTGGGAACCCTTCGCGAGAATGTCCAAAGTTTCAGCGGGATTTCCAAAATGTTGAGAGGAACTCGAATCATGTCAACCTTGGCTTTGAGAATCTCTCCCGGAGTTTGAGAGATTTGGACGTGAAAGGGTACCAGTCTTGTCGGGGATTGGGAACCCTTCGCCAGAATGTCCAAAGTTTCAGCGGGATTTCCAAAATGTTGAGAGGAACTCGAAACATGTCAACCTTGGTTTTGAGAATCTCTCCCGGAGTTTGAGAGATTTGGACGTGAAAGGGTACCAGTCTTGTCGGGGATTGGGAACCCTTCGCCAGAATGTCCAAAGTTTCAGCGGGATTTCCAAAATGTTGAGAGGAACTCGAAACATGTCAACCTTGGTTTTGAGAATCTCTCCCGGAGTTTGAGAGATTTGGACATGAAAGGGTACCAGTCTTGTCGGGGATTGGGAACCCTTCGCCAGAATGTCCAAAGTTTCAGCGGGATTTCCAAAATGTTGAGAGGAACTCGAAACATGTCAACCTCGGTTTTGAGAATCTCTCCCGGAGTTTGAGAGATTTGGACGTGAAAGGGTACCAGTCTTGTCGGGGATTGGGAACCCTTCGCCAGAATGTCCAAAGTTTCAGCGGGATTTCCAAAATGTTGAGAGGAACTCGAAACATGTCAACCTTGGTTTTGAGAATCTCTCCCGGAGTTTGAGAGATTTGGACGTGAAAGGGTACCAGTCTTGTCGCGGATTGGGAACCCTTCGCCAGAATGTCCAAAGTTTCAGCGGGATTTCCAAAATGTTTAGAGGAACTCGAATCATGTCAACCTTGGCTTTGAGAATCTCTCCCAGAGTTTGAGAGATTTGGACGTGAAAGGGTACCAGTCTTGTCGGGGATTGGGAACCCTTCGCCAGAATGTCCAAAGTTTCAGCGGGATTTCCAAAATGTTGAGAGGAACTCGAAACATGTCAACCTCGGTTTTGAGAATCTCTCCCGGAGTTTGAGAGATTTGGACGTGAAAGGGTACCAGTCTTGTCGGGGATTGGGAACCCTTTGCGAGAATGTCCAAAGTTTCAGCGGGATTTCCAAAATGTTGAGAGGAACTCGAAACATGTCAACCTCGGTTTTGAGAATCTCTCCCGGAGTTTGAGAGATTTGGACATGAAAGGGTACCAGTCTTGTCCGGGATTGGGAACCCTTCGCCAGAATGTCCAAAGTTTCAGCGGGATTTCCAAAATGTTGAAAAGAACTCGAATCATGTCAACCTTGGTTTTGAGAATCTCTCCCGGAGTTTGAGAGATTTGGACGTGAAAGGGTACCAGTCTTGTCGGGGATTGGGAACCCTTCGCCAGAATGTCCAAAGTTTCAGCGGGATTTCCAAAATGTTGAGAGGAACTCGAAACATGTCAACCTCGGTTTTGAGAATCTCTCCCGGAGTTTGAGAGATTTGGACGTGAAAGGGTACCAGTGTTGTCGGGGATTGGGAACCCTTCGCCAGAACGTCCAAAGTTTCAGCGGGATTTCCAAAATGTTGAGAGGAACTCGAAACATGTCAACCTTGGTTTTGAGAATCTCTCCCGGAGTTTGAGAGATTTGGACGTGAAAGGGTACCAGTCTTGTCGGGGATTGGGAACCCTTCGCGAGAATGTCCAAAGTTTCAGCGGGATTTCCAAAATGTTTAGAGGAACTCGAATCATGTCAACCTTGGCTTTGAGAATCTCTCCCGGAGTTTGAGAGATTTGGACGTGAAAGGGTACCAGTCTTGTCGGGGATTGGGAACCCTTCGCGAGAATGTCCAAAGTTTCAGCGGGATTTCCAAAATGTTGACAGGAACTCGAAACATGTCAACCTTGGTTTTGAGAATCTCTCCCGGAGTTTGAGAGATTTGGACGTGAAAGGGTACCAGTCTTGTCGGGGATTGGGAACCCTTCGCCAGAATGTCCAAAGTTTCAGCGGGATTTCCAAAATGTTGAGAGGAACTCGAAACATGTCAACCTCGGTTTTGAGAATCTCTCCCGGAGTTTGAGAGATTTGGACATGAAAGGGTACCAGTCTTGTCCGGGATTGGGAACCCTTCGCCAGAATGTCCAAAGTTTCAGCGGGATTTCCAAAATGTTGAAAAGAACTCGAATCATGTCAACCTTGGTTTTGAGAATCTCTCCCGGAGTTTGAGAGATTTGGACGTGAAAGGGTACCAGTCTTGTCGGGGATTGGGAACCCTTCGCCAGAATGTCCAAAGTTTCAGCGGGATTTCCAAAATGTTGAGAGGAACTCGAAACATGTCAACCTCGGTTTTGAGAATCTCTCCCGGAGTTTGAGAGATTTGGACGTGAAAGGGTACCAGTGTTGTCGGGGATTGGGAACCCTTCGCCAGAACGTCCAAAGTTTCAGCGGGATTTCCAAAATGTTGAAAGGAACTCGAAACATGTCAACCTTGGTTTTGAGAATCTCTCCCGGAGTTTGAGAGATTTGGACGTGAAAGGGTACCAGTCTTGTCGGGGATTGGGAACCCTTCGCGAGAATGTCCAAAGTTTCAGCGGGATTTCCAAAATGTTTAGAGGAACTCGAATCATGTCAACCTTGGCTTTGAGAATCTCTCCCGGAGTTTGAGAGATTTGGACGTGAAAGGGTACCAGTCTTGTCGGGGATTGGGAACCCTTCGCGAGAATGTCCAAAGTTTCAGCGGGATTTCCAAAATGTTGACAGGAACTCGAAACATGTCAACCTTGGTTTTGAGAATCTCTCCCGGAGTTTGAGAGATTTGGACGTGAAAGGGTACCAGTCTTGTCCGGGATTGGGAACCCTTCGCGAGAATGTCCAAAGTTTCAGCGGGATTTCCAAAATGTTGAGAAGAACTCGAATCATGTCAACCTTGGTTTTGAGAATCTCTCCCGGAGTTTGAGAGATTTGGACGTGAAAGGGTACCAGTCTTGTTGGGGATTGGGAACCCTTCGCCAGAATGTCCAAAGTTTCAGCGGGATTTCCAAAATGTTGAGAGGAACTCGAAACATGTCAACCTCGGTTTTGAGAATCTCTCCCGGAGTTTGAGAGATTTGGACGTGAAAGGGTACCAGTCTTGTCGGGGATTGGGAACCCTTCGCCAGAATGTCCAAAGTTTCAGCGGGATTTCCAAAATGTTGAGAGGAACTCGAAACATGTCAACCTTGGTTTTGAGAATCTCTCCCGGAGTTTGAGAGATTTGGACGTGAAAGGGTACCAGTCTTGTCGGGGATTGGGAACCCTTCGCGAGAATGTCCAAAGTTTCAGCGGGATTTCCAAAATGTTTAGAGGAACTCGAAACATGTCAACCTTGGCTTTGAGAATCTCTCCCGGAGTTTGAGAGATTTGGACGTGAAAGGGTACCAGTCTTGTCGGGGATTGGGAACCCTTCGCCAGAATGTCCAAAGTTTCAGCGGGATTTCCAAAATGTTGAGAGGAACTCGAAACATGTCAACCTTGGTTTTGAGAATCTCTCCCGGAGTTTGAGAGATTTGGACGTGAAAGGGTACCAGTCTTGTCGGGGATTGGGAACCCTTCGCCAGAATGTCCAAAGTTTCAGCGGGATTTCCAAAATGTTGAGAGGAACTCGAAACATGTCAACCTTGGTTTTGAGAATCTCTCCCGGAGTTTGAGAGATTTGGACGTGAAAGGGTACCAGTCTTGTCGGGGATTGGGAACCCTTCGCCAGAATGTCCAAAGTTTCAGCGGGATTTCCAAAATGTTGAGAGGAACTCGAAACATGTCAACCTTGGTTTTGAGAATCTCTCCCGGAGTTTGAGAGATTTGGACATGAAAGGGTACCAGTCTTGTCGGGGATTGGGAACCCTTCGCCAGAATGTCCAAAGTTTCAGCGGGATTTCCAAAATGTTGAGAGGAACTCGAAACATGTCAACCTCGGTTTTGAGAATCTCTCCCGGAGTTTGAGAGATTTGGATGTGAAAGGGTACCAGTCTTGTCGGGGATTGGGAACCCTTCGCCACAATGTCCAAAGTTTCAGCGGGATTTCCAAAATGTTTAGAGGAACTCGAATCATGTCAACCTTGGCTTTGAGAATCTCTCCCGGAGTTTGAGAGATTTGGACGTGAAAGGGTACCAGTCTTGTCGGGGATTGGGAACCCTTCGCGAGAATGTCCAAAGTTTCAGCGTTGTACCATCTTGTCGGGATTGGAACCCTTCGCGAGATGTCCAAAGTTTCAGCGGATGTCCAAAATGTTGAGAGGAACCGACTGAGTATGGTACCAGTCTTGTCGGGGATTGGGAACCCTTCGCGAGAATGTCCAAAGTTTCAGCGGGATGTCCAAAATGTTGAGAGGAACTCGAAACATGTCAACCTCGGTTTTGAGAATCTCTCCCGGAGTTTGAGAGATTTGGACGTGAAAGGGTACCAGTCTTGTCCGGGATTGGGAACCCTTCGCGAGAATGTCCAAAGTTTCAGCGGGATTTCCAAAATGTTGAGAGGAACTCGAAACATGTCAACCTTGGTTTTGAGAATCTCTCCCGGAGTTTGAGAGATTTGGACGTGAAAGGGTACCAGTCTTGTCGGGGATTGGGAAACCTTCGCCAGAATGTCCAAAGTTTCAGCGGGATTTCCAAAATGTTGAGAGGAACTCGAAACATGTCAACCTTGGTTTTGAGAATCTCTCCCGGAGTTTGAGAGATTTGGACGTGAAAGGGTACCAGTCTTGTCGGGGATTGGGAACCCTTCGCCAGAATGTCCAAAGTTTCAGCGGGATTTCCAAAATGTTGAGAGGAACTCGAAACATGTCAACCTTGGTTTTGAGAATCTCTCCCGGAGTTTGAGAGATTTGGACGTGAAAGGGTACCAGTCTTGTCGGGGATTGGGAACCCTTCGCCAGAATGTCCAAAGTTTCAGCGGGATTTCCAAAATGTTGAGAGGAACTCGAAACATGTCAACCTTGGTTTTGAGAATCTCTCCGGGGTTTGAGAGATTTGGACGTGAAAGGGTACCAGTCTTGTCGGGGATTGGGAACCCTTCGCGAGAATGTCCAAAGTTTCAGCGGGATTTCCAAAATGTTGAAAGGAACTCGAAACATGTGAACCTCGGTTTTGAGAATCTCTCCCGGAGTTTGAGAGATTTGGACGTGAAAGGGTACCAGTCTTGTCGGGGATTGGGAACCCTTCGCCAGAATGTCCAAAGTTTCAGCGGGATTTCCAAAATGTTGAGAGGAACTCGAAACATGTCAACCTTGGTTTTGAGAATCTCTCCCGGAGTTTGAGAGATTTGGACGTGAAAGGGTACCAGTCTTGTCGGGGATTGGGAACCCTTCGCCAGAATGTCCAAAGTTTCAGCGGGATTTCCAAAATGTTGAGAGGAACTCGAAACATGTCAACCTTGGTTTTGAGAATCTCTCCCGGAGTTTGAGAGATTTGGACGTGAAAGGGTACCAGTCTTGTCGGGGATTGGGAACCCTTCGCGAGAATGTCCAAAGTTTCAGCGGGATTTCCAAAATGTTGAGAGGAACTCGAAACATGTCAACCTTGGTTTTGAGAATCTCTCCCGGAGTTTGAGAGATTTGGACGTGAAAGGGTACCAGTCTTGTCGGGGATTGGGAACCCTTCGCCAGAATGTCCAAAGTTTCAGCGGGATTTCCAAAATGTTGAGAGGAACTCGAAACATGTCAACCTCGGTTTTGAGAATCTCTCCCGGAGTTTGAGAGATTTGGACGTGAAAGGGTACCAGTCTTGTCGGGGATTGGGAACCCTTCGCCAGAATGTCCAAAGTTTCAGCGGGATTTCCAAAATGTTGAGAGGAACTCGAATCATGTCAACCTTGGTTTTGAGAATCTCTCCCGGAGTTTGAGAGATTTGGACGTGAAAGGGTACCAGTCTTGTCGGGGATTGGGAAACCTTCGCCAGAATGTCCAAAGTTTCAGCGGGATTTCCAAAATGTTGAGAGGAACTCGAAACATGTCAACCTCGGTTTTGAGAATCTCTCCCGGAGTTTGAGAGATTTGGACGTGAAAGGGTACCAGTCTTGTCGGGGATTGGGAACCCTTCGCCAGAATGTCCAAAGTTTCAGCGGGATTTCCAAAATGTTGAGAGGAACTCGAAACATGTCAACCTTGGTTTTGAGAATCTCTCCCGGAGTTTGAGAGATTTGGACGTGAAAGGGTACCAGTCTTGTCGGGGATTGGGAACCCTTCGCCAGAATGTCCAAAGTTTCAGCGGGATTTCCAAAATGTTGAGAGGAACTCGAAACATGTCAACCTTGGTTTTGAGAATCTCTCCCGGAGTTTGAGAGATTTGGACGTGAAAGGGTACCAGTCTTGTCGGGGATTGGGAAACCTTCGCCAGAATGTCCAAAGTTTCAGCGGGATTTCCAAAATGTTGAGAGGAACTCGAAACATGTCAACCTCGGTTTTGAGAATCTCTCCCGGAGTTTGAGAGATTTGGACGTGAAAGGGTACCAGTCTTGTCGGGGATTGGGAACCCTTCGCGAGAATGTGCAAAGTTTCAGCGGGATTTCCAAAATGTTGAGAGGAACTCGAAACATGTCAACCTTGGTTTTGAGAATCTCTCCCGGAGTTTGAGAGATTTGGACGTGAAAGGGTACCAGTCTTGTCGGGGATTGGGAACCCTTCGCCAGAATGTCCAAAGTTTCAGCGGGATTTCCAAAATGTTTAGAGGAACTCGAATCATGTCAACCTTGGCTTTGAGAATCTCTCCCGGAGTTTGAGAGATTTGGACGTGAAAGGGTACCAGTCTTGTCGGGGATTGGGAACCCTTCGCCAGAATGTCCAAAGTTTCAGCGGGATTTCCAAAATGTTGAGAGGAACTCGAAACATGTCAACCTCGGTTTTGAGAATCTCTCCCGGAGTTTGAGAGATTTGGACGTGAAAGGGTACCAGTCTTGTCGGGGATTGGGAACCCTTCGCCAGAATGTCCAAAGTTTCAGCGGGATTTCCAAAATGTTGAGAGGAACTCGAAACATGTCAACCTTGGTTTTGAGAATCTCTCCCGGAGTTTGAGAGATTTGGACGTGAAAGGGTACCAGTCTTGTCGGGGATTGGGAACCCTTCGCCAGAATGTCCAAAGTTTCAGCGGGATTTCCAAAATGTTGAGAGGAACTCGAAACATGTCAACCTTGGTTTTGAGAATCTCTCCCGGAGTTTGAGAGATTTGGACGTGAAAGGGTACCAGTCTTGTCGGAGATTGGGAACCCTTCGCCAGAATGTCCAAAGTTTCAGCGGGATTTCCAAAATGTTTAGAGGAACTCGAATCATGTCAACCTTGGCTTTGAGAATCTCTCCCGGAGTTTGAGAGATTTGGACGTGAAAGGGTACCAGTCTTGTCGGGGATTGGGAACCCTTCGCCAGAATGTCCAAAGTTTCAGCGGGATTTCCAAAATGTTGAGAGGAACTCGAAACATGTCAACCTCGGTTTTGAGAATCTCTCCCGGAGTTTGAGAGATTTGGACGTGAAAGGGTACCAGTCTTGTCGGGGATTGGGAACCCTTTGCGAGAATGTCCAAAGTTTCAGCGGGATTTCCAAAATGTTGAGAGGAACTCGAAACATGTCAACCTCGGTTTTGAGAATCTCTCCCGGAGTTTGAGAGATTTGGACGTGAAAGGGTACCAGTCTTGTCGGGGATTGGGAACCCTTCGCCAGAATGTCCAAAGTTTCAGCGGGATTTCCAAAATGTTGAGAGGAACTCGAAACATGTCAACCTTGGTTTTGAGAATCTCTCCCGGAGTTTGAGAGATTTGGACGTGAAAGGGTACCAGTCTTGTCGGGGATTGGGAACCCTTCGCCAGAATGTCCAAAGTTTCAGCGGGATTTCCAAAATGTTGAGAGGAACTCGAATCATGTCAACCTTGGCTTTGAGAATCTCTCCCGGAGTTTGAGAGATTTGGACGTGAAAGGGTACCAGTCTTGTCGGGGATTGGGAACCCTTCGCCAGAATGTCCAAAGTTTCAGCGGGATTTCCAAAATGTTGAGAGGAACTCGAAACATGTCAACCTTGGTTTTGAGAATCTCTCCCGGAGTTTGAGAGATTTGGACGTGAAAGGGTACCAGTCTTGTCGGGGATTGGGAACCCTTCGCCAGAATGTCCAAAGTTTCAGCGGGATTTCCAAAATGTTGAGAGGAACTCGAAACATGTCAACCTTGGTTTTGAGAATCTCTCCCGGAGTTTGAGAGATTTGGACGTGAAAGGGTACCAGTCTTGTCGGGGATTGGGAACCCTTCGCCAGAATGTCCAAAGTTTCAGCGGGATTTCCAAAATGTTGAGAGGAACTCGAAACATGTCAACCTTGGTTTTGAGAATCTCTCCCGGAGTTTGAGAGATTTGGACGTGAAAGGGTACCAGTCTTGTCGGGGATTGGGAACCCTTCGCGAGAATGTCCAAAGTTTCAGCGGGATTTCCAAAATGTTGAGAGGAACTCGAAACATGTCAACCTTGGTTTTGAGAATCTCTCCCGGAGTTTGAGAGATTTGGACGTGAAAGGGTACCAGTCTTGTCGGGGATTGGGAACCCTTCGCCAGAATGTCCAAAGTTTCAGCGGGATTTCCAAAATGTTGAGAGGAACTCGAAACATGTCAACCTCGGTTTTGAGAATCTCTCCCGGAGTTTGAGAGATTTGGACGTGAAAGGGTACCAGTCTTGTCGGGGATTGGGAACCCTTCGCCAGAATGTCCAAAGTTTCAGCGGGATTTCCAAAATGTTGAGAGGAACTCGAATCATGTCAACCTTGGTTTTGAGAATCTCTCCCGGAGTTTGAGAGATTTGGACGTGAAAGGGTACCAGTCTTGTCGGGGATTGGGAAACCTTCGCCAGAATGTCCAAAGTTTCAGCGGGATTTCCAAAATGTTGAGAGGAACTCGAAACATGTCAACCTCGGTTTTGAGAATCTCTCCCGGAGTTTGAGAGATTTGGACGTGAAAGGGTACCAGTCTTGTCGGGGATTGGGAACCCTTCGCCAGAATGTCCAAAGTTTCAGCGGGATTTCCAAAATGTTGAGAGGAACTCGAAACATGTCAACCTTGGTTTTGAGAATCTCTCCCGGAGTTTGAGAGATTTGGACGTGAAAGGGTACCAGTCTTGTCGGGGATTGGGAACCCTTCGCCAGAATGTCCAAAGTTTCAGCGGGATTTCCAAAATGTTGAGAGGAACTCGAAACATGTCAACCTTGGTTTTGAGAATCTCTCCCGGAGTTTGAGAGATTTGGACGTGAAAGGGTACCAGTCTTGTCGGGGATTGGGAAACCTTCGCCAGAATGTCCAAAGTTTCAGCGGGATTTCCAAAATGTTGAGAGGAACTCGAAACATGTCAACCTCGGTTTTGAGAATCTCTCCCGGAGTTTGAGAGATTTGGACGTGAAAGGGTACCAGTCTTGTCGGGGATTGGGAACCCTTCGCGAGAATGTGCAAAGTTTCAGCGGGATTTCCAAAATGTTGAGAGGAACTCGAAACATGTCAACCTTGGTTTTGAGAATCTCTCCCGGAGTTTGAGAGATTTGGACGTGAAAGGGTACCAGTCTTGTCGGGGATTGGGAACCCTTCGCCAGAATGTCCAAAGTTTCAGCGGGATTTCCAAAATGTTTAGAGGAACTCGAATCATGTCAACCTTGGCTTTGAGAATCTCTCCCGGAGTTTGAGAGATTTGGACGTGAAAGGGTACCAGTCTTGTCGGGGATTGGGAACCCTTCGCCAGAATGTCCAAAGTTTCAGCGGGATTTCCAAAATGTTGAGAGGAACTCGAAACATGTCAACCTCGGTTTTGAGAATCTCTCCCGGAGTTTGAGAGATTTGGACGTGAAAGGGTACCAGTCTTGTCGGGGATTGGGAACCCTTCGCCAGAATGTCCAAAGTTTCAGCGGGATTTCCAAAATGTTGAGAGGAACTCGAAACATGTCAACCTTGGTTTTGAGAATCTCTCCCGGAGTTTGAGAGATTTGGACGTGAAAGGGTACCAGTCTTGTCGGGGATTGGGAACCCTTCGCCAGAATGTCCAAAGTTTCAGCGGGATTTCCAAAATGTTGAGAGGAACTCGAAACATGTCAACCTTGGTTTTGAGAATCTCTCCCGGAGTTTGAGAGATTTGGACGTGAAAGGGTACCAGTCTTGTCGGAGATTGGGAACCCTTCGCCAGAATGTCCAAAGTTTCAGCGGGATTTCCAAAATGTTTAGAGGAACTCGAATCATGTCAACCTTGGCTTTGAGAATCTCTCCCGGAGTTTGAGAGATTTGGACGTGAAAGGGTACCAGTCTTGTCGGGGATTGGGAACCCTTCGCCAGAATGTCCAAAGTTTCAGCGGGATTTCCAAAATGTTGAGAGGAACTCGAAACATGTCAACCTCGGTTTTGAGAATCTCTCCCGGAGTTTGAGAGATTTGGACGTGAAAGGGTACCAGTCTTGTCGGGGATTGGGAACCCTTTGCGAGAATGTCCAAAGTTTCAGCGGGATTTCCAAAATGTTGAGAGGAACTCGAAACATGTCAACCTCGGTTTTGAGAATCTCTCCCGGAGTTTGAGAGATTTGGACGTGAAAGGGTACCAGTCTTGTCGGGGATTGGGAACCCTTCGCCAGAATGTCCAAAGTTTCAGCGGGATTTCCAAAATGTTGAGAGGAACTCGAAACATGTCAACCTTGGTTTTGAGAATCTCTCCCGGAGTTTGAGAGATTTGGACGTGAAAGGGTACCAGTCTTGTCGGGGATTGGGAACCCTTCGCCAGAATGTCCAAAGTTTCAGCGGGATTTCCAAAATGTTGAGAGGAACTCGAATCATGTCAACCTTGGCTTTGAGAATCTCTCCCGGAGTTTGAGAGATTTGGACGTGAAAGGGTACCAGTCTTGTCGGGGATTGGGAACCCTTCGCCAGAATGTCCAAAGTTTCAGCGGGATTTCCAAAATGTTGAGAGGAACTCGAAACATGTCAACCTTGGTTTTGAGAATCTCTCCCGGAGTTTGAGAGATTTGGACGTGAAAGGGTACCAGTCTTGTCGGGGATTGGGAACCCTTCGCCAGAATGTCCAAAGTTTCAGCGGGATTTCCAAAATGTTGAGAGGACCTCGAAACATGTCAACCTTGGTTTTGAGAATCTCTCCCGGAGTTTGAGAGATTTGGACGTGAAAGGGTACCAGTCTTGTCGGGGATTGGGAACCCTTCGCCAGAATGTCCAAAGTTTCAGCGGGATTTCCAAAATGTTTAGAGGAACTCGAATCATGTCAACCTGGGCTTTGAGAATCTCTCCCGGAGTTTGAGAGATTTGGACGTGAAAGGGTACCAGTCTTGTCGGGGATTGGGAACCCTTCGCGAGAATGTCCAAAGTTTCAGCGGGATTTCCAAAATGTTGAGAGGAACTCGAAACATGTCAACCTCGGTTTTGAGAATCTCTCCCGGAGTTTGAGAGATTTGGACGTGAAAGGGTACCAGTCTTGTCGGGGATTGGGAACCCTTCGCGAGAATGTCCAAAGTTTCAGCGGGATTTCCAAAATGTTGAGAGGAACTCGAAACATGTCAACCTTGGTTTTGAGAATCTCTCCCGGAGTTTGAGAGATTTGGACGTGAAAGGGTACCAGTCTTGTCGGGGATTGGGAACCCTTCGCCAGAATGTCCAAAGTTTCAGCGGGATTTCCAAAATGTTGAGAGGAACTCGAAACATGTCAACCTTGGTTTTGAGAATCTCTCCCGGAGTTTGAGAGATTTGGACGTGAAAGGGTACCAGTCTTGTCGGGGATTGGGAACCCTTCGCGAGAATGTCCAAAGTTTCAGCGGGATTTCCAAAATGTTGAGAGGAACTCGAAACATGTCAACCTTGGTTTTGAGAATCTCTCCCGGAGTTTGAGAGATTTGGACATGAAAGGGTACCAGTCTTGTCGGGGATTGGGAACCCTTCGCCAGAATGTCCAAAGTTTCAGCGGGATTTCCAAAATGTTGAGAGGAACTCGAAACATGTCAACCTCGGTTTTGAGAATCTCTCCCGGAGTTTGAGAGATTTGGACGTGAAAGGGTACCAGTCTTGTCGGGGATTGGGAACCCTTCGCCAGAATGTCCAAAGTTTCAGCGGGATTTCCAAAATGTTGAGAGGAACTCGAAACATGTCAACCTTGGTTTTGAGAATCTCTCCCGGAGTTTGAGAGATTTGGACGTGAAAGGGTACCAGTCTTGTCGGGGATTGGGAACCCTTCGCCAGAATGTCCAAAGTTTCAGCGGGATTTCCAAAATGTTTAGAGGAACTCGAATCATGTCAACCTTGGCTTTGAGAATCTCTCCCGGAGTTTGAGAGATTTGGACGTGAAAGGGTACCAGTCTTGTCGGGGATTGGGAACCCTTCGCCAGAATGTCCAAAGTTTCAGCGGGATTTCCAAAATGTTGAGAGGAACTCGAAACATGTCAACCTCGGTTTTGAGAATCTCTCCCGGAGTTTGAGAGATTTGGACGTGAAAGGGTACCAGTCTTGTCGGGGATTGGGAACCCTTTGCGAGAATGTCCAAAGTTTCAGCGGGATTTCCAAAATGTTGAGAGGAACTCGAAACATGTCAACCTTGGTTTTGAGAATCTCTCCCGGAGTTTGAGAGATTTGGACGTGAAAGGGTACCAGTCTTGTCCGGGATTGGGAACCCTTCGCCAGAATGTCCAAAGTTTCAGCGGGATTTCCAAAATGTTGAGAAGAATTCGAATCATGTCAACCTTGGTTTTGAGAATCTCTCCCGGAGTTTGAGAGATTTGGACGTGAAAGGGTACCAGTCTTGTCGGGGATTGGGAACCCTTCGCCAGAATGTCCAAAGTTTCAGCGGGATTTCCAAAATGTTGAGAGGAACTCGAAACATGTCAACCTCGGTTTTGAGAATCTCTCCCGGAGTTTGAGAGATTTGGACGTGAAAGGGTACCAGTCTTGTCGGGGATTGGGAACCCTTCGCGAGAATGTCCAAAGTTTCAGCGGGATTTCCAAAATGTTGAGAGGAACTCGAAACATGTCAACCTTGGTTTTGAGAATCTCTCCCGGAGTTTGAGAGATTTGGACGTGAAAGGGTACCAGTCTTGTCGGGGATTGGGAACCCTTCGCGAGAATGTCCAAAGTTTCAGCGGGATTTCCAAAATGTTTAGAGGAACTCGAATCATGTCAACCTTGGCTTTGAGAATCTCTCCCGGAGTTTGAGAGATTTGGACGTGAAAGGGTACCAGTCTTGTCGGGGATTGGGAACCCTTCGCCAGAATGTCCAAAGTTTCAGCGGGATTTCCAAAATGTTGAGAGGAACTCGAAACATGTCAACCTCGGTTTTGAGAATCTCTCCCGGAGTTTGAGAGATTTGGACGTGAAAGGGTACCAGTCTTGTCGGGGATTGGGAACCCTTCGCGAGAATGTCCAAAGTTTCAGCGGGATTTCCAAAATGTTTAGAGGAACTCGAATCATGTCAACCTTGGCTTTGAGAATCTCTCCCGGAGTTTGAGAGATTTGGACGTGAAAGGGTACCAGTCTTGTCGGGGATTGGGAACCCTTCGCCAGAATGTCCAAAGTTTCAGCGGGATTTCCAAAATGTTGAGAGGAACTCGAAACATGTCAACCTTGGTTTTGAGAATCTCTCCCGGAGTTTGAGAGATTTGGACGTGAAAGGGTACCAGTCTTGTCGGGGATTGGGAACCCTTCGCCAGAATGTCCAAAGTTTCAGCGGGATTTCCAAAATGTTGAGAGGACCTCGAAACATGTCAACCTTGGTTTTGAGAATCTCTCCCGGAGTTTGAGAGATTTGGACGTGAAAGGGTACCAGTCTTGTCGGGGATTGGGAACCCTTCGCCAGAATGTCCAAAGTTTCAGTGGGATTTCCAAAATGTTTAGAGGAACTCGAATCATGTCAACCTTGGCTTTGAGAATCTCTCCCGGAGTTTGAGAGATTTGGACGTGAAAGGGTACCAGTCTTGTCGGGGATTGGGAACCCTTCGCGAGAATGTCCAAAGTTTCAGCGGGATTTCCAAAATGTTGAGAGGAACTCGAAACATGTCAACCTCGGTTTTGAGAATCTCTCCCGGAGTTTGAGAGATTTGGACGTGAAAGGGTACCAGTCTTGTCGGGGATTGGGAACCCTTCGCCAGAATGTCCAAAGTTTCAGCGGGATTTCCAAAATGTTGAGAGGAACTCGAAACATGTCAACCTTGGTTTTGAGAATCTCTCCCGGAGTTTGAGAGATTTGGACGTGAAAGGGTACCAGTCTTGTCCGGGATTGGGAACCCTTCGCCAGAATGTCCAAAGTTTCAGCGGGATTTCCAAAATGTTGAGAGGAACTCGAATCATGTCAACCTTGGTTTTGAGAATCTCTCCCGGAGTTTGAGAGATTTGGACGTGAAAGGGTACCAGTCTTGTCGGGGATTGGGAAACCTTCGCCAGAATGTCCAAAGTTTCAGCGGGATTTCCAAAATGTTGAGAGGAACTCGAAACATGTCAACCTCCGTTTTGAGAATCTCTCCCGGAGTTTGAGAGATTTGGACGTGAAAGGGTACCAGTCTTGTCGGGGATTGGGAACCCTTCGCCAGAATGTCCAAAGTTTCAGCGGGATTTCCAAAATGTTGAGAGGAACTCGAAACATGTCAACCTTGGTTTTGAGAATCTCTCCCGGAGTTTGAGAGATTTGGACGTGAAAGGGTACCAGTCTTGTCGGGGATTGGGAACCCTTCGCCAGAATGTCCAAAGTTTCAGCAGGATTTCCAAAATGTTGAGAGGAACTCGAAACATGTCAACCTTGGTTTTGAGAATCTCTCCGGGGTTTGAGAGATTTGGACGTGAAAGGGTACCAGTCTTGTCGGGGATTGGGAACCCTTCGCGAGAATGTCCAAAGTTTCAGCGGGATTTCCAAAATGTTGAAAGGAACTCAAAACATGTGAACCTCGGTTTTGAGAATCTCTCCCGGAGTTTGAGAGATTTGGACGTGAAAGGGTACCAGTCTTGTCGGGGATTGGGAACCCTTTGCGAGAATGTCCAAAGTTTCAGCGGGATTTCCAAAATGTTGAGAGGAACTCGAAACATGTCAACCTTGGTTTTGAGAATCTCTCCCGGAGTTTGAGAGATTTGGACGTGAAAGGGTACCAGTCTTGTCGGGGATTGGGAACCCTTCGCCAGAATGTCCAAAGTTTCAGCGGGATTTCCAAAATGTTGAAAGGAACTCGAAACATGTCAACCTTGGCTTTGAGAATCTCTCCCGGAGTTTGAGAGATTTGGACGTGAAAGGGTACCAGTCTTGTCGGGGATTGGGAACCCTTCGCGAGAATGTCCAAAGTTTCAGCGGGATTTCCAAAATGTTGAGAGGAACTCGAAACATGTCAACCTTGGTTTTGAGAATCTCTCCCGGAGTTTGAGAGATTTGGACGTGAAAGGGTACCAGTCTTGTCGGGGATTGGGAACCCTTCGCGAGAATGTCCAAAGTTTCAGCGGGATTTCCAAAATGTTGAGAGGAACTCAAAACATGTCAACCTCGGTTTTGAGAATCTCTCCCGGAGTTTGAGAGATTTGGACGTGAAAGGGTACCAGTCTTGTCGGGGATTGGGAACCCTTCGCCAGAATGTGCAAAGTTTCAGCGGGATTTCCAAAATGTTGAGAGGAACTCGAAACATGTCAACCTTGGTTTTGAGAATCTCTCCCGGAGTTTGAGAGATTTGGACGTGAAAGGGTACCAGTCTTGTCGGGGATTGGGAACCCTTCGCCAGAATGTCCAAAGTTTCAGCGGGATTTCCAAAATGTTGAGAGGAACTCGAAACATGTCAACCTCGGTTTTGAGAATCTCTCCCGGAGTTTGAGAGATTTGGACGTGAAAGGGTACCAGTCTTGTCGGGGATTGGGAACCCTTCGCCAGAATGTCCAAAGTCTCAGCGGGATTTCCAAAATGTTGAGAGGAACTCAAAACATGTCAACCTTGGTTTTGAGAATCTCTCCCGGAGTTTGAGAGATTTGGACGTGAAAGGGTACCAGTCTTGTCGGGGATTGGGAACCCTTCGCCAGAATGTCCAAAGTTTCAGCGGGATTTCCAAAATGTTTAGAGGAACTCGAATCATGTCAACCTTGGCTTTGAGAATCTCTCCCGGAGTTTGAGAGATTTGGACGTGAAAGGGTACCAGTCTTGTCGGGGATTGGGAACCCTTCGCCAGAATGTCCAAAGTTTCAGCGGGATTTCCAAAATGTTGAGAGGAACTCGAAACATGTCAACCTTGGTTTTGAGAATCTCTCCCGGAGTTTGAGAGATTTGGATGTGAAAGGGTACCAGTCTTGTCGGGGATTGGGAACCCTTCGCCAGAATGTCCAAAGTTTCAGCGGGATACCAAAATGTTGAGAGGAACTCGAAACATGTCAACCTTGTTTTTGAGAATCTCTCCCGGAGTTTGAGAGATTTGGACGTGAAAGGGTACCAGTCTTGTCGGGGATTGGGAACCCTTCGCGAGAATGTCCAAAGTTTCAGCGGGATTTCCAAAATGTTGAGAGGAACTCGAAACATGTCAACCTTGGTTTTGAGAATCTCTCCCGGAGTTTGAGAGATTTGGACATGAAAGGGTACCAGTCTTGTCGGGGATTGGGAACCCTTCGCCAGAATGTCCAAAGTTTCAGCGGGATTTCCAAAATGTTGAGAGGAACTCGAAACATGTCAACCTCGGTTTTGAGAATCTCTCCCGGAGTTTGAGAGATTTGGACGTGAAAGGGTACCAGTCTTGTCGGGGATTTGGAACCCTTCGCCAGAATGTCCAAAGTTTCAGCGGGATTTCCAAAATGTTGAGAGGAACTCGAAACATGTCAACCTTGGTTTTGAGAATCTCTCCCGGAGTTTGAGAGATTTGGACGTGAAAGGGTACCAGTCTTGTCGGGGATTGGGAACCCTTCGCCAGAATGTCCAAAGTTTCAGCGGGATTTCCAAAATGTTGAGAGGAACTCGAAACATGTCAACCTTGGTTTTGAGAATCTCTCCCGGAGTTTGAGAGATTTGGACGTGAAAGGGTACCAGTCTTGTCGGGGATTGGGAACCCTTCGCGAGAATGTCCAAAGTTTCAGCGGGATTTCCAAAATGTTGAGAGGAACTCGAAACATGTCAACCTTGGTTTTGAGAATCTCTCCCGGAGTTTGAGAGATTTGGACATGAAAGGGTACCAGTCTTGTCGGGGATTGGGAACCCTTCGCGAGAATGTCCAAAGTTTCAGCGGGATTTCCAAAATGTTGAGAGGAACTCGAAACATGTCAACCTTGGTTTTGAGAATCTCTCCCGGAGTTTGAGAGATTTGGACGTGAAAGGGTACCAGTCTTGTCGGGGATTGGGAACCCTTCGCCAGAATGTCCAAAGTTTCAGCGGGATTTCCAAAATGTTGAGAGGAACTCGAAACATGTCAACCTTGGTTTTGAGAATCTCTCCGGGGTTTGAGAGATTTGGACGTGAAAGGGTACCAGTCTTGTCGGGGATTGGGAACCCTTCGCGAGAATGTCCAAAGTTTCAGCGGGATTTCCAAAATGTTGAAAGGAACTCGAAACATGTGAACCTCGGTTTTGAGAATCTCTCCCGGAGTTTGAGAGATTTGGACGTGAAAGGGTACCAGTCTTGTCGGGGATTGGGAACCCTTCGCGAGAATGTCCAAAGTTTCAGCGGGATTTCCAAAATGTTGAGAGGAACTCGAAACATGTCAACCTTGGTTTTGAGAATCTCTCCCGGAGTTTGAGAGATTTGGACGTGAAAGGGTACCAGTCTTGTCGGGGATTGGGAACCCTTCGCCAGAATGTCCAAAGTTTCAGCGGGATTTCCAAAATGTTGAAAGGAACTCGAAACATGTCAACCTTGGCTTTGAGAATCTCTCCCGGAGTTTGAGAGATTTGGACGTGAAAGGGTACCAGTCTTGTCGGGGATTGGGAACCCTTCGCGAGAATGTCCAAAGTTTCAGCGGGATTTCCAAAATGTTGAGAGGAACTCGAAACATGTCAACCTTGGTTTTGAGAATCTCTCCCGGAGTTTGAGAGATTTGGACGTGAAAGGGTACCAGTCTTGTCGGGGATTGGGAACCCTTCGCGAGAATGTCCAAAGTTTCAGCGGGATTTCCAAAATGTTGAGAGGAACTCGAAACATGTCAACCTCGGTTTTGAGAATCTCTCCCGGAGTTTGAGAGATTTGGACGTGAAAGGGTACCAGTCTTGTCGGGGATTGGGAACCCTTCGCGAGAATGTGCAAAGTTTCAGCGGGATTTCCAAAATGTTGAGAGGAACTCGAAACATGTCAACCTTGGTTTTGAGAATCTCTCCCGGAGTTTGAGAGATTTGGACGTGAAAGGGTACCAGTCTTGTCGGGGATTGGGAACCCTTCGCGAGAATGTCCAAAGTTTCAGCGGGATTTCCAAAATGTTTAGAGGAACTCGAATCCTGTCAACCTTGGCTTTGAGAATCTCTCCCGGAGTTTGAGAGATTTGGACGTGAAAGGGTACCAGTCTTGTCGGGGATTGGGAACCCTTCGCCAGAATGTCCAAAGTTTCAGCGGGATTTCCAAAATGTTGAGAGGAACTCGAAACATGTCAACCTTGGTTTTGAGAATCTCTCCCGGAGTTTGAGAGATTTGGACGTGAAAGGGTACCAGTCTTGTCGGGGATTGGGAACCCTTCGCCAGAATGTCCAAAGTTTCAGCGGGATTTCCAAAATGTTTAGAGGAACTCGAATCATGTCAACCTTGGCTTTGAGAATCTCTCCCGGAGTTTGAGAGATTTGGACGTGAAAGGGTACCAGTCTTGTCGGGGATTGGGAACCCTTCGCGAGAATGTCCAAAGTTTCAGCGGGATTTCCAAAATGTTGAGAGGAACTCGAAACATGTCAACCTCGGTTTTGAGAATCTCTCCCGGAGTTTGAGAGATTTGGACGTGAAAGGGTACCAGTCTTGTCGGGGATTGGGAACCCTTCGCCAGAATGTCCAAAGTTTCAGCGGGATTTCCAAAATGTTGAGAGGAACTCGAAACATGTCAACCTTGGTTTTGAGAATCTCTCCCGGAGTTTGAGAGATTTGGACGTGAAAGGGTACCAGTCTTGTCCGGGATTGGGAACCCTTCGCCAGAATGTCCAAAGTTTCAGCGGGATTTCCAAAATGTTGAGAGGAACTCGAATCATGTCAACCTTGGTTTTGAGAATCTCTCCCGGAGTTTGAGAGATTTGGACGTGAAAGGGTACCAGTCTTGTCGGGGATTGGGAAACCTTCGCCAGAATGTCCAAAGTTTCAGCGGGATTTCCAAAATGTTGAGAGGAACTCGAAACATGTCAACCTCGGTTTTGAGAATCTCTCCCGGAGTTTGAGAGATTTGGACGTGAAAGGGTACCAGTCTTGTCGGGGATTGGGAACCCTTCGCCAGAATGTCCAAAGTTTCAGCGGGATTTCCAAAATGTTGAGAGGAACTCGAAACATGTCAACCTTGGTTTTGAGAATCTCTCCCGGAGTTTGAGAGATTTGGACGTGAAAGGGTACCAGTCTTGTCGGGGATTGGGAACCCTTCGCCAGAATGTCCAAAGTTTCAGCGGGATTTCCAAAATGTTGAGAGGAACTCGAAACATGTCAACCTCGGTTTTGAGAATCTCTCCCGGAGTTTGAGAGATTTGGACGTGAAAGGGTACCAGTCTTGTCGGGGATTGGGAACCCTTCGCGAGAATGTCCAAAGTTTCAGCGGGATTTCCAAAATGTTGAGAGGAACTCGAAACATGTCAACCTTGGTTTTGAGAATCTCTCCCGGAGTTTGAGAGATTTGGACGTGAAAGGGTACCAGTCTTGTCGGGGATTGGGAACCCTTCGCCAGAATGTCCAAAGTTTCAGCGGGATTTCCAAAATGTTGAGAGGAACTCGAAACATGTCAACCTCGGTTTTGAGAATCTCTCCCGGAGTTTGAGAGATTTGGACGTGAAAGGGTACCAGTCTTGTCGGGGATTGGGAACCCTTCGCCAGAATGTCCAAAGTCTCAGCGGGATTTCCAAAATGTTGAGAGGAACTCGAAACATGTCAACCTTGGTTTTGAGAATCTCTCCCGGAGTTTGAGAGATTTGGACGTGAAAGGGTACCAGTCTTGTCGGGGATTGGGAACCCTTCGCGAGAATGTCCAAAGTTTCAGCGGGATTTCCAAAATGTTTAGAGGAACTCGAATCATGTCAACCTTGGCTTTGAGAATCTCTCCCGGAGTTTGAGAGATTTGGACGTGAAAGGGTACCAGTCTTGTCGGGGATTGGGAACCCTTCGCCAGAATGTCCAAAGTTTCAGCGGGATTTCCAAAATGTTGAGAGGAACTCGAAACATGTCAACCTTGGTTTTGAGAATCTCTCCCGGAGTTTGAGAGATTTGGATGTGAAAGGGTACCAGTCTTGTCGGGGATTGGGAACCCTTCGCCAGAATGTCCAAAGTTTCAGCGGGATACCAAAATGTTGAGAGGAACTCGAAACATGTCAACCTTGTTTTTGAGAATCTCTCCCGGAGTTTGAGAGATTTGGACGTGAAAGGGTACCAGTCTTGTCGGGGATTGGGAACCCTTCGCGAGAATGTCCAAAGTTTCAGCGGGATTTCCAAAATGTTGAGAGGAACTCGAAACATGTCAACCTTGGCTTTGAGAATCTCTCCCGGAGTTTGAGAGATTTGGACATGAAAGGGTACCAGTCTTGTCGGGGATTGGGAACCCTTCGCCAGAATGTCCAAAGTTTCAGCGGGATTTCCAAAATGTTGAGAGGAACTCGAAACATGTCAACCTCGGTTTTGAGAATCTCTCCCGGAGTTTGAGAGATTTGGACGTGAAAGGGTACCAGTCTTGTCGGGGATTTGGAACCCTTCGCCAGAATGTCCAAAGTTTCAGCGGGATTTCCAAAATGTTGAGAGGAACTCGAAACATGTCAACCTTGGTTTTGAGAATCTCTCCCGGAGTTTGAGAGATTTGGACGTGAAAGGGTACCAGTCTTGTCGGGGATTGGGAACCCTTCGCCAGAATGTCCAAAGTTTCAGCGGGATTTCCAAAATGTTGAGAGGAACTCGAAACATGTCAACCTTGGTTTTGAGAATCTCTCCCGGAGTTTGAGAGATTTGGACGTGAAAGGGTACCAGTCTTGTCGGGGATTGGGAACCCTTCGCCAGAATGTCCAAAGTTTCAGCGGGATTTCCAAAATGTTGAGAGGAACTCGAATCATGTCAACCTTGGCTTTGAGAATCTCTCCCGGAGTTTGAGAGATTTGGACGTGAAAGGGTACCAGTCTTGTCGGGGATTGGGAACCCTTCGCCAGAATGTCCAAAGTTTCAGCGGGATTTCCAAAATGTTGAGAGGAACTCGAAACATGTCAACCTCGGTTTTGAGAATCTCTCCCGGAGTTTGAGAGATTTGGACGTGAAAGGGTACCAGTCTTGTCGGGGATTGGGAACCCTTTGCGAGAATGTCCAAAGTTTCAGCGGGATTTCCAAAATGTTGAGAGGAACTCGAAACATGTCAACCTTGGTTTTGAGAATCTCTCCCGGAGTTTGAGAGATTTGGACGTGAAAGGGTACCAGTCTTGTCCGGGATTGGGAACCCTTCGCCAGAATGTCCAAAGTTTCAGCGGGATTTCCAAAATGTTGAGAAGAATTCGAATCATGTCAACCTTGGTTTTGAGAATCTCTCCCGGAGTTTGAGAGATTTGGACGTGAAAGGGTACCAGTCTTGTCGGGGATTGGGAACCCTTCGCCAGAATGTCCAAAGTTTCAGCGGGATTTCCAAAATGTTGAGAGGAACTCGAATCATGTCAACCTTGGCTTTGAGAATCTCTCCCGGAGTTTGAGAGATTTGGACGTGAAAGGGTACCAGTCTTGTCGGGGATTGGGAACCCTTCGCCAGAATGTCCAAAGTTTCAGCGGGATTTCCAAAATGTTGAGAGGAACTCGAAACATGTCAACCTCGGTTTTGAGAATCTCTCCCGGAGTTTGAGAGATTTGGACGTGAAAGGGTACCAGTCTTGTCGGGGATTGGGAACCCTTTGCGAGAATGTCCAAAGTTTCAGCGGGATTTCCAAAATGTTGAGAGGAACTCGAAACATGTCAACCTTGGTTTTGAGAATCTCTCCCGGAGTTTGAGAGATTTGGACGTGAAAGGGTACCAGTCTTGTCCGGGATTGGGAACCCTTCGCCAGAATGTCCAAAGTTTCAGCGGGATTTCCAAAATGTTGAGAAGAATTCGAATCATGTCAACCTTGGTTTTGAGAATCTCTCCCGGAGTTTGAGAGATTTGGACGTGAAAGGGTACCAGTCTTGTCGGGGATTGGGAACCCTTCGCCAGAATGTCCAAAGTTTCAGCGGGATTTCCAAAATGTTGAGAGGAACTCGAAACATGTCAACCTTGGTTTTGAGAATCTCTCCCGGAGTTTGAGAGATTTGGACGTGAAAGGGTACCAGTCTTGTCGGGGATTGGGAACCCTTCGCCAGAATGTCCAAAGTTTCAGCGGGATTTCCAAAATGTTGAGAGGAACTCGAATCATGTCAACCTTGGCTTTGAGAATCTCTCCCGGAGTTTGAGAGATTTGGACGTGAAAGGGTACCAGTCTTGTCGGGGATTGGGAACCCTTCGCCAGAATGTCCAAAGTTTCAGCGGGATTTCCAAAATGTTGAGAGGAACTCGAAACATGTCAACCTCGGTTTTGAGAATCTCTCCCGGAGTTTGAGAGATTTGGACGTGAAAGGGTACCAGTCTTGTCGGGGATTGGGAACCCTTTGCGAGAATGTCCAAAGTTTCAGCGGGATTTCCAAAATGTTGAGAGGAACTCGAAACATGTCAACCTTGGTTTTGAGAATCTCTCCCGGAGTTTGAGAGATTTGGACGTGAAAGGGTACCAGTCTTGTCCGGGATTGGGAACCCTTCACCAGAATGTCCAAAGTTTCAGCGGGATTTCCAAAATGTTGAGAAGAACTCGAATCATGTCAACCTTGGCTTTGAGAATCTCTCCCGGAGTTTGAGAGATTTGGACGTGAAAGGGTACCAGTCTTGTCGGGGATTGGGAACCCTTCGCCAGAATGTCCAAAGTTTCAGCGGGATTTCCAAAATGTTGAGAGGAACTCGAAACATGTCAACCTTGGTTTTGAGAATCTCTCCCGGAGTTTGAGAGATTTGGATGTGAAAGGGTACCAGTCTTGTCGGGGATTGGGAACCCTTCGCCAGAATGTCCAAAGTTTCAGCGGGATACCAAAATGTTGAGAGGAACTCGAAACATGTCAACCTTGTTTTTGAGAATCTCTCCCGGAGTTTGAGAGATTTGGACGTGAAAGGGTACCAGTCTTGTCGGGGATTGGGAACCCTTCGCGAGAATGTCCAAAGTTTCAGCGGGATTTCCAAAATGTTGAGAGGAACTCGAAACATGTCAACCTTGGCTTTGAGAATCTCTCCCGGAGTTTGAGAGATTTGGACATGAAAGGGTACCAGTCTTGTCGGGGATTGGGAACCCTTCGCCAGAATGTCCAAAGTTTCAGCGGGATTTCCAAAATGTTGAGAGGAACTCGAAACATGTCAACCTCGGTTTTGAGAATCTCTCCCGGAGTTTGAGAGATTTGGACGTGAAAGGGTACCAGTCTTGTCGGGGATTTGGAACCCTTCGCCAGAATGTCCAAAGTTTCAGCGGGATTTCCAAAATGTTGAGAGGAACTCGAAACATGTCAACCTTGGTTTTGAGAATCTCTCCCGGAGTTTGAGAGATTTGGACGTGAAAGGGTACCAGTCTTGTCGGGGATTGGGAACCCTTCGCCAGAATGTCCAAAGTTTCAGCGGGATTTCCAAAATGTTGAGAGGAACTCGAAACATGTCAACCTTGGTTTTGAGAATCTCTCCCGGAGTTTGAGAGATTTGGACGTGAAAGGGTACCAGTCTTGTCGGGGATTGGGAACCCTTCGCCAGAATGTCCAAAGTTTCAGCGGGATTTCCAAAATGTTGAGAGGAACTCGAATCATGTCAACCTTGGCTTTGAGAATCTCTCCCGGAGTTTGAGAGATTTGGACGTGAAAGGGTACCAGTCTTGTCGGGGATTGGGAACCCTTCGCCAGAATGTCCAAAGTTTCAGCGGGATTTCCAAAATGTTGAGAGGAACTCGAAACATGTCAACCTCGGTTTTGAGAATCTCTCCCGGAGTTTGAGAGATTTGGACGTGAAAGGGTACCAGTCTTGTCGGGGATTGGGAACCCTTTGCGAGAATGTCCAAAGTTTCAGCGGGATTTCCAAAATGTTGAGAGGAACTCGAAACATGTCAACCTTGGTTTTGAGAATCTCTCCCGGAGTTTGAGAGATTTGGACGTGAAAGGGTACCAGTCTTGTCCGGGATTGGGAACCCTTCGCCAGAATGTCCAAAGTTTCAGCGGGATTTCCAAAATGTTGAGAAGAATTCGAATCATGTCAACCTTGGTTTTGAGAATCTCTCCCGGAGTTTGAGAGATTTGGACGTGAAAGGGTACCAGTCTTGTCGGGGATTGGGAACCCTTCGCCAGAATGTCCAAAGTTTCAGCGGGATTTCCAAAATGTTGAGAGGAACTCGAAACATGTCAACCTCGGTTTTGAGAATCTCTCCCGGAGTTTGAGAGATTTGGACGTGAAAGGGTACCAGTCTTGTCGGGGATTGGGAACCCTTCGCCAGAATGTCCAAAGTTTCAGCGGGATTTCCAAAATGTTGAGAGGAACTCGAAACATGTCAACCTTGGTTTTGAGAATCTCTCCCGGAGTTTGAGAGATTTGGACGTGAAAGGGTACCAGTCTTGTCGGGGATTGGGAACCCTTCGCCAGAATGTCCAAAGTTTCAGCGGGATTTCCAAAATGTTGAGAGGAACTCGAATCATGTCAACCTTGGCTTTGAGAATCTCTCCCGGAGTTTGAGAGATTTGGACGTGAAAGGGTACCAGTCTTGTCGGGGATTGGGAACCCTTCGCCAGAATGTCCAAAGTTTCAGCGGGATTTCCAAAATGTTGAGAGGAACTCGAAACATGTCAACCTCGGTTTTGAGAATCTCTCCCGGAGTTTGAGAGATTTGGACGTGAAAGGGTACCAGTCTTGTCGGGGATTGGGAACCCTTTGCGAGAATGTCCAAAGTTTCAGCGGGATTTCCAAAATGTTGAGAGGAACTCGAAACATGTCAACCTTGGTTTTGAGAATCTCTCCCGGAGTTTGAGAGATTTGGACGTGAAAGGGTACCAGTCTTGTCCGGGATTGGGAACCCTTCACCAGAATGTCCAAAGTTTCAGCGGGATTTCCAAAATGTTGAGAAGAACTCGAATCATGTCAACCTTGGTTTTGAGAATCTCTCCCGGAGTTTGAGAGATTTGGACGTGAAAGGGTACCAGTCTTGTCGGGGATTGGGAACCCTTCGCCAGAATGTCCAAAGTTTCAGCGGGATTTCCAAAATGTTGAGAGGAACTCGAAACATGTCAACCTCGGTTTTGAGAATCTCTCCCGGAGTTTGAGAGATTTGGACGTGAAAGGGCACCAGTCTTGTCGGGGATTGGGAACCCTTCGCCAGAATGTCCAAAGTTTCAGCGGGATTTCCAAAATGTTGAGAGGAACTCGAAACATGTCAACCTTGGTTTTGAGAATCTCTCCCGGAGTTTGAGAGATTTGGACGTGAAAGGGTACCAGTCTTGTCGGGGATTGGGAACCCTTCGCGAGAATGTCCAAAGTTTCAGCGGGATTTCCAAAATGTTTAGAGGAACTCGAATCATGTCAACCTTGGCTTTGAGAATCTCTCCCGGAGTTTGAGAGATTTGGACGTGAAAGGGTACCAGTCTTGTCGGGGATTGGGAACCCTTCGCCAGAATGTCCAAAGTTTCAGCGGGATTTCCAAAATGTTGAGAGGAACTCGAAACATGTCAACCTTGGTTTTGAGAATCTCTCCCGGAGTTTGAGAGATTTGGACGTGAAAGGGTACCAGTCTTGTCGGGGATTGGGAACCCTTCGCCAGAATGTCCAAAGTTTCAGCGGGATTTCCAAAATGTTGAGAGGACCTCGAAACATGTCAACCTTGGTTTTGAGAATCTCTCCCGGAGTTTGAGAGATTTGGACGTGAAAGGGTACCAGTCTTGTCGGGGATTGGGAACCCTTCGCCAGAATGTCCAAAGTTTCAGCGGGATTTCCAAAATGTTTAGAGGAACTCGAATCATGTCAACCTTGGCTTTGAGAATCTCTCCCGGAGTTTGAGAGATTTGGACGTGAAAGGGTACCAGTCTTGTCGGGGATTGGGAACCCTTCGCGAGAATGTCCAAAGTTTCAGCGGGATTTCCAAAATGTTGAGAGGAACTCGAAACATGTCAACCTCGGTTTTGAGAATCTCTCCCGGAGTTTGAGAGATTTGGACGTGAAAGGGTACCAGTCTTGTCGGGGATTGGGAACCCTTCGCGAGAATGTCCAAAGTTTCAGCGGGATTTCCAAAATGTTGAGAGGAACTCGAAACATGTCAACCTTGGTTTTGAGAATCTCTCCCGGAGTTTGAGAGATTTGGACGTGAAAGGGTACCAGTCTTGTCGGGGATTGGGAACCCTTCGCGAGAATGTGCAAAGTTTCAGCAGGATTTCCAAAACGTTGAGAGGAACTCGAATCATGTCAACCTTGGCTTTGAGAATCTCTCCCGGAGTTTGAGAGATTTGGACGTGAAAGGGTACCAGTCTTGTCGGGGATTGGGAACCCTTCGCCAGAATGTCCAAAGTTTCAGCGGGATTTCCAAAATGTTGAGAGGAACTCGAAACATGTCAACCTTGGTTTTGAGAATCTCTCCCGGAGTTTGAGAGATTTGGACGTGAAAGGGTACCAGTCTTGTCGGGGATTGGGAACCCTTCGCGAGAATGTCCAAAGTTTCAGCAGGATTTCCAAAATGTTGAAAGGAACTCGAAACATGTGAACCTTGGTTTTGAGAATCTCTCCCGGAGTTTGAGAGATTTGGACGTGAAAGGGTACCAGTCTTGTCGGGGATTGGGAACCCTTCGCCAGAATGTCCAAAGTTTCAGCGGGATTTCCAAAATGTTGAGAGGAACTCGAAACATGTCAACCTTGGTTTTGAGAATCTCTCCCGGAGTTTGAGAGATTTGGACGTGAAAGGGTACCAGTCTTGTCGGGGATTGGGAACCCTTCGCGATAATGTCCAAAGTTTCATCGGGATTTCCAAAATGTTGAGAGGAACTCGAAACATGTCAACCTTGGTTTTGAGAATCTCTCCCGGAGTTTGAGAGATTTGGACGTGAAAGGGTACCAGTCTTGTCGGGGATTGGGAACCCTTCGCGAGAATGTCCAAAGTTTCAGCGGGATTTCCAAAATGTTGAGAGGAACTCGAAACATGTCAACCTTGGTTTTGAGAATCTCTCCCGGAGTTTGAGAGATTTGGACGTGAAAGGGTACCAGTCTTGTCGGGGATTGGGAACCCTTCGCCAGAATGTCCAAAGTTTCAGCGGGATTTCCAAAATGTTGAGAGGAACTCGAAACATGTCAACCTTGGTTTTGAGAATCTCTCCCGGAGTTTGAGAGATTTGGACGTGAAAGGGTACCAGTCTTGTCGGGGATTGGGAACCCTTCGCGAGAATGTCCAAAGTTTCTGCGGGATTTCCAAAATGTTGAGAGGAACTCGAAACATGTCAACCTTGGTTTTGAGAATCTCTCCCGGAGTTTGAGAGATTTGGACGTGAAAGGGTACCAGTCTTGTCGGGGATTGGGAACCCTTCGCGAGAATGTCCAAAGTTTCAGCGGGATTTCCAAAATGTTGAGAGGAACTCGAATCATGTCAGCCTTGGCTTTGAGAATCTCTCCCGGAGTTTGAGAGATTTGGACGTGAAAGGGTACCAGTCTTGTCGGGGATTGGGAACCCTTCGCCAGAATGTCCAAAGTTTCAGCGGGATTTCCAAAATGTTGAGAGGAACTCGAAACATGTCAACCTCGGTTTTGAGAATCTCTCCCGGAGTTTGAGAGATTTGGACGTGAAAGGGCACCAGTCTTGTCGGGGATTGGGAACCCTTCGCCAGAATGTCCAAAGTTTCAGCGGGATTTCCAAAATGTTGAGAGGAACTCGAAACATGTCAACCTTGGTTTTGAGAATCTCTCCCGGAGTTTGAGAGATTTGGACGTGAAAGGGTACCAGTCTTGTCGGGGATTGGGAACCCTTCGCGAGAATGTCCAAAGTTTCAGCGGGATTTCCAAAATGTTTAGAGGAACTCGAATCATGTCAACCTTGGCTTTGAGAATCTCTCCCGGAGTTTGAGAGATTTGGACGTGAAAGGGTACCAGTCTTGTCGGGGATTGGGAACCCTTCGCCAGAATGTCCAAAGTTTCAGCGGGATTTCCAAAATGTTGAGAGGAACTCGAAACATGTCAACCTTGGTTTTGAGAATCTCTCCCGGAGTTTGAGAGATTTGGACGTGAAAGGGTACCAGTCTTGTCGGGGATTGGGAACCCTTCGCCAGAATGTCCAAAGTTTCAGCGGGATTTCCAAAATGTTGAGAGGACCTCGAAACATGTCAACCTTGGTTTTGAGAATCTCTCCCGGAGTTTGAGAGATTTGGACGTGAAAGGGTACCAGTCTTGTCGGGGATTGGGAACCCTTCGCCAGAATGTCCAAAGTTTCAGCGGGATTTCCAAAATGTTTAGAGGAACTCGAATCATGTCAACCTTGGCTTTGAGAATCTCTCCCGGAGTTTGAGAGATTTGGACGTGAAAGGGTACCAGTCTTGTCGGGGATTGGGAACCCTTCGCGAGAATGTCCAAAGTTTCAGCGGGATTTCCAAAATGTTGAGAGGAACTCGAAACATGTCAACCTCGGTTTTGAGAATCTCTCCCGGAGTTTGAGAGATTTGGACGTGAAAGGGTACCAGTCTTGTCGGGGATTGGGAACCCTTCGCGAGAATGTCCAAAGTTTCAGCGGGATTTCCAAAATGTTGAGAGGAACTCGAAACATGTCAACCTTGGTTTTGAGAATCTCTCCCGGAGTTTGAGAGATTTGGACGTGAAAGGGTACCAGTCTTGTCGGGGATTGGGAACCCTTCGCGAGAATGTGCAAAGTTTCAGCAGGATTTCCAAAACGTTGAGAGGAACTCGAATCATGTCAACCTTGGCTTTGAGAATCTCTCCCGGAGTTTGAGAGATTTGGACGTGAAAGGGTACCAGTCTTGTCGGGGATTGGGAACCCTTCGCCAGAATGTCCAAAGTTTCAGCGGGATTTCCAAAATGTTGAGAGGAACTCGAAACATGTCAACCTTGGTTTTGAGAATCTCTCCCGGAGTTTGAGAGATTTGGACGTGAAAGGGTACCAGTCTTGTCGGGGATTGGGAACCCTTCGCGAGAATGTCCAAAGTTTCAGCAGGATTTCCAAAATGTTGAAAGGAACTCGAAACATGTGAACCTTGGTTTTGAGAATCTCTCCCGGAGTTTGAGAGATTTGGACGTGAAAGGGTACCAGTCTTGTCGGGGATTGGGAACCCTTCGCCAGAATGTCCAAAGTTTCAGCGGGATTTCCAAAATGTTGAGAGGAACTCGAAACATGTCAACCTTGGTTTTGAGAATCTCTCCCGGAGTTTGAGAGATTTGGACGTGAAAGGGTACCAGTCTTGTCGGGGATTGGGAACCCTTCGCGATAATGTCCAAAGTTTCATCGGGATTTCCAAAATGTTGAGAGGAACTCGAAACATGTCAACCTTGGTTTTGAGAATCTCTCCCGGAGTTTGAGAGATTTGGACGTGAAAGGGTACCAGTCTTGTCGGGGATTGGGAACCCTTCGCGAGAATGTCCAAAGTTTCAGCGGGATTTCCAAAATGTTGAGAGGAACTCGAAACATGTCAACCTTGGTTTTGAGAATCTCTCCCGGAGTTTGAGAGATTTGGACGTGAAAGGGTACCAGTCTTGTCGGGGATTGGGAACCCTTCGCCAGAATGTCCAAAGTTTCAGCGGGATTTCCAAAATGTTGAGAGGAACTCGAAACATGTCAACCTTGGTTTTGAGAATCTCTCCCGGAGTTTGAGAGATTTGGACATGAAAGGGTACCAGTCTTGTCGGGGATTGGGAACCCTTCGCCAGAATGTCCAAAGTTTCAGCGGGATTTCCAAAATGTTGAGAGGAACTCGAAACATGTCAACCTCGGTTTTGAGAATCTCTCCCGGAGTTTGAGAGATTTGGACGTGAAAGGGTACCAGTCTTGTCGGGGATTGGGAACCCTTCGCGAGAATGTCCAAAGTTTCAGCGGGATTTCCAAAATGTTGAGAGGAACTCGAAACATGTCAACCTCGGTTTTGAGAATCTCTCCCGGAGTTTGAGAGATTTGGACGTGAAAGGGTACCAGTCTTGTCGGGGATTGGGAACCCTTCGCGAGAATGTCCAAAGTTTCTGCGGGATTTCCAAAATGTTGAGAGGAACTCGAAACATGTCAACCTTGGTTTTGAGAATCTCTCCCGGAGTTTGAGAGATTTGGACGTGAAAGGGTACCAGTCTTGTCGGGGATTGGGAACCCTTCGCGAGAATGTCCAAAGTTTCAGCGGGATTTCCAAAATGTTGAGAGGAACTCGAATCATGTCAGCCTTGGCTTTGAGAATCTCTCCCGGAGTTTGAGAGATTTGGACGTGAAAGGGTACCAGTCTTGTCGGGGATTGGGAACCCTTCGCCAGAATGTCCAAAGTTTCAGCGGGATTTCCAAAATGTTGAGAGGAACTCGAAACATGTCAACCTTGGTTTTGAGAATCTCTCCCGGAGTTTGAGAGATTTGGACGTGAAAGGGTACCAGTCTTGTCGGGGATTGGGAACCCTTCGCGAGAATGTCCAAAGTTTCAGCGGGATTTCCAAAATGTTGAGAGTAACTCGAAACATGTCAACCTCGGTTTTGAGAATCTCTCCCGGAGTTTGAGAGATTTGGACGTGAAAGGGTACCAGTCTTGTCGGGGATTGGGAACCCTTCGCCAGAATGTCCAAAGTTTCAGCGGGATTTCCAAAATGTTGAGAGGAACTCGAAACATGTCAACCTTGGTTTTGAGAATCTCTCCCGGAGTTTGAGAGATTTGGACGTGAAAGGGTACCAGTCTTGTCGGGGATTGGGAACCCTTCGCCAGAATGTCCAAAGTTTCAGCGGGATTTCCAAAATGTTGAGAGGAACTCGAAACATGTCAACCTTGGTTTTGAGAATCTCTCCCGGAGTTTGAGAGATTTGGACATGAAAGGGTACCAGTCTTGTCGGGGATTGGGAACCCTTCGCCAGAATGTCCAAAGTTTCAGCGGGATTTCCAAAATGTTGAGAGGAACTCGAAACATGTCAACCTCGGTTTTGAGAATCTCTCCCGGAGTTTGAGAGATTTGGACGTGAAAGGGTACCAGTCTTGTCGGGGATTGGGAACCCTTCGCGAGAATGTCCAAAGTTTCAGCGGGATTTCCAAAATGTTGAGAGGAACTCGAAACATGTCAACCTCGGTTTTGAGAATCTCTCCCGGAGTTTGAGAGATTTGGACGTGAAAGGGTACCAGTCTTGTCGGGGATTTGGAACCCTTCGCCAGAATGTCCAAAGTTTCAGCGGGATTTCCAAAATGTTGAGAGGAACTCGAAACATGTCAACCTTGGCTTTGAGAATCTCTCCCGGAGTTTGAGAGATTTGGACGTGAAAGGGTACCAGTCTTGTCGGGGATTGGGAACCCTTCGCCAGAATGTCCAAAGTTTCAGCGGGATTTCCAAAATGTTGAGAGGAACTCGAAACATGTCAACCTTGGTTTTGAGAATCTCTCCCGGAGTTTGAGAGATTTGGACGTGAAAGGGTACCAGTCTTGTCGGGGATTGGGAACCCTTCGCCAGAATGTCCAAAGTTTCAGCGGGATTTCCAAAATGTTGAGAGGAACTCGAAACATGTCAACCTTGGTTTTGAGAATCTCTCCCGGAGTTTGAGAGATTTGGACGTGAAAGGGTACCAGTCTTGTCGGGGATTGGGAACCCTTCGCCAGAATGTCCAAAGTTTCAGCGGGATTTCCAAAATGTTGAGAGGAACTCGAAACATGTCAACCTTGGTTTTGAGAATCTCTCCCGGAGTTTGAGAGATTTGGACGTGAAAGGGTACCAGTCTTGTCGGGGATTGGGAACCCTTCGCCAGAATGTCCAAAGTTTCAGCGGGATTTCCAAAATGTGTAGAGGAACTCGAAACATGTCAACCTTGGTTTTGAGAATCTCTCCCGGAGTTTGAGAGATTTGGACGTGAAAGGGTACCAGTCTTGTCGGGGATTGGGAACCCTTCGCGAGAATGTCCAAAGTTTCAGCGGGATTTCCAAAATGTTTAGAGGAACTCGAATCATGTCAACCTTGGCTTTGAGAATCTCTCCCGGAGTTTGAGAGATTTGGACGTGAAAGGGTACCAGTCTTGTCGGGGATTGGGAACCCTTCGCCAGAATGTCCAAAGTTTCAGCGGGATTTCCAAAATGTTGAGAGGAACTCGAAACATGTCAACCTTGGTTTTGAGAATCTCTCCCGGAGTTTGAGAGATTTGGACGTGAAAGGGTACCAGTCTTGTCGGGGATTGGGAACCCTTCACGAGAATGTCCAAAGTTTCAGCGGGATTTCCAAAATGTTGAAAGGAACTCGAAACATGTGAACCTTGGTTTTGAGAATCTCTCCCGGAGTTTGAGAGATTTGGACGTGAAAGGGTACCAGTCTTGTCGGGGATTGGGAACCCTTCGCCAGAATGTCCAAAGTTTCAGCGGGATTTCCAAAATGTTGAGAGGAACTCGAAACATGTCAACCTTGGTTTTGAGAATCTCTCCCGGAGTTTGAGAGATTTGGACGTGAAAGGGTACCAGTCTTGTCGGGGATTGGGAACCCTTCGCGAGAATGTCCAAAGTTTCAGCGGGATTTCCAAAATGTTGAGAGGAACTCGAAACATGTCAACCTTGGTTTTGAGAATCTCTCCCGGAGTTTGAGAGATTTGGACGTGAAAGGGTACCAGTCTTGTCGGGGATTGGGAACCCTTTGCGAGAATGTCCAAAGTTTCAGCGGGATTTCCAAAATGTTGAGAGGAACTCGAAACATGTCAACCTTGGTTTTGAGAATCTCTCCAGGAGTTTGAGAGATTTGGACGTGAAAGGGTACCAGTCTTGTCGGGGATTGGGAACCCTTCGCAAGAATGTCCAAAGTTTCAGCGGGATTTCCAAAATGTTGAGAGGAACTCGAAACATGTCAACCTCGGTTTTGAGAATCTCTCCCGGAGTTTGAGAGATTTGGACGTGAAAGGGTACCAGTCTTGTCGGGGATTGGGAACCCTTCGCGAGAATGTCCAAAGTTTCAGCGGGATTTCCAAAATGTTGAGAGGAACTCGAAACATGTCAACCTTGGTTTTGAGAATCTCTCCCGGAGTTTGAGAGATTTGGACGTGAAAGGGTACCAGTCTTGTCGGGGATTGGGAACCCTTCGCGAGAATGTCCAAAGTTTCAGCGGGATTTCCAAAATGTTGAGAGGAACTCGAAACATGTCAACCTTGGCTTTGAGAATCTCTCCCGGAGTTTGAGAGATTTGGACGTGAAAGGGTACCAGTCTTGTCGGGGATTGGGAACCCTTCGCCAGAATGTCCAAAGTTTCAGCGGGATTTCCAAAATGTTGAGAGGAACTCGAATCATGTCAACCTTGGTTCTGAGAATCTCTCCCGGAGTTTGAGAGATTTGGACGTGAAAGGGTACCAGTCTTGTCGGGGATTGGGAACCCTTCGCGAGAATGTCCAAAGTTTCAGCGGGATTTCCAAAATGTTGAAAGGAACTCGAAACATGTCAACCTTGGTTTTGAGAATCTCTCCCGGAGTTTGAGAGATTTGGACGTGAAAGGGTACCAGTCTTGTCGGGGATTGGGAACCCTTCGCGAGAATGTCCAAAGTTTCAGCGGGATTTCCAAAATGTTGAGAGGAACTCGAAACATGTCAACCTTGGTTTTGAGAATCTCTCCCGGAGTTTGAGAGATTTGGACGTGAAAGGGTACCAGTCTTGTCGGGGATTGGGAACCCTTCGCCAGAATGTCCAAAGTTTCAGCGGGATTTCCAAAATGTTGAGAGGAACTCGAAACATGTCAACCTTGGCTTTGAGAATCTCTCCCGGAGTTTGAGAGATTTGGACGTGAAAGGGTACCAGTCTTGTCGGGGATTGGGAACCCTTCGCCAGAATGTCCAAAGTTTCAGCGGGATTTCCAAAATGTTGAGAGGAACTCGAAACATGTCAACCTTGGTTTTGAGAATCTCTCCCGGAGTTTGAGAGATTTGGACGTGAAAGGGTACCAGTCTTGTCGGGGATTGGGAACCCTTCGCGAGAATGTCCAAAGTTTCAGCGGGATTTCCAAAATGTTGAGAGGAACTCGAAACATGTCAACCTTGGTTTTGAGAATCTCTCCCGGAGTTTGAGAGATTTGGACGTGAAAGGGTACCAGTCTTGTCGGGGATTGGGAACCCTTCGCGAGAATGTCCAAAGTTTCAGCGGGATTTCCAAAATGTTGAGAGGAACTCGAAACATGTCAACCTCGGTTTTGAGAATCTCTCCCGGAGTTTGAGAGATTTGGACGTGAAAGGGTACCAGTCTTGTCGGGGATTGGGAACCCTTCGCCAGAATGTCCAAAGTTTCAGCGGGATTTCCAAAATGTTGAGAGGAACTCGAAACATGTCAACCTTGGCTTTGAGAATCTCTCCCGGAGTTTGAGAGATTTGGACGTGAAAGGGTACCAGTCTTGTCGGGGATTGGGAACCCTTCGCCAGAATGTCCAAAGTTTCAGCGGGATTTCCAAAATGTTGAGAGGAACTCGAAACATGTCAACCTTGGTTTTGAGAATCTCTCCCGGAGTTTGAGAGATTTGGACGTGAAAGGGTACCAGTCTTGTCGGGGATTGGGAACCCTTCGCGAGAATGTCCAAAGTTTCAGCGGGATTTCCAAAATGTTGAGAGGAACTCGAAACATGTCAACCTCGGTTTTGAGAATCTCTCCCGGAGTTTGAGAGATTTGGACGTGAAAGGGTACCAGTCTTGTCGGGGATTGGGAACCCTTCGCCAGAATGTCCAAAGTTTCAGCGGGATTTCCAAAATGTTGAGAGGAACTCGAAACATGTCAACCTCGGTTTTGAGAATCTCTCCCGGAGTTTGAGAGATTTGGACGTGAAAGGGTACCAGTCTTGTCGGGGATTGGGAACCCTTCGCCAGAATGTCCAAAGTTTCAGCGGGATTTCCAAAATGTTGAGAGGAACTCGAAACATGTCAACCTTGGTTTTGAGAATCTCTCCCGGAGTTTGAGAGATTTGGACGTGAAAGGGTACCAGTCTTGTCGGGGATTGGGAACCCTTCACGAGAATGTCCAAAGTTTCAGCGGGATTTCCAAAATGTTGAGAGGAACTCGAAACATGTCAACCTTGGTTTTGAGAATCTCTCCCGGAGTTTGAGAGATTTGGACGTGAAAGGGTACCAGTCTTGTCGGGGATTGGGAACCCTTCGCCAGAATGTCCAAAGTTTCAGCGGGATTTCCAAAATGTTGAAAGGAACTCGAAACATGTCAACCTTGGTTTTGAGAATCTCTCCCGGAGTTTGAGAGATTTGGACGTGAAAGGGTACCAGTCTTGTCGGGGATTGGGAACCCTTCGCGAGAATGTCCAAAGTTTCAGCGGGATTTCCAAAATGTTGAGAGGAACTCGAAACATGTCAACCTTGGTTTTGAGAATCTCTCCCGGAGTTTGAGAGATTTGGACGTGAAAGGGTACCAGTCTTGTCGGGGATTGGGAACCCTTCGCCAGAATGCCCAAGTTTCAGCGGGATTTCCAAAATGTTGAGAGGAACTCGAAAGATGTCAACCTTGGTTTTGAGAATCTCTCCCGGAGTTTGAGAGATTTGGACGTGAAAGGGTACCAGTCTTGTCGGGGATTGGGAACCCTTCGCCAGAATGTCCAAAGTTTCAGCGGGATTTCCAAAATGTTGAGAGGAACTCGAAACATGTCAACCTCGGTTTTGAGAATCTCTCCCGGAGTTTGAGAGATTTGGACGTGAAAGGGTACCAGTCTTGTCGGGGATTGGGAACCCTTCGCCAGAATGTCCAAAGTTTCAGCGGGATTTCCAAAATGTGTAGAGGAACTCGAAACATGTCAACCTTGGTTTTGAGAATCTCTCCCGGAGTTTGAGAGATTTGGACGTGAAAGGGTACCAGTCTTGTCGGGGATTGGGAACCCTTCGCCAGAATGTCCAAAGTTTCAGCGGGATTTCCAAAATGTTTAGAGGAACTCGAATCATGTCAACCTTGGCTTTGAGAATCTCTCCCGGAGTTTGAGAGATTTGGACGTGAAAGGGTACCAGTCTTGTCGGGGATTTGGAACCCTTCGCCAGAATGTCCAAAGTTTCAGCGGGATTTCCAAAATGTTGAGAGGAACTCGAAACATGTCAACCTTGGTTTTGAGAATCTCTCCCGGAGTTTGAGAGATTTGGACGTGAAAGGGTACCAGTCTTGTCGGGGATTGGGAACCCTTCACGAGAATGTCCAAAGTTTCAGCGGGATTTCCAAAATGTTGAAAGGAACTCGAAACATGTGAACCTTGGTTTTGAGAATCTCTCCCGGAGTTTGAGAGATTTGGACGTGAAAGGGTACCAGTCTTGTCGGGGATTGGGAACCCTTCGCCAGAATGTCCAAAGTTTCAGCGGGATTTCCAAAATGTTGAGAGGAACTCGAAACATGTCAACCTTGGTTTTGAGAATCTCTCCCGGAGTTTGAGAGATTTGGACGTGAAAGGGTACCAGTCTTGTCGGGGATTGGGAACCCTTCGCGAGAATGTCCAAAGTTTCAGCGGGATTTCCAAAATGTTGAGAGGAACTCGAAACATGTCAACCTTGGTTTTGAGAATCTCTCCCGGAGTTTGAGAGATTTGGACGTGAAAGGGTACCAGTCTTGTCGGGGATTGGGAACCCTTTGCGAGAATGTCCAAAGTTTCAGCGGGATTTCCAAAATGTTGAGAGGAACTCGAAACATGTCAACCTTGGTTTTGAGAATCTCTCCAGGAGTTTGAGAGATTTGGACGTGAAAGGGTACCAGTCTTGTCGGGGATTGGGAACCCTTCGCAAGAATGTCCAAAGTTTCAGCGGGATTTCCAAAATGTTGAGAGGAACTCGAAACATGTCAACCTCGGTTTTGAGAATCTCTCCCGGAGTTTGAGAGATTTGGACGTGAAAGGGTACCAGTCTTGTCGGGGATTGGGAACCCTTCGCGAGAATGTCCAAAGTTTCAGCGGGATTTCCAAAATGTTGAGAGGAACTCGAAACATGTCAACCTTGGCTTTGAGAATCTCTCCCGGAGTTTGAGAGATTTGGACGTGAAAGGGTACCAGTCTTGTCGGGGATTGGGAACCCTTCGCGAGAATGTCCAAAGTTTCAGCGGGATTTCCAAAATGTTGAGAGGAACTCGAAACATGTCAACCTTGGTTTTGAGAATCTCTCCCGGAGTTTGAGAGATTTGGACGTGAAAGGGTACCAGTCTTGTCGGGGATTGGGAACCCTTCGCGAGAATGTCCAAAGTTTCAGCGGGATTTCCAAAATGTTGAGAGGAACTCGAAACATGTCAACCTTGGCTTTGAGAATCTCTCCCGGAGTTTGAGAGATTTGGACGTGAAAGGGTACCAGTCTTGTCGGGGATTGGGAACCCTTCGCCAGAATGTCCAAAGTTTCAGCGGGATTTCCAAAATGTTGAGAGGAACTCGAATCATGTCAACCTTGGTTCTGAGAATCTCTCCCGGAGTTTGAGAGATTTGGACGTGAAAGGGTACCAGTCTTGTCGGGGATTGGGAACCCTTCGCCAGAATGTCCAAAGTTTCAGCGGGATTTCCAAAATGTTGAAAGGAACTCGAAACATGTCAACCTTGGTTTTGAGAATCTCTCCCGGAGTTTGAGAGATTTGGACGTGAAAGGGTACCAGTCTTGTCGGGGATTGGGAACCCTTCGCGAGAATGTCCAAAGTTTCAGCGGGATTTCCAAAATGTTGAGAGGAACTCGAAACATGTCAACCTTGGTTTTGAGAATCTCTCCCGGAGTTTGAGAGATTTGGACGTGAAAGGGTACCAGTCTTGTCGGGGATTGGGAACCCTTCGCCAGAATGTCCAAAGTTTCAGCGGGATTTCCAAAATGTTGAGAGGAACTCGAAACATGTCAACCTTGGTTTTGAGAATCTCTCCCGGAGTTTGAGAGATTTGGACGTGAAAGGGTACCAGTCTTGTCGGGGATTGGGAACCCTTCGCGAGAATGTCCAAAGTTTCAGCGGGATTTCCAAAATGTTGAGAGGAACTCGAAACATGTCAACCTTGGTTTTGAGAATCTCTCCCGGAGTTTGAGAGATTTGGACGTGAAAGGGTACCAGTCTTGTCGGGGATTGGGAACCCTTCGCGAGAATGTGCAAAGTTTCAGGGGGATTTCCAAAATGTTGAGAGGAACTCGAAACATGTCAACCTCGGTTTTGAGAATCTCTCCCGGAGTTTGAGAGATTTGGACGTGAAAGGGTACCAGTCTTGTCAGGGATTGGGAACCCTTCGCGAGAATGTCCAAAGTTTCAGCGGGATTTCCAAAATGTTGAGAGGAACTCGAAACATGTCAACCTTGGCTTTGAGAATCTCTCCCGGAGTTTGAGAGATTTGGACGTGAAAGGGTACCAGTCTTGTCGGGGATTGGGAACCCTTCGCCAGAATGTCCAAAGTTTCAGCGGGATTTCCAAAATGTTGAGAGGAACTCGAAACATGTCAACCTTGGTTTTGAGAATCTCTCCCGGAGTTTGAGAGATTTGGACGTGAAAGGGTACCAGTCTTGTCGGGGATTGGGAACCCTTCGCGAGAATGTCCAAAGTTTCAGCGGGATTTCCAAAATGTTGAGAGGAACTCGAAACATGTCAACCTCGGTTTTGAGAATCTCTCCCGGAGTTTGAGAGATTTGGACGTGAAAGGGTACCAGTCTTGTCGGGGATTGGGAACCCTTCGCCAGAATGTCCAAAGTTTCTGCGGGATTTCCAAAATGTTGAGAGGAACTCGAAACATGTCAACCTCGGTTTTGAGAATCTCTCCCGGAGTTTGAGAGATTTGGACGTGAAAGGGTACCAGTCTTGTCGGGGATTGGGAACCCTTAGCCAGAATGTCCAAAGTTTCAGCGGGATTTCCAAAATGTTGAGAGGAACTCGAAACATGTCAACCTTGGTTTTGAGAATCTCTCCCGGAGTTTGAGAGATTTGGACGTGAAAGGGTACCAGTCTTGTCGGGGATTGGGAACCCTTCACGAGAATGTCCAAAGTTTCAGCGGGATTTCCAAAATGTTGAGAGGAACTCGAAACATGTCAACCTTGGTTTTGAGAATCTCTCCCGGAGTTTGAGAGATTTGGACGTGAAAGGGTACCAGTCTTGTCGGGGATTGGGAACCCTTCGCGAGAATGTCCAAAGTTTCAGCGGGATTTCCAAAATGTTGAAAGGAACTCGAAACATGTCAACCTTGGTTTTGAGAATCTCTCCCGGAGTTTGAGAGATTTGGACGTGAAAGGGTACCAGTCTTGTCGGGGATTGGGAACCCTTCGCGAGAATGTCCAAAGTTTCAGCGGGATTTCCAAAATGTTGAGAGGAACTCGAAACATGTCAACCTTGGTTTTGAGAATCTCTCCCGGAGTTTGAGAGATTTGGACGTGAAAGGGTACCAGTCTTGTCGGGGATTGGGAACCCTTCGCGAGAATGTCCAAAGTTTCAGCGGGATTTCCAAAATGTTGAGAGGAACTCGAAACATGTCAACCTTGGTTTTGAGAATCTCTCCCGGAGTTTGAGAGATTTGGACGTGAAAGGGTACCAGTCTTGTCGGGGATTGGGAACCCTTCGCGAGAATGTCCAAAGTTTCAGCGGGATTTCCAAAATGTTGAGAGGAACTCGAAACATGTCAACCTTGGCTTTGAGAATCTCTCCCGGAGTTTGAGAGATTTGGACGTGAAAGGGTACCAGTCTTGTCGGGGATTGGGAACCCTTCGCCAGAATGTCCAAAGTTTCAGCGGGATTTCCAAAATGTTGAGAGGAACTCGAAACATGTCAACCTTGGTTTTGAGAATCTCTCCCGGAGTTTGAGAGATTTGGACGTGAAAGGGTACCAGTCTTGTCGGGGATTGGGAACCCTTCGCGAGAATGTCCAAAGTTTCAGCGGGATTTCCAAAATGTTGAGAGGAACTCGAAACATGTCAACCTTGGTTTTGAGAATCTCTCCCGGAGTTTGAGAGATTTGGACGTGAAAGGGTACCAGTCTTGTCGGGGATTGGGAACCCTTCGCGAGAATGTCCAAAGTTTCAGCGGGATTTCCAAAATGTTGAGAGGAACTCGAAACATGTCAACCTCGGTTTTGAGAATCTCTCCCGGAGTTTGAGAGATTTGGACGTGAAAGGGTACCAGTCTTGTCGGGGATTGGGAACCCTTCGCGAGAATGTCCAAAGTTTCAGCGGGATTTCCAAAATGTTGAGAGGAACTCGAAACATGTCAACCTTGGCTTTGAGAATCTCTCCCGGAGTTTGAGAGATTTGGACGTGAAAGGGTACCAGTCTTGTCGGGGATTGGGAACCCTTCGCCAGAATGTCCAAAGTTTCAGCGGGATTTCCAAAATGTTGAGAGGAACTCGAAACATGTCAACCTTGGTTTTGAGAATCTCTCCCGGAGTTTGAGAGATTTGGACGTGAAAGGGTACCAGTCTTGTCGGGGATTGGGAACCCTTCGCGAGAATGTCCAAAGTTTCAGCGGGATTTCCAAAATGTTGAGAGGAACTCGAAACATGTCAACCTCGGTTTTGAGAATCTCTCCCGGAGTTTGAGAGATTTGGACGTGAAAGGGTACCAGTCTTGTCGGGGATTGGGAACCCTTCGCCAGAATGTCCAAAGTTTCAGCGGGATTTCCAAAATGTTGAGAGGAACTCGAAACATGTCAACCTCGGTTTTGAGAATCTCTCCCGGAGTTTGAGAGATTTGGACGTGAAAGGGTACCAGTCTTGTCGGGGATTGGGAACCCTTCGCGAGAATGTCCAAAGTTTCAGCGGGATTTCCAAAATGTTGAGAGGAACTCGAAACATGTCAACCTTGGCTTTGAGAATCTCTCCCGGAGTTTGAGAGATTTGGACGTGAAAGGGTACCAGTCTTGTCGGGGATTGGGAACCCTTCGCGAGAATGTCCAAAGTTTCAGCGGGATTTCCAAAATGTTGAGAGGAACTCGAAACATGTCAACCTTGGTTTTGAGAATCTCTCCCGGAGTTTGAGAGATTTGGACGTGAAAGGGTACCAGTCTTGTCGGGGATTGGGAACCCTTCGCGAGAATGTCCAAAGTTTCAGCGGGATTTCCAAAATGTTGAGAGGAACTCGAAACATGTCAACCTCGGTTTTGAGAATCTCTCCCGGAGTTTGAGAGATTTGGACGTGAAAGGGTACCAGTCTTGTCGGGGATTGGGAACCCTTCGCCAGAATGTCCAAAGTTTCAGCGGGATTTCCAAAATGTTGAGAGGAACTCGAAACATGTCAACCTCGGTTTTGAGAATCTCTCCCGGAGTTTGAGAGATTTGGACGTGAAAGGGTACCAGTCTTGTCAAGGATTGGGAACCCTTCGCCAGAATGTCCAAAGTTTCAGCGGGATTTCCAAAATGTTGAGAGGAACTCGAAACATGTCAACCTTGGTTTTGAGAATCTCTCCCGGAGTTTGAGAGATTTGGACGTGAAAGGGTACCAGTCTTGTCGGGGATTGGGAACCCTTCGCGAGAATGTCCAAAGTTTCAGCGGGATTTCCAAAATGTTGAGAGGAACTCGAAACATGTCAACCTCGGTTTTGAGAATCTCTCCCGGAGTTTGAGAGATTTGGACGTGAAAGGGTACCAGTCTTGTCGGGGATTGGGAACCCTTCGCCAGAATGTCCAAAGTTTCAGCGGGATTTCCAAAATGTTGAGAGGAACTCGAAACATGTCAACCTCGGTTTTGAGAATCTCTCCCGGAGTTTGAGAGATTTGGACGTGAAAGGGTACCAGTCTTGTCGGGGATTGGGAACCCTTCGCGAGAATGTCCAAAGTTTCAGCGGGATTTCCAAAATGTTGAGAGGAACTCGAAACATGTCAACCTTGGCTTTGAGAATCTCTCCCGGAGTTTGAGAGATTTGGACGTGAAAGGGTACCAGTCTTGTCGGGGATTGGGAACCCTTCGCCAGAATGTCCAAAGTTTCAGCGGGATTTCCAAAATGTTGAGAGGAACTCGAAACATGTCAACCTTGGTTTTGAGAATCTCTCCCGGAGTTTGAGAGATTTGGACGTGAAAGGGTACCAGTCTTGTCGGGGATTGGGAACCCTTCGCGAGAATGTCCAAAGTTTCAGCGGGATTTCCAAAATGTTGAGAGGAACTCGAAACATGTCAACCTCGGTTTTGAGAATCTCTCCCGGAGTTTGAGAGATTTGGACGTGAAAGGGTACCAGTCTTGTCGGGGATTGGGAACCCTTCGCCAGAATGTCCAAAGTTTCAGCGGGATTTCCAAAATGTTGAGAGGAACTCGAAACATGTCAACCTCGGTTTTGAGAATCTCTCCCGGAGTTTGAGAGATTTGGACGTGAAAGGGTACCAGTCTTGTCGGGGATTGGGAACCCTTCGCCAGAATGTCCAAAGTTTCTGCGGGATTTCCAAAATGTTGAGAGGAACTCGAAACATGTCAACCTTGGTTTTGAGAATCTCTCCCGGAGTTTGAGAGATTTGGACGTGAAAGGGTACCAGTCTTGTCGGGGATTGGGAACCCTTCACGAGAATGTCCAAAGTTTCAGCGGGATTTCCAAAATGTTGAGAGGAACTCGAAACATGTCAACCTTGGTTTTGAGAATCTCTCCCGGAGTTTGAGAGATTTGGACATGAAAGGGTACCAGTCTTGTCGGGGATTGGGAACCCTTCGCGAGAATGTCCAAAGTTTCAGCGGGATTTCCAAAATGTTGAAAGGAACTCGAAACATGTCAACCTTGGTTTTGAGAATCTCTCCCGGAGTTTGAGAGATTTGGACGTGAAAGGGTACCAGTCTTGTCGGGGATTGGGAACCCTTCGCCAGAATGTCCAAAGTTTCAGCGGGATTTCCAAAATGTTGAGAGGAACTCGAAACATGTCAACCTTGGTTTTGAGAATCTCTCCCGGAGTTTGAGAGATTTGGACGTGAAAGGGTACCAGTCTTGTCGGGGATTGGGAACCCTTCGCCAGAATGTCCAAAGTTTCAGCGGGATTTCCAAAATGTTGAGAGGAACTCGAAAGATGTCAACCTTGGCTTTGAGAATCTCTCCCAGAGTTTGAGAGATTTGGACGTGAAAGGGTACCAGTCTTGTCGGGGATTGGGAACCCTTCGCGAGAATGTCCAAAGTTTCAGCGGGATTTCCAAAATGTTGAGAGGAACTCGAAACATGTCAACCTTGGTTTTGAGAATCTCTCCCGGAGTCTGAGAGATTTGGACGTGAAAGGGTACCAGTCTTGTCGGGGATTGGGAACCCTTCGCGAGAATGTCCAAAGTTTCAGCGGGATTTCCAAAATGTTGAGAGGAACTCGAAACATGTCAACCTTGGTTTTGAGAATCTCTCCCGGAGTTTGAGAGATTTGGACGTGAAAGGGTACCAGTCTTGTCGGGGATTGGGAACCCTTCGCCAGAATGTCCAAAGTTTCAGCGGGATTTCCAAAATGTTGAGAGGAACTCGAAACATGTCAACCTTGGCTTTGAGAATCTCTCCCGGAGTTTGAGAGATTTGGACGTGAAAGGGTATCAGTCTTGTCGGGGATTGGGAACCCTTCGCCAGAATGTCCAAAGTTTCAGCGGGATTTCCAAAATGTTGAGAGGAACTCGAAACATGTCAACCTCGGTTTTGAGAATCTCTCCCGGAGTTTGAGAGATTTGGACGTGAAAGGGTACCAGTCTTGTCGGGGATTGGGAACCCTTCGCCAGAATGTCCAAAGTTTCAGCGGGATTTCCAAAATGTTGAGAGGAACTCGAAACATGTCAACCTTGGTTTTGAGAATCTCTCCCGGAGTTTGAGAGATTTGGACGTGAAAGGGTACCAGTCTTGTCGGGGATTGGGAACCCTTCGCGAGAATGTCCAAAGTTTCAGCGGGATTTCCAAAATGTTGAGAGGAACTCGAAACATGTCAACCTTGGTTTTGAGAATCTCTCCCGGAGTTTGAGAGATTTGGACGTGAAAGGGTACCAGTCTTGTCGGGGATTGGGAACCCTTCGCGAGAATGTCCAAAGTTTCAGCGGGATTTCCAAAATGTTGAGAGGAACTCGAAACATGTCAACCTTGGTTTTGAGTATCTCTCCCGGAGTTTGAGAGATTTGGACGTGAAAGGGTACCAGTCTTGTCGGGGATTGGGAACCCTTCGCCAGAATGTCCAAAGTTTCAGCGGGATTTCCAAAATGTTGAGAGGAACTCGAAACATGTCAACCTCGGTTTTGAGAATCTCTCCCGGAGTTTGAGAGATTTGGACGTGAAAGGGTACCAGTCTTGTCGGGGATTGGGAACCCTTCGCGAGAATGTCCAAAGTTTCAGCGGGATTTCCAAAATGTTGAGAGGAACTCGAAACATGTCAACCTTGGTTTTGAGAATCTCTCCCGGAGTTTGAGAGATTTGGACGTGAAAGGGTACCAGTCTTGTCGGGGATTGGGAACCCTTCGCGAGAATGTCCAAAGTTTCAGCGGGATTTCCAAAATGTTGAGAGGAACTCGAAACATGTCAACCTCGGTTTTGAGAATCTCTCCAGGAGTTTGAGAGATTTGGACGTGAAAGGGTACCAATCTTGTCGGGGATTGGGAACCCTTCGCGAGAATGTCCAAAGTTTCAGCGGGATTTCCAAAATGTTGAGAGGAACTCGAAACATGACAACCTTGGTTTTGAGAATCTCTCCCGGAGTTTGAGAGATTTGGACGTGAAAGTTGACCAGTCTTGTCGGGGATTGGGAATCCTTTGCCAGAATGTCCAAAGTTTCAGCGGGATTTCCAAAATGTTGAGAGGAACTCGAAACATGTCAACCTCGGTTATTAGAATCTCTCCCGGAGTTTGAGAGATTTGGACGTGAAAGGGTACCAGTCTTGTCGGGGATTGGGAACCCTTCGCGAGAATGTCCAAAGTTTCAGCGGGATTTCCAAAATGTTGAGAGGAACTCGTATCATGTCAACCTTGGTTTTGAGAATCTCTCCCGGAGTTTGAGAGATTTGGACGTGAAAGGGTACCAGTCTTGTCGGGGATTGGGAACCCTTCGCCAGAATGTCCAAAGTTTCAGCGGGATTTCCAAAATGTTGAGAGGAACTCGAAACATGTCAACCTTGGTTTTGAGAATCTCTCCCGGAGTTTGAGAGATTTGGACGTGAAAGGGTACCAGTCTTGTCGGGGATTGGGAACCCTTCGCGAGAATGTCCAAAGTTTCAGCGGGATTTCCAAAATGTTTAGAGGAACTCGTATCATGTCAACCTCGGTTTTGAGAATCTCTCCAGGAGTTTGAGAGATTTGGACGTGAAAGGGTACCAATCTTGTCCGGGATTGGGAACCCTTTGCGAGAATGTCCAAAGTTTCAGCGGGATTTCCAAAATGTTGAGAGGAACTCGAAACATGTCAACCTTGGTTTTGAGAATCTCTCCCGGAGTTTGAGAGATTTGGACGTGAAAGTTGACCAGTCTTGTCGGGGATTGGGAATCCTTTGCCAGAATGTCCAAAGTTTCAGCGGGATTTCCAAAATGTTGAGAGGAACTCGAAACATGTCAACCTCGGTTTTGAGAATCTCTCCCGGAGTTTGAGAGATTTGGACGTGAAAGGGTACCAGTCTTGTCGGGGATTGGGAACCCTTCGCGAGAATGTCCAAAGTTTCAGCGGGATTTCCAAAATGTTGAGAGGAACTCGAATCATGTCAACCTTGGTTTTGAGAATCTCTCCCGGAGTTTGAGAGATTTGGACGTGAAAGGGTACCAGTCTTGTCGGGGATTGGGAACCCTTCGCGAGAATGTCCAAAGTTTCAGCGGGATTTCCAAAATGTTGAGAGGAACTCGAAACATGTCAACCTCGGTTTTGAGAATCTCTCCCGGAGTTTGAGAGATTTGGACGTGAAAGGGTACCAGTCTTGTTGGCGATTGGGAACCCTTCGCGAGAATGTCCAAAGTTTCAGCAGGATTTCCAAAATGTTGAGAGGAACTCGAAACATGTCAACCTCGGTTTTGAGAATCTCTCCCGGAGTTTGAGACATTTGGACGTGAAAGGGTACCAGTCTTGTCGGGGATTGGGAACCCTTTGCCACAATGTCCAAAGTTTCAGCGGGATTTCCAAAATGTTGAGAGGAACTCGAATCATGTCAACCTTGGTTTTGAGAATCTCTCCCGGAATTTGAGAGATTTGGACGTGAAAGGGTACCAGTCTTGTCGGGGATTGGGAACCCTTCGCGAGAATGTCCAAAGTTTCAGCGGGATTTCCAAAATGTTGAGAGGAACTCGAAACATGTCAACCTTGGTTTTGAGAATCTCTCCCGGAGTTTGAGAGATTTGGACGTGAAAGGGTACCAGTCTTGTCGAGGTTTGGGAACCCTTCGCGAGAATGTCCAAAGTTTCAGCGGGATTTCCAAAATGTTGAGAGGAACTCGAAACATGTCAACCTTGGTTTTGAGAATCTCTCCCGGAGTTTGAGAGATTTGGACGTGAAAGGGTACCAGTCTTGTCGGGGATTGGGAACCCTTCGCGAGAATGTCCAAAGTTTCAGCGGGATTTCCAAAATGTTGAGAGGAACTCGAAACATGTCAACCTTGGTTTTGAGAATCTCTCCCGGAGTTTGAGAGATTTGGACGTGAAAGGGTACCAGTCTTGTCGGGGATTGGGAACCCTTCGCGAGAATGTCCAAAGTTTCAGCGGGATTTCCAAAATGTTGAGAGGAACTCGAAACATGTCAACCTCGGTTTTGAGAATCTCTCCCGGAGTTTGAGAGATTTGGACGTGAAAGGGTACCAGTCTTGTCGGGGATTGGGAACCCTTCGCGAGAATGTCCAAAGTTTCAGCGGGATTTCCAAAATGTTGAGAGGAACTCGAAACATGTCAACCTCGGTTTTGAGAATCTCTCCCGGAGTTTGAGAGATTTGGACGTGAAAGGGTACCAGTCTTGTCGGGGATTGGGAACCCTTCGCCAGAATGTCCAAAGTTTCAGCGGGATTTCCAAAATGTTGAGAGGAACTCGAAACATGTCAACCTTGGTTTTGAGAATCTCTCCCGGAGTTTGAGAGATTTGGACGTGAAAGGGTACCAGTCTTGTCGGGGATTGGGAACCCTTCGCGAGACTGTCCAAAGTTTCAGCGGGATTTCCAAAATGTTGAGAGGAACTCGAAACATGTCAACCTCGGTTTTGAGAATCTCTCCCGGAGTTTGAGAGATTTGGACGTGAAAGGGTACCAATCTTGTCCGGGATTGGGAACCCTTCGCGAGAATGTCCAAAGTTTCAGCGGGATTTCCAAAATGTTGAGAGGAACTCGAAACATGTCAACCTCGGTTATTAGAATCTCTCCCGGAGTTTGAGAGATTTGGACGTGAAAGGGTACCAGTCTTGTCGGGGATTGGGAACCCTTCGCGAGAATGTCCAAAGTTTCAGCGGGATTTCCAAAATGTTGAGAGGAACTCGTATCATGTCAACCTTGGTTTTGAGAATCTCTCCCGGAGTCTGAGAGATTTGGACGTGAAAGGGTACCAGTCTTGTCGGGGATTGGGAACCCTTCGCGAGAATGTCCAAAGTTTCAGCGGGATTTCCAAAATGTTGAGAGGAACTCGAAACATGTCAACCTCGGTTTTGAGAATCTCTCCCGGAGTTTGAGAGATTTGGACGTGAAAGGGTACCAGTCTTGTCGGGGATTGGGAACCCTTCGCCAGAATGTCCAAAGTTTCAGCGGGATTTCCAAAATGTTGAGAGGAACTCGAAACATGTCAACCTTGGTTTTGAGAATCTCTCCCGGAGTTTGAGAGATTTGGACGTGAAAGGGTACCAGTCTTGTCGGGGATTGGGAACCCTTCGCGAGACTGTCCAAAGTTTCAGCGGGATTTCCAAAATGTTGAGAGGAACTCGAAACATGTCAACCTCGGTTTTGAGAATCTCTCCCGGAGTTTGAGAGATTTGGACGTGAAAGGGTACCAATCTTGTCCGGGATTGGGAACCCTTCGCGAGAATGTCCAAAGTTTCAGCGGGATTTCCAAAATGTTGAGAGGAACTCGAAACATGTCAACCTCGGTTATTAGAATCTCTCCCGGAGTTTGAGAGATTTGGACGTGAAAGGGTACCAGTCTTGTCGGGGATTGGGAACCCTTCGCGAGAATGTCCAAAGTTTCAGCGGGATTTCCAAAATGTTGAGAGGAACTCGTATCATGTCAACCTTGGTTTTGAGAATCTCTCCCGGAGTCTGAGAGATTTGGACGTGAAAGGGTACCAGTCTTGTCGGGGATTGGGAACCCTTCGCGAGAATGTCCAAAGTTTCAGCGGGATTTCCAAAATGTTGAGAGGAACTCGAAACATGTCAACCTTGGTTTTGAGAATCTCTCCCGGAGTTTGAGAGATTTGGACGTGAAAGGGTACCAGTCTTGTCGGGGATTGGGAACCCTTCGCGAGAATGTCCAAAGTTTCAGCGGGATTTCCAAAATGTTGAGAGGAACTCGTATCATGTCAACCTTGGTTTTGAGAATCTCTCCCGGAGTTTGAGAGATTTGGACGTGAAAGGGTACCAGTCTTGTCGGGGATTGGGAACCCTTCGCGAGAATGTCCAAAGTTTCAGCGGGATTTCCAAAATGTTGAGAGGAACTCGAATCATGTCAACCTTGGTTTTGAGAATCTCTCCCGGAGTTTGAGAGATTTGGACGTGAAAGGGTACCAGTCTTGTCGGGGATTGGGAACCCTTCGCGAGACTGTCCAAAGTTTCAGCGGGATTTCCAAAATGTTGAGAGGAACTCGAAACATGTCAACCTCGGTTTTGAGAATCTCTCCCGGAGTTTGAGAGATTTGGACGTGAAAGGGTACCAATCTTGTCCGGGATTGGGAACCCTTCGCGAGAATGTCCAAAGTTTCAGCGGGATTTCCAAAATGTTGAGAGGAACTCGAAACATGTCAACCTCGGTTATTAGAATCTCTCCCGGAGTTTGAGAGATTTGGACGTGAAAGGGTACCAGTCTTGTCGGGGATTGGGAACCCTTCGCGAGAATGTCCAAAGTTTCAGCGGGATTTCCAAAATGTTGAGAGGAACTCGTATCATGTCAACCTTGGTTTTGAGAATCTCTCCCGGAGTCTGAGAGATTTGGACGTGAAAGGGTACCAGTCTTGTCGGGGATTGGGAACCCTTCGCGAGAATGTCCAAAGTTTCAGCGGGATTTCCAAAATGTTGAGAGGAACTCGAAACATGTCAACCTTGGTTTTGAGAATCTCTCCCGGAGTTTGAGAGATTTGGACGTGAAAGGGTACCAGTCTTGTCGGGGATTGGGAACCCTTCGCGAGAATGTCCAAAGTTTCAGCGGGATTTCCAAAATGTTGAGAGGAACTCGTATCATGTCAACCTTGGTTTTGAGAATCTCTCCCGGAGTTTGAGAGATTTGGACGTGAAAGGGTACCAGTCTTGTCGGGGATTGGGAACCCTTCGCGAGAATGTCCAAAGTTTCAGCGGGATTTCCAAAATGTTGAGAGGAACTCGAATCATGTCAACCTTGGTTTTGAGAATCTCTCCCGGAGTTTGAGAGATTTGGACGTGAAAGGGTACCAGTCTTGTCGGGGATTGGGAACCCTTCGCGAGAATGTCCAAAGTTTCAGCGGGATTTCCAAAATGTTGAGAGGAACTCGAAACATGTCAACCTTGGTTTTGAGAATCTCTCCCGGAGTTTGAGAGATTTGGACGTGAAAGGGTACCAGTCTTGTCGGGGATTGGGAACCCTTCGCGAGAATGTCCAAAGTTTCAGCGGGATTTCCAAAATGTTGAGAGGAACTCGAATCATGTCAACCTTGGTTTTGAGAATCTCTCCCGGAGTTTGAGAGATTTGGACGTGAAAGGGTACCAGTCTTGTCGGGGATTGGGAACCCTTCGCGAGAATGTCCAAAGTTTCAGCAGGATTTCCAAAATGTTGAGAGGAACTCGAAACATGTCAACCTTGGTTTTGAGAATCTCTCCCGGAGTTTGAGAGATTTGGACGTGAAAGGGTACCAGTCTTGTCGGCGATTGGGAACCCTTCGCGAGAATGTCCAAAGTTTCAGCAGGATTTCCAAAATGTTGAGAGGAACTCGAAACATGTCAACCTCGGTTTTGAGAATCTCTCCCGGAGTTTGAGACATTTGGACGTGAAAGGGTACCAGTCTTGTCGGGGATTGGGAACCCTTTGCCACAATGTCCAAAGTTTCAGCGGGATTTCCAAAATGTTGAGAGGAACTCGAATCATGTCAACCTTGGTTTTGAGAATCTCTCCCGGAGTTTGAGAGATTTGGACGTGAAAGTTGACCAGTCTTGTCGGGGATTGGGAACCCTTCGCGAGAATGTCCAAAGTTTCAGCGGGATTTCCAAAATGTTGAGAGGAACTCGTATCATGTCAACCTTGGTTTTGAGAATCTCTCCCGGAGTTTGAGAGATTTGGACGTGAAAGGGTACCAGTCTTGTCGGGGATTGGGAACCCTTCGCGAGAATGTCCAAAGTTTCAGCGGGATTTCCAAAATGTTGAGAGGAACTCGAAACATGTCAACCTTGGTTTAGAGAATCTCTCCCGGAGTTTGAGAGATTTGGACGTGAAAGGGTACCAGTCTTGTCGGGGATTGGGAACCCTTCGCGAGAATGTCCAAAGTTTCAGCGGGATTTCCAAAATGTTGAAAGGAACTCGAAACATGTCAACCTTGGTTTTGAGAATCTCTCCCGGAGTTTGAGAGATTTGGACGTGAAAGGGTACCAGTCTTGTCGGGGATTGGGAACCCTTCGCGAGAATGTCCAAAGTTTCAGCGGGATTTCCAAAATGTTGAGAGGAACTCGAAACATGTCAACCTTGGTTTTGAGAATCTCTCCCGGAGTTTGAGAGATTTGGACGTGAAAGGGTACCAGTCTTGTCGGGGATTGGGAACCCTTCGCGAGAATGTCCAAAGTTTCAGCGGGATTTCCAAAATGTTGAGAGGAACTCGAAACATGTCAACCTCGGTTTTGAGAATCTCTCCCGGAGTTTGAGAGATTTGGACGTGAAAGGGTACCAGTCTTGTCGGGGATTGGGAATCCTTCGCGAGAATGTCCAAAGTTTCAGCGGGATTTCCAAAATGTTCAGAGGAACTCGAAACATGTCAACCTTGGTTTTGAGAATCTCTCCCGGAGTTTGAGAGATTTGGACGTGAAAGGGTACCAGTCTTGTCGGGGATTGGGAACCCTTCGCCAGAATGTCCAAAGTTTCAGCGGGATGTCCAAAATGTTGAGAGGAACTCGAAACATGTCAACCTCGGTTTTGAGAATCTCTCCCGGAGTTTGAGAGATTTGGACGTGAAAGGGTACCAGTCTTGTCGGGGATTGGGAACCCTTCGCCAGAATGTCCAAAGTTTCAGCGGGATTTCCAAAATGTTGAGAGGAACTCGAAACATGTCAACCTTGGTTTTGAGAATCTCTCCCGGAGTTTGAGAGATTTGGACGTGAAAGGGTACCATTCTTGTCGGAGATTGGGAAACCTTCGCGAGAATGTCCAAAGTTTCAGCGGGATTTCCAAAATGTTGAGAGGAACTCGAAACATGTCAACCTCGGTTATTAGAATCTCTCCCGGAGTTTGAGAGATTTGGACGTGAAAGGGTACCAGTCTTGTCGGGGATTGGGAACCCTTCGCGAGAATGTCCAAAGTTTCAGCGGGATTTCCAAAATGTTGAGAGGAACTCGTATCATGTCAACCTTGGTTTTGAGAATCTCTCCCGGAGTCTGAGAGATTTGGACGTGAAAGGGTACCAGTCTTGTCGGGGATTGGGAACCCTTCGCGAGAATGTCCAAAGTTTCAGCGGGATTTCCAAAATGTTGAGAGGAACTCGAAACATGTCAACCTTGGTTTTGAGAATCTCTCCCGGAGTTTGAGAGATTTGGACGTGAAAGGGTACCAGTCTTGTCGGGGATTGGGAACCCTTCGCGAGAATGTCCAAAGTTTCAGCGGGATTTCCAAAATGTTGAGAGGAACTCGTATCATGTCAACCTTGGTTTTGAGAATCTCTCCCGGAGTTTGAGAGATTTGGACGTGAAAGGGTACCAGTCTTGTCGGGGATTGGGAACCCTTCGCGAGAATGTCCAAAGTTTCAGCGGGATTTCCAAAATGTTGAGAGGAACTCGAATCATGTCAACCTTGGTTTTGAGAATCTCTCCCGGAGTTTGAGAGATTTGGACGTGAAAGGGTACCAGTCTTGTCGGGGATTGGGAACCCTTCGCGAGAATGTCCAAAGTTTCAGCGGGATTTCCAAAATGTTGAGAGGAACTCGAAACATGTCAACCTTGGTTTTGAGAATCTCTCCCGGAGTTTGAGAGATTTGGACGTGAAAGGGTACCAGTCTTGTCGGGGATTGGGAACCCTTCGCGAGAATGTCCAAAGTTTCAGCGGGATTTCCAAAATGTTGAGAGGAACTCGAATCATGTCAACCTTGGTTTTGAGAATCTCTCCCGGAGTTTGAGAGATTTGGACGTGAAAGGGTACCAGTCTTGTCGGGGATTGGGAACCCTTCGCGAGAATGTCCAAAGTTTCAGCAGGATTTCCAAAATGTTGAGAGGAACTCGAAACATGTCAACCTTGGTTTTGAGAATCTCTCCCGGAGTTTGAGAGATTTGGACGTGAAAGGGTACCAGTCTTGTCGGCGATTGGGAACCCTTCGCGAGAATGTCCAAAGTTTCAGCAGGATTTCCAAAATGTTGAGAGGAACTCGAAACATGTCAACCTCGGTTTTGAGAATCTCTCCCGGAGTTTGAGACATTTGGACGTGAAAGGGTACCAGTCTTGTCGGGGATTGGGAACCCTTTGCCACAATGTCCAAAGTTTCAGCGGGATTTCCAAAATGTTGAGAGGAACTCGAATCATGTCAACCTTGGTTTTGAGAATCTCTCCCGGAGTTTGAGAGATTTGGACGTGAAAGTTGACCAGTCTTGTCGGGGATTGGGAACCCTTCGCGAGAATGTCCAAAGTTTCAGCGGGATTTCCAAAATGTTGAGAGGAACTCGTATCATGTCAACCTTGGTTTTGAGAATCTCTCCCGGAGTTTGAGAGATTTGGACGTGAAAGGGTACCAGTCTTGTCGGGGATTGGGAACCCTTCGCGAGAATGTCCAAAGTTTCAGCGGGATTTCCAAAATGTTGAGAGGAACTCGAAACATGTCAACCTTGGTTTAGAGAATCTCTCCCGGAGTTTGAGAGATTTGGACGTGAAAGGGTACCAGTCTTGTCGGGGATTGGGAACCCTTCGCGAGAATGTCCAAAGTTTCAGCGGGATTTCCAAAATGTTGAAAGGAACTCGAAACATGTCAACCTTGGTTTTGAGAATCTCTCCCGGAGTTTGAGAGATTTGGACGTGAAAGGGTACCAGTCTTGTCGGGGATTGGGAACCCTTCGCGAGAATGTCCAAAGTTTCAGCGGGATTTCCAAAATGTTGAGAGGAACTCGAAACATGTCAACCTTGGTTTTGAGAATCTCTCCCGGAGTTTGAGAGATTTGGACGTGAAAGGGTACCAGTCTTGTCGGGGATTGGGAACCCTTCGCGAGAATGTCCAAAGTTTCAGCGGGATTTCCAAAATGTTGAGAGGAACTCGAAACATGTCAACCTCGGTTTTGAGAATCTCTCCCGGAGTTTGAGAGATTTGGACGTGAAAGGGTACCAGTCTTGTCGGGGATTGGGAATCCTTCGCGAGAATGTCCAAAGTTTCAGCGGGATTTCCAAAATGTTCAGAGGAACTCGAAACATGTCAACCTTGGTTTTGAGAATCTCTCCCGGAGTTTGAGAGATTTGGACGTGAAAGGGTACCAGTCTTGTCGGGGATTGGGAACCCTTCGCCAGAATGTCCAAAGTTTCAGCGGGATGTCCAAAATGTTGAGAGGAACTCGAAACATGTCAACCTCGGTTTTGAGAATCTCTCCCGGAGTTTGAGAGATTTGGACGTGAAAGGGTACCAGTCTTGTCGGGGATTGGGAACCCTTCGCCAGAATGTCCAAAGTTTCAGCGGGATTTCCAAAATGTTGAGAGGAACTCGAAACATGTCAACCTTGGTTTTGAGAATCTCTCCCGGAGTTTGAGAGATTTGGACGTGAAAGGGTACCATTCTTGTCGGAGATTGGGAAACCTTCGCGAGAATGTCCAAAGTTTCAGCGGGATTTCAAAAATGTTGAGAGGAACTCGAAACATGTCAACCTCGGTTTTGAGAATCTCTCCCGGAGTTTGAGAGATTTGGACGTGAAAGGGTACCAGTCTTGTCGGGGATTGGGAACCCTTTGCGAGAATGTCCAAAGTTTCAGCGGGATTTCCAAAATGTTGAGAGGAACTCGAAACATGTCAACCTTGGTTTTGAGAATCTCTCCCGGAGTTTGAGAGATTTGGACGTGAAAGGGTACCAGTCTTGTCGGGGATTGGGAACCCTTCGCCAGAATGTCCAAAGTTTCAGCGGGATTTCCAAAATGTTGAGAGGAACTCGAAACATGTCAACCTTGGTTTTGAGAATCTCTCCCGGAGTTTGAGAGATTTGGACGTGAAAGGGTACCAGTCTTGTCGGGGATTGGGAACCCTTCGCCAGAATGTCCAAAGTTTCAGCGGGATTTCCAAAATGTTGAGAGGAACTCGAAACATGTCAACCTCGGTTTTGAGAATCTCTCCCGGAGTTTGAGAGATTTGGACGTGAAAGGGTACCAGTCTTGTCGGGGATTGGGAACCCTTCGCCAGAATGTCCAAAGTTTCAGCGGGATTTCCAAAATGTTGAGAGGAACTCGAAACATGTCAACCTCGGTTTTGAGAATCTCTCCCGGAGTTTGAGAGATTTGGACGTGAAAGGGTACCAGTCTTGTCGGGGATTGGGAACCCTTCGCCACAATGTCCAAAGTTTCAGCGGGATTTCCAAAATGTTGAGAGGAACTCGAAACATGTCAACCTGGGTTTTGAGAATCTCTCCCGGAGTTTGAGAGATTTGGACGCGAAAGGGTACCAGTCTTGTCGGGGATTGGGAACCCTTCGCCACAATGTCCAAAGTTTCAGCGGGATTTCCAAAATGTTGAGAGGAACTCGAATCATGTCAACCTTGGTTTTGAGAATCTCTCCCGGAGTTTGAGAGATTTGGACGTGAAAGGGTACCAGTCTTGTCGGGGATTGGGAACCCTTCGCGAGAATGTCCAAAGTTTCAGCGGGATTTCCAAAATGTTGAAAGGAACTCGAAACATGTCAACCTTGCTTTTGAGAATCTCTCCCGGAGTTTGAGAGATTTGGACGTGAAAGGGTACCAGTCTTGTCGGGGATTGGGAACCCTTCGCGAGAATGTCCAAAGTTTCAGCGGGATTTCCAAAATGTTGAGAGGAACTCGAAACATGTCAACCTTGGTTTTGAGAATCTCTCCCGGAGTTTGAGAGATTTGGACGTGAAAGGGTACCAGTCTTGTCGGGGATTGGGAACCCTTCGCGAGAATGTCCAGAGTTTCAGCGGGATTTCCAAAATGTTGAGAGGAACTCGAAACATGTCAACCTTGGTTTTGAGAATCTCTCCCGGAGTTTGAGAGATTTGGACATGAAAGGGTACCAGTCTTGTCGGGGATTGGGAACCCTTCGCGAGAATGTCCAAAGTTTCAGCGGGATTTCCAAAATGTTGAGAGGAACTCGAAACATGTCAACCTCGGTTTTGAGAATCTCTCCCGGAGTTTGAGAGATTTGGACGTGAAAGGGTACCAGTCTTGTCGGGGATTGGGAACCCTTCGCGAGAATGTCCAAAGTTTCAGCAGGATTTCCAAAATGTTGAGAGGAACTCGAAACATGTCAACCTTGGTTTTGAGAATCTCTCCCGGAGTTTGAGAGATTTGGACGTGAAAGCGTACCATTCTTGTCGGGGATTGGGAACCCTTCGCGAGAATGTCCAAAGTTTCAGCGGGATTTCCAAAATGTTGAGAGGAACTCGTATCATGTCAACCTCGGTTTTGAGAATCTCTCCCGGAGTTTGAGAGATTTGGACGTGAAAGGGTACCAGTCTTGTCGGGGATTGGGAACCCTTCGCCAGAATGTCCAAAGTTTCAGCGGGATTTCCAAAATGTTGAGAGGAACTCGAAACATGTCAACCTTGGTTTTGAGAATCTCTCCCGGAGTTTGAGAGATTTGGACGTGAAAGGGTACCAGTCTTGTCGGGGATTGGGAACCCTTCGCGAGAATGTCCAAAGTTTCAGCGGGATTTCCAAAATGTTGAGAGGAACTCGAAACATGTCAACCTTGGTTTTGAGAATCTCTCCCGGAGTTTGAGAGATTTGGACGTGAAAGGGTACCAGTCTTGTCGGGGATTGGGAACCCTTCGCGAGAATGTCCAAAGTTTCAGCGGGATTTCCAAAATGTTGAGAGGAACTCGAAACATGTCAACCTTGGTTTTGAGAATCTCTCCCGGAGTTTGAGAGATTTGGACGTGAAAGGGTACCAGTCTTGTCGGGGATTGGGAACCCTTCGCCAGAATGTCCAAAGTTTCAGCGGGATTTCCAAAATGTTGAGAGGAACTCGAAACATGTCAACCTTGGTTTTGAGAATCTCTCCCGGAGTTTGAGAGATTTGGACGTGAAAGGGTACCAGTCTTGTCGGGGATTGGGAACCCTTCGCGAGAATGTCCAATGTTTCGGCGGGATTTCCAAAATGTTGAGAGGAACTCGAAACATGTCAACCTCGGTTTTGAGAGTCTCTCCCGGAGTTTGAGAGATTTGGACGTGAAAGGGTACCAGTCTTGTCGGGGATTGGGAACCCTTCGCGAGAATGTTCAAAGTTTCAGCGGGATTTCCAAAATGTTGAGAGGAACTCGAAACATGTCAACCTTGGTTTTGAGAATCTCTCCCGGAGTTTGAGAGATTTGGACGTGAAAGGGTACCAGTCTTGTCGGGGATTGGGAACCCTTCGCGAGAATGTCCAGAGTTTCAGCGGGATTTCCAAAATGTTGAGAGGAACTCGTATCATGTCAACCTTGGTTTTGAGAATCTCTCCCCGAGTTTGAGAGATTTGGACATGAAAGGGTACCAGTCTTGTCGGGGATTGGGAACCCTTCGCGAGAATGTCCAAAGTTTCAGCGGGATTTCCAAAATGTTGAGAGGAACTCGAATCATGTCAACCTTGGTTTTGAGAATCTCTCCCGGAGTTTGAGAGATTTGGACGTGAAAGGGTACCAGTCTTGTCGGGGATTGGGAACCCTTCGCCAGAATGTCCAAAGTTTCAGCAGGATTTCCAAAATGTTGAGAGGAACTCGTATCATGTCAACCTTGGTTTTGAGAATCTCTCCCGGAGTTTGAGAGATATGGACGTGAAAGGGTACCAGTCTTGTCGGGGATTGGGAACCCTTCGCGAGAATGTCCAAAGTTTCAGTGGGATTTCCAAAATGTTGAGAGGAACTCGAAACATGTCAACCTCGGTTTTGAGAATCTCTCCCGGAGTTTGAGAGATTTGGACGTGAAAGGGTGCCAGTCTTGTCGGGGATTGGGAACCCTTCGCCAGAATGTCCAAAGTTTCAGCGGGATTTCCAAAATGTTGAGAGGAACTCGAAACATGTCAACCTTGGTTTTGAGAATCTCTCCCGGAGTTTGAGAGATTTGGACGTGAAAGGGTACCAGTCTTGTCGGGCATTGGGAACCCATCGCCAGAATGTCCAAAGTTTCAGGGGGATTTCCAAAATGTTGAGAGGAACTCGAAACATGTCAACCTTGGTTTTGAGAATCTCTCCCGGAGTTTGAGAGATTTGGACGTGAAAGGGTACCAGTCTTGTCGGGGATTGGGAACCCTTCGCGAGAATGTCCAAAGTTTCAGCGGGATTTCCAAAATGTTGAGAGGAACTCGAAACATGTCAACCTCGGTTTTGAGAATCTCTCCCGGAGTTTGAGAGATTTGGACGTGAAAGGGTACCAGTCTTGTCGGGGATTGGGAACCCTTCGCGAGAATGTCCAAAGTTTCAGCGGGATTTCCAAAATGTTGAGAGGAACTCGAATCATGTCAACCTTGGTTTTGAGAATCTCTCCCGGAGTTTGAGAGATTTGGACGTGAAAGGGTACCAGTCTTGTCGGGGATTGGGAACCCTTCGCCAGAATGTCCAAAGTTTCAGCGGGATTTCCAAAATGTTGAGAGGAACTCGAAACATGTCAACCTTGGTTTTGAGAATCTCTCCCGGAGTTTGAGAGATTTGGACGTGAAAGGGTACCAGTCTTGTCGGGGATTGGGAACCCTTCGCGAGAATGTCCAAAGTTTCAGCGGGATTTCCAAAATGTTGAGAGGAACTCGAAACATGTCAACCTTGGTATTGAGAATCTCTCCCGGAGTTTGAGAGATTTGGACGTGAAAGGGTACCAGTCTTGTTGGGGATTGGGAACCCTTCGCCAGAATGTCCAAAGTTTCAGCGGGATTTCCAAAATGTTGAGAGGAACTCGAAACATGTCAACCTTGGTTTTGAGAATCTCTCCCGGAGTTTGAGAGATTTGGACGTGAAAGGGTACCAGTCTTGTCGGGGATTGGGAACCCTTCGCGAGAATGTCCAAAGTTTCAGCGGGATTTCCAAAATGTTGAGAGGAACTCGAAACATGTCAACCTTGGTTTTGAGAATCTCTCCCGGAGTTTGAGAGATTTGGACGTGAAAGGGTACCAGTCTTGTCGGGGATTGGGAACCCTTCGCGAGAATGTCCAATGTTTCGGCAAGATTTCCAAAATGTTGAGAGGAACTCGAAACATGTCAACCTCGGTTTTGAGAATCTCTCCCGGAGTTTGAGAGATTTGGACGTGAAAGGGTACCAGTCTTGTCGGGGATTGGGAACCCTTCGCGAGAATGTCCAAAGTTTCAGCGGGATTTCCAAAATGTTGAGAGGAACTCGAAACATGTCAACCTCGGTTTTGAGAATCTCTCCCGGAGTTTGAGAGATTTGGACGTGAAAGGGTACCAGTCTTGTCGGGGATTGGGAACCCTTCGCGAGAATGTCCAGAGTTTCAGCGGGATTTCCAAAATGTTGAGAGGAACTCGAAACATGTCAACCTTGGTTTTGAGAATCTCTCCCGGAGTTTGAGAGATTTGGACGTGAAAGGGTACCAGTCTTGTCGGGGATTGGGAACCCTTCGCCACAATGTCCAAAGTTTCAGCGGGATTTCCAAAATGTTGAGAGGAACTCGAATCATGTCAACCTTGGTTTTGAGAATCTCTCCCGGAGTTTGAGAGATTTGGACGTGAAAGGGTACCAGTCTTGTCGGGGATTGGGAACCCTTCGCCAGAATGTCCAAAGTTTCAGCAGGATTTCCAAAATGTTGAGAGGAACTCGTATCATGTCAACCTTGGTTTTGAGAATCTCTCCCGGAGTTTGAGAGATTTGGACGTGAAAGGGTACCAGTCTTGTCGGGGATTGGGAACCCTTCGCGAGAATGTCCAAAGTTTCAGTGGGATTTCCAAAATGTTGAGAGGAACTCAAAACATGTCAACCTCGGTTTTGAGAATCTCTCCCGGAGTTTGAGAGATTTGGACGTGAAAGGGTACCAGTCTTGTCGGGGATTGGGAACCCTTCGCGAGAATGTCCAAAGTTTCAGCGGGATTTCCAAAATGTTGAGAGGAACTCGAAACATGTGAACCTTGGCTTTGAGAATCTCTCCCGGAGTTCGAGAGATTTGGACGTGAAAGGGTACCAGTCTTGTCGGGGATTGGGAACCCTTCGCGAGAATGTCCAAAGTTTCAGCGGGATTTCCAAAATGTTGAGAGGAACTCGAAACATGTCAACCTTGGTTTTGAGAATCTCTCCCGGAGTTTGAGAGATTTGGACGTGAATGGGTACCAGTCTTGTCGGGGATTGGGAACCCTTCGCCAGAATGTCCAAAGTTTCAGCGGGATTTCCAAAATGTTGAGAGGAACTCGAATCATGTCAACCTTGGTTTTGAGAATCTCTCCCGGAGTTTGAGAGATTTGGACGTGAAAGGGTACCAGTCTTGTCGGGGATTGGGAACCCTTCGCGAGAATGTCCAAAGTTTCAGCGGGATTTCCAAAATGTTGAAAGGAACTCGAAACATGTGAACCTTGGTTTTGAGAATCTCTCCCGGAGTTTGAGAGATTTGGACGTGAAAGGGTACCAGTCTTGTCGGGGATTGGGAACCCTTCGCGAGAATGTCCAAAGTTTCAGCGGGATTTCCAAAATGTTGAGAGGAACTCGAAACATGTCAACCTTGGTTTTGAGAATCTCTCCCGGAGTTTGAGAGATTTGGACGTGAAAGGGTACCAGTCTTGTCGGGGTTTGGGAACCCTTCGCGAGAATGTCCAAAGTTTCAGCGGGATTTCCAAAATGTTGAAAGGAACTCGAAACATGTCAACCTTGGTTTTGAGAATCTCTCCCGGAGTTTGAGAGATTTGGACGTGAAGGGGTACCAGTCTTGTCGGGGATTGGGAACCCTTCGCCAGAATGTCCAAAGTTTCAGCGGGATTTCCAAAATGTTGAGAGGAACTCGAATCATGTCAACCTTGGTTTTGAGAATCTCTCCCGGAGTTTGAGAGATTTGGACGTGAAAGGGTACCAGTCTTGTCGGGGATTGGGAACCCTTCGCGAGAATGTCCAAAGTTTCAGCGGGATTTCCAAAATGTTGAGAGGAACTCGAATCATGTCAACCTTGGTTTTGAGAATCTCTCCCGGAGTTTGAGAGATTTGGACGTGAAAGGGTACCAGTCTTGTCGGGGATTGGGAACCCTTCGCGAGAATGTCCAAAGTTTCAGCGGGATTTCCAAAATGTTGAAAGGAACTCGAAACATGTCAACCTTGGTTTTGAGAATCTCTCCCGGAGTTTCAGAGATTTGGACGTGAAAGGGTACCAGTCTTGTCGGGGATTGGGAACCCTTCGCCAGAATGTCCAAAGTTTCAGCGGGATTTCCAAAATGTTGAGAGGAACTCGAATCATGTCAACCTTGGTTTTGAGAATCTCTCCCGGAGTTTGAGAGATTTGGACGTGAAAGGGTACCAGTCTTGTCGGGGATTGGGAACCCTTCGCCAGAATGTCCAAAGTTTCAGCGGGATTTCCAAAATGTTGAGAGGAACTCGAATCATGTCAACCTTGGTTTTGAGAATCTCTCCCGGAGTTTGAGAGATTTGGACGTGAAAGGGTACCAGTCTTGTCGGGGATTGGGAACCCTTCGCGAGAATATCCAAAGTTTCAGCGGGATTTCCAAAATGTTGAAAGGAACTCGAAGCATGTGAACCTTGGTTTTGAGAATCTCTCCCGGAGTTTGAGAGATTTGGACGTGAAAGGGTACCAGTCTTGTCGGGGATTGGGAACCCTTCGCCAGAATGTCCAAAGTTTCAGCGGGATTTCCAAAATGTTGAGAGGAACTCGAAACATGTCAACCTTGGTTTTGAGAATCTCTCCCGGAGTTTGAGAGATTTGGACGTGAAAGGGTACCAGTCTTGTCGGGGTTTGGGAACCCTTCGCGAGAATGTCCAAAGTTTCAGCGGGATTTCCAAAATGTTGAAAGGAACTCGAAACATGTCAACCTTGGTTTTGAGAATCTCTCCCGGAGTTTGAGAGATTTGGACGTGAAGGGGTACCAGTCTTGTCGGGGATTGGGAACCCTTCGCCAGAATGTCCAAAGTTTCAGCGGGATTTCCAAAATGTTGAGAGGAACTCGAATCATGTCAACCTTGGTTTTGAGAATCTCTCCCGGAGTTTGAGAGATTTGGACGTGAAAGGGTACCAGTCTTGTCGGGGATTGGGAACCCTTCGCGAGAATGTCCAAAGTTTCAGCGGGATTTCCAAAATGTTGAGAGGAACTCGAATCATGTCAACCTTGGTTTTGAGAATCTCTCCCGGAGTTTGAGAGATTTGGACGTGAAAGGGTACCAGTCTTGTCGGGGATTGGGAACCCTTCGCGAGAATGTCCAAAGTTTCAGCGGGATTTCCAAAATGTTGAAAGGAACTCGAAACATGTCAACCTTGGTTTTGAGAATCTCTCCCGGAGTTTGAGAGATTTGGACGTGAAAGGGTACCAGTCTTGTCGGGGATTGGGAACCCTTCGCGAGAATGTCCAAAGTTTCAGCGGGATTTCCAAAATGTTGAGAGGAACTCGAAACATGTGAACCTTGGTTTTGAGAATCTCTCCCGGAGTTTGAGAGATTTGGACGTGAAAGGGTACCAGTCTTGTCGGGGATTGGGAACCCTTCGCGAGAATGTCCAAAGTTTCAGCGGGATTTCCAAAATGTTGAAAGGAACTCGAAACATGTCAACCTTGGTTTTGAGAATCTCTCCCGGAGTTCGAGAGCTTTGGACGTGAAAGGGTACCAGTCTTGTCGGGGATTGGGAACCCTTCGCGAGAATGTCCAAAGTTTCAGCGGGATTTCCAAAATGTTGAGAGGAACTCGAAACATGTCAACCTTGGTTTTGAGAATCTCTCCCGGAGTTTGAGAGATTTGGACGTGAAAGGGTACCAGTCTTGTCGGGGTTTGGGAACCCTTCGCGAGAATGTCCAAAGTTTCAGCGGGATTTCCAAAATGTTGAAAGGAACTCGAAACATGTCAACCTTGGTTTTGAGAATCTCTCCCAGAGTTTGAGAGATTTGGACGTGAAGGGGTACCAGTCTTGTCGGGGATTGGGAACCCTTCGCCAGAATGTCCAAAGTTTCAGCGGGATTTCCAAAATGTTGAGAGGAACTCGAATCATGTCAACCTTGGTTTTGAGAATCTCTCCCGGAGTTTGAGAGATTTGGACGTGAAAGGGTACCAGTCTTGTCGGGGATTGGGAACCCTTCGCGAGAATGTCCAAAGTTTCAGCGGGATTTCCAAAATGTTGAGAGGAACTCGAATCATGTCAACCTTGGTTTTGAGAATCTCTCCCGGAGTTTGAGAGATTTGGACGTGAAAGGGTACCAGTCTTGTCGGGGATTGGGAACCCTTCGCGAGAATGTCCAAAGTTTCAGCGGGATTTCCAAAATGTTGAAAGGAACTCGAAACATGTGAACCTTGGTTTTGAGAATCTCTCCCGGAGTTTGAGAGATTTGGACGTGAAAGGGTACCAGTCTTGTCGGGGATTGGGAACCCTTCGCCAGAATGTCCAAAGTTTCAGCGGGATTTCCAAAATGTTGAGAGGAACTCGAAACATGTCAACCTTGGTTTTGAGAATCTCTCCCGGAGTTTGAGAGATTTGGACGTGAAAGGGTACCAGTCTTGTCGGGGTTTGGGAACCCTTCGCGAGAATGTCCAAAGTTTCAGCGGGATTTCCAAAATGTTGAAAGGAACTCGAAACATGTCAACCTTGGTTTTGAGAATCTCTCCCGGAGTTTGAGAGATTTGGACGTGAAGGGGTACCAGTCTTGTCGGGGATTGGGAACCCTTCACCAGAATGTCCAAAGTTTCAGCGGGATTTCCAAAATGTTGAGAGGAACTCGAATCATGTCAACCTTGGTTTTGAGTATCTCTCCCGGAGTTTGAGAGATTTGGACGTGAAAGGGTACCAGTCTTGTCGGGGATTGGGAACCCTTCGCGAGAATGTCCAAAGTTTCAGCGGGATTTCCAAAATGTTGAGAGGAACTCGAATCATGTCAACCTTGGTTTTGAGAATCTCTCCCGGAGTTTGAGAGATTTGGACGTGAAAGGGTACCAGTCTTGTCGGGGATTGGGAACCCTTCGCGAGAATGTCCAAAGTTTCAGCGGGATTTCCAAAATGTTGAGAGGAACTCGAATCATGTCAACCTTGGTTTTGAGAATCTCTCCCGGAGTTTGAGAGATTTGGACGTGAAAGGGTACCAGTCTTGTCGGGGATTGGGAACCCTTCGCGAGAATGTCCAAAGTTTCAGCGGGATTTCCAAAATGTTGAGAGGAACTCGAAACATGTGAACCTTGGTTTTGAGAATCTCTTCCGGAGTTTGAGAGATTTGGACGTGAAAGGGTACCAGTCTTGTCGGGGATTGGGAACCCTTCGCGAGAATGTCCAAAGTTTCAGCGGGATTTCCAAAATGTTGAAAGGAACTCGAAACATGTCAACCTTGGTTTTGAGAATCTCTCCCGGAGTTCGAGAGCTTTGGACGTGAAAGGGTACCAGTCTTGTCGGGGATTGGGAACCCTTCGCGAGAATGTCCAAAGTTTCAGCGGGATTTCCAAAATGTTGAGAGGAACTCGAAAAATGTCAACCTTGGTTTTGAGAATCTCTCCCGGAGTTTGAGAGATTTGGACGTGAAAGGGTACCAGTCTTGTCGGGGATTGGGAACCCTTTGCGAGAATGTCCAAAGTTTCAGCGGGATTTCCAAAATGTTGAAAGGAACTCGAAACATGTCAACCTTGGTTTTGAGAATCTCTCCCGGAGTTTGAGAGATTTGGACGTGAAGGGGTACCAGTCTTGTCGGGGATTGGGAACCCTTCGCCAGAATGTCCAAAGTTTCAGCGGGATTTCCAAAATGTTGAGAGGAACTCGAATCATGTCAACCTTGGTTTTGAGAATCTCTCCCGGAGTTTGAGAGATTTGGACGTGAAAGGGTACCAGTCTTGTCGGGGATTGGGAACCCTTCGCGAGAATGTCCAAAGTTTCAGCGGGATTTCCAAAATGTTGAGAGGAACTCGAATCATGTCAACCTTGGTTTTGAGAATCTCTCCCGGAGTTTGAGAGATTTGGACGTGAAAGGGTACCAATCTTGTCGGGGATTGGGAACCCTTCGCGAGAATGTCCAAAGTTTCAGCGGGATTTCCAAAATGTTGAGAGGAACTCGAAACATGTCAACCTTGGTTTTGAGACTCTCTCCCGGAGTTCGAGAGATTTGGACGTGAAAGGGTACCAGTCTTGTCGGGGATTGGGAACCCTTCGCCAGAATGTCCAAAGTTTCAGCGGGATTTCCAAAATGTTGAGAGGAACTCGAATCATGTCAACCTTGGTTTTGAGAATCTCTCCCGGAGTTTGAGAGATTTGGACGTGAAAGGGTACCAGTCTTGTCGGGGTTTGGGAACCCTTCGCGAGAATGTCCAAAGTTTCAGCGGGATTTCCAAAATGTTGAGAGGAACTCGAATCATGTCAACCTCGGTTTTGAGAATCTCTCCCGGAGTTTGAGAGATTTGGACGTGAAAGGGTACCAGTCTTGTCGGGGATTGGGAACCCTTCGCGAGAATGTCCAAAGTTTCAGCGGGATTTCCAAAATGTTGAGAGGAACTCGAAACATGTCAACCTTGGTTTTGAGAATCTCTCCCGGAGTTTGAGAGATTTGGACGTGAAAGGGTACCAGTCTTGTCGGGGATTGGGAACCCTTCGCGAGAATGTCCAAAGTTTCAGCGGGATTTCCAAAATGTTGAGAGGAACTCGAAACATGTCAACCTCGGTTTTGAGAATCTCTCCCGGAGTTTCAGAGATTTGGACGTGAAAGGGTACCAGTCTTGTCGGGGATTGGGAACCCTTCGCCAGAATGTCCAAAGTTTCAGCGGGATTTACAAAATGTTGAGAGGAACTCGAAACATGTCAACCTTGGTTTTGAGAATCTCTCCCGGAGTTTGAGAGATTTGGATGTGAAAGGGTACCAGTCTTGTCGGGGATTGGGAACCCTTCGCGAGAATGTCCAAAGTTTCAGCGGGATTTCCAAAATGTTGAGAGGAACTCGAAACATGTCAACCTTGGTTTTGAGAATCTCTCCCGGAGTTTGAGAGATTTGGACGTGAAAGGGTACCAGTCTTGTCGGGGATTGGGAACCCTTCGCCAGAATGTCCAAAGTTTCAGCGGGATTTCCAAAATGTTGAGAGGAACTCGAAACATGTCAACCTTGGTTTTGAGAATCTCTCCCGGAGTTTGAGAGATTTGGACGTGAAAGGGTACCAGTCTTGTCGGGGATTGGGAACCCTTCGCGAGAATGTCCAAAGTTTCAGCGGGATTTCCAAAATGTTGAGAGGAACTCGAAACATGTCAACCTTGGTTTTAAGAATCTCTCCCGGAGTTTGAGAGATTTGGACGTGAAAGGGTACCAGTCTTGTCGGGGATTGGGAACCCTTCGCCAGAATGTCCAAAGTTTCAGCGGGATTTCCAAAATGTTGAGAGGAACTCGAATCATGTCAACCTTGGTTTTGAGAATCTCTCCCGGAGTTTGAGAGATTTGGACGTGAAAGGGTACCAGTCTTGTCGGGGATTGGGAACCCTTCGCGAGAATGTCCAAAGTTTCAGCGGGATTTCCAAAATGTTGAGAGGAACTCGAATCATGTCAACCTTGGTTTTGAGAATCTCTCCCGGAGTTTGAGAGATTTGGACGTGAAAGGGTACCAGTCTTGTCGGGGATTGGGAACCCTTCGCGAGAATGTCCAAAGTTTCAGCGGGATTTCCAAAATGTTGAGAGGAACTCGAAACATGTCAACCTCGGTTTTGAGAATCTCTCCCGGAGTTTGAGAGATTTGGACGTGAAAGGGTACCAGTCTTGTCGGGGATTGGGAATCCTTCGCGAGAATGTCCAAAGTTTCAGCGGGATTTCCAAAATGTTGAGAGGAACTCGAAACATGTCAACCTTGGTTTTGAGAATCTCTCCCGGAGTTTGAGAGATTTGGACGTGAAAGGGTACCAGTCTTGTCGGGGATTGGGAACCCTTCGCGAGAATGTCCAAAGTTTCAGCGGGATTTCCAAAATGTTGAGAGGAACTCGAAACATGTCAACCTTGGTTTTGAGAATCTCTCCCGGAGTTTGAGAGATTTGGACGCGAAAGGGTACCAGTCTTGTCGGGGATTGGGAACCCTTCGCGAGAATGTCCAAAGTTTCAGCGGGATTTCCAAAATGTTGAGAGGAACTCGAAACATGTCAACCTTGGTTTTGAGAATCTCTCCCGGAGTTTGAGAGATTTGGACGTGAAAGGGTACCAGTCTTGTCGGGGATTGGGAACCCTTCGCGAGAATGTCCAAAGTTTCAGCGGGATTTCCAAAATGTTGAGAGGAACTCGAAACATGTCAACCTTGGTTTTGAGAATCTCTCCCGGAGTTTGAGAGATTTGGACGTGAAAGGGTACCAGTCTTGTCGGGGATTGGGAACCCTTCGCGAGAATGTCCAAAGTTTCAGCGGGATTTCCAAAATGTTGAGAGGAACTCGAAACATGTCAACCTTGGTTTTGAGAATCTCTCCCGGAGTTTGAGAGATTTGGACGTGAAAGGGTACCAGTCTTGTTGGGGATTGGAAACCCTTCGCGAGAATGTCCAAAGTTTCAGCGGGATTTCCAAAATGTTGAGAGGAACTCGAAACATGTCAACCTTGGTTTTGAGAATCTCTCCCGGAGTTTGAGAGATTTGGACGTGAAAGGGTACCAGTCTTGTCGGGGATTGGGAACCCTTCGCGAGAATGTCCAAAGTTTCAGCGGGATTTCCAAAATGTTGAGAGGAACTCGAAACATGTCAACCTTGGTTTTGAGAATCTCTCCCGGAGTTTGAGAGATTTGGACGTGAAAGGGTACCAGTCTTGTCGGGGATTGGGAACCCTTCGCCAGAATGTCCAAAGTTTCAGCGGGATTTCCAAAATGTTGAGAGGAACTCGAATCATGTCAACCTTGGTTTTGAGAATCTCTCCCGGAGTTTGAGAGATTTGGACGTGAAAGGGTACCAGTCTTGTCGGGGATTGGGAACCCTTCGCCAGAATGTCCAAAGTTTCAGCGGGATTTCCAAAATGTTGAGAGGAACTCGAAACATGTCAACCTTGGTTTTGAGAATCTCTCCCGGAGTTCGAGAGATTTGGACGTGAAAGGGCACCAGTCTTGTCGGGGATTGGGAACCCTTCGCGAGAATGTCCAAAGTTTCAGCGGGATTTCCAAAATGTTGAGAGGAACTCGAAACATGTCAACCTTGGTTTTGAGAATCTCTCCCGGAGTTTGAGAGATTTGGACGTGAAAGGGTACCAGTCTTGTCGGGGATTGGGAACCCTTCGCCAGAATGTCCAAAGTTTCAGCGGGATTTCCAAAATGTTGAGAGGAACTCGAAACATGTCAACCTTGGTTTTGAGAATCTCTCCCGGAGTTTGAGAGATTTGGACGTGAAAGGGTACCAGTCTTGTCGGGGATTGGGAACCCTTCGCGAGAATGTCCAAAGTTTCAGCGGGATTTCCAAAATGTTGAGAGGAACTCGAAACATGTCAACCTTGGTTTTGAGAATCTCTCCCGGAGTTTGAGAGATTTGGACGTGAAAGGGTACCAGTCTTGTCGGGGATTGGGAACCCTTCGCGAGAATGTCCAAAGTTTCAGCGGGATTTCCAAAATGTTGAGAGGAACTCGAATCATGTCAACCTTGGTTTTGAGAATCTCTCCCGGAGTTTGAGAGATTTGGACGTGAAAGGGTACCAGTCTTGTCGGGGATTGGGAACCCTTCGCCAGAATGTCCAAAGTTTCAGCGGGATTTCCAAAATGTTGAGAGGAACTCGAAACATGTCAACCTTGGTTTTGAGAATCTCTCCCGGAGTTCGAGAGATTTGGACGTGAAAGGGCACCAGTCTTGTCGGGGATTGGGAACCCTTCGCGAGAATGTCCAAAGTTTCAGCGGGATTTCCAAAATGTTGAGAGGAACTCGAAACATGTCAACCTTGGTTTTGAGAATCTCTCCCGGAGTTTGAGAGATTTGGACGTGAAAGGGTACCAGTCTTGTCGGGGATTGGGAACCCTTCGCGAGAATGTCCAAAGTTTCAGCGGGATTTCCAAAATGTTGAGAGGAACTCGAAACATGTCAACCTTGGTTTTGAGAATCTCTCCTGGAGTTTGAGAGATTTGGACGTGAAAGGGTACCAGTCTTGTCGGGGATTGGGAACCCTTCGCGAGAATGTCCAAAGTTTCAGCGGGATTTCCAAAATGTTGAGAGGAACTCGAAACATGTCAACCTTGGTTTTGAGAATCTCTCCCGGAGTTTGAGAGATTTGGACGTGAAAGGGTACCAGTCTTGTCGGGGATTGGGAACCCTTCGCCAGAATGTCCAAAGTTTCAGCGGGATTTCCAAAATGTTGAGAGGAACTCGAAACATGTCAACCTTGGTTTTGAGAATCTCTCCCGGAGTTCGAGAGATTTGGACGTGAAAGGGTACCAGTCTTGTCGGGGATTGGGAACCCTTCGCCAGAATGTCCAAAGTTTCAGCGGGATTTCCAAAATGTTGAGAGGAACTCGAAACATGTCAACCTTGGTTTTGAGAATCTCTCCCGGAGTTTGAGAGATTTGGACGTGAAAGGGTACCAGTCTTGTCGGGGATTGGGAACCCGTCACGAGAATGTCCAAAGTTTCAGCGGGATTTCCAAAATGTTGAGAGGAACTCGAATCATGTCAACCTTGGTTTTGAGAATCTCTCCCGGAGTTTGAGAGATTTGGACGTGAAAGGGTACCAGTCTTGTCGGGGATTGGGAACCCTTCGCGAGAATGTCCAAAGTTTCAGCGGGATTTCCAAAATGTTGAGAGGAACTCGAAACATGTCAACCTTGGTTTTGAGAATCTCTCCCGGAGTTTGAGAGATTTGGACGTGAAAGGGTACCAGTCTTGTCGGGGATTGGGAACCCTTCGCCAGAATGTCCAAAGTTTCAGCGGGATTTCCAAAATGTTGAGAGGAACTCGAAACATGTCAACCTTGGTTTTGAGAATCTCTCCCGGAGTTTGAGAGATTTGGACGTGAAAGGGTACCAGTCTTGTCGGGGATTGGGAACCCTTCGCCAGAATGTCCAAAGTTTCAGCGGGATTTCCAAAATGTTGAGAGGAACTCGAAACATGTCAACCTCGGTTTTGAGAATCTCTCCCGGAGTTTGAGAGATTTGGACGTGAAAGGGTACCAGTCTTGTCAGGGATTGGGAACCCTTCGCGAGAATGTCCAAAGTTTCAGCGGGATTTCCAAAATGTTGAGAGGAACTCGAAACATGTCAACCTCGGTTTTGAGAATCTCTCCCGGAGTTTGAGAGATTTGGACGTGAAAGGGTACCAGTCTTGTCGGGGATTGGGAACCCTTCGCCAGAATGTCCAAAGTTTCAGCGGGATTTCCAAAATGTTGAGAGGAACTCGAAACATGTCAACCTCGGTTTTGAGAATCTCTCCCGGAGTTTGAGAGATTTGGACGTGAAAGGGTACCAGTCTTGTCGGGGATTGGGAACCCTTCGCCAGAATGTCCAAAGTTTCAGCGGGATTTCCAAAATGTTGAGAGGAACTCGAAACATGTCAACCTTGGTTTTGAGAATCTCTCCCGGAGTTTGAGAGATTTGGACGTGAAAGGGTACCAGTCTTGTCGGGGATTGGGAACCCTTCGCCAGAATGTCCAAAGTTTCAGCGGGATTTCCAAAATGTTGAAAGGAACTCGAAACATGTCAACCTTGGTTTTGAGAATCTCTCCCGGAGTTTGAGAGATTTGGACGTGAAAGGGTACCAGTCTTGTCGGTGATTGGGAACCCTTCGCCAGAATGTCCAAAGTTTCAGCGGGATTTCCAAAATGTTGAAAGGAACTCGAATCATGTCAACCTTGGTTTTGAGAATCTCTCCCGGAGTTTGAGAGATTTGGACGTGAAAGGGTACCAGTCTTGTCGGGGATTGGGAACCCTTCGCCAGAATGTCCAAAGTTTCAGCGGGATTTCCAAAATGTTGAGAGGAACTCGAATCATGTCAACCTTGGTTTTGAGAATCTCTCCCGGAGTTTGAGAGATTTGGACGTGAAAGGGTACCAGTCTTGTCGGGGATTGGGAACCCTTCGCGAGAATGTCCAAAGTTTCAGCGGGATTTCCAAAATGTTGAAAGGAACTCGAAACATGTGAACCTTGGTTTTGAGAATCTCTCCCGGAGTTCGAGAGATTTGGACGTGAAAGGGTACCAGTCTTGTCGGGGATTGGGAACCCTTCGCGAGAATGTCCAAAGTTTCAGCGGGATTTCCAAAATGTTGAGAGGAACTCGAAACATGTCAACCTTGGTTTTGAGAATCTCTCCCGGAGTTTGAGAGATTTGGACGTGAAAGGGTACCAGTCTTGTCGGGGATTGGGAACCCTTCGCGAGAATGTCCAAAGTTTCAGCGGGATTTCCAAAATGTTGAGAGGAACTCGAAACATGTCAACCTCGGTTTTGAGAATCTCTCCCGGAGTTTCAGAGATTTGGACGTGAAAGGGTACCAGTCTTGTCGGGGATTGGGAACCCTTCGCCAGAATGTCCAAAGTTTCAGCGGGATTTCCAAAATGTTGAGAGGAACTCGAAACAAGTCAACCTTGGTTTTGAGAATCTCTCCCGGAGTTCGAGAGATTTGGACGTGAAAGGGTACCAGTCTTGTCGGGGATTGGGAACCCTTCGCGAGAATGTCCAAAGTTTCAGCGGGATTTCCAAAATGTTGAGAGGAACTCGAAACATGTCAACCTTGGTTTTGAGAATCTCTCCCGGAGTTCGAGAGATTTGGACGTGAAAGGGTACCAGTCTTGTCGGGGATTGGGAACCCTTCGCGAGAATGTCCAAAGTTTCAGCGGGATTTCCAAAATGTTGAGGGGAACTCGAAACATGTGAACCTTGGTTTTGAGAATCTCTCCCGGAGTCTGAGAGATTTGGACGTGAAAGGGTACCAGTCTTGTCGGGGATTGGGAACCCTTCGCCAGAATGTCCAAAGTTTCAGCGGGATTTCCAAAATGTTGAGAGGAACTCGAATCATGTCAACCTTGGTTTTGAGAATCTCTCCCGGAGTTCGAGAGATTTGGACGTGAAAGGGTACCAGTCTTGTCGGGGATTGGGAACCCTTCGCCAGAATGTCCAAAGTTTCAGCGGGATTTCCAAAATGTTGAGAGGAACTCGAAACATGTCAACCTTGGTTTTGAGAATCTCTCCTGGAGTTTGAGAGATTTGGACGTGAAAGGGTACCAGTCTTGTCGGGGATTGGGAACCCTTCGCGAGAATGTCCAAAGTTTCAGCGGGATTTCCAAAATGTTGAGAGGAACTCGAAACATGTCAACCTTGGTTTTGAGAATCTCTCCCGGAGTTTGAGAGATTTGGACGTGAAAGGGTACCAGTCTTGTCGGGGATTGGGAACCCTTCGCCAGAATGTCCAAAGTTTCAGCGGGATTTCCAAAATGTTGAGAGGAACTCGAATCATGTCAACCTTGGTTTTGAGAATCTCTCCCGGAGTTTGAGAGATTTGGACGTGAAAGGGTACCAGTCTTGTCGGGGATTGGGAACCCTTCGCGAGAATGTCCAAAGTTTCAGCGGGATTTCCAAAATGTTGAGAGGAACTCGAAACATGTCAACCTTGGTTTTGAGAATCTCTCCCGGAGTTTGAGAGATTTGGACGTGAAAGGGTACCAGTCTTGTCGGGGATTGGGAACCCTTCGCGAGAATGTCCAAAGTTTCAGCGGGATTTCCAAAATGTTGAGAGGAACTCGAAACATGTCAACCTCGGTTTTGAGAATCTCTCCCGGAGTTTGAGAGATTTGGACGTGAAAGGGTACCAGTCTTGTCGGGGATTGGGAACCCTTCGCCAGAATGTCCAAAGTTTCAGCGGGATTTCCAAAATGTTGAGAGGAACTCGAAACATGTCAACCTTGGTTTTGAGAATCTCTCCCGGAGTTCGAGAGATTTGGACGTGAAAGGGTACCAGTCTTGTCGGGGATTGGGAACCCTTCGCGAGAATGTCCAAAGTTTCAGCGGGATTTCCAAAATGTTGAGAGGAACTCGAAACATGTCAACCTTGGTTTTGAGAATCTCTCTCGGAGTTTGAGAGATTTGGACGTGAAAGGGTACCAGTCTTGTCGGGGATTGGGAACCCTTCGCCAGAATGTCCAAAGTTTCAGCGGGATTTCCAAAATGTTGAGAGGAACTCGAAACATGTGAACCTCGGTTTTGAGAATCTCTCCCGGAGTTTGAGAGATTTGGACGTGAAAGGGTACCAGTCTTGTCGGGGATTGGGAACCCTTCGCCAGAATGTCCAAAGTTTCAGCGGGATTTCCAAAATGTTGAGAGGAACTCGAAACATGTCAACCTTGGTTTTGAGAATCTCTCCCGGAGTTTGAGAGATTTGGACGTGAAAGGGTACCAGTCTTGTCGGGGATTGGGAACCCTTCGCCAGAATGTCCAAAGTTTCAGCGGGATTTCCAAAATGTTGAGAGGAACTCGAAACATGTCAACCTTGGTTTTGAGAATCTCTCCCGGAGTTTGAGAGATTTGGACGTGAAAGGGTACCAGTCTTGTCGGGGATTGGGAACCCTTCGCGAGAATGTCCAAAGTTTCAGCGGGATTTCCAAAATGTTGAGAGGAACTCGAAACATGTCAACCTTGGTTTTGAGAATCTCTCCCGGAGTTTGAGAGATTTGGACGTGAAAGGGTACCAGTCTTGTCGGGGATTGGGAACCCTTCGCCAGAATGTCCAAAGTTTCAGCGGGATTTCCAAAATGTTGAGAGGAACTCGAAACATGTCAACCTTGGTTTTGAGAATCTCTACCGGAGTTTGAGAGATTTGGACGTGAAAGGGTACCAGTCTTGTCGGGGATTGGGAACCCTTCGCCAGAATGTCCAAAGTTTCAGCGGGATTTCCAAAATGTTGAGAGGAACTCGAAACATGTCAACCTCGGTTTTGAGAATCTCTCCCGGAGTTCGAGAGATTTGGACGTGAAAGGGTACCAGTCTTGTCGGGGATTGGGAACCCTTCGCGAGAATGTCCAAAGTTTCAGCGGGATTTCCAAAATGTTGAGAGGAACTCGAAACATGTCAACCTCGGTTTTGAGAATCTCTCCCGGAGTTTGAGAGATTTGGACGTGAAAGGGTACCAGTCTTGTCGGGGATTGGGAACCCTTCGCGAGAATGTCCAAAGTTTCAGCGGGATTTCCAAAATGTTGAGAGGAACTCGAAACATGTCAACCTTGGTTTTGAGAATCTCTCCCGGAGTTTGAGAGATTTGGACGTGAAAGGGTACCAGTCTTGTCGGGGATTGGGAACCCTTCACGAGAATGTCCAAAGTTTCAGCGGGATTTCCAAAATGTTGAGAGGAACTCGAAACATGTCAACCTTGGTTTTGAGAATCTCTCCCGGAGTTTGAGAGATTTGGACGTGAAAGGGTACCAGTCTTGTCGGGGATTGGGAACCCTTCGCCAGAATGTCCAAAGTTTCAGCGGGATTTCCAAAATGTTGAGAGGAACTCGAAACATGTCAACCTCGGTTTTGAGAATCTCTCCCGGAGTTCGAGAGATTTGGACGTGAAAGGGTACCAGTCTTGTCGGGGATTGGGAACCCTTCGCGAGAATGTCCAAAGTTTCAGCGGGATTTCCAAAATGTTGAGAGGAACTCGAAACATGTCAACCTCGGTTTTGAGAATCTCTCCCGGAGTTTGAGAGATTTGGACGTGAAAGGGTACCAGTCTTGTCGGGGATTGGGAACCCTTCGCGAGAATGTCCAAAGTTTCAGCGGGATTTCCAAAATGTTGAGAGGAACTCGAAACATGTCAACCTTGGTTTTGAGAATCTCTCCCGGAGTTTGAGAGATTTGGACGTGAAAGGGTACCAGTCTTGTCGGGGATTGGGAACCCTTCACGAGAATGTCCAAAGTTTCAGCGGGATTTCCAAAATGTTGAGAGGAACTCGAAACATGTCAACCTTGGTTTTGAGAATCTCTCCCGGAGTTTGAGAGATTTGGACGTGAAAGGGTACCAGTCTTGTCGGGGATTGGGAACCCTTCGCGAGAATGTCCAAAGTTTCAGCGGGATTTCCAAAATGTTGAGAGGAACTCAAAACATGTCAACCTTGGTTTTGAGAATCTCTCCCGGAGTTTGAGAGATTTGGACGTGAAAGGGTACCAGTCTTGTCGGGGATTGGGAACCCTTCGCGAGAATGTCCAAAGTTTCAGCGTGATTTCCAAAATGTTGAGAGGAACTCGAAACATGTCAACCTTGGTTTTGAGAATCTCTCCCGGAGTTTGAGAGATTTGGACGTGAAAGGGTACCAGTCTTGTCGGGGATTGGGAACCCTTCGCGAGAATGTCCACAGTTTCAGCGGGATTTCCAAAATGTTGAGAGGAACTCGAAACATGTCAGCCTCGGTTTTGAGAATCTCTCCCGGAGTTCGAGAGATTTGGACGTGAAAGGGTACCAGTCTTGTCGGGGATTGGGAACCCTTCGCGAGAATGTCCAAAGTTTCAGCGGGATTTCCAAAATGTTGAGAGGAACTCGAAACATGTCAACCTTGGATTTGAGAATCTCTCCCGGAGTTTGAGAGATTTGGACGTGAAAGGGTACCAGTCTTGTCGGGGATTGGGAACCCTTCGCCAGAATGTCCAAAGTTTCAGCGGGATTTCCAAAATGTTGAGAGGAACTCGAATCATGTCAACCTTGGTTTTGAGAATCTCTCCCGGAGTTTGAGAGATTTGGACGTGAAAGTGTACCAGTCTTGTCGGGGATTGGGAACCCTTCGCCAGAATGTCCAAAGTTTCAGCGGGATTTCCAAAATGTTGAGAGGACGTCGAAACATGTCAACCTTGGTTTTGAGAATCTCTCCCGGAGTTTGAGAGATTTGGACGTGAAAGGGTACCAGTCTTGTCGGGGATTGGGAACCCTTCGCGAGAATGTCCAAAGTTTCAGCGGGATTTCCAAAATGTTGAGAGGAACTCGAAACATGTCAACCTTGGTTTTGAGAATCTCTCCCGGAGTTTGAGAGATTTGGACGTGAAAGGGTACCAGTCTTGTCGGGGATTGGGAACCCTTCGCCAGAATGTCCAAAGTTTCAGCGGGATTTCCAAAATGTTGTGAGGAACTCGAAACATGTCAACCCTGGTTTTGAGAATCTCTCCCGGAGTTTGAGAGATTTGGACGTGAAAGGGTACCAGTCTTGTCGGGGATTGGGAACCCTTCGCCAGAATGTCCAAAGTTTCAGCGGGATTTCCAAAATGTTGAGAGGAACTCGAATCATGTCAACCTTGGTTTTGAGAATCTCTCCCGGAGTTTGAGAGATTTGGACGTGAAAGGGTACCAGTCTTGTCGGGGATTGGGAACCCTTCGCGAGAATGTCCAAAGTTTCAGCGGGATTTCCAAAATGTTGAGAGGAACTCGAAACATGTCAACCTTGGTTTTGAGAATCTCTCCCGGAGTTTGAGAGATTTGGACGTGAAAGGGTACCAGTCTTGTCGGGGATTGGGAACCCTTCGCGAGAATGTCCAAAGTTTCAGCGGGATTTCCAAAATGTTGAGAGGAACTCGAAACATGTCAACCTTGGTTTTGAGAATCTCTCCCGGAGTTTGAGAGATTTGGACGTGAAAGGGTACCAGTCTTGTCGGGGATTGGGAACCCTTCGCCAGAATGTCCAAAGTTTCAGCGGGATTTCCAAAATGTTGAGAGGAACTCGAAACATGTCAACCTCGGTTTTGAGAATCTCTCCCGGAGTTTGAGAGATTTGGACGTGAAAGGGTACCAGTCTTGTCGGGGATTGGGAACCTTTCGCCAGAATGTCCAAAGTTTCAGCGGGATTTCCAAAATGTTGAGAGGAACTCGAAACATGTCAACCTTGGTTTTGAGAATCTCTCCTGGAGTTTGAGAGATTTGGACGTGAAAGGGTACCAGTCTTGTCGGGGATTGGGAACCCTTCGCGAGAATGTCCAAAGTTTCAGCGGGATTTCCAAAATGTTGAGAGGAATTCGAAACATGTCAACCTTGGTTTTGAGAATCTCTCCCGGAGTTTGAGAGATTTGGACGTGAAAGGGTACCAGTCTTGTCGGGGATTGGGAACCCTTCGCCAGAATGTCCAAAGTTTCAGCGGGATTTCCAAAATGTTGAGAGGACGTCGAAACATGTCAACCTTGGTTTTGAGAATCTCTCCCGGAGTTTGAGAGATTTGGACGTGAAAGGGTACCAGTCTTGTCGGGGATTGGGAACCCTTCGCGAGAATGTCCAAAGTTTCAGCGAGATTTCCAAAATGTTGAGAGGAACTCGAAACATGTCAACCTTGGTTTTGAGAATCTCTCCCAGAGTTTGAGAGATTTGGACGTGAAAGGGTACCAGTCTTGTCGGGGATTGGGAACCCTTCGCGAGAATGTCCTAAGTTTCAGCAGGATTTCCAAAATGTTGAGAGGAACTCGAATCATGTCAACCTTGGTTTTGAGAATCTCTCCCGGAGTTTGAGAGATTTGGACGTGAAAGGGTACCAGTCTTGTCGGGGATTGGGAACCCTTCGCGAGAATGTCCAAAGTTTCAGCGGGATTTCCAAAATGTTGAGAGGAACTCGAAACATGTGAACCTTGGTTTTGAGAATCTCTCCCGGAGTTTGAGAGATTTGGACGTGAAAGGGTACCAGTCTTGTCGGGGATTGGGAACCCTTCGCGAGAATGTCCAAAGTTTCAGCGGGATTTCCAAAATGTTGAGAGGAACTCGAAACATGTCAACCTTGGTTTTGAGAATCTCTCCTGGAGTTTGAGAGATTTGGACGTGAAAGGGTACCAGTCTTGTCGGGGATTGGAAACCCTTCGCCAGAATGTCCAAAGTTTCAGCGGGATTTCCAAAATGTTGAGAGGAACTCGAATCATGTCAACCTTGGTTTTGAGAATCTCTCCCGGAGTTTGAGAGATTTGGACGTGAAAGGGTACCAGTCTTGTCGGGGATTGGGAACCCTTCGCCAGAATGTCCAAAGTTTCAGCGGGATTTCCAAAATGTTGAGAGGAACTCGAATCATGTCCACCTTGGTTTTGAGAATCTCTCCCGGAGTTTGAGAGATTTGGACGTGAAAGAGTACCAGTCTTGTCGGGGATTGGGAACCCTTCGCGAGAATGTCCAAAGTTTCAGCGGGATTTCCAAAATGTTGAGAGGAACTCGAAACATGTCAACCTCGGTTTTAAGAATCTCTCCCGGAGTTTGAGAGATTTGGACGTGAACGGGTACCAGTCTTGTCGGGGATTGGGAACCCTTCGCGAGAATGTCCAAAGTTTCAGTGGGATTTCCAAAATGTTGAGAGGAACTCGAATCATGTCAACCTTGGTTTTGAGAATCTCTCCTGGAGTTTGAGAGATTTGGACGTGAAAGGGTACCAGTCTTGTCGGGGATTGGGAACCCTTCGCGAGAATGTCCAAAGTTTCAGCGGGATTTCCAAAATGTTGAGAGGAACTCGAATCATGTCAACCTTGGTTTTGAGAATCTCTCCCGGAGTTTGAGAGATTTGGACGTGAAAGGGTACCAGTCTTGTCGGGGATTGGGAACCCTTCGCGAGAATGTCCAAAGTTTCAGCGGGATTTCCAAAATGTTGAGAGGAACTCGAAACATGTCAACCTTGGTTTTGAGAATCTCTCCCGGAGTTTGAGAGATTTGGACGTGAAAGGGTACCAGTCTTGTCGGGGATTGGGAACCCTTCGCGAGAATGTCCAAAGTTTCAGCGGGATTTCCAAAATGTTGAGAGGAACTCGAAACATGTCAACCTTGGTTTTGAGAATCTCTCCCGGAGTTTGAGAGATTTGGACGTGAAAGGGTACCAGTCTTGTCGGGGATTGGGAACCCTTCGCCAGAATGTCCAAAGTTTCAGCGGGATTTCCAAAATGTTCAAAGGAACTCGAAACATGTCAACCTTGGTTTTGAGAATCTCTCCCGGAGTTTGAGAGATTTGGACGTGAAAGGGTACCAGTCTTGTCGGGGATTGGGAACCCTTCGCGAGAATGTCCAAAGTTTCAGCGGGATTTCCAAAATGTTGAGAGGAACTCGAATCATGTCAACCTTGGTTTTGAGAATCTCTCCCGGAGTTTGAGAGATTTGGACGTGAAAGGGTACCAGTCTTGTCGGTGATTGGGAACCCTTCGCCAGAATGTCCAAAGTTTCAGCGGGATTTCCAAAATGTTGAGAGGAACTCGTATCATGTCAACCTTGGTTTTGAGAATCTCTCCCGGAGTTTGAGAGATTTGGACGTGAAAGGGTACCAGTCTTGTCGGGGATTGGGAACCCTTCGCCAGAATGTCCAAAGTTTCAGCGGGATTTCCAAAATGTTGAGAGGAACTCGAAACATGTCAACCTTGGTTTTGAGAATCTCTCCCGGAGTTTGAGAGATTTGGACGTGAAAGGGTACCAGTCTTGTCGGGGATTGGGAACCCTTCGCGAGAATGTCCAAAGTTTCAGCGGGATTTACAAAATGTTGAGAGGAACTCGAAACATGTCAACCTTGGTTTTGAGAATCTCTCCCGGAGTTTGAGAGATTTGGACGTGAAAGGGTACCAGTCTTGTCGGGGATTGGAAACCCTTCGCGAGAATGTCCAAAGTTTCAGCGGGATTTCCAAAATGTTGAGAGGAACTCGAATCATGTCAACCTTGGTTTTGAGAATCTCTCCTGGAGTTTGAGAGATTTGGACGTGAAAGGGTACCAGTCTTGTCGGGGATTGGGAACCCTTCGCCAGAATGTCCAAAGTTTCAGCGGGATTTCCAAAATGTTGAAAGGAACTCGAAACATGTCAACCTTGGTTTTGAGAATCTCTCCCGGAGTTTGAGAGATTTGGACGTGAAAGGGTACCAGTCTTGTCGGGGATTGGGAACCCTTCACCAGAATGTCCAAAGTTTCAGCGGGATTTCCAAAATGTTGAGAGGAACTCGAAACATGTCAACCTTGGTTTTGAGAATCTCTCCCGGAGTTTGAGAGATTTGGACGTGAAAGGGTACCAGTCTTGTCGGGGATTGGGAACCCTTCGCCAGAATGTCCAAAGTTTCAGCGGGATTTCCAAAATGTTGAGAGGAACTCGAAACATGTCAACCTTGGTTTTGAGAATCTCTCCCGGAGTTTGAGAGATTTGGACGTGAAAGGGTACCAGTCTTGTCGGGGATTGGGAACCCTTCGCGAGAATGTCCAAAGTTTCAGCGGGATTTCCAAAATGTTGAGAGGAACTCGAAACATGTCAACCTTGGTTTTGAGAATCTCTCCCGGAGTTTGAGAGATTTGGACGTGAAAGGGTACCGGTCTTGTCGGGGATTGGGAACCCTTCGCGAGAATGTCCAAAGTTTCAGCGGGATTTCCAAAATGTTGAGAGGAACTCGAAACATGTCAACCTTGGTTTTGAGAATCTCTCCCGGAGTTTGAGAGATTTGGACGTGAAAGGGTACCAGTCTTGTCGGGGATTGGGAACCCTTCGCGAGAATGTCCAAAGTTTCAGCGGGATTTCCAAAATGTTGAGAGGAACTCGAAACATGTCAACCTTGGTTTTGAGAATCTCTCCCGGAGTTTGAGAGATTTGGACGTGAAAGGGTACCAGTCTTGTCGGGGATTGGGAACCCTTCGCGAGAATGTCCAAAGTTTCAGCGGGATTTCCAAAATGTTGAGAGGAACTCGAAACATGTCAACCTTGGTTTTGAGAATCTCTCCCGGAGTTTGAGAGATTTGGACGTGAAAGGGTACCAGTCTTGTCGGGGATTGGGAACCCTTCGCGAGAATGTCCAAAGTTTCAGCGGGATTTCCAAAATGTTGAGAGGAACTCGAAACATGTCAACCTTGGTTTTGAGAATCTCTCCCGGAGTTTGAGAGATTTGGACGTGAAAGGGTACCAGTCTTGTCGGGGATTGGGAACCCTTCGCGAGAATGTCCAAAGTTTCAGCGGGATTTCCAAAATGTTGAGAGGAACTCGAAACATGTCAACCTTGGTTTTGAGAATCTCTCCCGGAGTTTGAGAGATTTGGACGTGAAAAGGTACCAGTCTTGTCGGGGATTGGGAACCCTTCGCCAGAATGTCCAAAGTTTCAGCGGGATTTCCAAAATGTTGAGAGGAACTCGAAACATGTCAACCTTGGTTTTGAGAATCTCTCCCGGAGTTTGAGAGATTTGGACGTGAAAGGGTACCAGTCTTGTCGGGGATTGGGAACCCTTCGCCAGAATGTCCAAAGTTTCAGCGGGATTTCCAAAATGTTGAAAGGAACTCGAAACATGTCAACCTTGGTTTTGAGAATCTCTCCCGGAGTTTGAGAGATTTGGACGTGAAAGGGTACCAGTCTTGTCGGGGATTGGGAACCCTTCGCGAGAATGTCCAAAGTTTCAGCGGGATTTCCAAAATGTTGAGAGGAACTCGAATCATGTCAACCTTGGTTTTGAGAATCTCTCCCGGAGTTTGAGAGATTTGGACGTGAAAGGGTACCAGTCTTGTCGGGGATTGGGAACCCTTCGCGAGAATGTCCAAAGTTTCAGCGGGATTTCCAAAATGTTGAGAGGAACTCGAAACATGTCAACCTTGGTTTTGAGAATCTCTCCCGGAGTTTGAGAGATTTGGACGTGAAAGGGTACCAGTCTTGTCGGGGATTGGGAACCCTTCGCGAGAATGTCCAAAGTTTCAGCGGGATTTCCAAAATGTTGAGAGGAACTCGAAACATGTCAACCTTGGTTTTGAGAATCTCTCCCGGAGTTTGAGAGATTTGGACGTGAAAGGGTACCAGTCTTGTCGGGGATTGGGAACCCTTCGCCAGAATGTCCAAAGTTTCAGCGAGATTTCCAAAATGTTCAAAGGAACTCGAAACATGTCAACCTTGGTTTTGAGAATCTCTCCCGGAGTTTGAGAGATTTGGACGTGAAAGGGTACCAGTCTTGTCGGGGATTGGGAACCCTTCGCGAGAATGTCCAAAGTTTCAGCGGGATTTCCAAAATGTTGAGAGGAACTCGAATCATGTCAACCTTGGTTTTGAGAATCTCTCCCGGAGTTTGAGAGATTTGGACGTGAAAGGGTACCAGTCTTGTCGGGGATTGGGAACCCTTCGCGAGAATGTCCAAAGTTTCAGCGGGATTTCCAAAATGTTGAGAGGAACTCGAAACATGTCAACCTTGGTTTTGAGAATCTCTCCCGGAGTTTGAGAGATTTGGACGTGAAAGGGTACCAGTCTTGTCGGGGATTGGGAACCCTTCGCCAGAATGTCCAAAGTTTCAGCGGGATTTCCAAAATGTTGAGAGGAACTCGAAACATGTCAACCTCGGTTTTGAGAATCTCTCCCGGAGTTTGAGAGATTTGGACGTGAAAGGGTACCAGTCTTGTCGGGGACTGGGAAGCCTTCGCGAGAATGTCCAAAGTTTCAGCGGGATTTCCAAAATGTTGAGAGGAACTCGAAACATGTCAACCTTGGTTTTGAGAATCTCTCCCGGAGTTTGAGAGATTTGGACGTGAAAGGGTACCAGTCTTGTCGGGGATTGGGAACCCTTCGCCAGAATGTCCAAAGTTTCAGCGGGATTTCCAAAATGTTGAGAGGAACTCGAATCATGTCAACCTTGGTTTTGAGAATCTCTCCTGGAGTTTGAGAGATTTGGACGTGAAAGGGTACCAGTCTTGTCGGGGATTGGGAACCCTTCGCCAGAATGTCCAAAGTTTCAGCGGGATTTCCAAAATGTTGAAAGGAACTCGAAACATGTGAACCTTGGTTTTGAGAATCTCTCCCGGAGTTTGAGAGATTTGGACGTGAAAGGGTACCAGTCTTGTCGGGGATTGGGAACCCTTCACCAGAATGTCCAAAGTTTCAGCGGGATTTCCAAAATGTTGAGAGGAACTCGAAACATGTCAACCTTGGTTTTGAGAATCTCTCCCGGAGTTTGAGAGATTTGGACGTGAAAGGGTACCAGTCTTGTCGGGGATTGGGAACCCTTCGCCAGAATGTCCAAAGTTTCAGCGGGATTTCCAAAATGTTGAGAGGAACTCGAAACATGTCAACCTTGGTTTTGAGAATCTCTCCTGGAGTTTGAGAGATTTGGACGTGAAAGGGTACCAGTCTTGTCGAGGATTGGGAACCCTTCGCGAGAATGTCCAAAGTTTCAGCGGGATTTCCAAAATGTTGAGAGGAACTCGAAACATGTCAACCTTGGTTTTGAGAATCTCTCCCGGAGTTTGAGAGATTTGGACGTGAAAGGGTACCAGTCTTGTCGGGGATTGGGAACCCTTCGCGAGAATGTCCAAAGTTTCAGCGGGATTTCCAAAATGTTGAAAGAACTCGAAACATGTGAACCTTGGTTTTGAGAATCTCTCCCGGAGTTTGAGAGATTTGGACGTGAAAGGGTACCAGTCTTGTCGGGGATTGGGAACCCTTCGCGAGAATGTCCAAAGTTTCAGCGGGATTTCCAAAATGTTGAGAGGAACTCGAAACATGTCAACCTTGGTTTTGAGAATCTCTCCCGGAGTTTGAGAGATTTGGACGTGAAAGGGTACCAGTCTTGTCGGGGATTGGGAACCCTTCGCGAGAATGTCCAAAGTTTCAGCGGGATTTCCAAAATGTTGAGAGGAACTCGAAACATGTCAACCTTGGTTTTGAGAATCTCTCCCGGAGTTTGAGAGATTTGGACGTGAAAGGGTACCAGTCTTGTCGGGGATTGGGAACCCTTCGCGAGAATGTCCAAAGTTTCAGCGGGATTTCCAAAATGTTGAGAGGAACTCGAAACATGTCAACCTTGGTTTTGAGAATCTCTCCCGGAGTTTGAGAGATTTGGACGTGAAAGGGTACCAGTCTTGTCGGGGATTGGGAACCCTTCACGAGAATGTCCAAAGTTTCAGCGGGATTTCCAAAATGTTGAGAGGAACTCGAAACATGTCAACCTTGGTTTTGAGAATCTCTCCCGGAGTCTGAGAGATTTGGACGTGAAAGGGTACCGGTCTTGTCGGGGATTGGGAACCCTTCGCGAGAATGTCCAAAGTTTCAGCGGGATTTCCAAAATGTTGAGAGGAACTTGAAACATGTCAACCTTGGTTTTGAGAATCTCTCCCGGAGTTTGAGAGATTTGGACGTGAAAGGGTACCAGTCTTGTCGGGGATTGGGAACCCTTCGCGAGAATGTCCAAAGTTTCAGCGGGATTTCCAAAATGTTGAGAGGAACTCGAAACATGTCAACCTTGGTTTTGAGAATCTCTCCCGGAGTTTGAGAGATTTGGACGTGAAAGGGTACCAGTCTTGTCGGGGATTGGGAACCCTTCGCCAGAATGTCCAAAGTTTCAGCGGGATTTCCAAAATGTTGAGAGGAACTCGAAACATGTCAACCTTGGTTTTGAGAATCTCTCCCGGAGTTTGAGAGATTTGGACGTGAAAGGGTACCAGTCTTGTCGGGGATTGGGAACCCTTCGCAAGAATGTCCAAAGTTTCAGCGGGATTTCCAAAATGTTGAGAGGAACTCGAAACATGTCAACCTTGGTTTTGAGAATCTCTCCCGGAGTTTGAGAGATTTGGACGTGAAAGGGTACCAGTCTTGTCGGGGATTGGGAACCCTTCGCGAGAATGTCCAAAGTTTCAGCGGGATTTCCAAAATGTTGAGAGGAACTCGAAACATGTCAACCTTGGTTTTGAGAATCTCTCCCGGAGTTTGAGAGATTTGGACGTGAAAGGGTACCAGTCTTGTCGGGGATTGGGAACCCTTCGCCAGAATGTCCAAAGTTTCAGCGGGATTTCCAAAATGTTGAGAGGAACTCGAAACATGTCAACCTTGGTTTTGAGAATCTCTCCCGGAGTTTGAGAGATTTGGACGTGAAAGGGTACCAGTCTTGTCGGGGATTGGGAACCCTTCGCCAGAATGTCCAAAGTTTCAGCGGGATTTCCAAAATGTTGAGAGGAACTCGAAACATGTCAACCTTGGTTTTGAGAATCTCTCCCGGAGTTTGAGAGATTTGGACGTGAAAGGGTACCAGTCTTGTCGGGGATTGGGAACCCTTCGCGAGAATGTCCAAAGTTTCAGCGGGATTTCCAAAATGTTGAGAGGAACTCGAAACATGTCAACCTTGGTTTTGAGAATCTCTCCCGGAGTTTGAGAGATTTGGACGTGAAAGGGTACCAGTCTTGTCGGGGATTGGGAACCCTTCACGAGAATGTCCAAAGTTTCAGCGGGATTTCCAAAATGTTGAGAGGAACTCGAAACATGTCAACCTTGGTTTTGAGAATCTCTCCCGGAGTTTGAGAGATTTGGACGTGAAAGGGTACCAGTCTTGTCGGGGATTGGGAACCCTTCGCCAGAATGTCCAAAGTTTCAGCGGGATTTCCAAAATGTTGAGAGGAACTCGAAACATGTCAACCTTGGTTTTGAGAATCTCTCCAGGAGTTTGAGAGATTTGGACGTGAAAGGGTACCAGTCTTGTCGGGGATTGGGAACCCTTCGCCAGAATGTCCAAAGTTTCAGCGGGATTTCCAAAATGTTGAGAGGAACTCGAAACATGTCAACCTTGGTTTTGAGAATCTCTCCTGGAGTTTGAGAGATTTGGACGTGAAAGGGTACCAGTCTTGTCGGGGATTGGGAACCCTTCGCGAGAATGTCCAAAGTTTCAGCGGGATTTCCAAAATGTTGAGAGGAACTCGAAACATGTCAACCTTGGTTTTGAGAATCTCTCCCGGAGTTTGAGAGATTTGGACGTGAAAGGGTACCAGTCTTGTCGGGGATTGGGAACCCTTCGCGAGAATGTCCAAAGTTTCAGCGGGATTTCCAAAATGTTGAGCGGAACTCAAAACATGTCAACCTTGGTTTTGAGAATCTCTCCCGGAGTTTGAGAGATTTGGACGTGAAAGGGTACCAGTCTTGTCGGGGATTGGGAACCCTTCGCGAGAATGTCCAAAGTTTCAGCGTGATTTCCAAAATGTTGAGAGGAACTCGAAACATGTCAACCTTGGTTTTGAGAATCTCTCCCGGAGTTTGAGAGATTTGGACGTGAAAGGGTACCAGTCTTGTCGGGGATTGGGAACCCTTCGCGAGAATGTCCAAAGTTTCAGCAGGATTTCCAAAATGTTGAGAGGAACTCGAAACATGTCAACCTTGGTTTTGAGAATCTCTCCCAAAGTTCGAGAGATTTGGACGTGAAAGGGTACCAGTCTTGTCGGGGATTGGGAACCCTTCGCGAAAATGTCCAAAGTTTCAGCAGGATTTCCAAAATGTTGAGAGGAACTCGAAACATGTCAACCTTGGTTTTGAGAATCTCTCCCGGAGTTTGAGAGATTTGGACGTGAAAGGGTACCAGTCTTGTCGGGGATTGGGAACCCTTCGCGAGAATGTCCAAAGTTTCAGCGGGATTTCCAAAATGTTGAGAGGAACTCGAAACATGTCAACCTTGGTTTTGAGAATCTCTCCCGGAGTTTGAGAGATTTGGACGTGAAAGGGTACCAGTCTTGTCGGGGATTGGGAACCCTTCACGAGAATGTCCAAAGTTTCAGCGGGATTTCCAAAATGTTGAGAGGAACTCAAAACATGTCAACCTTGGTTTTGAGAATCTCTCCCGGAGTTTGAGAGATTTGGACGTGAAAGGGTACCAGTCTTGTCGGGGATTGGGAACCCTTCGCCAGAATGTCCAAAGTTTCAGCGGGATTTCCAAAATGTTGAGAGGAACTCGAAACATGTCAACCTTGGTTTTGAGAATCTCTCCCGGAGTTTGAGAGATTTGGACGTGAAAGGGTACCAGTCTTGTCGGGCATTGGGAACCCTTCGCGAGAATGTCCAAAGTTTCAGCGGGATTTCCAAAATGTTGAGAGGAACTCGAATCAGGTCAACCTTGGTTTTGAGAATCTCTCCCGGAGTTTGAGAGATTTGGACGTGAAAGGGTACCAGTCTTGTCGGGGATTGGGAACCCTTCGCGAGAATGTCCAAAGTTTCAGCGGGATTTCCAAAATGTTGAGAGGAACTCGAAACATGTCAACCTTGGTTTTGAGAATCTCTCCAGGAGTTTGAGAGATTTGGACGTGAAAGGGTACCAGTCTTGTCGGGGATTGGGAACCCTTCGCGAGAATGTCCAAAGTTTCAGCGGGATTTCCAAAATGTTGAGAGGAACTCGAAACATGTCAACCTTGGTTTTGAGAATCTCTCCCGGAGTTTGAGAGATTTGGACGTGAAAGGGTACCAGTCTTGTCGGGGATTGGGAACCCTTCGCCAGAATGTCCAAAGTTTCAGCGGGATTTCCAAAATGTTGAGAGGAACTCGAAACATGTCAACCTTGGTTTTGAGAATCTCTCCCGGAGTTTGAGAGATTTGGACGTGAAAGGGTACCAGTCTTGTCGGGGATTGGGAACCCTTCGCCAGAATGTCCAAAGTTTCAGCGGGATTTCCAAAATGTTGAGAGGAACTCGAAACATGTCAACCTTGGTTTTGAGAATCTCTCCCGGAGTTTGAGAGATTTGGACGTGAAAGGGTACCAGTCTTGTCGGGGATTGGGAACCCTTCGCCAGAATGTCCAAAGTTTCAGCGGGATTTCCAAAATGTTGAAAGGAACTCGAAACATGTGAACCTTGGTTTTGAGAATCTCTCCCGGAGTTTGAGAGATTTGGACGTGAAAGGGTACCAGTCTTGTCGGGGATTGGGAACCCTTCGCCAGAATGTCCAAAGTTTCAGCGGGATTTCCAAAATGTTGAGAGGAACTCGAAACATGTCAACCTTGGTTTTGAGAATCTCTCCCGGAGTTTGAGAGATTTGGACGTGAAAGGGTACCAGTCTTGTCGGGGATTGGGAACCCTTCGCCAGAATGTCCAAAGTTTCAGCGGGATTTCCAAAATGTTGAGAGGAACTCGAAACATGTCAACCTTGGTTTTGAGAATCTCTCCCGGAGTTTGAGAGATTTGGACGTGAAAGGGTACCAGTCTTGTCGGGGATTGGGAACCCTTCGCGAGAATGTCCAAAGTTTCAGCGGGATTTCCAAAATGTTGAGAGGAACTCGAAACATGTCAACCTTGGTTTTGAGAATCTCTCCCGGAGTTTGAGAGATTTGGACGTGAAAGGGTACCAGTCTTGTCGGGGATTGGGAACCCTTCACGAGAATGTCCAAAGTTTCAGCGGGATTTCCAAAATGTTGAGAGGAACTCGAAACATGTCAACCTTGGTTTTGAGAATCTCTCCCGGAGTTTGAGAGATTTGGACGTGAAAGGGTACCAGTCTTGTCGGGGATTGGGAACCCTTCGCCAGAATGTCCAAAGTTTCAGCGGGATTTCCAAAATGTTGAGAGGAACTCGAAACATGTCAACCTTGGTTTTGAGAATCTCTCCCGGAGTTTGAGAGATTTGGACGTGAAAGGGTACCAGTCTTGTCGGGGATTGGGAACCCTTCGCCAGAATGTCCAAAGTTTCAGCGGGATTTCCAAAATGTTGAGAGGAACTCGAAACATGTCAACCTTGGTTTTGAGAATCTCTCCCGGAGTTTGAGAGATTTGGACGTGAAAGGGTACCAGTCTTGTCGGGGATTGGGAACCCTTCGCGAGAATGTCCAAAGTTTCAGCGGGATTTCCAAAATGTTGAGAGGAACTCGAAACATGTCAACCTTGGTTTTGAGAATCTCTCCCGGAGTTTGAGAGATTTGGACGTGAAAGGGTACCAGTCTTGTCGGGGATTGGGAACCCTTCGCGAGAATGTCCAAAGTTTCAGCGGGATTTCCAAAATGTTGAGAGGAACTCGAAACATGTCAACCTTGGTTTTGAGAATCTCTCCCGGAGTTTGAGAGATTTGGACGTGAAAGGGTACCAGTCTTGTCGGGGATTGGGAACCCTTCGCGAGAATGTCCAAAGTTTCAGCAGGATTTCCAAAATGTTGAGAGGAACTCGAAACATGTCAACCTTGGTTTTGAGAATCTCTCCCAAAGTTCGAGAGATTTGGACGTGAAAGGGTACCAGTCTTGTCGGGGATTGGGAACCCTTCGCGAGAATGTCCAAAGTTTCAGCAGGATTTCCAAAATGTTGAGAGGAACTCGAAACATGTCAACCTTGGTTTTGAGAATCTCTCCCGGAGTTTGAGAGATTTGGACGTGAAAGGGTACCAGTCTTGTCGGGGATTGGGAACCCTTCGCGAGAATGTCCAAAGTTTCAGCGGGATTTCCAAAATGTTGAGAGGAACTCGAAACATGTCAACCTTGGTTTTGAGAATCTCTCCCGGAGTTTGAGAGATTTGGACGTGAAAGGGTACCAGTCTTGTCGGGGATTGGGAACCCTTCACGAGAATGTCCAAAGTTTCAGCGGGATTTCCAAAATGTTGAGAGGAACTCAAAACATGTCAACCTTGGTTTTGAGAATCTCTCCCGGAGTTTGAGAGATTTGGACGTGAAAGGGTACCAGTCTTGTCGGGGATTGGGAACCCTTCGCCAGAATGTCCAAAGTTTCAGCGGGATTTCCAAAATGTTGAGAGGAACTCGAATCAGGTCAACCTTGGTTTTGAGAATCTCTCCCGGAGTTTGAGAGATTTGGACGTGAAAGGGTACCAGTCTTGTCGGGGATTGGGAACCCTTCGCGAGAATGTCCAAAGTTTCAGCGGGATTTCCAAAATGTTGAGAGGAACTCGAAACATGTCAACCTTGGTTTTGAGAATCTCTCCAGGAGTTTGAGAGATTTGGACGTGAAAGGGTACCAGTCTTGTCGGGGATTGGGAACCCTTCGCGAGAATGTCCAAAGTTTCAGCGGGATTTCCAAAATGTTGAGAGGAACTCGAAACATGTCAACCTTGGTTTTGAGAATCTCTCCCGGAGTTTGAGAGATTTGGACGTGAAAGGGTACCAGTCTTGTCGGGGATTGGGAACCCTTCGCGAGAATGTCCAAAGTTTCAGCGGGATTTCCAAAATGTTGAGAGGAACTCGAAACATGTCAACCTTGGTTTTGAGAATCTCTCCCGGAGTTTGAGAGATTTGGACGTGAAAGGGTACCAGTCTTGTCGGGGATTGGGAACCCTTCGCGAGAATGTCCAAAGTTTCAGCGGGATTTCCAAAATGTTGAAAGGAACTCGAAACATGTGAACCTTGGTTTTGAGAATCTCTCCTGGAGTTTGAGAGATTTGGACGTGAAAGGGTACCAGTCTTGTCGGGGATTGGGAACCCTTCGCCAGAATGTCCAAAGTTTCAGCGGGATTTCCAAAATGTTGAGAGGAACTCGAAACATGTCAACCTTGGTTTTGAGAATCTCTCCCGGAGTTTGAGAGATTTGGACGTGAAAGGGTACCAGTCTTGTCGGGGATTGGGAACCCTTTGCGACAATTTCCAAAGTTTCAGCGGGATTTCCAAAATGTTGAGAGGAACTCGAAACATGTCAACCTTGGTTTTGAGAATCTATCCCAGAGTTTGAGAGATTTGGACGTGAAAGTGTACCAGTCTTGTCGGGGATTGGGAACCCTTCGCGAGAATGTCCAAAGTTTCAGCGGGATTTCCAAAATGTTGAGAGGAACTCGAAACATGTCAACCTTGGTTTTGAGAATCTCTCCCGGAGTTTGAGAGATTTGGACGTGAAAGGGTACCAGTCTTGTCGGGCATTGGGAACCCTTCGCGAGAATGTCCAAAGTTTCAGCGGGATTTCCAAAATGTTGAGAGGAACTCGAATCAGGTCAACCTTGGTTTTGAGAATCTCTCCCGGAGTTTGAGAGATTTGGACGTGAAAGGGTACCAGTCTTGTCGGGGATTGGGAACCCTTCGCGAGAATGTCCAAAGTTTCAGCGGGATTTCCAAAATGTTGAGAGGAACTCGAAAGATGTCAACCTTGGTTTTGAGAATCTCTCCAGGAGTTTGAGAGATTTGGACGTGAAAGGGTACCAGTCTTGTCGGGGATTGGGAACCCTTCGCGAGAATGTCCAAAGTTTCAGCGGGATTTCCAAAATGTTGAGAGGAACTCGAAACATGTCAACCTTGGTTTTGAGAATCTCTCCCGGAGTTTGAGAGATTTGGACGTGAAAGGGTACCAGTCTTGTCGGGGATTGGGAACCCTTCGCGAGAATGTCCAAAGTTTCAGCGGGATTTCCAAAATGTTGAGAGGAACTCGAAACATGTCAACCTTGGTTTTGAGAATCTCTCCCGGAGTTTGAGAGATTTGGACGTGAAAGGGTACCAGTCTTGTCGGGGATTGGGAACCCTTCGCCAGAATGTCCAAAGTTTCAGCGGGATTTCCAAAATGTTGAGAGGAACTCGAAACATGTCAACCTTGGTTTTGAGAATCTCTCCCGGAGTTTGAGAGATTTGGACGTGAAAGGGTACCAGTCTTTTCGGGGATTGGGAACCCTTCGCAAGAATGTCCAAAGTTTCAGTGGGATTTCCAAAATGTTGAGAGGAACTCGAAACATGTCAACCTCGGTTTTGAGAATCTCTCCCGGAGTTTGAGAGATTTGGACGTGAAAGGGTACCAGTCTTGTCGGGGATTGGGAACCCTTCGCGAGAATGTCCAAAGTTTCAGCGGGATTTCCAAAATGTTGAGAGGAACTCGAAACATGTCAACATTGGTTTTGAGAATCTCTCCCGGAGTTTGAGAGATTTGGACGTGAAAGGGTACCAGTCTTGTCGGGGATTGGGAACCCTTCGCAAGAATGTCCAAAGTTTCAGCGGGATTTCCAAAATGTTGAGAGGAACTCGAAACATGTCAACCTTGGTTTTGAGAATCTCTCCCAAAGTTCGAGAGATTTGGACGTGAAAGGGTACCAGTCTTGTCGGGGATTGGGAACCCTTCGCGAGAATGTCCAAAGTTTCAGCGGGATTTCCAAAATGTTGAGAGGAACTCGAAACATGTCAACCTTGGTTTTGAGAATCTCTCCAGGAGTTTGAGAGATTTGGACGTGAAAGGGTACCAGTCTTGTCGGGGATTGGGAACCCTTCGCCAGAATGTCCAAAGTTTCAGCGGGATTTCCAAAATGTTGAGAGGAACTCGAAACATGTCAACCTTGGTTTTGAGAATCTCTCCCGGAGTTTGAGAGATTTGGACGTGAAAGGGTACCAGTCTTGTCGGGGATTGGGAACCCTTCGCCAGAATGTCCAAAGTTTCAGCGGGATTTCCAAAATGTTGAGAGGAACTCGAAACATGTCAACCTTGGTTTTGAGAATCTCTCCCGGAGTTTGAGAGATTTGGACGTGAAAGGGTACCAGTCTTGTCGGGGATTGGGAACCCTTCGCCAGAATGTCCAAAGTTTCAGCGGGATTTCCAAAATGTTGAAAGGAACTCGAAACATGTGAACCTTGGTTTTGAGAATCTCTCCCGGAGTTTGAGAGATTTGGACGTGAAAGGGTACCAGTCTTGTCGGGGATTGGGAACCCTTCGCCAGAATGTCCAAAGTTTCAGCGGGATTTCCAAAATGTTGAGAGGAACTCGAAACATGTCAACCTTGGTTTTGAGAATCTCTCCCGGAGTTTGAGAGATTTGGACGTGAAAGGGTACCAGTCTTGTCGGGGATTGGGAACCCTTCGCCAGAATGTCCAAAGTTTCAGCGGGATTTCCAAAATGTTGAGAGGAACTCGAAACATGTCAACCTTGGTTTTGAGAATCTCTCCCGGAGTTTGAGAGATTTGGACGTGAAAGGGTACCAGTCTTGTCGGGGATTGGGAACCCTTCGCGAGAATGTCCAAAGTTTCAGCGGGATTTCCAAAATGTTGAGAGGAACTCGAAACATGTCAACCTTGGTTTTGAGAATCTCTCCCGGAGTTTGAGAGATTTGGACGTGAAAGGGTACCAGTCTTGTCGGGGATTGGGAACCCTTCACGAGAATGTCCAAAGTTTCAGCGGGATTTCCAAAATGTTGAGAGGAACTCGAAACATGTCAACCTTGGTTTTGAGAATCTCTCCCGGAGTTTGAGAGATTTGGACGTGAAAGGGTACCAGTCTTGTCGGGGATTGGGAACCCTTCGCCAGAATGTCCAAAGTTTCAGCGGGATTTCCAAAATGTTGAGAGGAACTCGAAACATGTCAACCTTGGTTTTGAGAATCTCTCCCGGAGTTTGAGAGATTTGGACGTGAAAGGGTACCAGTCTTGTCGGGGATTGGGAACCCTTCGCCAGAATGTCCAAAGTTTCAGCGGGATTTCCAAAATGTTGAGAGGAACTCGAAACATGTCAACCTTGGTTTTGAGAATCTCTCCCGGAGTTTGAGAGATTTGGACGTGAAAGGGTACCAGTCTTGTCGGGGATTGGGAACCCTTCGCGAGAATGTCCAAAGTTTCAGCGGGATTTCCAAAATGTTGAGAGGAACTCGAAACATGTCAACCTTGGTTTTGAGAATCTCTCCCGGAGTTTGAGAGATTTGGACGTGAAAGGGTACCAGTCTTGTCGGGGATTGGGAACCCTTCGCGAGAATGTCCAAAGTTTCAGCGGGATTTCCAAAATGTTGAGAGGAACTCGAAACATGTCAACCTTGGTTTTGAGAATCTCTCCCGGAGTTTGAGAGATTTGGACGTGAAAGGGTACCAGTCTTGTCGGGGATTGGGAACCCTTCGCGAGAATGTCCAAAGTTTCAGCAGGATTTCCAAAATGTTGAGAGGAACTCGAAACATGTCAACCTTGGTTTTGAGAATCTCTCCCAAAGTTCGAGAGATTTGGACGTGAAAGGGTACCAGTCTTGTCGGGGATTGGGAACCCTTCGCGAGAATGTCCAAAGTTTCAGCAGGATTTCCAAAATGTTGAGAGGAACTCGAAACATGTCAACCTTGGTTTTGAGAATCTCTCCCGGAGTTTGAGAGATTTGGACGTGAAAGGGTACCAGTCTTGTCGGGGATTGGGAACCCTTCGCGAGAATGTCCAAAGTTTCAGCGGGATTTCCAAAATGTTGAGAGGAACTCGAAACATGTCAACCTTGGTTTTGAGAATCTCTCCCGGAGTTTGAGAGATTTGGACGTGAAAGGGTACCAGTCTTGTCGGGGATTGGGAACCCTTCACGAGAATGTCCAAAGTTTCAGCGGGATTTCCAAAATGTTGAGAGGAACTCAAAACATGTCAACCTTGGTTTTGAGAATCTCTCCCGGAGTTTGAGAGATTTGGACGTGAAAGGGTACCAGTCTTGTCGGGGATTGGGAACCCTTCGCCAGAATGTCCAAAGTTTCAGCGGGATTTCCAAAATGTTGAGAGGAACTCGAATCAGGTCAACCTTGGTTTTGAGAATCTCTCCCGGAGTTTGAGAGATTTGGACGTGAAAGGGTACCAGTCTTGTCGGGGATTGGGAACCCTTCGCGAGAATGTCCAAAGTTTCAGCGGGATTTCCAAAATGTTGAGAGGAACTCGAAACATGTCAACCTTGGTTTTGAGAATCTCTCCAGGAGTTTGAGAGATTTGGACGTGAAAGGGTACCAGTCTTGTCGGGGATTGGGAACCCTTCGCGAGAATGTCCAAAGTTTCAGCGGGATTTCCAAAATGTTGAGAGGAACTCGAAACATGTCAACCTTGGTTTTGAGAATCTCTCCCGGAGTTTGAGAGATTTGGACGTGAAAGGGTACCAGTCTTGTCGGGGATTGGGAACCCTTCGCGAGAATGTCCAAAGTTTCAGCGGGATTTCCAAAATGTTGAGAGGAACTCGAAACATGTCAACCTTGGTTTTGAGAATCTCTCCCGGAGTTTGAGAGATTTGGACGTGAAAGGGTACCAGTCTTGTCGGGGATTGGGAACCCTTCGCGAGAATGTCCAAAGTTTCAGCGGGATTTCCAAAATGTTGAAAGGAACTCGAAACATGTGAACCTTGGTTTTGAGAATCTCTCCTGGAGTTTGAGAGATTTGGACGTGAAAGGGTACCAGTCTTGTCGGGGATTGGGAACCCTTCGCCAGAATGTCCAAAGTTTCAGCGGGATTTCCAAAATGTTGAGAGGAACTCGAAACATGTCAACCTTGGTTTTGAGAATCTCTCCCGGAGTTTGAGAGATTTGGACGTGAAAGGGTACCAGTCTTGTCGGGGATTGGGAACCCTTTGCGACAATTTCCAAAGTTTCAGCGGGATTTCCAAAATGTTGAGAGGAACTCGAAACATGTCAACCTTGGTTTTGAGAATCTATCCCAGAGTTTGAGAGATTTGGACGTGAAAGTGTACCAGTCTTGTCGGGGATTGGGAACCCTTCGCGAGAATGTCCAAAGTTTCAGCGGGATTTCCAAAATGTTGAGAGGAACTCGAAACATGTCAACCTTGGTTTTGAGAATCTCTCCCGGAGTTTGAGAGATTTGGACGTGAAAGGGTACCAGTCTTGTCGGGCATTGGGAACCCTTCGCGAGAATGTCCAAAGTTTCAGCGGGATTTCCAAAATGTTGAGAGGAACTCGAATCAGGTCAACCTTGGTTTTGAGAATCTCTCCCGGAGTTTGAGAGATTTGGACGTGAAAGGGTACCAGTCTTGTCGGGGATTGGGAACCCTTCGCGAGAATGTCCAAAGTTTCAGCGGGATTTCCAAAATGTTGAGAGGAACTCGAAAGATGTCAACCTTGGTTTTGAGAATCTCTCCAGGAGTTTGAGAGATTTGGACGTGAAAGGGTACCAGTCTTGTCGGGGATTGGGAACCCTTCGCGAGAATGTCCAAAGTTTCAGCGGGATTTCCAAAATGTTGAGAGGAACTCGAAACATGTCAACCTTGGTTTTGAGAATCTCTCCCGGAGTTTGAGAGATTTGGACGTGAAAGGGTACCAGTCTTGTCGGGGATTGGGAACCCTTCGCGAGAATGTCCAAAGTTTCAGCGGGATTTCCAAAATGTTGAGAGGAACTCGAAACATGTCAACCTTGGTTTTGAGAATCTCTCCCGGAGTTTGAGAGATTTGGACGTGAAAGGGTACCAGTCTTGTCGGGGATTGGGAACCCTTCGCCAGAATGTCCAAAGTTTCAGCGGGATTTCCAAAATGTTGAGAGGAACTCGAAACATGTCAACCTTGGTTTTGAGAATCTCTCCCGGAGTTTGAGAGATTTGGACGTGAAAGGGTACCAGTCTTTTCGGGGATTGGGAACCCTTCGCAAGAATGTCCAAAGTTTCAGTGGGATTTCCAAAATGTTGAGAGGAACTCGAAACATGTCAACCTCGGTTTTGAGAATCTCTCCCGGAGTTTGAGAGATTTGGACGTGAAAGGGTACCAGTCTTGTCGGGGATTGGGAACCCTTCGCGAGAATGTCCAAAGTTTCAGCGGGATTTCCAAAATGTTGAGAGGAACTCGAAACATGTCAACCTTGGTTTTGAGAATCTCTCCCGGAGTTTGAGAGATTTGGACGTGAAAGGGTACCAGTCTTGTCGGGGATTGGGAACCCTTCGCAAGAATGTCCAAAGTTTCAGCGGGATTTCCAAAATGTTGAGAGGAACTCGAAACATGTCAACCTTGGTTTTGAGAATCTCTCCCAAAGTTCGAGAGATTTGGACGTGAAAGGGTACCAGTCTTGTCGGGGATTGGGAACCCTTCGCGAGAATGTCCAAAGTTTCAGCGGGATTTCCAAAATGTTGAGAGGAACTCGAAACATGTCAACCTCGGTTTTGAGAATCTCTCCCGGAGTTTGAGAGATTTGGACGTGAAAGGGTACCAGTCTTGTCGGGGATTGGGAACCCTTCGCCAGAATGTCCAAAGTTTCAGCGGGATTTCCAAAATGTTGAGAGGAACTCGAAACATGTCAACCTTGGTTTTGAGAATCTCTCCCGGAGTTTGAGAGATTTGGACGTGAAAGGGTACCAGTCTTGTCGGGGATTGGGAACCCTTCGCGAGAATGTCCAAAGTTTCAGCGGGATTTCCAAAATGTTGAGAGGAACTCGAAACATGTCAACCTCGGTTTTGAGAATCTCTCCCGGAGTTTGAGAGATTTGGACGTGAAAGGGTACCAGTCTTGTCGGGGATTGGGAACCCTTCGCCAGAATGTCCAAAGTTTCAGCGGGATTTCCAAAATGTTGAGAGGAACTCGAATCATGTCAACCTTGGTTTTGAGAATCTCTCCCGGAGTTTGAGAGATTTGGACGTGAAAGGTTACCAGTCTTGTCGGGGATTGGGAACCCTTCGCGAGAATGTCCAAAGTTTCAGCGGGATTTCCAAAATGTTGAAAGGAACTCGAAACATGTCAACCTTGGTTTTGAGAATCTCTCCCGGAGTTTGAGAGATTTGGACGTGAAAGGGTACCAGTCTTGTCGGGGATTGGGAACCCTTCGCCAGAATGTCCAAAGTTTCAGCGGGATTTCCAAAATGTTGAGAGGAACTCGAAACATGTCATCCTCGGTTTTGAGAATCTCTCCCGGAGTTTGAGAGATTTGGATGTGAAAGGGTACCAGTCTTGTCGGGGATTGGGAACCCTTCGCCAGAATGTCCAAAGTTTCAGTGGGATTTCCAAAATGTTGAGAGGAACTCGAAACATGTCAACCTTGGTTTTGAGAATCTCTCCCGGAGTTTGAGAGATTTGGACGTGAAAGGGTACCAGTCTTGTCGGGGATTGGGAACCCTTCGCCAGAATGTCCAAAGTTTCAGCGGGATTTCCAAAATGTTGAGAGGAACTCGAAACATGTCAACCTTGGTTTTGAGAATCTCTCCCGGAGTTTGAGAGATTTGGACGTGAAAGGGTACCAGTCTTGTCGGGGATTGGGAACCCTTCGCGAGAATGTCCAAAGTTTCAGCGGGATTTCCAAAATGTTGAGAGGAACTCGAATCATGTCAACCTTGGTTTTGAGAATCTCTCCTGGAGTTTGAGAGATTTGGACGTGAAAGGGTACCAGTCTTGTCGGGGATTGGGAACCCTTCGCGAGAATGTCCAAAGTTTCAGCGGGATTTCCAAAATGTTGAGAGGAACTCGAATCATGTCAACCTTGGTTTTGAGAATCTCTCCCGGAGTTTGAGAGATTTGGACGTGAAAGGGTACCAGTCTTGTCGGGGATTGGGAACCCTTCGCGAGAATGTCCAAAGTTTCAGCGGGATTTCCAAAATGTTGAAAGGAACTGGAAATATGTGAACCTTGGTTTTGAGAATCTCTCCCGGAGTTTGAGAGATTTGGACGTGAAAGGGTACCAGTCTTGTCGGGGATTGGGAACCCTTCGCGAGAATGTGCAAAGTTTCAGCGGGATTTCCAAAATGTTGAGAGGAACTCGAAACATGTCAACCTCGGTTTTGAGAATCTCTCCCGGAGTTTGAGAGATTTGGACTTGAAAGGGTACCAGTCTTGTCGGGGATTGGGAACCCTTCGCCACAATGTCCAAAGTTTCAGCGGGATTTCCAAAATGTTGAGAGGAACTCGAATCATGTCAACCTTGGTTTTGAGAATCTCTCCCGGAGTTTGAGAGATTTGGACGTGAAAGGGTACCAGTCTTGTCGGGGATTGGGAACCCTTCGCCAGAATGTCCAAAGTTTCAGCAGGATTTTTAAAATGTTGAGAGGAACTCGTATCATGTCAACCTTGGTTTTGAGAATCTCTCCCGGAGTTTGAGAGATTTGGACGTGAAAGGGTACCAGTCTTGTCGGGGATTGGGAACCCTTCGCGAGAATGTCCAAAGTTTCAGCGGGATTTCCAAAATGTTGAGAGGAACTCGAAACATGTCAACCTTGGTTTTGAGAATCTCTCCCGGAGTTTGAGAGATTTGGACGTGAAAGGGTACCAGTCTTGTCGGGGATTGGGAACCCTTCGCCAGAATGTCCAAAGTTTCAGCGGGATTTCCAAAATGTTGAGAGGAACTCGAAGCATGTCAACCTTAATTTTGAGAATCTCTCCCGGAGTTTGAGAGATTTGGACGTGAAAGGGTACCAGTCTTGTCGGGGATTGGGAACCCTTCGCGAGAATGTCCAAAGTTTCAGCGGGATTTCCAAAATGTTGAGAGGAACTCGAAACATGTCAACCTCGGTTTTGAGAATCTCTCCCGGAGTTTGAGAGATTTGGACGTGAAAGGGTACCAGTCTTGTCGGGGATTGGGAACCCTTCGCGAGAATGTCCAAAGTTTCAGCGGGATTTCCAAAATGTTGAGAGGAACTCGAAACATGTCAACCTTGGTTTTGAGAATCTCTCCCGGAGTTTGAGAGATTTGGACGTGAAAGGGTACCAGTCTTGTCGGGGATTGGGAACCCTTCGCGAGAATGTCCAAAGTTTCAGCGGGATTTCCAAAATGTTGAGAGGAACTCGAAACATGTCAACCTTGGTTTTGAGAATCTCTCCCGGAGTTTGAGAGATTTGGACGTGAAAGGGTACCAGTCTTGTCGGGGATTGGGAACCCTTCGCGAGAATGTCCAAAGTTTCAGCGGGATTTCCAAAATGTTGAGAGGAACTCGAATCATGTCAACCTTGGTTTTTTAGAATCTCTCCCGGAGTTTGAGAGATTTGGACGTGAAAGGGTACCAGTCTTGTCGGGGATTGGGAACCCTTCGCGAGAATGTCCAAAGTTTCAGCGGGATTTCCAAAATGTTGAGAGGAACTCGAAACATGTCAACCTTGGTTTTGAGAATCTCTCCCGGAGTTTGAGAGATTTGGACGTGAAAGGGTACCAGTCTTGTCGGGGATTGGGAACCCTTCGCGAGAATGTCCAAAGTTTCAGCGGGATTTCCAAAATGTTGAGAGGAACTCGAAACATGTCAACCTTGGTTTTGAGAATCTCTCCCGGAGTTTGAGAGATTTGGACGTGAAAGGGTACCAGTCTTGTCGGGGATTGGGAACCCTTCGCCAGAATGTCCAAAGTTTCAGCGGGATTTCCAAAATGTTGAGAGGAACTCAAAACATGTCAACCTTGGTTTTGAGAATCTCTCCCGGAGTTTGAGAGATTTGGACGTGAAAGGGTACCAGTCTTGTCGGGGATTGGGAACCCTTCGCGAGAATGTCCAAAGTTTCAGCGGGATTTCCAAAATGTTGAGAGGAACTCGAAACATGTCAACCTCGGTTTTGAGAATCTCTCCCGGAGTTTGAGAGATTTGGACGTGAAAGGGTACCAGTCTTGTCGGGGATTGGGAACCCTTCGCCAGAATGTCCAAAGTTTCAGCGGGATTTCCAAAATGTTGAGAGGAACTCGAAACATGTCAACCTTGGTTTTGAGAATCTCTCCCGGAGTTTGAGAGATTTGGACGTGAAAGGGTACCAGTCTTGTCGGGGATTGGGAACCCTTCGCGAGAATGTCCAAAGTTTCAGCGGGATTTCCAAAATGTTGAGAGGAACTCGAAACATGTCAACCTCGGTTTTGAGAATCTCTCCCGGAGTTTGAGAGATTTGGACGTGAAAGGGTACCAGTCTTGTCGGGGATTGGGAACCCTTCGCCAGAATGTCCAAAGTTTCAGCGGGATTTCCAAAATGTTGAGAGGAACTCGAATCATGTCAACCTTGGTTTTGAGAATCTCTCCCGGAGTTTGAGAGATTTGGACGTGAATGGGTACCAGTCTTGTCGGGGATTGGGAACCCTTCGCGAGAATGTCCAAAGTTTCAGCGGGATTTCCAAAATGTTGAAAGGAACTCGAAACATGTCAACCTTGGTTTTGAGAATCTCTCCCGGAGTTTGAGAGATTTGGACGTGAAAGGGTACCAGTCTTGTCGGGGATTGGGAACCCTTCGCGAGAATGTCCAAAGTTTCAGCGGGATTTCCAAAATGTTGAGAGGAACTCGAAACATGTCAACCTCGGTTTTGAGAATCTCTCCCGGAGTTTGAGAGATTTGGATGTGAAAGGGTACCAGTCTTGTCGGGGATTGGGAACCCTTCGCCAGAATGTCCAAAGTTTCAGTGGGATTTCCAAAATGTTGAGAGGAACTCGAAACATGTCAACCTTGGTTTTGAGAATCTCTCCCGGAGTTTGAGAGATTTGGACGTGAAAGGGTACCAGTCTTGTCGGGGATTGGGAACCCTTGGCGAGAATGTCCAAAGTTTCAGCGGGATTTCCAAAATGTTGAGAGGAACTCGAAACATGTCAACCTTGGTTTTGAGAATCTCTCCCGGAGTTTGAGAGATTTGGACGTGAAAGGGTACCAGTCTTGTCGGGGATTGGGAACCCTTCGCGAGAATGTCCAAAGTTTCAGCGGGATTTCCAAAATGTTGAGAGGAACTCGAATCATGTCAACCTTGGTTTTGAGAATCTCTCCTGGAGTTTGAGAGATTTGGACGTGAAAGGGTACCAGTCTTGTCGGGGATTGGGAACCCTTCGCGAGAATGTCCAAAGTTTCAGCGGGATTTCCAAAATGTTGAGAGGAACTCGAATCATGTCAACCTTGGTTTTGAGAATCTCTCCCGGAGTTTGAGAGATTTGGACGTGAAAGGGTACCAGTCTTGTCGGGGATTGGGAACCCTTCGCGAGAATGTCCAAAGTTTCAGCGGGATTTCCAAAATTTTGAAAGGAACTGGAAATATGTGAACCTTGGTTTTGAGAATCTCTCCCGGAGTTTGAGAGATTTGGACGTGAAAGGGTACCAGTCTTGTCGGGGATTGGGAACCCTTCGCGAGAATGTGCAAAGTTTCAGCGGGATTTCCAAAATGTTGAGAGGAACTCGAAACATGTCAACCTCGGTTTTGAGAATCTCTCCCGGAGTTTGAGAGATTTGGACTTGAAAGGGTACCAGTCTTGTCGGGGATTGGGAACCCTTCGCCACAATGTCCAAAGTTTCAGCGGGATTTCCAAAATGTTGAGAGGAACTCGAATCATGTCAACCTTGGTTTTGAGAATCTCTCCCGGAGTTTGAGAGATTTGGACGTGAAAGGGTACCAGTCTTGTCGGGGATTGGGAACCCTTCGCCAGAATGTCCAAAGTTTCAGCAGGATTTTTAAAATGTTGAGAGGAACTCGTATCATGTCAACCTTGGTTTTGAGAATCTCTCCCGGAGTTTGAGAGATTTGGACGTGAAAGGGTACCAGTCTTGTCGGGGATTGGGAACCCTTCGCGAGAATGTCCAAAGTTTCAGCGGGATTTCCAAAATGTTGAGAGGAACTCGAAACATGTCAACCTTGGTTTTGAGAATCTCTCCCGGAGTTTGAGAGATTTGGACGTGAAAGGGTACCAGTCTTGTCGGGGATTGGGAACCCTTCGCCAGAATGTCCAAAGTTTCAGCGGGATTTCCAAAATGTTGAGAGGAACTCGAAGCATGTCAACCTTAATTTTGAGAATCTCTCCCGGAGTTTGAGAGATTTGGACGTGAAAGGGTACCAGTCTTGTCGGGGATTGGGAACCCTTCGCGAGAATGTCCAAAGTTTCAGCGGGATTTCCAAAATGTTGAGAGGAACTCGAAACATGTCAACCTCGGTTTTGAGAATCTCTCCCGGAGTTTGAGAGATTTGGACGTGAAAGGGTACCAGTCTTGTCAGGTATTGGGAACCCTTCGCGAGAATGTCCAAAGTTTCAGCGGGATTTCCAAAATGTTGAGAGGAACTCGAAACATGTCAACCTTGGTTTTGAGAATCTCTCCCGGAGTTTGAGAGATTTGGACGTGAAAGGGTACCAGTCTTGTCGGGGATTGGGAACCCTTCGCGAGAATGTCCAAAGTTTCAGCGGGATTTCCAAAATGTTGAGAGGAACTCGAAACATGTCAACCTTGGTTTTGAGAATCTCTCCCGGAGTTTGAGAGATTTGGACGTGAAAGGGTACCAGTCTTGTCGGGGATTGGGAACCCTTCGCGAGAATGTCCAAAGTTTCAGCGGGATTTCCAAAATGTTGAGAGGAACTCGAAACATGTCAACCTTGGTTTTGAGAATCTCTCCCGGAGTTTGAGAGATTTGGACGTGAAAGGGTACCAGTCTTGTCGGGGATTGGGAACCCTTCGCGAGAATGTCCAAAGTTTCAGCGGGATTTCCAAAATGTTGAGAGGAACTCGAATCATGTCAACCTTGGTTTTTTAGAATCTCTCCCGGAGTTTGAGAGATTTGGACGTGAAAGGGTACCAGTCTTGTCGGGGATTGGGAACCCTTCGCGAGAATGTCCAAAGTTTCAGCGGGATTTCCAAAATGTTGAGAGGAACTCGAAACATGTCAACCTTGGTTTTGAGAATCTCTCCCGGAGTTTGAGAGATTTGGACGTGAAAGGGTACCAGTCTTGTCGGGGATTGGGAACCCTTCGCGAGAATGTCCAAAGTTTCAGCGGGATTTCCAAAATGTTGAGAGGAACTCGAAACATGTGAACCTTGGTTTTGAGAATCTCTCCCGGAGTTTGAGAGATTTGGACGTGAAAGGGTACCAGTCTTGTCGGGGATTGGGAACCCTTCGCGAGAATGTCCAAAGTTTCAGCGGGATTTCCAAAATGTTGAGAGGAACTCGAATCATGTCAACATTGGTTTTGAGAATCTCTTCCGGAGTTTGAGAGATTTGGACGTGAAAGGGTACCAGTCTTGTCGGGGATTGGGAACCCTTCGCGAGAATGTCCAAAGTTTCAGCGGGATTTCCAAAATGTTGAGAGGAACTCGAAACATGTCAACCTTGGTTTTGAGAATCTCTCCCGGAGTTTGAGAGATTTGGACGTGAAAGGGTACCAGTCTTGTCGGGGATTGAGAACCCTTCGCCAGAATGTCCAAAGTTTCAGCGGGATTTCCAAAATGTTGAGAGGAACTCGAAACATGTCAACCTTGGTTTTGAGAATCTCTCCCGGAGTTTGAGAGATTTGGACGTGAAAGGGTACCAGTCTTGTCGGGGATTGGGAACCCTTCGCCAGAATGTCCAAAGTTTCAGCGGGATTTCCAAAATGTTGAGAGGAACTCGAAACATGTCAACCTCGGTTTTGAGAATCTCTCCCGGAGTTTGAGAGATTTGGACGTGAAAGGGTACCAGTCTTGTCGGGGATTGGGAACCCTTCGCGAGAATGTCCAAAGTTTCAGCGGGATTTCCAAAATGTTGAGAGGAACTCGAATCATGTCAACCTTGGTTTTGGGAATCTCTCCCGGAGTTTGAGAGATTTGGACGTGAAAGGGTACCAGTCTTGTCGGGGATTGGGAACCCTTCGCGAGAATGTCCAAAGTTTCAGCGGGATTTCCAAAATGTTCAAAGGAACTCGAAACATGTCAACCTTGGTTTTGAGAATCTCTCCCGGAGTTTGAGAGATTTGGACGTGAAAGGGTACCAGTCTTGTCGGGGATTGGGAACCCTTCACGAGAATGTCCAAAGTTTCAGCGGGATTTCCAAAATGTTGAGAGGAACTTGAAACATGTCAACCTCGGTTTTGAGAATCTCTCCCGGAGTTTGAGAGATTTGGACGTGAAAGGGTACCAGTCTTGTCGGGGATTGGGAACCCTTCGCCAGAATGTCCAAAGTTTCAGCGGGATTTCCAAAATGTTGAGAGGAACTCGAAACATGTCAACCTTGGTTTTGAGAATCTCTCCCGGAGTTTGAGAGATTTGGACGTGAAAGGGTACCAGTCTTGTCGGGGATTGGGAACCCTTCGCGAGAATGTCCAAAGTTTCAGCGGGATTTCCAAAATGTTGAGAGGAACTCGAAACATGTCAACCTTGGTTTTGAGAATCTCTCCCGGAGTTTGAGAGATTTGGACGTGAAAGGGTACCAGTCTTGTCGGGGATTGGGAACCCTTCGCGAGAATGTCCAAAGTTTCAGTGGGATTTCCAAAATGTTGAGAGGAACTCGAAACATGTCAACCTTGGTTTTGAGAATCTCTCCCGGAGTTTGAGAGATTTGGACGTGAAAGGGTACCAGTCTTGTCGGGGATTGGGAACCCTTCGCGAGAATGTCCAAAGTTTCAGCGGGATTTCCAAAATGTTGAGAGGAACTCGAAACATGTCAACCTTGGTTTTGAGAATCTCTCCCGGAGTTTGAGAGATTTGGACGTGAAAGGGTACCAGTCTTGTCGGGGATTGGGAACCCTTCGCGAGAATGTCCAAAGTTTCAGCGGGATTTCCAAAATGTTGAGAGGAACTCGAAACATGTCAACCTCGGTTTTGAGAATCTCTCCCGGAGTTTGAGAGATTTGGACGTGAAAGGGTACCAGTCTTGTCGGGGATTGGGAACCCTTCGCGAGAATGTCCAAAGTTTCAGCGGGATTTCCAAAATGTTGAGAGGAACTCGAAACATGTCAACCTCGGTTTTGAGAATCTCTCCCGGAGTTTGAGAGATTTGGACGTGAAAGGGTACCAGTCTTGTCGGGGATTGGGAACCCTTCGCCAGAATGTCCAAAGTTTCAGCGGGATTTCCAAAATGTTGAGAGGAACTCGAAACATGTCAACCTTAGTTTTGAGAATCTCTCCCGGAGTATGAGAGATTTGGATGTGAAAGGGTACCAGTCTTGTCGGGGATTGGGAACCCTTCGCGAGAATGTCCAAAGTTTCAGCGGGATTTCCAAAATGTTGAAAGGAACTCGAAACATGTGAACCTTGGTTTTGAGAATCTCTCCCGGAGTTTGAGAGATTTGGACGTGAAAGGGTACCAGTCTTGTCGGGGATTGGGAACCCTTCACCAGAATGTCCAAAGTTTCAACGGGATTTCCAAAATGTTGAGAGGAACTCGAAACATGTCAACCTTGGTTTTGAGAATCTCTCCCGGAGTTTGAGAGATTTGGACGTGAAAGGGTACCAGTCTTGTCGGGGATTGGGAACCCTTCGCCAGAATGTCCAAAGTTTCAGCGGGATTTCCAAAATGTTGAGAGGAACTCAAAACATGTCAACCTTGGTTTTGAGAATCTCTCCCGGAGTTTGAGAGATTTGGACGTGAAAGGGTACCAGTCTTGTCGGGGATTGGGAACCCTTCGCGAGAATGTCCAAAGTTTCAGCGGGATTTCCAAAATGTTGAGAGGAACTCGAAACATGTCAACCTCGGTTTTGAGAATCTCTCCCGGAGTTTGAGAGATTTGGACGTGAAAGGGTACCAGTCTTGTCGGGGATTGGGAACCCTTCGCGAGAATGTCCAAAGTTTCAGCGGGATTTCCAAAATGTTGAGAGGAACTCGAAACATGTCAACCTTGGTTTTGAGAATCTCTCCCGGAGTTTGAGAGATTTGGACGTGAAAGGGTACCAGTCTTGTCGGGGATTGGGATCCCTTCGCCACACTGTCTAAAGTTTCAGCGGGATTTCCAAAATGTTGAAAGGAACTCGAAACATGTGAACCTTGGTTTTGAGAATCTCTCCCGGAGTTTGAGAGATTTGGACGTGAAAGGGTACCAGTCTTGTCGGGGATTGGGAACCCTTCGCGAGAATGTCCAAAGTTTCAGCGGGATTTCCAAAATGTTGAGAGGAACTCGAAACATGTCAACCTTGGTTTTGAGAATCTCTCCCGGAGTTTGAGAGATTTGGACGTGAAAGGGTACCAGTCTTTTCGGGGATTGGGAACCCTTCGCGAGAATGTCCAAAGTTTCAGCGGGATTTCCAAAATGTTGAGAGGAACTCGAATCATGTCAACCTTGGTTTTGAGAATCTCTCCCGGAGTTTGAGAGATTTGGACGTGAAAGGGTACCAGTCTTGTCGGGGATTGGGAACCCTTCGCCAGAATGTCCAAAGTTTCAGCGGGATTTCCAAAATGTTGAGAGGAACTCGAAACATGTCAACCTTGGTTTTGAGAATCTCTCCCGGAGTTTGAGAGATTTGGACGTGAAAGGGTACCAGTCTTGTCGGGGATTGGGAACCCTTCGCGAGAATGTCCAAAGTTTCAGCGGGATTTCCAAAATGTTGAGAGGAACTCGAAACATGTCAACCTTGGTTTTGAGAATCTCTCCCGGAGTTTGAGAGATTTGGACGTGAAAGGGTACCAGTCTTGTAGGGGATTGGGAACCCTTCGCGAGAATGTCCAAAGTTTCAGCGGGATTTCCAAAATGTTGAGAGGAACTCGAAACATGTCAACCTTGGTTTTGAGAATCTCTCCCGGAGTTTGAGAGATTTGGACGTGAAAGGGTACCAGTCTTGTCGGGGATTGGGAACCCTTCGCCAGAATGTCCAAAGTTTCAGCGGGATTTCCAAAATGTTGAGAGGAACTCGAAACATGTCAACCTTGGTTTTGAGAATCTCTCCCGGAGTTTGAGAGATTTGGACGTGAAAGGGTACCAGTCTTGTCGGGGATTGGGAACCCTTCACGAGAATGTCCAAAGTTTCAGCGGGATTTCCAAAATGTTGAGAGGAACTCGAAACATGTCAACCTTGGTTTTGAGAATCTCTCCCGGAGTTTGAGAGATTTGGACGTGAAAGGGTACCAGTCTTGTCGGGGATTGGGAACCCTTCGCGAGAATGTCCAAAGTTTCAGCGGGATTTCCAAAATGTTGAGAGGAACTCGAAACATGTCAACCTTGGTTTTGAGAATCTCTCCCAAAGTTCGAGAGATTTGGACGTGAAAGGGTACCAGTCTTGTCGGGGATTGGGAACCCTTCGCGAGAATGTCCAAAGTTTCAGCGGGATTTCCAAAATGTTCAAAGGAACTCGAAACATGTCAACCTTGGTTTTGAGAATCTCTCCCGGAGTTTGAGAGATTTGGACGTGAAAGGGTACCAGTCTTGTCGGGGATTGGGAACCCTTCGCGAGAATGTCCAAAGTTTCAGCGGGATTTCCAAAATGTTGAGAGGAACTCGAAACATGTCAACCTTGGTTTAGAGAATCTCTCCCGGAGTTTGAGAGATTTGGACGTGAAAGGGTACCAGTCTTGTCGGGGATTGGGAACCCTTCGCGAGAATGTCCAAAGTTTCAGCGGGATTTCCAAAATGTTGAGAGGAACTCGAAACATGTCAACCTTGGTTTTGAGAATCTCTCCCGGAGTTTGAGAGATTTGGACGTGAAAGGGTACCAGTCTTGTCGGGGATTGGGAACCCTTCGCGAGAATGTCCAAAGTTTCAGCGGGATTTCCAAAATGTTGAGAGGAACTCGAAACATGTCAACCTTGGTTTTGAGAATCTCTCCCGGAGTTTGAGAGATTTGGACGTGAAAGGGTACCAGTCTTGTCGGGGATTGGGAACCCTTCGCGAGAATGTCCAAAGTTTCAGCGGGATTTCCAAAATGTTGAGAGGAACTCGAAACATGTCAACCTTGGTTTTGAGAATCTCTCCCGGAGTTCGAGAGATTTGGACGTGAAAGGGTACCAGTCTTGTCGGGGATTGGGAACCCTTCGCGAGAATGTCCAAAGTTTCAGCGGGATTTCCAAAATGTTGAGAGGAACTCGAAACATGTCAACCTTGGTTTTGAGAATCTCTCCCGGAGTTTGAGAGATTTGGACGTGAAAGGGTACCAGTCTTGTCGGGGATTGGGAACCCTTCGTGAGAATGTCCAAAGTTTCAGCGGGATTTCCAAAATGTTGAGAGGAACTCAAAACATGTCAACCTTGGTTTTGAGAATCTCTCCCGGAGTTTGAGAGATTTGGACGTGAAAGGGTACCAGTCTTATCGGGGATTGGGAACCCTTCGCGAGAATGTCCAAAGTTTCAGCGGGATTTCCAAAATGTTGAGAGGAACTCGAAACATGTCAACCTTGGTTTTGAGAATCTCTCCCGGAGTTTGAGAGATTTGGACGTGAAAGGGTACCAGTCTTGTCGGGGATTGGGAACCCTTCGCCAGAATGTCCAAAGTTTCAGCGGGATTTCCAAAATGTTGAGAGGAACTCGAAAAATGTCAACCTTGGTTTTGAGAATCTCTCCCGGAGTTTGAGAGATTTGGACGTGAAAGGGTACCAGTCTTGTCGGGGATTGGGAACCCTTCGCCAGAATGTCCAAAGTTTCAGCGGGATTTCCAAAATGTTGAGAGGAACTCAAAACATGTCAACCTTGGTTTTGAGAATCTCTCCCGGAGTTTGAGAGATTTGGACGTGAAAGGGTACCAGTCTTGTCGGGGATTGGGAACCCTTCGCGAGAATGTCCAAAGTTTCAGCGGGATTTCCAAAATGTTGAGAGGAACTCGAAACATGTCAACCTCGGTTTTGAGAATCTCTCCCGGAGTTTGAGAGATTTGGACGTGAAAGGGTACCAGTCTTGTCGGGGATTGGGAACCCTTCGCGAGAATGTCCAAAGTTTCAGCGGGATTTCCAAAATGTTCAAAGGAACTCGAAACATGTCAACCTTGGTTTTGAGAATCTCTCCCGGAGTTTGAGAGATTTGGACGTGAAAGGGTACCAGTCTTGTCGGGGATTGGGATCCCTTCGCCACAATGTCTAAAGTTTCAGCGGGATTTCCAAAATGTTGAAAGGAACTCGAAACATGTGAACCTTGGTTTTGAGAATCTCTCCCGGAGTTTGAGAGATTTGGACGTGAAAGGGTACCAGTCTTGTCGGGGATTGGGAACCCTTCGCGAGAATGTCCAAAGTTTCAGCGGGATTTCCAAAATGTTGAGAGGAACTCGAAACATGTCAACCTTGGTTTTGAGAATCTCTCCCGGAGTTTGAGAGATTTGGACGTGAAAGGGTACCAGTCTTTTCGGGGATTGGGAACCCTTCGCGAGAATGTCCAAAGTTTCAGCGGGATTTCCAAAATGTTGAGAGGAACTCGAATCATGTCAACCTTGGTTTTGAGAATCTCTCCCGGAGTTTGAGAGATTTGGACGTGAAAGGGTACCAGTCTTGTCGGGGATTGGGAACCCTTCGCCAGAATGTCCAAAGTTTCAGCGGGATTTCCAAAATGTTGAGAGGAACTCGAAACATGTCAACCTTGGTTTTGAGAATCTCTCCCGGAGTTTGAGAGATTTGGACGTGAAAGGGTACCAGTCTTGTCGGGGATTGGGAACCCTTCGCGAGAATGTCCAAAGTTTCAGCGGGATTTCCAAAATGTTGAGAGGAACTCGAAACATGTCAACCTTGGTTTTGAGAATCTCTCCCGGAGTTTGAGAGATTTGGACGTGAAAGGGTACCAGTCTTGTCGGGGATTGGGAACCCTTCGCGAGAATGTCCAAAGTTTCAGCGGGATTTCCAAAATGTTGAGAGGAACTCGAAACATGTCAACCTTGGTTTTGAGAATCTCTCCCGGAGTTTGAGAGATTTGGACGTGAAAGGGTACCAGTCTTGTCGGGGATTGGGAACCCTTCGCCAGAATGTCCAAAGTTTCAGCGGGATTTCCAAAATGTTGAGAGGAACTCGAAACATGTCAACCTTGGTTTTGAGAATCTCTCCCGGAGTTTGAGAGATTTGGACGTGAAAGGGTACCAGTCTTGTCGGGGATTGGGAACCCTTCACGAGAATGTCCAAAGTTTCAGCGGGATTTCCAAAATGTTGAGAGGAACTCAAAACATGTCAACCTTGGTTTTGAGAATCTCTCCCGGAGTTTGAGAGATTTGGACGTGAAAGGGTACCAGTCTTGTCGGGGATTGGGAACCCTTCGCGAGAATGTCCAAAGTTTCAGCGGGATTTCCAAAATGTTGAGAGGAACTCGAAACATGTCAACCTTGGTTTTGAGAATCTCTCCCGGAGTTTGAGAGATTTGGACGTGAAAGGGTACCAGTCTTTTCGGGGATTGGGAACCCTTCGCGAGAATGTCCAAAGTTTCAGCGGGATTTCCAAAATGTTCAAAGGAACTCGAAACATGTCAACCTTGGTTTTGAGAATCTCTCCCGGAGTTTGAGAGATTTGGACGTGAAAGGGTACCAGTCTTGTCGGGGATTGGGAACCCTTCGCGAGAATGTCCAAAGTTTCAGCGGGATTTCCAAAATGTTGAGAGGAACTCGAAACATGTCAACCTTGGTTTAGAGAATCTCTCCCGGAGTTTGAGAGATTTGGACGTGAAAGGGTACCAGTCTTGTCGGGGATTGGGAACCCTTCGCGAGAATGTCCAAAGTTTCAGCGGGATTTCCAAAATGTTGAGAGGAACTCGAAACATGTCAACCTTGGTTTTGAGAATCTCTCCCGGAGTTTGAGAGATTTGGACGTGAAAGGGTACCAGTCTTGTCGGGGATTGGGAACCCTTCGCGAGAATGTCCAAAGTTTCAGCGGGATTTCCAAAATGTTGAGAGGAACTCGAAACATGTCAACCTTGGTTTTGAGAATCTCTCCCGGAGTTTGAGAGATTTGGACGTGAAAGGGTACCAGTCTTGTAGGGGATTGGGAACCCTTCGCGAGAATGTCCAAAGTTTCAGCGGGATTTCCAAAATGTTGAGAGGAACTCGAAACATGTCAACCTTGGTTTTGAGAATCTCTCCCGGAGTTTGAGAGATTTGGACGTGAAAGGGTACCAGTCTTGTCGGGGATTGGGAACCCTTCGCCAGAATGTCCAAAGTTTCAGCGGGATTTCCAAAATGTTGAGAGGAACTCGAAACATGTCAACCTTGGTTTTGAGAATCTCTCCCGGAGTTTGAGAGATTTGGACGTGAAAGGGTACCAGTCTTGTCGGGGATTGGGAACCCTTCACGAGAATGTCCAAAGTTTCAGCGGGATTTCCAAAATGTTGAGAGGAACTCGAAACATGTCAACCTTGGTTTTGAGAATCTCTCCCGGAGTTTGAGAGATTTGGACGTGAAAGGGTACCAGTCTTGTCGGGGATTGGGAACCCTTCGCGAGAATGTCCAAAGTTTCAGCGGGATTTCCAAAATGTTGAGAGGAACTCGAAACATGTCAACCTTGGTTTTGAGAATCTCTCCCAAAGTTCGAGAGATTTGGACGTGAAAGGGTACCAGTCTTGTCGGGGATTGGGAACCCTTCGCGAGAATGTCCAAAGTTTCAGCGGGATTTCCAAAATGTTCAAAGGAACTCGAAACATGTCAACCTTGGTTTTGAGAATCTCTCCCGGAGTTTGAGAGATTTGGACGTGAAAGGGTACCAGTCTTGTCGGGGATTGGGAACCCTTCGCGAGAATGTCCAAAGTTTCAGCGGGATTTCCAAAATGTTGAGAGGAACTCGAAACATGTCAACCTTGGTTTAGAGAATCTCTCCCGGAGTTTGAGAGATTTGGACGTGAAAGGGTACCAGTCTTGTCGGGGATTGGGAACCCTTCGCGAGAATGTCCAAAGTTTCAGCGGGATTTCCAAAATGTTGAGAGGAACTCGAAACATGTCAACCTTGGTTTTGAGAATCTCTCCCGGAGTTCGAGAGATTTGGACGTGAAAGGGTACCAGTCTTGTCGGGGATTGGGAACCCTTCGCGAGAATGTCCAAAGTTTCAGCGGGATTTCCAAAATGTTGAGAGGAACTCGAAACATGTCAACCTTGGTTTTGAGAATCTCTCCCGGAGTTTGAGAGATTTGGACGTGAAAGGGTACCAGTCTTGTCGGGGATTGGGAACCCTTCGTGAGAATGTCCAAAGTTTCAGCGGGATTTCCAAAATGTTGAGAGGAACTCAAAACATGTCAACCTTGGTTTTGAGAATCTCTCCCGGAGTTTGAGAGATTTGGACGTGAAAGGGTACCAGTCTTATCGGGGATTGGGAACCCTTCGCGAGAATGTCCAAAGTTTCAGCGGGATTTCCAAAATGTTGAGAGGAACTCGAAACATGTCAACCTTGGTTTTGAGAATCTCTCCCGGAGTTTGAGAGATTTGGACGTGAAAGGGTACCAGTCTTGTCGGGGATTGGGAACCCTTCGCCAGAATGTCCAAAGTTTCAGCGGGATTTCCAAAATGTTGAGAGGAACTCGAAAAATGTCAACCTTGGTTTTGAGAATCTCTCCCGGAGTTTGAGAGATTTGGACGTGAAAGGGTACCAGTCTTGTCGGGGATTGGGAACCCTTCGCCAGAATGTCCAAAGTTTCAGCGGGATTTCCAAAATGTTGAGAGGAACTCAAAACATGTCAACCTTGGTTTTGAGAATCTCTCCCGGAGTTTGAGAGATTTGGACGTGAAAGGGTACCAGTCTTGTCGGGGATTGGGAACCCTTCGCGAGAATGTCCAAAGTTTCAGCGGGATTTCCAAAATGTTGAGAGGAACTCGAAACATGTCAACCTCGGTTTTGAGAATCTCTCCCGGAGTTTGAGAGATTTGGACGTGAAAGGGTACCAGTCTTGTCGGGGATTGGGAACCCTTCGCGAGAATGTCCAAAGTTTCAGCGGGATTTCCAAAATGTTCAAAGGAACTCGAAACATGTCAACCTTGGTTTTGAGAATCTCTCCCGGAGTTTGAGAGATTTGGACGTGAAAGGGTACCAGTCTTGTCGGGGATTGGGATCCCTTCGCCACACTGTCTAAAGTTTCAGCGGGATTTCCAAAATGTTGAAAGGAACTCGAAACATGTGAACCTTGGTTTTGAGAATCTCTCCCGGAGTTTGAGAGATTTGGACGTGAAAGGGTACCAGTCTTGTCGGGGATTGGGAACCCTTCGCGAGAATGTCCAAAGTTTCAGCGGGATTTCCAAAATGTTGAGAGGAACTCGAAACATGTCAACCTTGGTTTTGAGAATCTCTCCCGGAGTTTGAGAGATTTGGACGTGAAAGGGTACCAGTCTTTTCGGGGATTGGGAACCCTTCGCGAGAATGTCCAAAGTTTCAGCGGGATTTCCAAAATGTTGAGAGGAACTCGAATCATGTCAACCTTGGTTTTGAGAATCTCTCCCGGAGTTTGAGAGATTTGGACGTGAAAGGGTACCAGTCTTGTCGGGGATTGGGAACCCTTCGCCAGAATGTCCAAAGTTTCAGCGGGATTTCCAAAATGTTGAGAGGAACTCGAAACATGTCAACCTTGGTTTTGAGAATCTCTCCCGGAGTTTGAGAGATTTGGACGTGAAAGGGTACCAGTCTTGTCGGGGATTGGGAACCCTTCGCGAGAATGTCCAAAGTTTCAGCGGGATTTCCAAAATGTTGAGAGGAACTCAAAACATGTCAACCTTGGTTTTGAGAATCTCTCCCGGAGTTTGAGAGATTTGGACGTGAAAGGGTACCAGTCTTGTAGGGGATTGGGAACCCTTCGCGAGAATGTCCAAAGTTTCAGCGGGATTTCCAAAATGTTGAGAGGAACTCGAAACATGTCAACCTTGGTTTTGAGAATCTCTCCCGGAGTTTGAGAGATTTGGACGTGAAAGGGTACCAGTCTTGTCGGGGATTGGGAACCCTTCGCCAGAATGTCCAAAGTTTCAGCGGGATTTCCAAAATGTTGAGAGGAACTCGAAACATGTCAACCTTGGTTTTGAGAATCTCTCCCGGAGTTTGAGAGATTTGGACGTGAAAGGGTACCAGTCTTGTCGGGGATTGGGAACCCTTCACGAGAATGTCCAAAGTTTCAGCGGGATTTCCAAAATGTTGAGAGGAACTCGAAACATGTCAACCTTGGTTTTGAGAATCTCTCCCGGAGTTTGAGAGATTTGGACGTGAAAGGGTACCAGTCTTGTCGGGGATTGGGAACCCTTCGCGAGAATGTCCAAAGTTTCAGCGGGATTTCCAAAATGTTGAGAGGAACTCGAAACATGTCAACCTTGGTTTTGAGAATCTCTCCCGGAGTTTGAGAGATTTGGACGTGAAAGGGTACCAGTCTTTTCGGGGATTGGGAACCCTTCGCGAGAATGTCCAAAGTTTCAGCGGGATTTCCAAAATGTTCAAAGGAACTCGAAACATGTCAACCTTGGTTTTGAGAATCTCTCCCGGAGTTTGAGAGATTTGGACGTGAAAGGGTACCAGTCTTGTCGGGGATTGGGAACCCTTCGCGAGAATGTCCAAAGTTTCAGCGGGATTTCCAAAATGTTGAGAGGAACTCGAAACATGTCAACCTTGGTTTAGAGAATCTCTCCCGGAGTTTGAGAGATTTGGACGTGAAAGGGTACCAGTCTTGTCGGGGATTGGGAACCCTTCGCGAGAATGTCCAAAGTTTCAGCAGGATTTCCAAAATGTTGAGAGGAACTCGAAACATGTCAACCTTGGTTTTGAGAATCTCTCCCGGAGTTTGAGAGATTTGGACGTGAAAGGGTACCAGTCTTGTCGGGGATTGGGAACCCTTCGCGAGAATGTCCAAAGTTTCAGCGGGATTTCCAAAATGTTGAGAGGAACTCGAAACATGTCAACCTTGGTTTTGAGAATCTCTCCCGGAGTTTGAGAGATTTGGACGTGAAAGGGTACCAGTCTTGTCGGGGATTGGGAACCCTTCGCGAGAATGTCCAAAGTTTCAGCGGGATTTCCAAAATGTTGAGAGGAACTCGAAACATGTCAACCTTGGTTTTGAGAATCTCTCCCGGAGTTCGAGAGATTTGGACGTGAAAGGGTACCAGTCTTGTCGGGGATTGGGAACCCTTCGCGAGAATGTCCAAAGTTTCAGCGGGATTTCCAAAATGTTGAGAGGAACTCGAAACATGTCAACCTTGGTTTTGAGAATCTCTCCCGGAGTTTGAGAGATTTGGACGTGAAAGGGTACCAGTCTTGTCGGGGATTGGGAACCCTTCGTGAGAATGTCCAAAGTTTCAGCGGGATTTCCAAAATGTTGAGAGGAACTCAAAACATGTCAACCTTGGTTTTGAGAATCTCTCCCGGAGTTTGAGAGATTTGGACGTGAAAGGGTACCAGTCTTATCGGGGATTGGGAACCCTTCGCGAGAATGTCCAAAGTTTCAGCGGGATTTCCAAAATGTTGAGAGGAACTCGAAACATGTCAACCTTGGTTTTGAGAATCTCTCCCGGAGTTTGAGAGATTTGGACGTGAAAGGGTACCAGTCTTGTCGGGGATTGGGAACCCTTCGCCAGAATGTCCAAAGTTTCAGCGGGATTTCCAAAATGTTGAGAGGAACTCGAAAAATGTCAACCTTGGTTTTGAGAATCTCTCCCGGAGTTTGAGAGATTTGGACGTGAAAGGGTACCAGTCTTGTCGGGGATTGGGAACCCTTCGCGAGAATGTCCAAAGTTTCAGCGGGATTTCCAAAATGTTGAGAGGAACTCGAAACATGTCAACCTTGGTTTTGAGAATCTCTCCCGGAGTTTGAGAGATTTGGACGTGAAAGGGTACCAGTCTTGTCGGGGATTGGGAACCCTTCGCCAGAATGTCCAAAGTTTCAGCGGGATTTCCAAAATGTTGAGAGGAACTCGAAACATGTCAACCTCAGTTTTGAGAATCTCTCCCGGAGTTTGAGAGATTTGGACGTGAAAGGGTACCAGTCTTGTCGGGGATTGGGAACCCTTCGCGAGAATGTCCAAAGTTTCAGCGGGATTTCCAAAATGTTGAGAGGAACTCGAAACATGTCAACCTTGGTTTTGAGAATCTCTCCCGGAGTTTGAGAGATTTGGACGTGAAAGGGTACCAGTCTTGTCGGGGATTGGGAACCCTTCGCGAGAATGTCCAAAGTTTCAGCGGGATTTCCAAAATGTTGAGAGGAACTCGAAACATGTCAACCTTGGTTTTGAGAATCTCTCCCGGAGTTTGAGAGATTTGGACGTGAAAGGGTACCAGTCTTGTCGGGGATTGGGAACCCTTCGCCAGAATGTCCAAAGTTTCAGCGGGATTTCCAAAATGTTGAGAGGAACTCGAAACATGTCAACCTCGGTTTTGAGAATCTCTCCCGGAGTTTCAGAGATTTGGACGTGAAAGGGTACCAGTCTTGTCGGGGATTGGGAACCCTTCGCCAGAATGTGCAAAGTTTCAGCGGGATTTCCAAAATGTTGAGAGGAACTCGAAACATGTCAACCTTGGTTTTGAGAATCTCTCCCGGAGTTTGAGAGATTTGGACGTGAAAGGGTACCAGTCTTGTCGGGGATTGGGAACCCTTCGCCAGAATGTCCAAAGTTTCAGCGGGATTTCCAAAATGTTGAGAGGAACTCGAATCATGTCAACCTTGGTTTTGAGAATCTCTCCCGGAGTTTGAGAGATTTGGACGTGAAAGGGTACCAGTCTTGTCGGGGATTGGGAACCCTTCGCGAGAATGTCCAAAGTTTCAGCGGGATTTCCAAAATGTTGAGAGGAACTCGAAACATGTCAACCTTGGTTTTGAGAATCTCTCCCGGAGTTTGAGAGATTTGGACGTGAAAGGGTACCAGTCTTGTCGGGGATTGGGAACCCTTCGTGAGAATGTCCAAAGTTTCAGCGGGATTTCCAAAATGTTGAGAGGAACTCGAAACATGTCAACCTTGGTTTTGAGAATCTCTCCCGGAGTTTGAGAGATTTGGACGTGAAAGGGTACCAGTCTTGTCGGGGATTGGGAACCCTTCGCCAGAATGTCCAAAGTTTCAGCGGGATTTCCAAAATGTTGAGAGGAACTCGAAACATGTCAACCTTGGTTTTGAGAATCTCTCCCGGAGTTTGAGAGATTTGGACGTGAAAGGGTACCAGTCTTGTCGGGGATTGGGAACCCTTCGCCAGAATGTCCAAAGTTTCAGCGGGATTTCCAAAATGTTGAGAGGAACTCGAAACATGTCAACCTTGGTTTTGAGAATCTCTCCCGGAGTTTGAGAGATTTGGACGTGAAAGGGTACCAGTCTTGTCGGGGATTGGGAACCCTTCGCCAGAATGTCCAAAGTTTCAGCAGGATTTCCAAAATGTTGAGAGGAACTCGTATCATGTCAACCTTGGTTTTGAGAATCTCTCCCGGAGTTTGAGAGATTTGGACGTGAAAGGGTACCAGTCTTGTCGGGGATTGGGAACCCTTCGCGAGAATGTCTAAAGTTTCAGCGGGATTTCCAAAATGTTGAGAGGAACTCGAATCATGTCAACCTTGGTTTTGAGAATCTCTCCCGGAGTTTGAGAGATTTGGACGTGAAAGGGTACCAGTCTTGTCGGGGATTGGGAACCCTTCGCGAGAATGTCCAAAGTTTCAGCGGGATTTCCAAAATGTTGAGAGGAACTCGAAACATGTCAACCTTGGTTTTGAGAATCTCTCCCGGAGTTTAAGAGATTTTGACGTGAAAGGGTACCAGTCTTGTCGGGGATTGGGAACCCTTCGCGAGAATGTCCAAAGTTTCAGTGGGATTTCCAAAATGTTGAGAGGAACTCGAAACATGTGAACCTTGGTTTTGAGAATCTCTCCCGGAGTTTGAGAGATTTGGACGTGAAAGGGTACCAGTCTTGTCGGGGATTGGGAACCCTTCGCGAGAATGTCCAAAGTTTCAGCGGGATTTCCAAAATGTTGAGAGGAACTCGAATCATGTCAACCTTGGTTTTGAGAATCTCTCCCGGAGTTTGAGAGATTTGGACGTGAAAGGGTACCAGTCTTGTCGGGGATTGGGAACCCTTCGCGAGAATGTCCAAAGTTTCAGCGGGATTTCCAAAATGTTGAGAGGAACTCGAAACATGTCAACCTTGGTTTTGAGAATCTCTCCCGGAGTTTGAGAGATTTGGACGTGAAAGGGTACCAGTCTTGTCGGGGATTGGGAACCCTTCGCGAGAATGTCCAAAGTTTCAGCGGGATTTCCAAAATGTTGAGAGGAACTCGAAACATGTCAACCTTGGTTTTGAGAATCTCTCCCGGAGTTTGAGAGATTTGGACGTGAAAGGGTACCAGTCTTGTCGGGGATTGGGAACCCTTCGCGAGAATGTCCAAAGTTTCAGCGGGATTTCCAAAATGTTGAGAGGAACTCGAAACATGTCAACCTCGGTTTTGAGAATCTCTCCCGGAGTTTCAGAGATTTGGACGTGAAAGGGTACCAGTCTTGTCGGGGATTGGGAACCCTTCGCGAGAATGTCCAAAGTTTCAGCGGGATTTCCAAAATGTTGAGAGGAACTCGAAACATGTCAACCTTGGTTTTGAGAATCTCTCCCGGAGTTTGAGAGATTTGGACGTGAAAGGGTACCAGTCTTGTTGGGGATTGGGAACCCTTCGCCAGAATGTCCAAAGTTTCAGCGGGATTTCCAAAATGTTGAGAGGAACTCGAAACATGTCAACCTTGGTTTTGAGAATCTCTCCCGGAGTTTGAGAGATTTGGACGTGAAAGGGTACCAGTCTTGTCGGGGATTGGGAACCCTTCGCGAGAATGTCCAAAGTTTCAGCGGGATTTCCAAAATGTTGAAAGGAACTCGAAACATGTCAACCTTGGTTTTGAGAATCTCTCCCGGAGTTTGAGAGATTTGGACGTGAAAGGGTACCAGTCTTGTCGGGGATTGGGAACCCTTTGCGAGAATGTCCAAAGTTTCAGCGGGATTTCCAAAATGTTGAGAGGAACTCGAAACATGTCAACCTCGGTTTTGAGAATCTCTCCCGGAGTTTGAGAGATTTGGATGTGAAAGGGTACCAGTCTTGTCGGGGATTGGGAACCCTTCGCGAGAATGTCCAAAGTTTCAGCGGGATTTCCAAAATGTTGAGAGGAACTCGAAACATGTCAACCTTGGTTTTGAGAATCTCTCCCGGAGTTTGAGAGATTTGGACGTGAAAGGGTACCAGTCTTGTCGGGGATTGGGAACCCTTCGCGAGAATGTCCAAAGTTTCAGCGGGATTTCCAAAATGTTGAGAGGAACTCGAAACATGTCAACCTTGGTTTTGAGAATCTCTCCCGGAGTTTGAGAGATTTGGACGTGAAAGGGTACCAGTCTTGTCGGGGATTGGGAACCCTTCGCCAGAATGTCCAAAGTTTAAGCGGGATTTCCAAAATGTTGAGAGGAACTCAAAACATGTCAACCTTGGTTTTGAGAATCTCTCCCGGAGTTTGAGAGATTTGGACGTGAAAGGGTACTAGTATTGTCGGGGATTGGGAACCCTTCGCGAGAATGTCCAAAGTTTCAGCGGGATTTCCAAAATGTTGAGAGGAACTCGAAACATGTCAACCTTGGTTTTGAGAATCTCTCCCGGAGTTTGAGAGATTTGGACGTGAAAGGGTACCAGTCTTGTCGGGGATTGGGAACCCTTCGCCAGAATGTCCAAAGTTTCAGCGGGATTTCCAAAATGTTGAGAGGAACTCGAAACATGTCAACCTCGGTTTTGAGAATCTCTCCCGGAGTCTGAGAGATTTGGACGTGAAAGGGTACCAGTCTTGTCGGGGATTGGGAACACTTCGCGAGAATGTCCAAAGTTTCAGCGGGATTTCCAAAATGTTGAGAGGAACTCGAATCATGTCAACCTTGGTTTTGAGAATCTCTCCCGGAGTTTGAGAGATTTGGACGTGAAAGGGTACCAGTCTTGTCGGGGATTGGGAACCCTTCGCCAGAATGTCCAAAGTTTCAGCGGGATTTCCAAAATGTTGAGAGGAACTCGTATCATGTCAACCTCGGTTTTGAGAATCTCTCCCGGAGTTTGAGAGATTTGGACGTGAAAGGGTACCAGTCTTGTCGGGGATTGGGAACCCTTCGCGAGAATGTCCAAAGTTTCAGCGGGATTTCCAAAATGTTGAGAGGAACTCGAAACATGTCAACCTCGGTTTTGAGAATCTCTCCCGGAGTTTGAGAGATTTGGACGTGAAAGGGTACCAGTCTTGTCGGGGATTGGGAACCCTTCGCAAGAATGTCCAAAGTTTCAGCGGGATTTCCAAAATGTTCAAAGGAACTCGAAACATGTCAACCTTGGTTTTGAGAATCTCTCCCGGAGTTTGAGAGATTTGGACGTGAAAGGGTACCAGTCTTGTCGGGGATTGGGAACCCTTCGCGAGAATGTCCAAAGTTTCAGCGGGATTTCCAAAATGTTGAGAGGAACTCGAAACATGTCAACCTCGGTTTTGAGAATCTCTCCCGGAGTTTGAGAGATTTGGACGTGAAAGGGTACCAGTCTTGTCGGGGATTGGGAACCCTTCGCGAGAATGTCCAAAGTTTCAGCGGGATTTCGAAAATGTTGAGAGGAACTCGAATCATGTCAACCTTGGTTTTGAGAATCTCTCCCGGAGTTTGAGAGATTTGGACGTGAAAGGGTACCAGTCTTGTCGGGGATTGAGAACCCTTCGCCAGAATGTCCAAAGTTTCAGTGGGATTTCCAAAATGTTCAAAGGAACTCGAAACATGTCAACCTTGGTTTTGAGATCCTCTCCCGGAGTTTGAGAGATTTGGACGTGAAAGGGTACCAGTCTTGTCGGGGATTGAGAACCCTTCGCGAGAATGTCCAAAGTTTCAGCGGGATTTCCAAAATGTTGAGAGGAACTCGAAACATGTCAACCTTGGTTTTGAGAATCTCTCCCGGAGTTTGAGAGATTTGGACGTGAAAGGGTACCAGTCTTGTCGGGGATTGGGAACCCTTCGCGAGAATGTCCAAAGTTTCAGCGGGATTTCCAAAATGTTGAGAGGAACTCGAAACATGTCAACCTCGGTTTTGAGAATCTCTCCCGGAGTTTGAGAGATTTGGACGTGAAAGGGTACCAGTCTTGTCGGGGATTGGGAACCCTTCGCCACAATGTCCAAAGTTTCAGCGGGATTTCCAAAATGTTGAGAGGAACTCGAAACATGTCAACCTTGGTTTTGAGAATCTCTCCCGGAGTTTGAGAGATTTGGACGTGAAAGGGTACCAGTCTTGTCGGGGATTGGGAACCCTTCGCCAGAATGTCCAAAGTTTCAGCGGGATTTCCAAAATGTTCAAAGGAACTCGAAACATGTCAACCTTGGTTTTGAGAATCTCTCCCGGAGTTTGAGAGATTTGGACGTGAAAGGGTACCAGTCTTGTCGGGGATTGGGAACCCTTCGCCAGAATGTCCAAAGTTTCAGCGGGATTTCCAAAATGTTGAGAGGAACTCGAATCATGTCAACCTTGGTTTTGAGAATCTCTCCCGGAGTTTGAGAGATTTGGACGTGAAAGGGTACTAGTATTGTCGGGGATTGGGAACCCTTCGCGAGAATGTCCAAAGTTTCAGCGGGATTTCCAAAATGTTGAGAGGAACTCGAAACATGTCAACCTTGGTTTTGAGAATCTCTCCCGGAGTTTGAGAGATTTGGACGTGAAAGGGTACCAGTCTTGTCGGGGATTGGGAACCCTTCGCCAGAATGTCCAAAGTTTCAGCGGGATTTCCAAAATGTTGAGAGGAACTCGAAACATGTCAACCTTGGTTTTGAGAATCTCTCCCGGAGTTTGAGAGATTTGGACGTGAAAGGGTACCAGTCTTGTCGGGGTTTGGGAACCCTTCGCGAGAATGTCCAAAGTTTCAGCGGGATTTCCAAAATGTTGAGAGGAACTCGAATCATGTCAACCTTGGTTTTGAGAATCTCTCCCGGAGTTTGAGAGATTTGGACGTGAAAGGGTACCAGTCTTGTCGGGGATTGGGAACCCTTCGCCAGAATGTCCAAAGTTTCAGCGGGATTTCCAAAATGTTGAGAGGAACTCGTATCATGTCAACCTTGGTTTTGAGAATCTCTCCCGGAGTTTGAGAGATTTGGACGTGAAAGGGTACCAGTCTTGTCGGGGATTGGGAACCCTTCGCCAGAATGTCCAAAGTTTCAGCGGGATTTCCAAAATGTTGAGAGGAACTCGAAACATGTCAACCTCGGTTTTGAGAATCTCTCCCGGAGTTTGAGAGATTTGGACGTGAAAGGGTACCAGTCTTGTCGGGGTTTGGGAACCCTTCGCGAGAATGTCCAAAGTTTCAGCAGGATTTCCAAAATGTTGAGAGGAACTCGAAACATGTCAACCTTGGTTTTGAGAATCTCTCCCGGAGTTTGAGAGATTTGGACGTGAAAGGGTACCAGTCTTGTCGGGGATTGGGAACCCTTCGCGAGAATGTCCAAAGTTTCAGCGGGATTTCCAAAATGTTGAGAGGAACTCGAATCATGTCAACCTTGGTTTTGAGAATCTCTCCCGGAGTTTGAGAGATTTGGACGTGAAAGGGTACCAGTCTTGTCGGGGATTGGGAACCCTTCGCCAGAATGTCCAAAGTTTCAGCGGGATTTCCAAAATGTTGAGAGGAACTCGTATCATGTCAACCTTGGTTTTGAGAATCTCTCCCGGAGTTTGAGAGATTTGGACGTGAAAGGGTACCAGTCTTGTCGGGGATTGGGAACCCTTCGCCAGAATGTCCAAAGTTTCAGCAGGATTTCCAAAATGTTGAGAGGAACTCGAAACATGTCAACCTTGGTTTTGAGAATCTCTCCCGGAGTTTGAGAGATTTGGACGTGAAAGGGTACCAGTCTTGTCGGGGATTGGGAACCCTTCGCCAGAATGTCCAAAGTTTCAGCGGGATTTCCAAAATGTTGAAAGGAACTCGAAACATGTCAACCTTGGCTTTGAGAATCTCTCCCGGAGTTTGAGAGATTTGGACGTGAAAGGGTACCAGTCTTGTCGGGGATTGGGAACCCTTCGCCAGAATGTCCAAAGTTTCAGCGGGATTTCCAAAATGTTGAGAGGAACTCGAAACATGTCAACCTCGGTTTTGAGAATCTCTCCCGGAGTTTGAGAGATTTGGACGTGAAAGGGTACCAGTCTTGTCGGGGATTGGGAACCCTTCGCCACAATGTCCAAAGTTTCAGCGGGATTTCCAAAATGTTGAGAGGAACTCGAAACGTGTCAACCTTGGTTTTGAGAATCTCTCCCGGAGTTTGAGAGATTTGGACGTGAAAGGGTACCAGTCTTGTCGGGGATTGGGAACCCTTCGCGAGAATGTCCAAAGTTTCAGCGGGATTTCCAAAATGTTGAGAGGAACTCGAAACATGTCAACCTTGGTTTTGAGAATCTCTCCCGGAGTTTGAGAGATTTGGACGTGAAAGGGTACCAGTCTTGTCGGGGATTGGGAACCCTTTGCCAGAATGTCCAAAGTTTCAGCGGGATTTCCAAAATGTTGAGAGGAACTCGAAACATGTCAACCTTGGTTTTGAGAATCTCTCCCGGAGTTTGAGAGATTTGGACGTGAAAGGGTACCAGTCTTGTCGGGGTTTGGGAACCCTTCGCGAGAATGTCCAAAGTTTCAGCGGGATTTCCAAAATGTTGAGAGGAACTCGAATCATGTCAACCTTGGTTTTGAGAATCTCTCCCGGAGTTTGAGAGATTTGGACGTGAAAGGGTACCAGTCTTGTCGGGGATTGGGAACCCTTCGCGAGAATGTCCAAAGTTTCAGCGGGATTTCCAAAATGTTGAGAGGAACTCGAAACATGTCAACCTTGGTTTTGAGAATCTCTCCCGGAGTTTGAGAGATTTGGACGTGAAAGGGTACCAGTCTTGTCGGGCATTGGGAACCCTTCGCGAGAATGTCCAAAGTTTCAGCGGGATTTCCAAAATGTTGAGAGGAACTCGTATCATGTCAACCTTGGTTTTGAGAATCTCTCCCGGAGTTGGAGAGATTTGGACGTGAAAGGGTACCAGTCTTGTCGGGGATTGGGAACCCTTCGCGAGAATGTCCAAAGTCTCAGCGGGATTTCCAAAATGTTGAGAGGAACTCGAATCATGTCAACCTTGGTTTTGAGAATCTCTCCCGGAGTTTGAGAGATTTGGACGTGAAAGGGTACCAGTCTTGTCGGGGATTGGGAACCCTTCGCCAGAATGTCCAAAGTTTCAGCGGGATTTCCAAAATGTTGAGAGGAACTCGTATCATGTCAACCTTGGTTTTGAGAATCTCTCCCGGAGTTTGAGAGATTTGGACGTGAAAGGGTACCAGTCTTGTCGGGGATTGGGAACCCTTCGCCAGAATGTCCAAAGTTTCAGCGGGATTTCCAAAATGTTGAGAGGAACTCGAAACATGTCAACCTTGGTTTTGAGAATCTCTCCCGGAGTTTGAGAGATTTGGACGTGAAAGGGTACCAGTCTTGTCGGGGATTGGGAACCCTTCGCCAGAATGTCCAAAGTTTCAGCGGGATTTCCAAAATGTTGAAAGGAACTCGAAACATGTCAACCTTGGCTTTGAGAATCTCTCCCGGAGTTTGAGAGATTTGGACGTGAAAGGGTACCAGTCTTGTCGGGGATTGGGAACCCTTCGCCAGAATGTCCAAAGTTTCAGCGGGATTTCCAAAATGTTGAGAGGAACTCGAAACATGTCAACCTCGGTTTTGAGAATCTCTCCCGGAGTTTGAGAGATTTGGACGTGAAAGGGTACCAGTCTTGTCGGGGATTGGGAACCCTTCGCCACAATGTCCAAAGTTTCAGCGGGATTTCCAAAATGTTGAGAGGAACTCGAAACGTGTCAACCTTGGTTTTGAGAATCTCTCCCGGAGTTTGAGAGATTTGGACGTGAAAGGGTACCAGTCTTGTCGGGGATTGGGAACCCTTCGCGAGAATGTCCAAAGTTTCAGCGGGATTTCCAAAATGTTGAGAGGAACTCGAAACATGTCAACCTTGGTTTTGAGAATCTCTCCCGGAGTTTGAGAGATTTGGACGTGAAAGGGTACCAGTCTTGTCGGGGATTGGGAACCCTTTGCCAGAATGTCCAAAGTTTCAGCGGGATTTCCAAAATGTTGAGAGGAACTCGAAACATGTCAACCTTGGTTTTGAGAATCTCTCCCGGAGTTTGAGAGATTTGGACGTGAAAGGGTACCAGTCTTGTCGGGGTTTGGGAACCCTTCGCGAGAATGTCCAAAGTTTCAGCGGGATTTCCAAAATGTTGAGAGGAACTCGAATCATGTCAACCTTGGTTTTGAGAATCTCTCCCGGAGTTTGAGAGATTTGGACGTGAAAGGGTACCAGTCTTGTCGGGGATTGGGAACCCTTCGCGAGAATGTCCAAAGTTTCAGCGGGATTTCCAAAATGTTGAGAGGAACTCGAAACATGTCAACCTTGGTTTTGAGAATCTCTCCCGGAGTTTGAGAGATTTGGACGTGAAAGGGTACCAGTCTTGTCGGGCATTGGGAACCCTTCGCGAGAATGTCCAAAGTTTCAGCGGGATTTCCAAAATGTTGAGAGGAACTCGTATCATGTCAACCTTGGTTTTGAGAATCTCTCCCGGAGTTGGAGAGATTTGGACGTGAAAGGGTACCAGTCTTGTCGGGGATTGGGAACCCTTCGCGAGAATGTCCAAAGTCTCAGCGGGATTTCCAAAATGTTGAGAGGAACTCGAAACATGTCAACCTCGGTTTTGAGAATCTCTCCCGGAGTTTGAGAGATTTGGACGTGAAAGGGTACCAGTCTTGTCGGGGATTGGGAACCCTTCGCGAGAATGTCCAAAGTTTCAGCGGGATTTCCAAAATGTTGAGAGGAACTCGAAACATGTCAACCTTGGTTTTGAGAATCTCTCCCGGAGTTTGAGAGATTTGGACGTGAAAGGGTACCAGTCTTGTCGGGGATTGGGAACCCTTCGCGAGAATGTCCAAAGTTTCAGCGGGATTTCCAAAATGTTGAGAGGAACTCGAATCATGTCAACCTTGGTTTTGAGAATCTCTCCCGGAGTTTGAGAGATTTGGACGTGAAAGGGTACCAGTCTTGTCGGGGATTGGGAACCCTTCGCGAGAATGTCCAAAGTTTCAGCGGGATTTCCAAAATGTTGAGAGGAACTCGTATCATGTCAACCTTGGTTTTGAGAATCTCTCCCGGAGTTGGAGAGATTTGGACGTGAAAGGGTACCAGTCTTGTCGGGGATTGGGAACCCTTCGCGAGAATGTCCAAAGTTTCAGCGGGATTTCCAAAATGTTGAGAGGAACTCGAAACATGTCAACCTCGGTTTTGAGAATCTCTCCCGGAGTTTGAGAGATTTGGACGTGAAAGGGTACCAGTCTTGTCGGGGATTGGGAACCCTTCGCGAGAATGTCAAAGTTTCAGCGGGATTTCCAAAATGTTGAGAGGAACTCGAAACATGTCAACCTTGGTTTTGAGAATCTCTCCCGGAGTTTGAGAGATTTGGACGTGAAAGGGTACCAGTCTTGTCGGGGATTGGGAACCCTTCGCGAGAATGTCCAAAGTTTCAGCGGGATTTCCAAAATGTTGAGAGGAACTCGAAACATGTCAACCTTGGTTTTGAGAATCTCTCCCGGAGTTTGAGAGATTTGGACGTGAAAGGGTACCAGTCTTGTCGGGGATTGGGAACCCTTCGCGAGAATGTCCAAAGTTTCAGCGGGATTTCCAAAATGTTGAGAGGAACTCGAAACATGTCAACCTTGGTTTTGAGAATCTCTCCCGGAGTTTGAGAGATTTGGACGTGAAAGGGTACCAGTCTTGTTGGGGATTGGGAACCCTTCGCCAGAATGTCCAAAGTTTCAGCGGGATTTCCAAAATGTTGAGAGGAACTCGAAACATGTCAACCTTGGTTTTGAGAATCTCTCCCGGAGTTTGAGAGATTTGGACGTGAAAGGGTACCAGTCTTGTCGGGGATTGGGAACCCTTCGCGAGAATGTCCAAAGTTTCAGCGGGATTTCCAAAATGTTGAAAGGAACTCGAAACATGTCAACCTTGGTTTTGAGAATCTCTCCCGGAGTTTGAGAGATTTGGACGTGAAAGGGTACCAGTCTTGTCGGGGATTGGGAACCCTTTGCGAGAATGTCCAAAGTTTCAGCGGGATTTCCAAAATGTTGAGAGGAACTCGAAACATGTCAACCTCGGTTTTGAGAATCTCTCCCGGAGTTTGAGAGATTTGGACGTGAAAGGGTACCAGTCTTGTCGGGGATTGGGTACCCTTCGCGAGAATGTCCAAAGTTTCAGCGGGATTTCCAAAATGTTGAGAGGAACTCGAAACATGTCAACCTTGGTTTTGAGAATCTCTCCCGGAGTTTGAGAGATTTGGACGTGAAAGGGTACCAGTCTTGTCGGGGATTGGGAACCCTTTGCCAGAATGTCCAAAGTTTCAGCGGGATTTCCAAAATGTTGAGAGGAACTCGAAACATGTCAACCTTGGTTTTGAGAATCTCTCCCGGAGTTTGAGAGATTTGGACGTGAAAGGGTACCAATCTTGTCGGGGATTGGGAACCCTTCGCCAGAATGTCCAAAGTTTCAGCGGGATTTCCAAAATGTTGAGAGGAACTCAAAACATGTCAACCTTGGTTTTGAGAATCTCTCCCGGAGTTTGAGAGATTTGGACGTGAAAGGGTACTAGTATTGTCGGGGATTGGGAACCCTTCGCGAGAATGTCCAAAGTTTCAGCGGGATTTCCAAAATGTTGAGAGGAACTCGAAACATGTCAACCTTGGTTTTGAGAATCTCTCCCGGAGTTTGAGAGATTTGGACGTGAAAGGGTACCAGTCTTGTCGGGGATTGGGAACCCTTCGCCAGAATGTCCAAAGTTTCAGCGGGATTTCCAAAATGTTGAGAGGAACTCGAAACATGTCAACCTCGGTTTTGAGAATCTCTCCCGGAGTCTGAGAGATTTGGACGTGAAAGGGTACCAGTCTTGTCGGGGATTGGGAACACTTCGCGAGAATGTCCAAAGTTTCAGCGGGATTTCCAAAATGTTGAGAGGAACTCGAATCATGTCAACCTTGGTTTTGAGAATCTCTCCCGGAGTTTGAGAGATTTGGACGTGAAAGGGTACCAGTCTTGTCGGGGATTGGGAACCCTTCGCCAGAATGTCCAAAGTTTCAGCGGGATTTCCAAAATGTTGAGAGGAACTCGTATCATGTCAACCTCGGTTTTGAGAATCTCTCCCGGAGTTTGAGAGATTTGGACGTGAAAGGGTACCAGTCTTGTCGGGGATTGGGAACCCTTCGCGAGAATGTCCAAAGTTTCAGCGGGATTTCCAAAATGTTCAAAGGAACTCGAAACATGTCAACCTTGGTTTTGAGAATCTCTCCCGGAGTTTGAGAGATTTGGACGTGAAAGGGTACCAGTCTTGTCGGGGATTGGGAACCCTTCGCGAGAATGTCCAAAGTTTCAGCGGGATTTCCAAAATGTTCAAAGGAACTCGAAACATGTCAACCTTGGTTTTGAGAATCTCTCCCGGAGTTTGAGAGATTTGGACGTGAAAGGGTACCAGTCTTGTCGGGGATTGGGAACCCTTCGCGAGAATGTCCAAAGTTTCAGCGGGATTTCCAAAATGTTGAGAGGAACTCGAAACATGTCAACCTCGGTTTTGAGAATCTCTCCCGGAGTTTGAGAGATTTGGACGTGAAAGGGTACCAGTCTTGTCGGGGATTGGGAACCCTTCGCGAGAATGTCCAAAGTTTCAGCGGGATTTCGAAAATGTTGAGAGGAACTCGAATCATGTCAACCTTGGTTTTGAGAATCTCTCCCGGAGTTTGAGAGATTTGGACGTGAAAGGGTACCAGTCTTGTTGGGGATTGGGAACCCTTCGCCAGAATGTCCAAAGTTTCAGCGGGATTTCCAAAATGTTGAGAGGAACTCGAAACATGTCAACCTTGGTTTTGAGAATCTCTCCCGGAGTTTGAGAGATTTGGACGTGAAAGGGTACCAGTCTTGTCGGGGATTGGGAACCCTTCGCGAGAATGTCCAAAGTTTCAGCGGGATTTCCAAAATGTTGAAAGGAACTCGAAACATGTCAACCTTGGTTTTGAGAATCTCTCCCGGAGTTTGAGAGATTTGGACGTGAAAGGGTACCAGTCTTGTCGGGGATTGGGAACCCTTCGCCAGAATGTCCAAAGTTTCAGCGGGATTTCCAAAATGTTGAGAGGAACTCGAAACATGTCAACCTCGGTTTTGAGAATCTCTCCCGGAGTTTGAGAGATTTGGACGTGAAAGGGTACCAGTCTTGTCGGGGATTGGGTACCCTTCGCGAGAATGTCCAAAGTTTCAGCGGGATTTCCAAAATGTTGAGAGGAACTCGAAACATGTCAACCTTGGTTTTGAGAATCTCTCCCGGAGTTTGAGAGATTTGGACGTGAAAGGGTACCAGTCTTGTCGGGGATTGGGAACCCTTTGCCAGAATGTCCAAAGTTTCAGCGGGATTTCCAAAATGTTGAGAGGAACTCGAAACATGTCAACCTTGGTTTTGAGAATCTCTCCCGGAGTTTGAGAGATTTGGACGTGAAAGGGTACCAATCTTGTCGGGGATTGGGAACCCTTCGCCAGAATGTCCAAAGTTTCAGCGGGATTTCCAAAATGTTGAGAGGAACTCAAAACATGTCAACCTTGGTTTTGAGAATCTCTCCCGGAGTTTGAGAGATTTGGACGTGAAAGGGTACTAGTATTGTCGGGGATTGGGAACCCTTCGCGAGAATGTCCAAAGTTTCAGCGGGATTTCCAAAATGTTGAGAGGAACTCGAAACATGTCAACCTCGGTTTTGAGAATCTCTCCCGGAGTTTGAGAGATTTGGACGTGAAAGGGTACCAGTCTTGTCGGGGATTGGGAACCCTTCGCGAGAATGTCCAAAGTTTCAGCGGGATTTCCAAAATGTTGAGAGGAACTCGAAACATGTCAACCTTGGTTTTGAGAATCTCTCCCGGAGTTTGAGAGATTTGGACGTGAAAGGGTACCAGTCTTGTCGGGGATTGGGAACCCTTCGCCAGAATGTCCAAAGTTTCAGCGGGATTTCCAAAATGTTGAGAGGAACTCGAAACATGTCAACCTCGGTTTTGAGAATCTCTCCCGGAGTCTGAGAGATTTGGACGTGAAAGGGTACCAGTCTTGTCGGGGATTGGGAACACTTCGCGAGAATGTCCAAAGTTTCAGCGGGATTTCCAAAATGTTGAGAGGAACTCGAATCATGTCAACCTTGGTTTTGAGAATCTCTCCCGGAGTTTGAGAGATTTGGACGTGAAAGGGTACCAGTCTTGTCGGGGATTGGGAACCCTTCGCCAGAATGTCCAAAGTTTCAGCGGGATTTCCAAAATGTTGAGAGGAACTCGTATCATGTCAACCTCGGTTTTGAGAATCTCTCCCGGAGTTTGAGAGATTTGGACGTGAAAGGGTACCAGTCTTGTCGGGGATTGGGAACCCTTCGCGAGAATGTCCAAAGTTTCAGCGGGATTTCCAAAATGTTGAGAGGAACTCGAAACATGTCAACCTCGGTTTTGAGAATCTCTCCCGGAGTTTGAGAGATTTGGACGTGAAAGGGTACCAGTCTTGTCGGGGATTGGGAACCCTTCGCAAGAATGTCCAAAGTTTCAGCGGGATTTCCAAAATGTTCAAAGGAACTCGAAACATGTCAACCTTGGTTTTGAGAATCTCTCCCGGAGTTTGAGAGATTTGGACGTGAAAGGGTACCAGTCTTGTCGGGGATTGGGAACCCTTCGCGAGAATGTCCAAAGTTTCAGCGGGATTTCCAAAATGTTGAGAGGAACTCGAAACATGTCAACCTCGGTTTTGAGAATCTCTCCCGGAGTTTGAGAGATTTGGACGTGAAAGGGTACCAGTCTTGTCGGGGATTGGGAACCCTTCGCGAGAATGTCCAAAGTTTCAGCGGGATTTCGAAAATGTTGAGAGGAACTCGAATCATGTCAACCTTGGTTTTGAGAATCTCTCCCGGAGTTTGAGAGATTTGGACGTGAAAGGGTACCAGTCTTGTCGGGGATTGAGAACCCTTCGCCAGAATGTCCAAAGTTTCAGTGGGATTTCCAAAATGTTCAAAGGAACTCGAAACATGTCAACCTTGGTTTTGAGATCCTCTCCCGGAGTTTGAGAGATTTGGACGTGAAAGGGTACCAGTCTTGTCGGGGATTGAGAACCCTTCGCGAGAATGTCCAAAGTTTCAGCGGGATTTCCAAAATGTTGAGAGGAACTCGAAACATGTCAACCTTGGTTTTGAGAATCTCTCCCGGAGTTTGAGAGATTTGGACGTGAAAGGGTACCAGTCTTGTCGGGGATTGGGAACCCTTCGCGAGAATGTCCAAAGTTTCAGCGGGATTTCCAAAATGTTGAGAGGAACTCGAATCATGTCAACCTTGGTTTTGAGAATCTCTCCCGGAGTTTGAGAGATTTGGACGTGAAAGGGTACTAGTCTTGTCGGGGATTGGGAACCCTTCGCGAGAATGTCCAAAGTTTCAGCGGGATTTCCAAAATGTTGAGAGGAACTCGAAACATGTCAACCTTGGTTTTGAGAATCTCTCCCGGAGTTTGAGAGATTTGGACGTGAAAGGGTACCAGTCTTGTCGGGGATTGGGAACCCTTCGCCAGAATGTCCAAAGTTTCAGCGGGATTTCCAAAATGTTGAGAGGAACTCGAAACATGTCAACCTTGGTTTTGAGAATCTCTCCCGGAGTTTGAGAGATTTGGACGTGAAAGGGTACCAGTCTTGTCGGGGTTTGGGAACCCTTCGCGAGAATGTCCAAAGTTTCAGCGGGATTTCCAAAATGTTGAGAGGAACTCGAATCATGTCAACCTTGGTTTTGAGAATCTCTCCCGGAGTTTGAGAGATTTGGACGTGAAAGGGTACCAGTCTTGTCGGGGATTGGGAACCCTTCGCCAGAATGTCCAAAGTTTCAGCGGGATTTCCAAAATGTTGAGAGGAACTCGTATCATGTCAACCTTGGTTTTGAGAATCTCTCCCGGAGTTTGAGAGATTTGGACGTGAAAGGGTACCAGTCTTGTCGGGGATTGGGAACCCTTCGCCAGAATGTCCAAAGTTTCAGCGGGATTTCCAAAATGTTGAAAGGAACTCGAAACATGTCAACCTTGACTTTGAGAATCTCTCCCGGAGTTTGAGAGATTTGGACGTGAAAGGGTACCAGTCTTGTCGGGGATTGGGAACCCTTCGCCAGAATGTCCAAAGTTTCAGCGGGATTTCCAAAATGTTGAGAGGAACTCGAAACATGTCAACCTCGGTTTTGAGAATCTCTCCCGGAGTTTGAGAGATTTGGACGTGAAAGGGTACCAGTCTTGTCGGGGATTGGGAACCCTTCGCCACAATGTCCAAAGTTTCAGCGGGATTTCCAAAATGTTGAGAGGAACTCGAAACGTGTCAACCTTGGTTTTGAGAATCTCTCCCGGAGTTTGAGAGATTTGGACGTGAAAGGGTACCAGTCTTGTCGGGGATTGGGAACCCTTCGCGAGAATGTCCAAAGTTTCAGCGGGATTTCCAAAATGTTGAGAGGAACTCGAAACATGTCAACCTTGGTTTTGAGAATCTCTCCCGGAGTTTGAGAGATTTGGACGTGAAAGGGTACCAGTCTTGTCGGGGTTTGGGAACCCTTCGCGAGAATGTCCAAAGTTTCAGCGGGATTTCCAAAATGTTGAGAGGAACTCGAATCATGTCAACCTTGGTTTTGAGAATCTCTCCCGGAGTTTGAGAGATTTGGACGTGAAAGGGTACCAGTCTTGTCGGGGATTGGGAACCCTTCGCGAGAATGTCCAAAGTTTCAGCGGGATTTCCAAAATGTTGAGAGGAACTCGTATCATGTCAACCTTGGTTTTGAGAATCTCTCCCGGAGTTGGAGAGATTTGGACGTGAAAGGGTACCAGTCTTGTCGGGGATTGGGAACCCTTCGCGAGAATGTCCAAAGTTTCAGCGGGATTTCCAAAATGTTGAGAGGAACTCGAAACATGTCAACCTCGGTTTTGAGAATCTCTCCCGGAGTTTGAGAGATTTGGACGTGAAAGGGTACCAGTCTTGTCGGGGATTGGGAACCCTTCGCGAGAATGTCCAAAGTTTCAGCGGGATTTCCAAAATGTTGAGAGGAACTCGAAACATGTCAACCTTGGTTTTGAGAATCTCTCCCGGAGTTTGAGAGATTTGGACGTGAAAGGGTACCAGTCTTGTCGGGGATTGGGAACCCTTCGCGAGAATGTCCAAAGATTCAGCGGGATTTCCAAAATGTTGAAAGGAACTCGAAACATGTGAACCTTGGTTTTGAGAATCTCTCCCGGAGTTTGAGAGATTTGGACGTGAAAGGGTACCAGTCTTGTCGGGGATTGGGAACCCTTCACTAGAATGTCCAAAGTTTCAACGGGATTTCCAAAATGTTGAGAGGAACTCGAAACATGTCAACCTTGGTTTTGAGAATCTCTCCCGGAGTTTGAGAGATTTGGACGTGAAAGGGTACCAGTCTTGTCGGGGATTGGGAACCCTTCGCCAGAATGTCCAAAGTTTCAGCGGGATTTCCAAAATGTTCAAAGGAACTCGAAACATGTCAACCTCGGTTTTGAGAATCTCTCCCGGAGTTTGAGAGATTTGGACGTGAAAGGGTACCAGTCTTGTCGGGGATTGGGAACCCTTCGCCACAATGTCCAAAGTTTCAGCGGGATTTCCAAAATGTTGAGAGGAACTCGAAACATGTCAACCTTGGTTTTGAGAATCTCTCCCGGAGTTTGAGAGATTTGGACGTGAAAGGGTACCAGTCTTGTCGGGGATTGGGAACCCTTCGCGAGAATGTCCAAAGTTTCAGCGGGATTTCCAAAATGTTGAGAGGAACTCGAAACATGTCAACCTTGGTTTTGAGAATCTCTCCCGGAGTTTGAGAGATTTGGACGTGAAAGGGTACCAGTCTTGTCGGGGATTGGGAACCCTTCGCGAGAATGTCCAAAGTTTCAGCGGGATTTCCAAAATGTTGAGATGAACTCGAAACATGTCAACCTTGGTTTTGAGAATCTCTCCCGGAGTTTGAGAGATTTGGACGTGAAAGGGTACCAGTCTTGTCGGGGATTGGGAACCCTTCGCCAGAATGTCCAAAGTTTCAGCGGGATTTCCAAAATGTTGAGAGGAACTCGAAACATGTGAACCTTGGTTTTGAGAATCTCTCCCGGAGTTTGAGAGATTTGGACGTGAAAGGGTACCAGTCTTGTCGGGGATTGGGAACCCTTCGCGAGAATGTCCAAAGTTTCAGCGGGATTTCCAAAATGTTGAGAGGAACTCGAAACATGTCAACCTTGGTTTTGAGAATCTCTCCCGGAGTTTGAGAGATTTGGACGTGAAAGGGTACCAGTCTTGTCGGGGATTGGGAACCCTTCGCCAGAATGTCCAAAGTTTCAGCGGGATTTCCAAAATGTTGAGAGGAACTCGAATCATGTCAACCTTGGTTTTGAGAATCTCTCCCGGAGTTTGAGAGATTTGGACGTGAAAGGGTACCAGTCTTGTCGGGGATTGGGAACCCTTTGCGAGAATGTCCAAAGTTTCAGCGGGATTTCCAAAATGTTGAGAGGAACTCGAAACATGTCAACCTCGGTTTTGAGAATCTCTCCCGGAGTTTGAGAGATTTGGACGTGAAAGGGTACCAGTCTTGTCGGGGATAGGGAACCCTTCGCCAGAATGTCCAAAGTTTCAGCGGGATTTCCAAAATGTTGAGAGGAACTCGAAACATGTCAACCTTGGTTTTGAGAATCTCTCCCGGAGTTTGAGAGATTTGGACGTGAAAGGGTACCAGTCTTGTCGGGGATTGGGAACCCTTTGCGAGAATGTCCAAAGTTTCAGCGGGATTTCCAAAATGTTGAGAGGAACTCGAAACATGTCAACCTCGGTTTTGAGAATCTCTCCCGGAGTTTGAGAGATTTGGACGTGAAAGGGTACCAGTCTTGTCGGGGATTGGGAACCCTTCGCCACAATGTCCAAAGTTTCAGCGGTATTTCCAAAATGTTGAGAGGAACTCGAATCATGTCAACCTTGGTTTTGAGAATCTCTCCCGGAGTTTGAGAGATTTGGACGTGAAAGGGTACCAGTCTTGTCGGGGATTGGGAACCCTTCGCCAGAATGTCCAAAGTTTCAGCGGGATTTCCAAAATGTTGAGAGGAACTCGAAACATGTCAACCTTGGTTTTGAGAATCTCTCCCGGAGTTTGAGAGATTTGTACGTGAAAGGGTACCAGTCTTGTCGGGGATTGGGAACCCTTCGCGAGAATGTCCAAAGTTTCAGCGGGATATCCAAAATGTTGAGAGGAACTCGAAACATGTCAACCTTGGTTTTGAGAATCTCTCCCGGAGTTTGAGAGATTTGGACGTGAAAGGGTACCAGTCTTGTCGGGGATTGGGAACCCTTCGCCAGAATGTCCAAAGTTTCAGCGGGATTTCCAAAATGTTGAGAGGAACTCGAAACATGTCAACCTTGGTTTTGAGAATCTCTCCCGGAGTTTGAGAGATTTGGACGTGAAAGGGTACCAGTCTTGTCGGGGATTGGGAACCCTTCGCCAGAATGTCCAAAGTTTCAGTGGGATTTCCAAAATGTTGAGAGGAACTCGAATCATGTCAACCTTGGTTTTGAGAATCTCTCCCGGAGTTTGAGAGATTTGGACGTGAAAGGGTACTAGTATTGTCGGGGATTGGGAACCCTTCGCAAGAATGTCCAAAGTTTCAGCGGGATTTCCAAAATGTTGAGAGGAACTCGAAACATGTCAACCTCGGTTTTGAGAATCTCTCCCGGAGTTTGAGAGATTTGGACGTGAAAGGGTACCAGTCTTGTCGGGGATTGGGAACCCTTCGCCAGAATGTCCAAAGTTTCAGCGGGATTTCCAAAATGTTGAGAGGAACTCGAAACATGTCAACCTTGGTTTTGAGAATCTCTCCCGGAGTTTGAGAGATTTGGACGTGAAAGGGTACCAGTCTTGTCGGGGATTGGGAACCCTTCGCCAGAATGTCCAAAGTTTCAGCGGGATTTCCAAAATGTTGAGAGGAACTCGAAACATGTCAACCTCGGTTTTGAGAATCTCTCCCGGAGTTTGAGAGATTTGGACGTGAAAGGGTACCAGTCTTGTCGGGGATTGGGAACCCTTAGCCAGAATGTCCAAAGTTTCAGCGGGATTTCCAAAATGTTGAGAGGAACTCGAAACATGTCAACCTTGGTTTTGAGAATCTCTCCCGGAGTTTGAGAGATTTGGACGTGAAAGGGTACCAGTCTTGTCGGGGATTGGGAACCCTTCGCCAGAATGTCCAAAGTTTCAGCGGGATTTCCAAAATGTTGAGAGGAACTCGAAACATGTCAACCTTGGTTTTGAGAATCTCTCCCGGAGTTTGAGAGATTTGGACGTGAAAGGGTACCAGTCTTGTCGGGGATTGGGAACCCTTCGCGAGAATGTCCAAAGTTTCAGCGGGATTTCCAAAATGTTGAGAGGAACTCGAAACATGTCAACCTTGGTTTTGAGAATCTCTCCCGGAGTTTGAGAGATTTGGACGTGAAAGGGTACCAGTCTTGTCGGGGATTGGGAACCCTTCGCCAGAATGTCCAAAGTTTCAGCGGGATTTCCAAAATGTTGAGAGGAACTCGAAACATGTCAACCTCGGTTTTGAGAATCTCTCCCGGAGTTTGAGAGATTTGGACGTGAAAGGGTACCAGTCTTGTCGGGGATTGGGAACCCTTCGCGAGAATGTCCAAAGTTTCAGCGGGATTTCCAAAATGTTGAGAGGAACTCGAAACATGTCAACCTTGGTTTTGAGAATCTCTCCCGGAGTTTGAGAGATTTGGACGTGAAAGGGTACCAGTCTTGTCGGGGATTGGGAACCCTTCGCGAGAATGTCCAAAGTTTCAGCGGGATTTCCAAAATGTTGAGAGGAACTCGAATCATGTCAACCTTGGTTTTGAGAATCTCTCCCGGAGTTTGAGAGATTTGGACGTGAAAGGGTACCAGTCTTGTCGGGGATTGGGAACCCTTTGCGAGAATGTCCAAAGTTTCAGCGGGATTTCCAAAATGTTGAGAGGAACTCGAAACATGTCAACCTCGGTTTTGAGAATCTCTCCCGGAGTTTGAGAGATTTGGACGTGAAAGGGTACCAGTCTTGTCGGGGATAGGGAACCCTTCGCCAGAATGTCCAAAGTTTCAGCGGGATTTCCAAAATGTTGAGAGGAACTCGAAACATGTCAACCTTGGTTTTGAGAATCTCTCCCGGAGTTTGAGAGATTTGGACGTGAAAGGGTACCAGTCTTGTCGGGGATTGGGAACCCTTTGCGAGAATGTCCAAAGTTTCAGCGGGATTTCCAAAATGTTGAGAGGAACTCGAAACATGTCAACCTCGGTTTTGAGAATCTCTCCCGGAGTTTGAGAGATTTGGACGTGAAAGGGTACCAGTCTTGTCGGGGATTGGGAACCCTTCGCCACAATGTCCAAAGTTTCAGCGGTATTTCCAAAATGTTGAGAGGAACTCGAATCATGTCAACCTTGGTTTTGAGAATCTCTCCCGGAGTTTGAGAGATTTGGACGTGAAAGGGTACCAGTCTAGTCGGGGATTGGGAACCCTTCGCCAGAATGTCCAAAGTTTCAGCGGGATTTCCAAAATGTTGAGAGGAACTCGAAACATGTCAACCTTGGTTTTGAGAATCTCTCCCGGAGTTTGAGAGATTTGGACGTGAAAGGGTACCAGTCTTGTCGGGGATTGGGAACCCTTCGCGAGAATGTCCAAAGTTTCAGCGGGATTTCCAAAATGTTGAGAGGAACTCGAAACATGTCAACCTTGGTTTTGAGAATCTCTCCCGGAGTTTGAGAGATTTGGACGTGAAAGGGTACCAGTCTTGTCGGGGATTGGGAACCCTTCGCCAGAATGTCCAAAGTTTCAGCGGGATTTCCAAAATGTTGAGAGGAACTCGAAACATGTCAACCTTGGTTTTGAGAATCTCTCCCGGAGTTTGAGAGATTTGGACGTGAAAGGGTACCAGTCTTGTCGGGGATTGGGAACCCTTCGCCAGAATGTCCAAAGTTTCAGTGGGATTTCCAAAATGTTGAGAGGAACTCGAATCATGTCAACCTTGGTTTTGAGAATCTCTCCCGGAGTTTGAGAGATTTGGACGTGAAAGGGTACTAGTATTGTCGGGGATTGGGAACCCTTCGCAAGAATGTCCAAAGTTTCAGCGGGATTTCCAAAATGTTGAGAGGAACTCGAAACATGTCAACCTCGGTTTTGAGAATCTCTCCCGGAGTTTGAGAGATTTGGACGTGAAAGGGTACCAGTCTTGTCGGGGATTGGGAACCCTTCGCGAGAATGTCCAAAGTTTCAGCGGGATTTCCAAAATGTTGAGAGGAACTCGAAACATGTCAACCTTGGTTTTGAGAATCTCTCCCGGAGTTTGAGAGATTTGGACGTGAAAGGGTACCAGTCTTGTCGGGGATTGGGAACCCTTCGCCAGAATGTCCAAAGTTTCAGCGGGATTTCCAAAATGTTGAGAGGAACTCGAAACATGTCAACCTTGGTTTTGAGAATCTCTCCCGGAGTTTGAGAGATTTGGACGTGAAAGGGTACCAGTCTTGTCGGGGATTGGGAACCCTTCGCGAGAATGTCCAAAGTTTCAGCGGGATTTCCAAAATGTTGAGAGGAACTCGAAACATGTCAACCTCGGTTTTGAGAATCTCTCCCGGAGTTTGAGAGATTTGGACGTGAAAGGGTACCAGTCTTGTCGGGGATTGGGAACCCTTCGCAAGAATGTCCAAAGTTTCAACGGGATTTCCAAAATGTTGAGAGGAACTCGAAACATGTCAACCTCGGTTTTGAGAATCTCTCCCGGAGTTTGAGAGATTTGGACGTGAAAGGGTACCAGTCTTGTCGGGGATTGGGAACCCTTCGCCAGAATGTCCAAAGTTTCAGCGGGATTTCCAAAATGTTGAGAGGAACTCGAATCATGTCAACCTTGGTTTTGAGAATCTCTCCCGGAGTTTGAGAGATTTGGACGTGAAAGGGTACCAGTCTTGTCGGGGATTGGGAACCCTTCGCCAGAATGTCCAAAGTTTCAGCGGGATTTCCAAAATGTTGAGAGGAACTCGAAACATGTCAACCTTGGTTTTGAGAATCTCTCCCGGAGTTTGAGAGATTTGGACGTGAAAGGGTACCAGTCTTGTCGGGGATTGGGAACCCTTCGCGAGAATGTCCAAAGTTTCAGCGGGATTTCCAAAATGTTGAGAGGAACTCGAAACATGTCAACCTTGGTTTTGAGAATCTCTCCCGGAGTTTGAGAGATTTGGACGTGAAAGGGTACCAGTCTTGTCGGGGATTGGGAACCCTTCGCGAGAATGTCCAAAGTTTCAGCGGGATTTCCAAAATGTTGAGAGGAACTCGAAACATGTCAACCTTGGTTTTGAGAATCTCTCCCAATGTTCGAGAGATTTGGACGTGAAAGGGTACCAGTCTTGTCGGGGATTGGGAACCCTTCGCCAGAATGTCCAAAGTTTCAGCGGGATTTCCAAAATGTTGAGAGGAACTCGAAACATGTCAACCTCGGTTTTGAGAATCTCTCCCGGAGTTTGAGAGATTTGGACGTGAAAGGGTACCAGTCTTGTCGGGGATTGGGAACCCTTCGCGAGAATGTCCAAAGTTTCAGCGGGATTTCCAAAATGTTGAGAGGAACTCGAAACATGTCAACCTTGGTTTTGAGAATCTCTCCCGGAGTTTGAGAGATTTGGACGTGAAAGGGTACCAGTCTTGTCGGGGATTGGGAACCCTTCGCGAGAATGTCCAAAGTTTCAGCGGGATTTCCAAAATGTTGAGAGGAACTCGAAACATGTCAACCTTGGTTTTGAGAATCTCTCCCAAAGTTCGAGAGATTTGGACGTGAAAGGGTACCAGTCTTGTCGGGGATTGGGAACCCTTCACGAGAATGTCCAAAGTTTCAGCGGGATTTCCAAAATGTTGAGAGGAACTCGAAACATGTGAACCTTGGTTTTGAGAATCTCTCCCGGAGTTTGGCAGATTTGGACGTGAAAGGGTACCAGTCTTTTCGGGGATTGGGAACCCTTCGCGAGAATGTCCAAAGTTTCAGCGGGATTTCCAAAATGTTGAGAGGAACTCGAATCATGTCAACCTTGGTTTTGAGAATCTCTCCCGGAGTTTGAGAGATTTGGACGTGAAAGGGTACCAGTCTTGTCGGGGATTGGGAACCCTTCGCCAGAATGTCCAAAGTTTCAGCGGGATTTCCAAAATGTTGAGAGGAACTCGAAACATGTCAACCTTGGTTTTGAGAATCTCTCCCGGAGTTTGAGAGATTTGGACGTGAAAGGGTACCAGTCTTTTCGGGGATTGGGAACCCTTCGCCAGAATGTCCAAAGTTTCAGCGGGATTTCCAAAATGTTGAGAGGAACTCGAAACATGTCAACCTTGGTTTTGAGAATCTCTCCCGGAGTTTGAGAGATTTGGACGTGAAAGGGTACCAGTCTTGTCGGGGATTGGGAACCCTTCGCCAGAATGTCCAAAGTTTCAGCGGGATTTCCAAAATGTTGAGAGGAACTCGAAACATGTCAACCTCGGTTTTGAGAATCTCTCCCGGAGTTTGAGAGATTTGGACGTGAAAGGGTACCAGTCTTGTCGGGGATTGGGAACCCTTCGCCACAATGTCCAAAGTTTCAGCGGGATTTCCAAAATGTTGAGAGGAACTCGAATCATGTCAACCTTGGTTTTGAGAATCTCTCCCGGAGTTTGAGAGATTTGGACGTGAAAGGGTACCAGTCTTGTCGGGGATTGGGAACCCTTCGCCAGAATGTCCAAAGTTTCAGCGGGATTTCCAAAATGTTGAGAGGAACTCGAAACATGTCAACCTCGGTTTTGAGAATCTCTCCCGGAGTTTGAGAGATTTGGACGTGAAAGGGTACCAGTCTTGTCGGGGATTGGGAACCCTTCGCCACAATGTCCAAAGTTTCAGCGGGATTTCCAAAATGTTGAGAGGAACTCGAAACGTGTCAACCTTGGTTTTGAGAATCTCTCCCGGAGTTTGAGAGATTTGGACGTGAAAGGGTACCAGTCTTGTCGGGGATTGGGAACCCTTCGCGAGAATGTCCAAAGTTTCAGCGGGATTTCCAAAATGTTGAGAGGAACTCGAAACATGTCAACCTTGGTTTTGAGAATCTCTCCCGGAGTTTGAGAGATTTGGACGTGAAAGGGTACCAGTCTTGTCGGGGTTTGGGAACCCTTCGCGAGAATGTCCAAAGTTTCAGCGGGATTTCCAAAATGTTGAGAGGAACTCGAATCATGTCAACCTTGGTTTTGAGAATCTCTCCCGGAGTTTGAGAGATTTGGACGTGAAAGGGTACCAGTCTTGTCGGGGATTGGGAACCCTTCGCGAGAATGTCCAAAGTTTCAGCGGGATTTCCAAAATGTTGAGAGGAACTCGTATCATGTCAACCTTGGTTTTGAGAATCTCTCCCGGAGTTGGAGAGATTTGGACGTGAAAGGGTACCAGTCTTGTCGGGGATTGGGAACCCTTCGCGAGAATGTCCAAAGTTTCAGCGGGATTTCCAAAATGTTGAGAGGAACTCGAAACATGTCAACCTCGGTTTTGAGAATCTCTCCCGGAGTTTGAGAGATTTGGACGTGAAAGGGTACCAGTCTTGTCGGGGATTGGGAACCCTTCGCGAGAATGTCCAAAGTTTCAGCGGGATTTCCAAAATGTTGAGAGGAACTCGAAACATGTGAACCTTGGTTTTGAGAATCTCTCCCGGAGTTTGAGAGATTTGGACGTGAAAGGGTACCAGTCTTGTCGGGGATTGGGAACCCTTCGCGAGAATGTCCAAAGTTTCAGCGGGATTTCCAAAATGTTGAGAGGAACTCGAAACATGTCAACCTTGGTTTTGAGAATCTCTCCCGGAGTTTGAGAGATTTGGACGTGAAAGGGTACCAGTCTTGTCGGGGATTGGGAACCCTTCGCCAGAATGTCCAAAGTTTCAGCGGGATTTCCAAAATGTTGAGAGGAACTCGAAACATGTCAACCTCGGTTTTGAGAATCTCTCCCGGAGTTTGAGAGATTTGGACGTGAAAGGGTACTAGTATTGTCGGGGATTGGGAACCCTTCGCAAGAATGTCCAAAGTTTCAGCAGGATTTCCAAAATGTTGAGAGGAACTCGAAACATGTCAACCTCGGTTTTGAGAATCTCTCCCGGAGTTTGAGAGATTTGGACGTGAAAGGGTACCAGTCTTGTCGGGGATTGGGAACCCTTCGCGAGAATGTCCAAAGTTTCAGCGGGATTTCCAAAATGTTGAGAGGAACTCGAAACATGTCAACCTTGGTTTTGAGAATCTCTCCCGGAGTTTGAGAGATTTGGACGTGAAAGGGTACCAGTCTTGTCGGGGATTGGGAACCCTTCGCCAGAATGTCCAAAGTTTCAGCGGGATTTCCAAAATGTTGAGAGGAACTCGAAACATGTCAACCTTGGTTTTGAGAATCTCTCCCGGAGTTTGAGAGATTTGGACGTGAAAGGGTACCAGTCTTGTCGGGGATTGGGAACCCTTCGCGAGAATGTCCAAAGTTTCAGCGGGATTTCCAAAATGTTGAGAGGAACTCGAAACATGTCAACCTCGGTTTTGAGAATCTCTCCCGGAGTTTGAGAGATTTGGACGTGAAAGGGTACCAGTCTTGTCGGGGATTGGGAACCCTTCGCAAGAATGTCCAAAGTTTCAACGGGATTTCCAAAATGTTGAGAGGAACTCGAAACATGTCAACCTCGGTTTTGAGAATCTCTCCCGGAGTTTGAGAGATTTGGACGTGAAACGGTACCAGTCTTGTCGGGGATTGGGAACCCTTCGCCAGAATGTCCAAAGTTTCAGCGGGATTTCCAAAATGTTGAGAGGAACTCGAATCATGTCAACCTTGGTTTTGAGAATCTCTCCCGGAGTTTGAGAGATTTGGACGTGAAAGGGTACCAGTCTTGTCGGGGATTGGGAACCCTTCGCCAGAATGTCCAAAGTTTCAGCGGGATTTCCAAAATGTTGAGAGGAACTCGAAACATGTCAACCTCGGTTTTGAGAATCTCTCCCGGAGTTTGAGAGATTTGGACGTGAAAGGGTACCAGTCTTGTCGGGGATTGGGAACCCTTCGCGAGAATGTCCAAAGTTTCAGCGGGATTTCCAAAATGTTGAGAGGAACTCGAAACATGTCAACCTTGGTTTTGAGAATCTCTCCCGGAGTTTGAGAGATTTGGACGTGAAAGGGTACCAGTCTTGTCGGGGATTGGGAACCCTTCGCGAGAATGTCCAAAGTTTCAGCGGGATTTCCAAAATGTTGAGAGGAACTCGAAACATGTCAACCTTGGTTTTGAGAATCTCTCCCAAAGTTCGAGAGATTTGGACGTGAAAGGGTACCAGTCTTGTCGGGGATTGGGAACCCTTCGCCAGAATGTCCAAAGTTTCAGCGGGATTTCCAAAATGTTGAGAGGAACTCGAAACATGTCAACCTCGGTTTTGAGAATCTCTCCCGGAGTTTGAGAGATTTGGACGTGAAAGGGTACCAGTCTTGTCGGGGATTGGGAACCCTTCGCGAGAATGTCCAAAGTTTCAGCGGGATTTCCAAAATGTTGAGAGGAACTCGAAACATGTCAACCTTGGTTTTGAGAATCTCTCCCGGAGTTTGAGAGATTTGGACGTGAAAGGGTACCAGTCTTGTCGGGGATTGGGAACCCTTCGCGAGAATGTCCAAAGTTTCAGCGGGATTTCCAAAATGTTGAGAGGAACTCGAAACATGTCAACCTTGGTTTTGAGAATCTCTCCCAAAGTTCGAGAGATTTGGACGTGAAAGGGTACCAGTCTTGTCGGGGATTGGGAACCCTTCACGAGAATGTCCAAAGTTTCAGCGGGATTTCCAAAATGTTGAGAGGAACTCGAAACATGTGAACCTTGGTTTTGAGAATCTCTCCCGGAGTTTGGCAGATTTGGACGTGAAAGGGTACCAGTCTTTTCGGGGATTGGGAACCCTTCGCGAGAATGTCCAAAGTTTCAGCGGGATTTCCAAAATGTTGAGAGGAACTCGAAACATGTCAACCTTGGTTTTGAGAATCTCTCCCGGAGTTTGAGAGATTTGGACGTGAAAGGGTACCAGTCTTGTCGGGGATTGGGAACCCTTCGCCAGAATGTCCAAAGTTTCAGCGGGATTTCCAAAATGTTGAGAGGAACTCGAAACATGTCAACCTTGGTTTTGAGAATCTCTCCCGGAGTTTGAGAGATTTGGACGTGAAAGGGTACCAGTCTTTTCGGGGATTGGGAACCCTTCGCCAGAATGTCCAAAGTTTCAGCGGGATTTCCAAAATGTTGAGAGGAACTCGAAACATGTCAACCTTGGTTTTGAGAATCTCTCCCGGAGTTTGAGAGATTTGGACGTGAAAGGGTACCAGTCTTGTCGGGGATTGGGAACCCTTCGCCAGAATGTCCAAAGTTTCAGCGGGATTTCCAAAATGTTGAGAGGAACTCGAAACATGTCAACCTCGGTTTTGAGAATCTCTCCCGGAGTTTGAGAGATTTGGACGTGAAAGGGTACCAGTCTTGTCGGGGATTGGGAACCCTTCGCCACAATGTCCAAAGTTTCAGCGGGATTTCCAAAATGTTGAGAGGAACTCGAATCATGTCAACCTTGGTTTTGAGAATCTCTCCCGGAGTTTGAGAGATTTGGACGTGAAAGGGTACCAGTCTTGTCGGGGATTGGGAACCCTTCGCGAGAATGTCCAAAGTTTCAGCGGGATTTCCAAAATGTTGAGAGGAACTCGAAACATGTCAACCTTGGTTTTGAGAATCTCTCCCGGAGTTTGAGAGATTTGGACGTGAAAGGGTACCAGTCTTGTCGGGGTTTGGGAACCCTTCGCGAGAATGTCCAAAGTTTCAGCGGGATTTCCAAAATGTTGAGAGGAACTCGAAACGTGTCAACCTTGGTTTTGAGAATCTCTCCCGGAGTTTGAGAGATTTGGACGTGAAAGGGTACCAGTCTTGTCGGGGATTGGGAACCCTTCGCGAGAATGTCCAAAGTTTCAGCGGGATTTCCAAAATGTTGAGAGGAACTCGTATCATGTCAACCTTGGTTTTGAGAATCTCTCCCGGAGTTGGAGAGATTTGGACGTGAAAGGGTACCAGTCTTGTCGGGGATTGGGAACCCTTCGCGAGAATGTCCAAAGTTTCAGCGGGATTTCCAAAATGTTGAGAGGAACTCGAAACATGTCAACCTCGGTTTTGAGAATCTCTCCCGGAGTTTGAGAGATTTGGACGTGAAAGGGTACCAGTCTTGTCGGGGATTGGGAACCCTTCGCGAGAATGTCCAAAGTTTCAGCGGGATTTCCAAAATGTTGAGAGGAACTCGAAACATGTCAACCTTGGTTTTGAGAATCTCTCCCGGAGTTTGAGAGATTTGGACGTGAAAGGGTACCAGTCTTGTCGGGGATTGGGAACCCTTCGCGAGAATGTCCAAAGTTTCAGCGGGATTTCCAAAATGTTGAGAGGAACTCGTATCATGTCAACCTTGGTTTTGAGAATCTCTCCCGGAGTTGGAGAGATTTGGACGTGAAAGGGTACCAGTCTTGTCGGGGATTGGGAACCCTTCGCGATAATGTCCAAAGTTTCAGCGGGATTTCCAAAATGTTGAGAGGAACTCGAAACATGTCAACCTCGGTTTTGAGAATCTCTCCCGGAGTTTGAGAGATTTGGACGTGAAAGGGTACCAGTCTTGTCGGGGATTGGGAACCCTTCGCGAGAATGTCCAAAGTTTCAGCGGGATTTCCAAAATGTTGAGAGGAACTCGAAACATGTCAACCTTGGTTTTGAGAATCTCTCCCGGAGTTTGAGAGATTTGGACGTGAAAGGGTACCAGTCTTGTCGGGGATTGGGAACCCTTCGCGAGAATGTCCAAAGTTTCAGCGGGATTTCCAAAATGTTGAGAGGAACTCGAAACATGTCAACCTTGGTTTTGAGAATCTCTCCCGGAGTTTGAGAGATTTGGACGTGAAAGGGTACCAGTCTTGTCGGGGTTTGGGAACCCTTCGCGAGAATGTCCAAAGTTTCAGCGGGATTTCCAAAATGTTGAGAGGAACTCGAATCATGTCAACCTTGGTTTTGAGAATCTCTCCCGGAGTTTGAGAGATTTGGACGTGAAAGGGTACCAGTCTTGTCGGGGATTGGGAACCCTTCGCGAGAATGTCCAAAGTTTCAGCGGGATTTCCAAAATGTTGAGAGGAACTCGTATCATGTCAACCTTGGTTTTGAGAATCTCTCCCGGAGTTTGAGAGATTTGGACGTGAAAGGGTACCAGTCTTGTCGGGGATTGGGAACCCTTCGCGAGAATGTCCAAAGTTTCAGCGGGATTTCCAAAATGTTGAGAGGAACTCGAAACATGTCAACCTCGGTTTTGAGAATCTCTCCCGGAGTTTGAGAGATTTGGACGTGAAAGGGTACCAGTCTTGTCGGGGATTGGGAACCCTTCGCGAGAATGTCCAAAGTTTCAGCGGGATTTCCAAAATGTTGAGAGGAACTCGAAACATGTCAACCTTGGTTTTGAGAATCTCTCCCGGAGTTTGAGAGATTTGGACGTGAAAGGGTACCAGTCTTGTTGGGGATTGGGAACCCTTCGCCAGAATGTCCAAAGTTTCAGCGGGATTTCCAAAATGTTGAGAGGAACTCGAATCATGTCAACCTTGGTTTTGAGAATCTCTCCCGGAGTTTGAGAGATTTGGACGTGAAAGGGTACTAGTCTTGTCGGGGATTGGGAACCCTTCGCGAGAATGTCCAAAGTTTCAGCGGGATTTCCAAAATGTTGAGAGGAACTCGAAACATGTCAACCTTGGTTTTGAGAATCTCTCCCGGAGTTTGAGAGATTTGGACGTGAAAGGGTACCAGTCTTGTCGGGGATTGGGAACCCTTCGCGAGAATGTCCAAAGTTTCAGCGGGATTTCCAAAATGTTGAGAGGAACTCGAAACATGTCAACCTTGGTTTTGAGAATCTCTCCCGGAGTTTGAGAGATTTGGACGTGAAAGGGTACCAGTCTTGTCGGGGATTGGGAACCCTTCGCGAGAATGTCCAAAGTTTCAGCGGGATTTCCAAAATGTTGAGAGGAACTCGAATCATGTCAACCTTGGTTTTGAGAATCTCTCCCGGAGTTGGAGAGATTTGGACGTGAAAGGGTACCAGTCTTGTCGGGGATTGGGAACCCTTCGCCAGAATGTCCAAAGTTTCAGCGGGATTTCCAAAATGTTGAGAGGAACTCGAAACATGTCAACCTCGGTTTTGAGAATCTCTCCCGGAGTTTGAGAGATTTGGACGTGAAAGGGTACCAGTCTTGTCGGGGATTGGGAACCCTTTGCCAGAATGTCCAAAGTTTCAGCGGGATTTCCAAAATGTTGAGAGGAACTCGAAACATGTCAACCTCGGTTTTGAGAATCTCTCCCGGAGTTTGAGAGATTTGGACGTGAAAGGGTACCAGTCTTGTCGGGGTTTGGGAACCCTTCGCCAGAATGTCCAAAGTTTCAGCGGGATTTCCAAAATGTTGAGAGGAACTCGAAACATGTCAACCTTGGTTTTGAGAATCTCTCCCGGAGTTTGAGAGATTTGGACGTGAAAGGGTACCAGTCTTGTCGGGGATTGGGAACCCTTCGCCAGAATGTCCAAAGTTTCAGCGGGATTTCCAAAATGTTGAAAGGAACTCGAAACATGTCAACCTTGGCTTTGAGAATCTCTCCCGGAGTTTGAGAGATTTGGACGTGAAAGGGTACCAGTCTTGTCGGGGATTGGGAACCCTTCGCGAGAATGTCCAAAGTTTCAGCGGGATTTCCAAAATGTTGAGAGGAACTCGAAACATGTCAACCTCGGTTTTGAGAATCTCTCCCGGAGTTTGAGAGATTTGGACGTGAAAGGGTACCAGTCTTGTCGGGGATTGGGAACCCTTCGCCACAATGTCCAAAGTTTCAGCGGGATTTCCAAAATGTTGAGAGGAACTCGAAACGTGTCAACCTTGGTTTTGAGAATCTCTCCCGGAGTTTGAGAGATTTGGACGTGAAAGGGTACCAGTCTTGTCGGGGATTGGGAACCCTTCGCGAGAATGTCCAAAGTTTCAGCGGGATTTCCAAAATGTTGAGAGGAACTCGAAACATGTCAACCTTGGTTTTGAGAATCTCTCCCGGAGTCTGAGAGATTTGGACGTGAAAGGGTACCAGTCTTGTCGGGGTTTGGGAACCCTTCGCGAGAATGTCCAAAGTTTCAGCGGGATTTCCAAAATGTTGAGAGGAACTCGAATCATGTCAACCTTGGTTTTGAGAATCTCTCCCGGAGTTTGAGAGATTTGGACGTGAAAGGGTACCAGTCTTGTCGGGGATTGGGAACCCTTCGCGAGAATGTCCAAAGTTTCAGCGGGATTTCCAAAATGTTGAGAGGAACTCGTATCATGTCAACCTTGGTTTTGAGAATCTCTCCCGGAGTTGGAGAGATTTGGACGTGAAAGGGTACCAGTCTTGTCGGGGATTGGGAACCCTTCGCGAGAATGTCCAAAGTTTCAGCGGGATTTCCAAAATGTTGAGAGGAACTCGAAACATGTCAACCTCGGTTTTGAGAATCTCTCCCGGAGTTTGAGAGATTTGGACGTGAAAGGGTACCAGTCTTGTCGGGGATTGGGAACCCTTCGCGAGAATGTCCAAAGTTTCAGCGGGATTTCCAAAATGTTGAGAGGAACTCGAAACATGTCAACCTTGGTTTTGAGAATCTCTCCCGGAGTTTGAGAGATTTGGACGTGAAAGGGTACCAGTCTTGTCGGGGATTGGGAACCCTTCGCGAGAATGTCCAAAGATTCAGCGGGATTTCCAAAATGTTGAAAGGAACTCGAAACATGTGAACCTTGGTTTTGAGAATCTCTCCCGGAGTTTGAGAGATTTGGACGTGAAAGGGTACCAGTCTTGTCGGGGATTGGGAACCCTTCACCAGAATGTCCAAAGTTTCAACGGGATTTCCAAAATGTTGAGAGGAACTCGAAACATGTCAACCTTGGTTTTGAGAATCTCTCCCGGAGTTTGAGAGATTTGGACGTGAAAGGGTACCAGTCTTGTCGGGGATTGGGAACCCTTCGCCAGAATGTCCAAAGTTTCAGCGGGATTTCCAAAATGTTGAGAGGAACTCGAAACATGTCAACCTCGGTTTTGAGAATCTCTCCCGGAGTTTGAGAGATTTGGACGTGAAAGGGTACCAGTCTTGTCGGGGATTGGGAACCCTTAGCCAGAATGTCCAAAGTTTCAGCGGGATTTCCAAAATGTTGAGAGGAACTCGAAACATGTCAACCTTGGTTTTGAGAATCTCTCCCGGAGTTTGAGAGATTTGGACGTGAAAGGGTACCAGTCTTGTCGGGGATTGGGAACCCTTCGCCAGAATGTCCAAAGTTTCAGCGGGATTTCCAAAATGTTGAGAGGAACTCGAAACATGTCAACCTTGGTTTTGAGAATCTCTCCCGGAGTTTGAGAGATTTGGACGTGAAAGGGTACCAGTCTTGTCGGGGATTGGGAACCCTTCGCGAGAATGTCCAAAGTTTCAGCGGGATTTCCAAAATGTTGAGAGGAACTCGAAACATGTCAACCTTGGTTTTGAGAATCTCTCCCGGAGTTTGAGAGATTTGGACGTGAAAGGGTACCAGTCTTGTCGGGGATTGGGAACCCTTCGCCAGAATGTCCAAAGTTTCAGCGGGATTTCCAAAATGTTGAGAGGAACTCGAAACATGTCAACCTTGGTTTTGAGAATCTCTCCCGGAGTTTGAGAGATTTGGACGTGAAAGGGTACCAGTCTTGTCGGGGATTGGGAACCCTTCGCGAGAATGTCCAAAGTTTCAGCGGGATTTCCAAAATGTTGAGAGGAACTCGAAACATGTCAACCTTGGTTTTGAGAATCTCTCCCGGAGTTTGAGAGATTTGGACGTGAAAGGGTACCAGTCTTGTCGGGGATTGGGAACCCTTCGCGAGAATGTCCAAAGTTTCAGCGGGATTTCCAAAATGTTGAGAGGAACTCGAATCATGTCAACCTTGGTTTTGAGAATCTCTCCCGGAGTTTGAGAGATTTGGACGTGAAAGGGTACCAGTCTTGTCGGGGATTGGGAACCCTTTGCGAGAATGTCCAAAGTTTCAGCGGGATTTCCAAAATGTTGAGAGGAACTCGAAACATGTCAACCTCGGTTTTGAGAATCTCTCCCGGAGTTTGAGAGATTTGGACGTGAAAGGGTACCAGTCTTGTCGGGGATAGGGAACCCTTCGCCAGAATGTCCAAAGTTTCAGCGGGATTTCCAAAATGTTGAGAGGAACTCGAAACATGTCAACCTTGGTTTTGAGAATCTCTCCCGGAGTTTGAGAGATTTGGACGTGAAAGGGTACCAGTCTTGTCGGGGATTGGGAACCCTTTGCGAGAATGTCCAAAGTTTCAGCGGGATTTCCAAAATGTTGAGAGGAACTCGAAACATGTCAACCTCGGTTTTGAGAATCTCTCCCGGAGTTTGAGAGATTTGGACGTGAAAGGGTACCAGTCTTGTCGGGGATTGGGAACCCTTCGCCACAATGTCCAAAGTTTCAGCGGTATTTCCAAAATGTTGAGAGGAACTCGAATCATGTCAACCTTGGTTTTGAGAATCTCTCCCGGAGTTTGAGAGATTTGGACGTGAAAGGGTACCAGTCTTGTCGGGGATTGGGAACCCTTCGCCAGAATGTCCAAAGTTTCAGCGGGATTTCCAAAATGTTGAGAGGAACTCGAAACATGTCAACCTTGGTTTTGAGAATCTCTCCCGGAGTTTGAGAGATTTGGACGTGAAAGGGTACCAGTCTTGTCGGGGATTGGGAACCCTTTGCGAGAATGTCCAAAGTTTCAGCGGGATTTCCAAAATGTTGAGAGGAACTCGAAACATGTCAACCTTGGTTTTGAGAATCTCTCCCGGAGTTTGAGAGATTTGGACGTGAAAGGGTACCAGTCTTGTCGGGGATTGGGAACCCTTCGCCAGAATGTCCAAAGTTTCAGCGGGATTTCCAAAATGTTGAGAGGAACTCGAAACATGTCAACCTTGGTTTTGAGAATCTCTCCCGGAGTTTGAGAGATTTGGACGTGAAAGGGTACCAGTCTTGTCGGGGATTGGGAACCCTTTGCGAGAATGTCCAAAGTTTCAGCGGGATTTCCAAAATGTTGAGAGGAACTCGAAACATGTCAACCTCGGTTTTGAGAATCTCTCCCGGAGTTTGAGAGATTTGGACGTGAAAGGGTACCAGTCTTGTCGGGGATAGGGAACCCTTCGCCAGAATGTCCAAAGTTTCAGCGGGATTTCCAAAATGTTGAGAGGAACTCGAAACATGTCAACCTTGGTTTTGAGAATCTCTCCCGGAGTTTGAGAGATTTGGACGTGAAAGGGTACCAGTCTTGTCGGGGATTGGGAACCCTTTGCGAGAATGTCCAAAGTTTCAGCGGGATTTCCAAAATGTTGAGAGGAACTCGAAACATGTCAACCTCGGTTTTGAGAATCTCTCCCGGAGTTTGAGAGATTTGGACGTGAAAGGGTACCAGTCTTGTCGGGGATTGGGAACCCTTCGCCACAATGTCCAAAGTTTCAGCGGTATTTCCAAAATGTTGAGAGGAACTCGAATCATGTCAACCTTGGTTTTGAGAATCTCTCCCGGAGTTTGAGAGATTTGGACGTGAAAGGGTACCAGTCTTGTCGGGGATTGGGAACCCTTCGCCAGAATGTCCAAAGTTTCAGCGGGATTTCCAAAATGTTGAGAGGAACTCGAAACATGTCAACCTTGGTTTTGAGAATCTCTCCCGGAGTTTGAGAGATTTGGACGTGAAAGGGTACCAGTCTTGTCGGGGATTGGGAACCCTTCGCGAGAATGTCCAAAGTTTCAGCGGGATTTCCAAAATGTTGAGAGGAACTCGAAACATGTCAACCTTGGTTTTGAGAATCTCTCCCGGAGTTTGAGAGATTTGGACGTGAAAGGGTACCAGTCTTGTCGGGGATTGGGAACCCTTCGCGAGAATGTCCAAAGTTTCAGCGGGATTTCCAAAATGTTGAGAGGAACTCGAAACATGTCAACCTTGGTTTTGAGAATCTCTCCCGGAGTTTGAGAGATTTGGACGTGAAAGGGTACCAGTCTTGTCGGGGATTGGGAACCCTTCGCCAGAATGTCCAAAGTTTCAGTGGGATTTCCAAAATGTTGAGAGGAACTCGAATCATGTCAACCTTGGTTTTGAGAATCTCTCCCGGAGTTTGAGAGATTTGGACGTGAAAGGGTACTAGTATTGTCGGGGATTGGGAACCCTTCGCAAGAATGTCCAAAGTTTCAGCGGGATTTCCAAAATGTTGAGAGGAACTCAAAACATGTCAACCTCGGTTTTGAGAATCTCTCCCGGAGTTTGAGAGATTTGGACGTGAAAGGGTACCAGTCTTGTCGGGGATTGGGAACCCTTCGCGAGAATGTCCAAAGTTTCAGCGGGATTTCCAAAATGTTGAGAGGAACTCGAAACATGTCAACCTTGGTTTTGAGAATCTCTCCCGGAGTTTGAGAGATTTGGACGTGAAAGGGTACCAGTCTTGTCGGGGATTGGGAACCCTTCGCCAGAATGTCCAAAGTTTCAGCGGGATTTCCAAAATGTTGAGAGGAACTCGAAACATGTCAACCTCGGTTTTGAGAATCTCTCCCGGAGTTTGAGAGATTTGGACGTGAAAGGGTACCAGTCTTGTCGGGGATTGGGAACCCTTAGCCAGAATGTCCAAAGTTTCAGCGGGATTTCCAAAATGTTGAGAGGAACTCGAAACATGTCAACCTTGGTTTTGAGAATCTCTCCCGGAGTTTGAGAGATTTGGACGTGAAAGGGTACCAGTCTTGTCGGGGATTGGGAACCCTTCGCCAGAATGTCCAAAGTTTCAGCGGGATTTCCAAAATGTTGAGAGGAACTCGAAACATGTCAACCTCGGTTTTGAGAATCTCTCCCGGAGTTTGAGAGATTTGGACGTGAAAGGGTACCAGTCTTGTCGGGGATTGGGAACCCTTCGCCACAATGTCCAAAGTTTCAGCGGTATTTCCAAAATGTTGAGAGGAACTCGAATCATGTCAACCTTGGTTTTGAGAATCTCTCCCGGAGTTTGAGAGATTTGGACGTGAAAGGGTACCAGTCTTGTCGGGGATTGGGAACCCTTCGCCAGAATGTCCAAAGTTTCAGCGGGATTTCCAAAATGTTGAGAGGAACTCGAAACATGTCAACCTTGGTTTTGAGAATCTCTCCCGGAGTTTGAGAGATTTGGACGTGAAAGGGTACCAGTCTTGTCGGGGATTGGGAACCCTTCGCGAGAATGTCCAAAGTTTCAGCGGGATTTCCAAAATGTTGAGAGGAACTCGAAACATGTCAACCTTGGTTTTGAGAATCTCTCCCGGAGTTTGAGAGATTTGGACGTGAAAGGGTACCAGTCTTGTCGGGGATTGGGAACCCTTCGCCAGAATGTCCAAAGTTTCAGCGGGATTTCCAAAATGTTGAGAGGAACTCGAAACATGTCAACCTTGGTTTTGAGAATCTCTCCCGGAGTTTGAGAGATTTGGACGTGAAAGGGTACCAGTCTTGTCGGGGATTGGGAACCCTTCGCCAGAATGTCCAAAGTTTCAGTGGGATTTCCAAAATGTTGAGAGGAACTCGAATCATGTCAACCTTGGTTTTGAGAATCTCTCCCGGAGTTTGAGAGATTTGGACGTGAAAGGGTACTAGTATTGTCGGGGATTGGGAACCCTTCGCAAGAATGTCCAAAGTTTCAGCGGGATTTCCAAAATGTTGAGAGGAACTCAAAACATGTCAACCTCGGTTTTGAGAATCTCTCCCGGAGTTTGAGAGATTTGGACGTGAAAGGGTACCAGTCTTGTCGGGGATTGGGAACCCTTCGCGAGAATGTCCAAAGTTTCAGCGGGATTTCCAAAATGTTGAGAGGAACTCGAAACATGTCAACCTTGGTTTTGAGAATCTCTCCCGGAGTTTGAGAGATTTGGACGTGAAAGGGTACCAGTCTTGTCGGGGATTGGGAACCCTTCGCCAGAATGTCCAAAGTTTCAGCGGGATTTCCAAAATGTTGAGAGGAACTCGAAACATGTCAACCTCGGTTTTGAGAATCTCTCCCGGAGTTTGAGAGATTTGGACGTGAAAGGGTACCAGTCTTGTCGGGGATTGGGAACCCTTAGCCAGAATGTCCAAAGTTTCAGCGGGATTTCCAAAATGTTGAGAGGAACTCGAAACATGTCAACCTTGGTTTTGAGAATCTCTCCCGGAGTTTGAGAGATTTGGACGTGAAAGGGTACCAGTCTTGTCGGGGATTGGGAACCCTTCGCCAGAATGTCCAAAGTTTCAGCGGGATTTCCAAAATGTTGAGAGGAACTCGAAACATGTCAACCTCGGTTTTGAGAATCTCTCCCGGAGTTTGAGAGATTTGGACGTGAAAGGGTACCAGTCTTGTCGGGGATTGGGAACCCTTCGCCACAATGTCCAAAGTTTCAGCGGTATTTCCAAAATGTTGAGAGGAACTCGAATCATGTCAACCTTGGTTTTGAGAATCTCTCCCGGAGTTTGAGAGATTTGGACGTGAAAGGGTACCAGTCTTGTCGGGGATTGGGAACCCTTCGCCAGAATGTCCAAAGTTTCAGCGGGATTTCCAAAATGTTGAGAGGAACTCGAAACATGTGAACCTTGGTTTTGAGAATCTCTCCCGGAGTTTGAGAGATTTGGACGTGAAAGGGTACCAGTCTTGTCGGGGATTGGGAACCCTTCGCGAGAATGTCCAAAGTTTCAGCGGGATTTCCAAAATGTTGAGAGGAACTCGAAACATGTCAACCTTGGTTTTGAGAATCTCTCCCGGAGTTTGAGAGATTTGGACGTGAAAGGGTACCAGTCTTGTCGGGGATTGGGAACCCTTCGCGAGAATGTCGAAAGTTTCAGCGGGATTTCCAAAATGTTGAGAGGAACTCGAATCATGTCAACCTTGGTTTTGAGAATCTCTCCCGGAGTTTGAGAGATTTGGACGTGAAAGGGTACCAGTCTTGTCGGGGATTGGGAACCCTTTGCGAGAATGTCCAAAGTTTCAGCGGGATTTCCAAAATGTTGAGAGGAACTCGAAACATGTCAACCTCGGTTTTGAGAATCTCTCCCGGAGTTTGAGAGATTTGGACGTGAAAGGGTACCAGTCTTGTCGGGGATAGGGAACCCTTCGCCAGAATGTCCAAAGTTTCAGCGGGATTTCCAAAATGTTGAGAGGAACTCGAAACATGTCAACCTTGGTTTTGAGAATCTCTCCCGGAGTTTGAGAGATTTGGACGTGAAAGGGTACCAGTCTTGTCGGGGATTGGGAACCCTTCGCCAGAATGTCCAAAGTTTCAGCGGGATTTCCAAAATGTTGAGAGGAACTCGAAACATGTCAACCTCGGTTTTGAGAATCTCTCCCGGAGTTTGAGAGATTTGGACGTGAAAGGGTACCAGTCTTGTCGGGGATTGGGAACCCTTCGCCACAATGTCCAAAGTTTCAGCGGTATTTCCAAAATGTTGAGAGGAACTCGAATCATGTCAACCTTGGTTTTGAGAATCTCTCCCGGAGTTTGAGAGATTTGGACGTGAAAGGGTACCAGTCTTGTCGGGGATTGGGAACCCTTCGCCAGAATGTCCAAAGTTTCAGCGGGATTTCCAAAATGTTGAGAGGAACTCGAAACATGTGAACCTTGGTTTTGAGAATCTCTCCCGGAGTTTGAGAGATTTGGACGTGAAAGGGTACCAGTCTTGTCGGGGATTGGGAACCCTTCGCGAGAATGTCCAAAGTTTCAGCGGGATTTCCAAAATGTTGAGAGGAACTCGAAACATGTCAACCTTGGTTTTGAGAATCTCTCCCGGAGTTTGAGAGATTTGGACGTGAAAGGGTACCAGTCTTGTCGGGGATTGGGAACCCTTCGCCAGAATGTCCAAAGTTTCAGTGGGATTTCCAAAATGTTGAGAGGAACTCGAATCATGTCAACCTTGGTTTTGAGAATCTCTCCCGGAGTTTGAGAGATTTGGACGTGAAAGGGTACTAGTATTGTCGGGGATTGGGAACCCTTCGCAAGAATGTCCAAAGTTTCAGCGGGATTTCCAAAATGTTGAGAGGAACTCGAAACATGTCAACCTCGGTTTTGAGAATCTCTCCCGGAGTTTGAGAGATTTGGACGTGAAAGGGTACCAGTCTTGTCGGGGATTGGGAACCCTTCGCGAGAATGTCCAAAGTTTCAGCGGGATTTCCAAAATGTTGAGAGGAACTCGAAACATGTCAACCTTGGTTTTGAGAATCTCTCCCGGAGTTTGAGAGATTTGGACGTGAAAGGGTACCAGTCTTGTCGGGGATTGGGAACCCTTCGCCAGAATGTCCAAAGTTTCAGCGGGATTTCCAAAATGTTGAGAGGAACTCGAAACATGTCAACCTTGGTTTTGAGAATCTCTCCCGGAGTTTGAGAGATTTGGACGTGAAAGGGTACCAGTCTTGTCGGGGATTGGGAACCCTTCGCCAGAATGTCCAAAGTTTCAGCGGGATTTCCAAAATGTTGAGAGGAACTCGAAACATGTCAACCTCGGTTTTGAGAATCTCTCCCGGAGTTTGAGAGATTTGGACGTGAAAGGGTACCAGTCTTGTCGGGGATTGGGAACCCTTCGCGAGAATGTCCAAAGTTTCAGCGGGATTTCCAAAATGTTGAGAGGAACTCGAAACATGTCAACCTTGGTTTTGAGAATCTCTCCCGGAGTTTGAGAGATTTGGACGTGAAAGGGTACCAGTCTTGTCGGGGATTGGGAACCCTTCGCCAGAATGTCCAAAGTTTCAGCGGGATTTCCAAAATGTTGAGAGGAACTCGAAACATGTCAACCTTGGTTTTGAGAATCTCTCCCGGAGTTTGAGAGATTTGGACGTGAAAGGGTACCAGTCTTGTCGGGGATTGGGAACCCTTCGCGAGAATGTCCAAAGTTTCAGCGGGATTTCCAAAATGTTGAAAGGAACTCGAAACATGTGAACCTTGGTTTTGAGAATCTCTCCCGGAGTTTGAGAGATTTGGACGTGAAAGGGTACCAGTCTTGTCGGGGATTGGGAACCCTTCACCAGAATGTCCAAAGTTTCAACGGGATTTCCAAAATGTTGAGAGGAACTCGAAACATGTCAACCTCGGTTTTGAGAATCTCTCCCGGAGTTTGAGAGATTTGGACGTGAAAGGGTACCAGTCTTGTCGGGGATTGGGAACCCTTCGCCAGAATGTCCAAAGTTTCAGCGGGATTTCCAAAATGTTGAGAGGAACTCGAATCATGTCAACCTTGGTTTTGAGAATCTCTCCCGGAGTTTGAGAGATTTGGACGTGAAAGGGTACCAGTCTTGTCGGGGATTGGGAACCCTTCGCCAGAATGTCCAAAGTTTCAGCGGGATTTCCAAAATGTTCAAAGGAACTCGAAACATGTCAACCTCGGTTTTGAGAATCTCTCCCGGAGTTTGAGAGATTTGGACGTGAAAGGGTACCAGTCTTGTCGGGGATTGGGAACCCTTCGCGAGAATGTCCAAAGTTTCAGCGGGATTTCCAAAATGTTGAGAGGAACTCGAAACATGTCAACCTTGGTTTTGAGAATCTCTCCCGGAGTTTGAGAGATTTGGACGTGAAAGGGTACCAGTCTTGTCGGGGATTGGGAACCCTTCGCGAGAATGTCCAAAGTTTCAGCGGGATTTCCAAAATGTTGAGAGGAACTCGAAACATGTCAACCTTGGTTTTGAGAATCTCTCCCAAAGTTCGAGAGATTTGGACGTGAAAGGGTACCAGTCTTGTCGGGGATTGGGAACCCTTCACGAGAATGTCCAAAGTTTCAGCGGGATTTCCAAAATGTTGAGAGGAACTCGAAACATGTGAACCTTGGTTTTGAGAATCTCTCCCGGAGTTTGGCAGATTTGGACGTGAAAGGGTACCAGTCTTTTCGGGGATTGGGAACCCTTCGCGAGAATGTCCAAAGTTTCAGCGGGATTTCCAAAATGTTGAGAGGAACTCGAATCATGTCAACCTTGGTTTTGAGAATCTCTCCCGGAGTTTGAGAGATTTGGACGTGAAAGGGTACCAGTCTTGTCGGGGATTGGGAACCCTTCGCCAGAATGTCCAAAGTTTCAGCGGGATTTCCAAAATGTTGAGAGGAACTCGAAACATGTCAACCTTGGTTTTGAGAATCTCTCCCGGAGTTTGAGAGATTTGGACGTGAAAGGGTACCAGTCTTTTCGGGGATTGGGAACCCTTCGCCAGAATGTCCAAAGTTTCAGCGGGATTTCCAAAATGTTGAGAGGAACTCGAAACATGTCAACCTTGGTTTTGAGAATCTCTCCCGGAGTTTGAGAGATTTGGACGTGAAAGGGTACCAGTCTTGTCGGGGATTGGGAACCCTTCGCCAGAATGTCCAAAGTTTCAGCGGGATTTCCAAAATGTTGAGAGGAACTCGAAACATGTCAACCTCGGTTTTGAGAATCTCTCCCGGAGTTTGAGAGATTTGGACGTGAAAGGGTACCAGTCTTGTCGGGGATTGGGAACCCTTCGCCACAATGTCCAAAGTTTCAGCGGGATTTCCAAAATGTTGAGAGGAACTCGAATCATGTCAACCTTGGTTTTGAGAATCTCTCCCGGAGTTTGAGAGATTTGGACGTGAAAGGGTACCAGTCTTGTCGGGGATTGGGAACCCTTCGCCAGAATGTCCAAAGTTTCAGCGGGATTTCCAAAATGTTGAGAGGAACTCGAAACATGTCAACCTCGGTTTTGAGAATCTCTCCCGGAGTTTGAGAGATTTGGACGTGAAAGGGTACCAGTCTTGTCGGGGATTGGGAACCCTTCGCCAGAATGTCCAAAGTTTCAGCGGGATTTCCAAAATGTTGAGAGGAACTCGAATCATGTCAACCTTGGTTTTGAGAATCGCTCCCGGAGTTTGAGAGATTTGGACGTGAAAGGGTACTAGTATTGTCGGGGATTGGGAACCCTTCGCGAGAATGTCCAAAGTTTCAGCGGGATTTCCAAAATGTTGAGAGGAACTCGAAACATGTCAACCTCGGTTTTGAGAATCTCTCCCGGAGTTTGAGAGATTTGGACGTGAAAGGGTACCAGTCTTGTCGGGGATTGGGAACCCTTCGCGAGAATGTCCAAAGTTTCAGCGGGATTTCCAAAATGTTGAGAGGAACTCGAAACATGTCAACCTTGGTTTTGAGAATCTCTCCCGGAGTTTGAGAGATTTGGACGTGAAAGGGTACCAGTCTTGTCGGGGATTGGGAACCCTTCGCGAGAATGTCCAAAGTTTCAGCGGGATTTCCAAAATGTTGAGAGGAACTCGAAACATGTCAACCTCGGTTTTGAGAATCTCTCCCGGAGTTTGAGAGATTTGGACGTGAAAGGGTACCAGTCTTGTCGGGGATTGGGAACCCTTCGCGAGAATGTCCAAAGTTTCAGCGGGATTTCCAAAATGTTGAGAGGAACTCGAAACATGTCAACCTTGGTTTTGAGAATCTCTCCCGGAGTTTGAGAGATTTGGACGTGAAAGGGTACCAGTCTTGTCGGGGATTGGGAACCCTTCGCGAGAATGTCCAAAGTTTCAGCGGGATTTCCAAAATGTTGAGAGGAACTCGAAACATGTCAACCTTGGTTTTGAGAATCTCTCCCGGAGTTTGAGAGATTTGGACGTGAAAGGGTAGCAGTCTTGTCGGGGATTGGGAACCCTTCGCGAGAATGTCCAAAGTTTCAGCGGGATTTCCAAAATGTTGAGAGGAACTCGAAACATGTCAACCTTGGTTTTGAGAATCTCTCCCGGAGTTTGAGAGATTTGGACGTGAAAGGGTACCAGTCTTGTCGGGGATTGGGAACCCTTCGCGAGAATGTCCAAAGTTTCAGCGGGATTTCCAAAATGTTGAGAGGAACTCGAAGCATGTCAACCTTGGTTTTGAGAATCTCTCCCGGAGTTTGAGAGATTTGGACGTGAAAGGGTACCAGTCTTGTCGGGGATTGGGAACCCTTCGCGAGAATGTCCAAAGTTTCAGCGGGATTTCCAAAATGTTGAGAGGAACTCGAATCATGTCAACCTTGGTTTTGAGAATCTCTCCCGGAGTTTGAGAGATTTGGACGTGAAAGGGTACCAGTCTTGTCGGGGATTGGGAACCCTTCGCCAGAATGTCCAAAGGTTCAGCGGGATTTCCAAAATGTTGAGAGGAACTCGAAACATGTCAACCTTGGTTTTGAGAATCTCTCCCGGAGTTTGAGAGATTTGGACGTGAAAGGGTACCAGTCTTGTCGGGGATTGGGAACCCTTCGCGAGAATGTCCAAAGTTTCAGCGGGATTTCCAAAATGTTGAGAGGAACTCGAAACATGTCAACCTTGGTTTTGAGAATCTCTCCCGGAGTTTGAGAGATTTGGACGTGAAAGGGTACCAGTCTTGTTGGGGATTGGGAACCCTTCGCCAGAATGTCCAAAGATTCAGCGGGATTTCCAAAATTTTGAGAGGAACTCGAAACATGTCAACCTTGGTTTTGAGAATCTCTCCCGGAGTTTGAGAGATTTGGACGTGAAAGGGTACCAGTCTTGTCGGGGATTGGGAACCCTTCGCCAGAATGTCCAAAGTTTCAGCGGGATTTCCAAAATGTTGAAAGGAACTCGAAACATGTGAACCTTGGTTTTGAGAATCTCTCCCGGAGTTTGAGAGATTTGGACGTGAAAGGGTACCAGTCTTGTCGGGGATTGGGAACCCTTCGCGAGAATGTCCAAAGTTTCAGCGGGATTTCCAAAATGTTGAGAGGAACTCGAAACATGTGAACCTTGGTTTTGAGAATCTCTCCCGGAGTTTGAGAGATTTGGACGTGAAAGGGTACCAGTCTTGTCGGGGATTGGGAACCCTTCGCGAGAATGTCCAAAGTTTCAGCGGGATTTCCAAAATGTTGAGAGGAACTCGACACATGTCAACCTCGGTTTTGAGAATCTCTCCCGGAGTTTGAGAGATTTGGACGTGAAAGGGTACCAGTCTTGTCGGGGATTGGGAACCCTTCGCGAGAATGTCCAAAGTTTCAGCGGGATTTCCAAAATGTTGAGAGGAACTCGAATCATGTCAACCTTGGTTTTGGGAATCTCTCCCGGACTTTGAGAGATTTGGACGTGAAAGGGTACCAGTCTTGTCGGGGATTGGGAACCCTTCGCGAGAATGTCCAAAGTTTCAGCGGGATTTCCAAAATGTTGAGAGGAACTCGAAACATGTCAACCTTGGTTTTGAGAATCTCTCCCGGAGTTTGAGAGATTTGGACGTGAAAGGGTACCAGTCTTGTCGGGGATTGGGAACCCTTCGCGAGAATGTCCAAAGTTTCAGCGGGATTTCCAAAATGTTGAGAGGAACTCGTATCATGTCAACCTTGGTTTTGAGAATCTCTCCCGGAGTTGGAGAGATTTGGACGTGAAAGGGTACCAGTCTTGTCAGGGATTGGGAACCCTCTGCGAGAATGTCCAAAGTTTCAGCGGGATTTCCAAAATGTTGAGAGGAACTCGAAACATGTCAACCTCGGTTTTGAGAATCTCTCCCGGAGTTTGAGAGATTTGGACGTGAAAGAGTACCAGTCTTGTCGGGGTTTGGGAACCCTTCGCGAGAATGTCCAAAGTTTCAGCGGGATTTCCAAAATGTTGAGAGGAACTCGAATCATGTCAACCTTGGTTTTGAGAATCTCTCCCGGAGTTTGAGAGATTTGGACGTGAAAGGGTACCAGTCTTGTCGGGGATTGGGAACCCTTCGCGAGAATGTCCAAAGTTTCAGCGGGATTTCCAAAATGTTCAAAGGAACTCGAAACATGTCAACCTCGGTTTTGAGAATCTCTCCCGGAGTTTGAGAGATTTGGACGTGAAAGGGTACCAGTCTTGTCGGGGATTGGGAACCCTTCGCGAGAATGTCCAAAGTTTCAGCGGGATTTCCAAAATGTTGAGAGGAACTCGAAACATGTCAACCTTGGTTTTGAGAATCTCTCCCGGAGTTTGAGAGATTTGGACGTGAAAGGGTACCAGTCTTGTCGGGGATTGGGAACCCTTCGCGAGAATGTCCAAAGTTTCAGCGGGATTTCCAAAATGTTGAGAGGAACTCGAAACATGTCAACCTTGGTTTTGAGAATCTCTCCCGGAGTTTGAGAGATTTGGACGTGAAAGGGTACCTGTCTTGTCGGGGATTGGGAACCCTTCGCGAGAATGTCCAAAGTTTCAGTGGGATTTCCAAAATGTTGAGAGGAACTCGAAACATGTCAACCTTGGTTTTGAGAATCTCTCCCGGAGTTTGAGAGATTTGGACGTGAAAGGGTACCAGTCTTGTCGGGGATTGGGAACCCTTCGCGAGAATGTCCAAAGTTTCAGCAGGATTTCCAAAATGTTGAGAGGAACTCGAAACATGTCAACCTTGGTTTTGAGAATCTCTCCCGGAGTTTGAGAGATTTGGACGTGAAAGGGTACCAGTCTTGTCGGGGATTGGGAACCCTTCGCCGGAATGTCCAAAGTTTCAGCAGGATTTCCAAAATGTTGAGAGGAACTCGAAACATGTCAACCTTGGTTTTGAGAATCTCTCCCGGAGTTTGAGAGATTTGGACGTGAAAGGGTACCAGTCTTGTCGGGGATTGGGAACCCTTCGCGAGAATGTCCAAAGTTTCAGCGGGATTACCAAAATGTTGAGATGAACTCGAAACATGTCAACCTTGGTTTTGAGAATCTCTCCCGGAGTTTGAGAGATTTGGACGTGAAAGGGTACCAGTCTTGTCGGGGATTGGTAACCCTTCGCCAGAATGTCCAAAGTTTCAGCGGGATTTCCAAAATGTTGAGAGGAACTCGAATCATGTCAACCTTGGTTTTGAGAATCTCTCCCGGAGTTTGAGAGATTTGGACGTGAAAGGGTACCAGTCTTGTCGGGGATTGGGAACCCTTCGCCAGAATGTCCAAAGTTTCAGCAGGATTTCCAAAATGTTGAGAGGAACTCGTATCATGTCAACCTTCGTTTTGAGAATCTCTCCCGGAGTTTGAGAGATTTGGACGTGAAAGGGTACCAGTCTTGTCAGGGATTGGGATCCCTTCGCGAGAATGTCCAAAGTTTCAGCGGGATTTCCAAAATGTTGAGAGGAACTCGAAACATGTCAACCTTGGTTTTGAGAATCTCTCCCGGAGTTTGAGAGATTTGGACGTGAAAGGGTACCAGTCTTGTCGGGGATTGGGAACCCTTCGCCAGAATGTCCAAAGTTTCAGCGGGATTTCCAAAATGTTGAGAGGAACTCGAAGCATGTCAACCTTGGTTTTGAGAATCTCTCCCGGAGTTTGAGAGATTTGGACGTGAAAGGGTACCAGTCTTGTCGGGGATTGGGAACCCTTCGCGAGAATGTCCAGAGTTTCAGCGGGATTTCCAAAATGTTGAGAGGAACTCGAAACATGTCAACCTCGGTTTTGAGAATCTCTCCCGGAGTTTGAGAGATTTGGACGTGAAAGGGTACCAGTCTTGTCGGGGATTGGGAACCCTTCGCGAGAATGTCCAAAGTTTCAGCGGGATTTCCAAAATGTTCAAAGGAACTCGAAACATGTCAACCTCGGTTTTGAGAATCTCTCCCGGAGTTTGAGAGATTTGGACGTGAAAGGGTACCAGTCTTGTCGGGGATTGGGAACCCTTCGCAAGAATGTCCAAAGTTTCAGCGGGATTTCCAAAATGTTGAGAGGAACTCGAATCATGTGAACCTTGGTTTTGAGAATCTCTCCCGGAGTTTGAGAGATTTGGACGTGAAAGGGTACCAGTCTTGTCGGGGATTGGGAACCCTTCGCGAGAATGTCCAAAGTTTCAGCGGGATTTCCAAAATGTTGAGAGGAACTCGAAACATGTCAACCTTGGTTTTGAGAATCTCTCCCGGAGTTTAAGAGATTTGGACGTGAAAGGGTACCAGTCTTGTCGGGGATTGGGAACCCTTCGCCACAATGTCCAAAGTTTCAGCGAGATTTCCAAAATGTTGAGAGGAACTCGAAACATGTCAACCTTGGTTTTGAGAATCTCTCCCGGAGTTTGAGAGATTTGGACGTGAAAGGGTACCAGTCTTGTCGGGGATTGGGAACCCTTCGCGAGAATGTCCAAAGTTTCAGCAGGATTTCCAAAATGTTGAGAGGAACTCGAAACATGTCAACCTTGGTTTTGAGAATCTCTCCCGGAGTTTGAGAGATTTGGACGTGAAAGGGTACCAGTCTTGTCGGGGATTGGGAACCCTTCGCGAGAATGTCCAAAGTTTCAGCAGGATTTCCAAAATGTTGAGAGGAACTCGTATCATGTGAACCTTGGTTTTGAGAATCTCTCCCGGAGTTTGAGAGATTTGGACGTGAAAGGGTACCAGTCTTGTCGGGGATTGGGAACCCTTCGCGAGAATGTCCAAAGTTTCAGCGGGATTTCCAAAATGTTGAGATGAACTCGAAACATGTCAACCTCGGTTTTGAGAATCTCTCCCGGAGTTTGAGAGATTTGGACGTGAAAGGGTACCAGTCTTGTCGGGGTTTGGGAACCCTTCGCGAGAATGTCCAAAGTTTCAGCGGGATTTCCAAAATGTTGAGAGGAACTCGAATCATGTCAACCTTGGTTTTGAGAATCTCTCCCGGAGTTTGAGAGATTTGGACGTGAAAGGGTACCAGTCTTGTCGGGGATTGGGAACCCTTCGCGAGAATGTCCAAAGTTTCAGCGGGATTTCCAAAATGTTGAGAGGAACTCGAAACATGTCAACCTCGGTTTTGAGAATCTCTCCCGGAGTTTGAGAGATTTGGACGTGAAAGGGTACCTGTCTTGTCGGGGATTGGGAACCCTTCGCGAGAATGTCCAAAGTTTCAGTGGGATTTCCAAAATGTTGAGAGGAACTCGAAACATGTCAACCTTGGTTTTGAGAATCTCTCCCGGAGTTTGAGAGATTTGGACGTGAAAGGGTACCAGTCTTGTCGGGGATTGGGAACCCTTCGCGAGAATGTCCAAAGTTTCAGCAGGATTTCCAAAATGTTGAGAGGAACTCGAAACATGTCAACCTTGGTTTTGAGAATCTCTCCCGGAGTTTGAGAGATTTGGACGTGAAAGGGTACCAGTCTTGTCGGGGATTGGGAACCCTTCGCGAGAATGTCCAAAGTTTCAGCAGGATTTCCAAAATGTTGAGAGGAACTCGTATCATGTCAACCTTCTTTTTGAGAATCTCTCCCGGAGTTTGAGAGATTTGGACGTGAAAGGGTACCAGTCTTGTCGGGGATTGGGAACCCTTCGCGAGAATGTCCAAAGTTTCAGCGGGATTACCAAAATGTTGAGATGAACTCGAAACATGTCAACCTTGGTTTTGAGAATCTCTCCTGGAGTTTGAGAGATTTGGACGTGAAAGGGTACCAGTCTTGTCGGGGATTGGGAACCCTTCGCGAGAATGTCCAAAGTTTCAGCGGGATTTCCAAAATGTTGAGAGGAACTCGAATCATGTCAACCTTGGTTTTGAGAATCTCTCCCGGAGTTTGAGAGATTTGGACGTGAAAGGGTACCAGTCTTGTCGGGGATTGGGAACCCTTCGCCAGAATGTCCAAAGTTTCAGCGGGATTTCCAAAATGTTGAGAGGAACTCGTATCATGTCAGCCTTCGTTTTGAGAATCTCTCCCGGAGTTTGAGAGATTTGGACGTGAAAGGGTACCAGTCTTGTCAGGGATTGGGATCCCTTCGCGAGAATGTCCAAAGTTTCAGCGGGATTTCCAAAATGTTGAGAGGAACTCGAAACATGTCAACCTTGGTTTTGAGAATCTCTCCCGGAGTTTGAGAGATTTGGACGTGAAAGGGTACCAGTCTTGTCGGGGATTGGGAACCCTTCGCCAGAATGTCCAAAGTTTCAGCGGGATTTCCAAAATGTTGAGAGGAACTCGAAACATGTCAACCTTGGTTTTGAGAATCTCTCCCGGAGTTTGAGAGATTTGGACGTGAAAGGGTACCAGTCTTGTCGGGGATTGGGAACCCTTCGCGAGAATGTCCAAAGTTTCAGCGGGATTTCCAAAATGTTGAGAGGAACTCGAAACATGTCAACCTCGGTTTTGAGAATCTCTCCCGGAGTTTGAGAGATTTGGACGTGAAAGGGTACCAGTCTTGTCGGGGATTGGGAACCCTTCGCGAGAATGTCCAAAGTTTCAGCGGGATTTTCAAAATGTTCAAAGGAACTCGAAACATGTGAACCTCGGTTTTGAGAATCTCTCCCGGAGTTTGAGAGATTTGGACGTGAAAGGGTACCAGTCTTGTCGGGGATTGGGAACCCTTCGCAAGAATGTCCAAAGTTTCAGCGGGATTTCCAAAATGTTGAGAGGAACTCGAATCATGTCAACCTTGGTTTTGAGAATCTCTCCCGGAGTTTGAGAGATTTGGACGTGAAAGGGTACCAGTCTAGTCGGGGATTGGGAACCCTTCGCGAGAATGTCCAAAGTTTCAGCGGGATTTCCAAAATGTTGAGAGGAACTCGAATCATGTCAACCTTGGTTTTGAGAATCTCTCCCGGAGTTTGAGAGATTTGGACGTGAAAGGGTACCAGTCTTGTCGGGGATTGGGAACCCTTCGCCAGAATGTCCAAAGTTTCAGCGAGATTTCCAAAATGTTGAGAGGAACTCGAAACATGTCAACCTTGGTTTTGAGAATCTCTCCCGGAGTTTGAGAGATTTGGACGTGAAAGGGTACCAGTCTTGTCGGGGATTGGGAACCCTTCGCGAGAATGTCCAAAGTTTCAGCAGGATTTCCAAAATGTTGAGAGGAACTCGAAACATGTCAACCTTGGTTTTGAGAATCTCTCCCGGAGTTTGAGAGATTTGGACGTGAAAGGGTACCAGTCTTGTCGGGGATTGGGAACCCTTCGCGAGAATGTCCAAAGTTTCAGCAGGATTGCCAAAATGTTGAGAGGAACTCGTATCATGTGAACCTTGGTTTTGAGATTCTCTCCCGGAGTTTGAGAGATTTGGACGTGAAAGGGTACCAGTCTTGTCGGGGATTGGGAACCCTTCGCGAGAATGTCCAAAGTTTCAGCGGGATTTCCAAAATGTTGAGAGGAACTCGAATCATGTCAACCTTGGTTTTGAGAATCTCTCCCGGAGTTTGAGAGATTTGGACGTGAAAGGGTACCAGTCTTGTCGGGGATTGGGAACCCTTCGCCAGAATGTCCAAAGTTTCAGCAGGATTTCCAAAATGTTGAGAGGAACTCGTATCATGTCAGCCTTCGTTTTGAGAATCTCTCCCGGAGTTTGAGAGATTTGGACGTGAAAGGGTACCAGTCTTGTCAGGGATTGGGATCCCTTCGCGAGAATGTCCAAAGTTTCAGCGGGATTTCCAAAATGTTGAGAGGAACTCGAAACATGTCAACCTTGGTTTTGAGAATCTCTCCCGGAGTTTGAGAGATTTGGACGTGAAAGGGTACCAGTCTTGTCGGGGATTGGGAACCCTTCGCCAGAATGTCCAAAGTTTCAGCGGGATTTCCAAAATGTTGAGAGGAACTCGAAACATGTCAACCTTGGTTTTGAGAATCTCTCCCGGAGTTTGAGAGATTTGGACGTGAAAGGGTACCAGTCTTGTCGGGGATTGGGAACCCTTCGCCAGAATGTCCAAAGTTTCAGCGGGATTTCCAAAATGTTGAGAGGAACTCGAAACATGTCAACCTCGGTTTTGAGAATCTCTCCCGGAGTTTGAGAGATTTGGACGTGAAAGGGTACCAGTCTTGTCGGGGATTGGGAACCCTTCGCGAGAATGTCCAAAGGTTCAGCGGGATTTCCAAAATGTTGAGAGGAACTCGAAACATGTCAACCTTGGTTTTGAGAATCTCTCCCGGAGTTTGAGAGATTTGGACGTGAAAGGGTACCAGTCTTGTCGGGGATTGGGAACCCTTCGCAAGAATGTCCAAAGTTTCAGCGGGATTTCCAAAATGTTGAGAGGAACTCGAATCATGTCAACCTTGGTTTTGAGAATCTCTCCCGGAGTTGGAGAGATTTGGACGTGAAAGGGTACCAGTCTAGTCGGGGATTGGGAACCCTTCGCGAGAATGTCCAAAGTTTCAGCGGGATTTCCAAAATGTTGAGAGGAACTCAAAACATGTCAACCTTGGTTTTGAGAATCTCTCCCGGAGTTTGAGAGATTTGGACGTGAAAGGGTACCAGTCTTGTCGGGGATTGGGAACCCTTCGCCACAATGTCCAAAGTTTCAGCGAGATTTCCAAAATGTTGAGAGGAACTCGAAACATGTCAACCTTGGTTTTGAGAATCTCTCCCGGAGTTTGAGAGATTTGGACGTGAAAGGGTACCAGTCTTGTCGGGGATTGGGAACCCTTCGCGAGAATGTCCAAAGTTTCAGCAGGATTTCCAAAATGTTGAGAGGAACTCGAAACATGTCAACCTTGGTTTTGAGAATCTCTCCCGGAGTTTGAGAGATTTGGACGTGAAAGGGTACCAGTCTTGTCGGGGATTGGGAACCCTTCGCGAGAATGTCCAAAGTTTCAGCAGGATTTCCAAAATGTTGAGAGGAACTCGTATCATGTGAACCTTGGTTTTGAGATTCTCTCCCGGAGTTTGAGAGATTTGGACGTGAAAGGGTACCAGTCTTGTCGGGGATTGGGAACCCTTCGCGAGAATGTCCAAAGTTTCAGCGGGATTTCCAAAATGTTGAGATGAACTCGAAACATGTCAACCTCGGTTTTGAGAATCTCTCCCGGAGTTTGAGAGATTTGGACGTGAAAGGGTACCAGTCTTGTCGGGGATTGGGAACCCTTCGCGAGAATGTCCAAAGTTTCAGCGGGATTTCCAAAATGTTGAGAGGAACTCGAATCATGTCAACCTCGGTTTTGAGAATCTCTCCCGGAGTTTGAGAGATTTGGACGTGAAAGGGTACCAGTCTTGTCGGGGATTGGGAACCCTTCGCGAGAATGTCCAAAGTTTCAGCGGGATTTCCAAAATGTTGAGAGGAACTCGAAACATGTGAACCTCGGTTTTGAGAATCTCTCCCGGAGTTTGAGAGATTTGGACGTGAAAGGGTACCAGTCTTGTCGGGGATTGGGAACCCTTCGCCAGAATGTCCAAAGTTTCAGCGGGATTACCAAAATGTTGAGATGAACTCGAAACATGTCAACCTCGGTTTTGAGAATCTCTCCCGGAGTTTGAGAGATTTGGACGTGAAAGGGTACCAGTCTTGTCGGGGATTGGGAACCCTTCGCGAGAATGTCCAAAGTTTCAGCGGGATTTCCAAAATGTTGAGAGGAACTCGAAACATGTCAACCTTGGTTTTGAGAATCTCTCCCGGAGTTTGAGAGATTTGGACGTGAAAGGGTACCAGTCTTGTCGGGGATTGGGAACCCTTCGCCACAATGTCCAAAGTTTCAGCGGGATTTCCAAAATGTTGAGAGGAACTCGAATCATGTCAACCTTGGTTTTGAGAATCTCTCCCGGAGTTTGAGAGATTTGGACGTGAAAGGGTACCAGTCTTGTCGGGGATTGGGAACCCTTCGCCAGAATGTCCAAAGTTTCAGCAGGATTTCCAAAATGTTGAGAGGAACTCGTATCATGTCAACCTTGGTTTTGAGAATCTCTCCCGGAGTTTGAGAGATTTGGACGTGAAAGGGTACCAGTCTTGTCGGGGATTGGGAACCCTTCGTGAGAATGTCCAAAGTTTCAGCGGGATTTCCAAAATGTTGAGAGGAACTCGAAACATGTCAACCTCGGTTTTGAGAATCTCTCCCGGGGTTTGAGAGATTTGGACGTGAAAGGGTACCAGTCTTGTCGGGGATTGGGAACCCTTCGCGAGAATGTCCAAAGTTTCAGCGGGATTTCCAAAATGTTGAGAGGAACTCGAAACATGTCAACCTTGGTTTTGAGAATCTCTCCCGGAGTTTGAGAGATTTGGACGTGAAAGGGTACCAGTCTTGTCGGGGATTGGGAACCCTTCGCGAGAATGTCCAAAGTTTCAGCGGGTTTCCAAAATGTTGAGAGGAACTCGAAACATGTCAACCTCGGTTTTGAGAATCTCTCCCGGAGTTTGAGAGATTTGGACATGAAAGGGTACCAGTCTTGTCGGGGATTGGGAACCCTTCGCGAGAATGTCCAAAGTTTCAGCGGGATTTCCAAAATGTTGAGAGGAACTCGAAACATGTCAACCTTGGTTTAGAGAATCTCTCCCGGAGTTTGAGAGATTTGGACGTGAAAGGGTACCAGTCTTTTCGGGGATTGGGAACCCTTCGCGAGAATGTCCAAAGTTTCAGCGGGATTTCCAAAATGTTGAGAGGAACTCGAAACATGTCAACCTTGGTTTTGAGAATCTCTCCCGGAGTTTGAGAGATTTGGATGTGAAAGGGTACCAGTCTTGTCGGGGATTGGGAACCCTTCGCCAGAATGTCCAAAGTTTCAGCGGGATTTCCAAAATGTTGAGAGGAACTCGAAACATGTCAACCTTGGTTTTGAGAATCTCTCCCGGAGTTTGAGAGATTTGGACGTGAAAGGTAGGGTTTGCGCCGCCCCGGGGCCGCTCGCCCCTTCCCCACATGGTCCCTTCAAAATTTTCCAAATTTTGTCCCAATTCTTCCCAATCCCATTGAAACTTTTCAAATCCCTCTCAAAATTGTTGAAATTCTCTTGAAGCTTTTAAAATTCTCTCTAGAATTTTCAAAATCCACGTCCACATGTTTACAATTTCACGTCAAAATTGCTAAAATTCCAGTTGAAATTTTTTCAAAGTCCCTTCAAAGTTTTCCAATTTTTGTCCCAATTCTTCCCATTCCCATTTAAACTTTTCAAATCCCTCTCAAAATTGTTGAAATTCTGTTGAAGCTTTTAAAATTCTCTCTAGAATTTTCAAAATCCAAATCCACATGTTTACAATTTCAGGTCAAAATTGCGAAAATTCCAGTTGAAATTTTTTCAAAGTCCCTTCAAAATTTTCCAATTTTTGTCCCAATTCTTCCCATTCCCATTGAAACTTTTCAAATCCCTCTCAAAAATGTTGAAATTCTGTTGAAGCTTTTAAAATTCTCTCTAGAATTTTCAAAATCCACGTCCACATGTTTACAATTTCAGGTCAAAATTGCTAAAATTCCACTTGAAATTTTTTCAAAGTCCCTTCAAAATTTTCCAATTTTTGTCCCAATTCTTCCCATTCCCATTGAAACTTTTCAAAGCCCTCTCAAAAATGTTGAAATTCTGTTGAAGCTTTTAAAATTCTCTCTAGAATTTTCAAAATCCACATCCACATGTTTACAATTTCACGTCAAAATTGCTAAAATTCCAGTTGAAATTTTTTCAAAGTCCCTTAAAAATTTTCCAATTTTTGTCCCAATTCTTCCCATTCCCATTGAAAATTTTCAAATCCCTCTCAAAATTGTTGAAATTCTGTTGAAGCTTTTAAAATTCTCTCTAGAATTTTCAAAATCCACGTCCACATGTTTACAATTTCACGTCAAAATTGCTAAAATTCCAGTTGAAATTTTTTCAAAGTCCCTTAAAAATTTTCCAATTTTTGTCCCAATTCTTCCCATTCCCATTGAAACTTTTCAAATCCCTCTCAAAATTGTTGAAATTCTGTTGAAGCTTTTAAAATTCTCTCTAGAATTTTCAAAATCCACGTCCACAGGTTTACAATTTCACGTCAAAATTGCTAAAATTCCAGTCGCAGTTTTTTCCAAGTCCCTTCAAAATTTTCCAATTTTTGTCCCAATTCTTCCCATTCCCATTGAAACTTTTCAAATCCCTCTCAAAATTGTTGAAATTCTGTTGAAGCTTTTAAAATTCTCTCTAGAATTTTCAAAATCCACGTCCACATGTTTACAATTTCAGGTCAAAATTGCTAAAATTCCAGTTGAAATTTTTTCCAAGTCCCTTCAAAATTTTCCAATTTTTGTCCCAATTCTTCCAATTCCCATTGAAACTTTTCAAATCCCTCTCAAAATTGTTGAAATTCTGTTGAAGCTTTTAAAATTCTCTCTAGAATTTTCAAAGTCCACTTCAACATGTTTACAATTTCACGTCAAAATTGCTAAAATTCCAGTTGAAATTTTTTCAAAGTCCCTTAAAAGTTTTCCAATTTTTGTCCCAATTCTTCCCATTCCCATTGAAACTTTTCAAATCCCTCTCAAAATTGTTGAAATCCTGTTGAAAATTTGAAACTTCTCTCTAGAATTTTCAAAATCCACATCCACATGTTTACAATTTCACGTCAAAATTGCTAAAATTCCAGTTGAAATTTTTTCCAAGTCCCTTCAAAATTTTCCAATTTTTCTCCCAATTCTTCCCATTCCCATTGAAACTTTTCAAATCCCTCTCAAAATTGTTGAAATTCTGTTGAAGCATTTAAAATTCTCTCTAGAATTTTCAAAATCCACTTCAACATGTTTACAATTTCACGTCAAAATTGCTAAAATTCCACTCGCAATTTTTTCAAAGTCCCTTCAAAATTTTCCAATTTTTGTCCCAATTCTTCCCATTCCCATTGAAACTTTTCAAATCCCTCTCAAAATTGTTGAAATTCTGTTGAAGCTTTTAAAATTCTCTCTAGAATTTTCAAAATCCACGTCCACATGTTTACAATTTCACGTCAAAATTGCTAAAATTCCAGTTGAAATTTTTTCAAAGTCCCTTAAAAATTTTCCAATTTTTGTCCCAATTCTTCCCATTCCCATTGAAACTTTTCAAATCCCTCTCAAAATTGTTAAAATTCTCTTGAAGCTTTTAAAATTCTCTCTAGAATTTTCAAAATCCACGTCCACATGTTTACAATTTCACGTCAAAATTGCTAAAATTCCAGTTGAAATTTTTTCAAAGTCCCTTCAAAATTTTCCAATTTTTGTCCCAATTCTTCCCATTCCCATTGAAACTTTTCAAATCCCTCTCAAAATTGTTGAAATTCTCTTGAAGCTTTTAAAATTCTCTCTAGAATTTTCAAAATCCACTTCAACATGTTTACAATTTCAGGTCAAAATTGCTAAAATTCCAGTTGAAATTTTTTCAAAGTCCCTTAAAAATTTTCCAATTTTTGTCCCAATTCTTCGCATTCCCATTGAAACTTTTCAAATCCCTCTCAAAATTGTTGAAATTCTGTTGAAGCATTTAAAATTCTCTCTAGAATTTTCAAAATCCACTTCAACATGTTTACAATTTCACGTCAAAATTGCTAAAATTCCAGTTGAAATATTTTCAAAGTCCCTTCAAAATTTTCCAATTTTTGTCCCAATTCTTCCCATTCCCATTGAAACTTTTCAAATCCCTCTCAAAAATGTTGAAATTCTGTTGAAGCTTTTAAAATTCTCTCTAGAATTTTCAAAATCCACGTCCACATGTTTACAATTTCAGGTCAAAATTGCTAAAATTCCAGTTGAAATTTTTTCAAAGTCCCTTCAAAATTTTCCAGTTTTTGTCCCAATTCTTCCCATTCCCATTGAAACTTTTCAAATCCCTCTCAAAATTGTTGAAATTCTGTTGAAGCTATTAAAATTCTCTCTAGAATTTTCAAAATCCACGTCCACATGTTTACAATTTCAGGTCAAAATTGCTAAAATTCCAGTTGAAATTTTTTCCAAGTCCCTTCAAAATTTTCCAATTTTTGTCCCAATTCTTCCCATTCCCATTGAAACTTTTCAAATCCCTCTCCAAATTGTTGAAATTCTGTTGAAGCTTTTAAAATTCTCTCTAGAATTTTCAAAATCCATGTCCACATGTTTTCAATTTCACCTCAAAATTGCTAAAATTCCAGTTGAAATTTTTTCCAAGTCCCTTCAAAATTTTCCAATTTTTGTCCCAATTCTTCCCATTCCCATTGAAACTTTTCAAATCCCTCTCAAAATTGTTAAAATTCTGTTGAAGCTTTTAAAATTCTCTCAAGAATTTTCAAAATCCACTTCAACATGTTTACAATTTCAGGTCAAAATTGCTAAAATTCCAGTTGAAATTTTTTCCAAGTCCCTTCAAAATTTTCCAATTTTTGTCCCAATTCTTCCCATTCCCATTGAAACTTTTCAAAGCCCTCTCAAAAATGTTGAAATTCTGTTGAAGCTTTTAAAATTCTCTCTAGAATTTTCAAAATCCACATCCACATGTTTACAATTTCACGTCAAAATTGCTAAAATTCCAGTTGAAATTTTTTCAAAGTCCCTTCAAAATTTTCCAATTTTTGTCCCAATTCTTCCCATTCCCATTGAAACTTTTCAAATCCCGCTCAAAATTGTTGAAAGTCTGTTGAAGCATTTAAAATTCTCTCTAGAATTTTCAAAATCCACTTCAACATGTTTACAATTTCACGTCAAAATTGCTAAAATTCCACTTGAAATTTTTTCAAAGTCCCTTCAAAATTTTCCAATTTTTGTCCCAATTCTTCCCATTCCCATTGAAACTTTTCAAATCCCTCTCAAAATTGTTGAAATTCTGTTGAAGCTTTTACAATTCTCTCTAGAATTTTCAAAATCCACGTCCACATGTTTACAATTTCAGGTCAAAATTGCTAAAATTCCAGTTGAAATTTTTTCAAAGTCCCTTAAAAATTTTCCAATTTTTGTCCCAATTCTTCCAATTCCCATTGAAACTTTTCAAATCCCTCTCCAAATTGTTGAAATTCTGTTGAAGCTTTTAAAATTCTCTCTAGAATTTTCAAAGTCCACTTCAACATGTTTACAATTTCACGTCAAAATTGCTAAAATTCCAGTTGAAATTTTTTCAAAGTCCCTTAAAAGTTTTCCAATTTTTGTCCCAATTCTTCCCATTCCCATTGAAACTTTTCAAATCCCTCTCAAAATTGTTGAAATCGTGTTGAAAATTTGAAACTTCTCTCTAGAATTTTCAAAATCCACATCCACATGTTTACAATTTCACGTCAAAATTGCCTAAATTCCAGTTGAAATTTTTTCCAAGTCCCTTCAAAATTTTCCAATTTTTGTCCCAATTCTTCCCATTCCCATTGAAACTTTTCAAATCCCGCTCAAAAATGTTGAAATTCTGTTGAAGCATTTAAAATTCTCTCAAGAATTTTCAAAATCCACTTCAACATGTTTACAATTTCACGTCAAAATTGCTAAAATTCCACTTGAAATTTTTTCCAAGTCCCTTAAAAATTTTCCAATTTTTGTCCCAATTCTTCCCATTCCCATTGAAACTTTTCAAATCCCTCTCAAAATTGTTGAAATTCTGTTGAAGCATTTAAGATTCTCTCTAGAATTTTCAAAATCCACTTCAACATGTTTACAATTTCACGTCAAAATTGCTAAAATTCCAGTCGCAATTTTTTCAAAGTCCCTTCAAAATTTTCCAATTTTTGTCCCAATTCTTCCCATTCCCATTGAAACTTTTCAAATCCCTCTCAAAATTGTTGAAATTCTGTTGAAGCTTTTAAAATTCTCTCTAGAATTTTCAAAATCCACTTCAACATGTTTACAATTTCACGTCAAAATTGCTAAAATTCCAGTTGAAATTTTTTCAAAGTCCCTTAAAAATTTTCCAATTTTTGTCCCAATTCTTCCCATTCCCATTGAAACTTTTCAAATCCCTCTCAAAATCGTTCAAATTATGTTGAAGCTTTTAAAATTCTCTCTAGAATTTTCAAAATCCACGTCCACATGTTTACAATTTCAGGTCAAAATTGCTAAAATTCCACTTGAAATTTTTTCAAAGTCCCTTAAAAATTTTCCAATTTTTGTCCCAATTCTTCCCATTCCCATTGAAACTTTTCAAATCCCTCTCAAAATTGTTGAAATTCTGTTGAAGCTATTAAAATTCTCTCTAGAATTTTCAAAATCCACGTCCACATGTTTACAATTTCACGTCAAAATTGCTAAAATTCCAGTTGAAATTTTTTCAAAGTCCCTTAAAAATTTTCCAATTTTTGTCCCAATTCTTCCCATTCCCATTGAAACTTTTCAAATCCCTCTCAAAATTGTTGAAATTCTGTTGAAGCATTTAAGATTCTCTCTAGAATTTTCAAAATCCACTTCAACATGTTTACAATTTCACGTCAAAATTGCTAAAATTCCAGTTGAAATTTTTTCAAAGTCCCTTAAAAGTTTTCCAATTTTTGTCCCAATTCTTCCCATTCCCATTGAAACTTTTCAAATCCCTCTCAAAATTGTTGAAATCGTGTTGAAAATTTGAAACTTCTCTCTAGAATTTTCAAAATCCACATCCACATGTTTACAATTTCACGTCAAAATTGCCTAAATTCCAGTTGAAATTTTTTCCAAGTCCCTTCAAAATTTTCCAATTTTTGTCCCAATTCTTCCCATTCCCATTGAAACTTTTCAAATCCCGCTCAAAAATGTTGAAATTCTGTTGAAGCATTTAAAATTCTCTCAAGAATTTTCAAAATCCACTTCAACATGTTTACAATTTCACGTCAAAATTGCTAAAATTCCACTTGAAATTTTTTCAAAGTCCCTTAAAAATTTTCCAATTTTTGTCCCAATTCTTCCCATTCCCATTGAAACTTTTCAAATCCCTCTCAAAATTGTTGAAATTCTGTTGAAGCTTTTAAAATTCTCTCTAGAATTTTCAAAATCCACTTCAACATGTTTACAATTTCACGTCAAAATTGCTAAAATTCCAGTCGCAATTTTTTCAAAGTCCCTTCAAAATTTTCCAATTTTTGTCCCAATTCTTCCCATTCCCATTGAAACTTTTCAAATCCCTCTCAAAATTGTTGAAATTCTGTTGAAGCTTTTAAAATTCTCTCTAGAATTTTCAAAATCCACTTCAACATGTTTACAATTTCACGTCAAAATTGCTAAAATTCCAGTTGAAATTTTTTCAAAGTCCCTTCAAAATTTTCCAATTTTTGTCCCAATTCTTCCCATTCCCATTGAAACTTTTCAAATCCCTCTCAAAATCGTTGAAATTATGTTGAAGCTTTTAAAATTCTCTCTAGAATTTTCAAAATCCACGTCCACATGTTTACAATTTCAGGTCAAAATTGCTAAAATTCCACTTGAAATTTTTTCAAAGTCCCTTAAAAATTTTCCAATTTTTGTCCCAATTCTTCCCATTCCCATTGAAACTTTTCAAATCCCTCTCAAAATTGTTGAAATTCTGTTGAAGCTATTAAAATTCTCTCTAGAATTTTCAAAATCCACGTCCACATGTTTACAATTTCACGTCAAAATTGCTAAAATTCCAGTTGAAATTTTTTCAAAGTCCCTTAAAAATTTTCCAATTTTTGTCCCAATTCTTCCCATTCCCATTGAAACTTTTCAAATCCCTCTCAAAATTGTTGAAATTCTGTTGAAGCATTTAAGATTCTCTCTAGAATTTTCAAAATCCACTTCAACATGTTTACAATTTCACGTCAAAATTGCTAAAATTCCAGTTGAAATTTTTTCAAAGTCCCTTAAAAATTTTCCAATTTTTGTCCCAATTCTTCCCATTCTCATTGAAACTTTTCAAATCCCTCTCAAAATCGTTGAAATTCTCTTGAAGCTTTTAAAATTCTCTCTAGAATTTTCAAAATCCACGTCCACATGTTTACAATTTCAGGTCAAAATTGCTAAAATTCCACTTGAAATTTTTTCAAAGTCCCTTAAAAATTTTCCAATTTTTGTCCCAATTCTTCCCATTCCCATTGAAACTTTTCAAATCCCTCTCAAAATTGTTGAAATTCTGTTGAAGCTATTAAAATTCTCTCTAGAATTTTCAAAATCCACGTCCACATGTTTACAATTTCACGTCAAAATTGCTAAAATTCCAGTTGAAATTTTTTCAAAGTCCCTTAAAAATTTTCCAATTTTTGTCCCAATTCTTCCCATTCCCATTGAAACTTTTCAAATCCCTCTCCAAATTGTTGAAATTCTGTTGAAGCTTTTACAATTCTCTCTAGAATTTTCAAAATCCACGTCCACATGTTTACAATTTCACGTCAAAATTGCTAAAATTCCAGTTGAAATTTTTTCAAAGTCCCTTAAAATTTTCCAATTTTTGTCCCAATTCTTCCCATTCCCATTGAAACTTTTCAAATCCCTCTCAACATTGTTGAAATTCTGTTGAAGCATTTAAAATTCTCTCTAGAATTTTCAAAATCCACTTCAACATGTTTACAATTTCACGTCAAAATTGCTAAAATTCCACTTGAAATTTTTTCCAAGTCCCTTCAAAATTTTCCAATTTTTGTCCCAATTCTTCCCATTCCCATTGAAACTTTTCAAATCCCTCTCAAAATTGTTGAAATTCTCTTGAAGCATTTAAGATTCTCTCCAGAATTTTCAAAATCCACTTCAACATGTTTACAATTTCAGGTCAAAATTGCTAAAATTCCAGTTGAAATTTTTTCCAAGTCCCTTCAAAATTTTCCAATTTTTGTCCCAATTCTTCCCATTCCCATTGAAACTTTTCAAATCCCTCTCAAAATTGTTGAAATTCTGTTGAAGCTTTTAAAATTCTCTCTAGAATTTTCAAAATCCACTTCAACATGTTTACAATTTCAGGTCAAAATTGCTAAAATTCCAGTTGAAATTTTTTCAAAGTCCCTTCAAAATTTTCCAATTTTTGTCCCAATTCTTCCCATTCCCATTGAAACTTTTCAAATCCCTCTCAAAATTGTTGAAATTTTGTTGAAGCTTTTAAAATTCTCTCTAGAATTTTCAAAATCCACTTCAACATGTTTACAATTTCACGTCAAAATTGCTAAAATTCCAGTTGAAATTTTTTCAACGTCCCTTCAAAATTTTCCAATTTTTGTCCCAATTCTTCCCATTCCCATTGAAACTTTTCAAATCCCTCTCAAAATTGTTGAAATTCTGTTGAAGCTTTTAAAATTCTCTCTAGAATTTTCAAAATCCATGTCCACATGTTTACAATTTCACGTCAAAAAATGGCTAAAATTCCAGTTGAAATTTTTTCAAAGTCCCTTAAAAATTTTCCAATTTTTGTCCCAATTCTTCCCATTCCCATTGAAACTTTTCAAATCCCTCTCAAAATTGTTGAAATTCTGTTGAAGCTTTTAAAATTCTCTCTAGAATTTTCAAAATCCACGTCCACATGTTTACAATTTCAGGTCAAAATTGCTAAAATTCCACTTGAAATTTTTTCAAAGTCCCTTAAAAATTTTCCAATTTTTGTCCCAATTCTTCCCATTCCCATTGAAACTTTTCAAATCCCTCTCAAAATTGTTGAAATTCTGTTGAAGCTTTTAAAATTCTCTCTAGAATTTTCAAAATCCATGTCCACATGTTTACAATTTCATGTCAAAATTGCTAAAATTCCAGTTGAAATTTTTTCAAAGTCCCTTCAAAATTTTCCATTTTCTCTCCCAATTCTTCCCATTCCCATTGAAACTTTTCAAATCCCTCTCAAAATGGTTGAAATTCTGTTGAAGCATTTAAGATTCTCTCTAGAATTTTCAAAATCCACGTCCACATGTTTACAATTTCAGGTCAAAATTGCGAAAATTCCAGTTGAAATTTTTTCAAAGTCCCTTCAAAATTTTCCAGTTTTTGTCCCAATTCTTCCCATTCCCATTGAAACTTTTCAAATCCCTCTCAAAATTGTTGAAATTCTGTTGAAGCTATTAAAATTCTCTCTAGAATTTTCAAAATCCACGTCCACATGTTTACAATTTCAGGTCAAAATTGCTAAAATTCCAGTTGAAATTTTTTCCAAGTCCCTTCAAAATTTTCCAATTTTTGTCCCAATTCTTCCCATTCCCATTGAAACTTTTCAAATCCCTCTCCAAATTGTTGAAATTCTGTTGAAGCTTTTAAAATTCTCTCTAGAATTTTCAAAATCCATGTCCACATGTTTTCAATTTCACCTCAAAATTGCTAAAATTCCAGTTGAAATTTTTTCAATGTCCCTTAAAAATTTTCCAATTTTTGTCCCAATTCTTCCCATTCCCATTGAAACTTTTCAAATCCCGCTCAAAAATGTTGAAATTCTGTTGAAGCATTTAAAATTCTCTCTAGAATTTTCAAAATCCACTTCAACATGTTTACAATTTCACGTCAAAATTGCTAAAATTCCACTTGAAATTTTTTCAACGTCCCTTCAAAATTTTCCAATTTTTGTCCCAATTCTTCCCATTCCCATTGAAACTTTTCAAATCCCTCTCAAAATTGTTGAAATTCTGTTGAAGCATTTAAGATTCTCTCTAGAATTTTCAAAATCCACTTCAACATGTTTACAATTTCACGTCAAAATTGCTAAAATTCCACTTGAAATTTTTTCAAAGTCCCTTCAAAATTTTCCAATTTTTGTCCCAATTCTTCCCATTCCCATTGAAACTTTTCAAATCCCTCTCAAAATTGTTGAAATTCTGTTGAAGCTTTTAAAATTCTCTCTAGAATTTTCAAAATCCACGTCCACATGTTTATAATTTCAGGTCAAAATTGCTAAAATTCCAGTTGAAATTTTTTCAAAGTCCCTTCAAAATTTTCCAATTTTTGTCCCAATTCTTCCCATTCCCATTGAAACTTTTCAAATCCCTCTCCAAATTGTTGAAATTCTCTTGAAGCTTTTAAAATTCTCTCTAGAATTTTCAAAATCCACGTCCACATATTTACAATTTCAGGTCAAAATTGCTAAAATTCCACTTGAAATTTTTTCCAAGTCCCTTCAAAATTTTCCAATTTTTGTCCCAATTCTTCCCATTCCCATTGAAACTTTTCAAATCCCTCTCCAAATTGTTGAAATTCTGTTGAAGCTTTTAAAATTCTCTCTAGAATTTTCAAAATCCATGTCCACATGTTTACAATTTCACGTCAAAATTGCTAAAATTCCAGTTGAAATTTTTTCAAAGTCCCTTCAAAATTTTCCAATTTTTGTCCCAATTCTTCCCATTCCCATTGAAACTTTTCAAATCCCGCTCAAAATTGTTGAAAGTCTGTTGAAGCATTTAAAATTCTCTCTAGAATTTTCAAAATCCACTTCAACATGTTTACAATTTCACGTCAAAATTGCTAAAATTCCACTTGAAATTTTTTCAAAGTCCCTTCAAAATTTTCCAATTTTTGTCCCAATTCTTCCCATTCCCATTGAAACTTTTCAAATCCCTCTCAAAATTGTTGAAATTCTGTTGAAGCTTTTACAATTCTCTCTAGAATTTTCAAAATCCACGTCCACATGTTTACAATTTCAGGTCAAAATTGCTAAAATTCCAGTTGAAATTTTTTCAAAGTCCCTTAAAAATTTTCCAATTTTTGTCCCAATTCTTCCAATTCCCATTGAAACTTTTCAAATCCCTCTCCAAATTGTTGAAATTCTGTTGAAGCTTTTAAAATTCTCTCTAGAATTTTCAAAGTCCACTTCAACATGTTTACAATTTCACGTCAAAATTGCTAAAATTCCAGTTGAAATTTTTTCAAAGTCCCTTAAAAGTTTTCCAATTTTTGTCCCAATTCTTCCCATTCCCATTGAAACTTTTCAAATCCCTCTCAAAATTGTTGAAATCGTGTTGAAAATTTGAAACTTCTCTCTAGAATTTTCAAAATCCACATCCACATGTTTACAATTTCACGTCAAAATTGCCTAAATTCCAGTTGAAATTTTTTCCAAGTCCCTTCAAAATTTTCCAGTTTTTGTCCCAATTCTTCCCATTCCCATTGAAACTTTTCAAATCCCTCTCAAAATTGTTGAAATTCTGTTGAAGCTATTAAAATTCTCTCTAGAATTTTCAAAATCCACGTCCACATGTTTACAATTTCACGTCAAAATTGCTAAAATTCCAGTTGAAATTTTTTCAAAGTCCCTTAAAAATTTTCCAATTTTTGTCCCAATTCTTCCCATTCCCATTGAAACTTTTCAAATCCCTCTCAAAATTGTTGAAATTCTGTTGAAGCATTTAAGATTCTCTCTAGAATTTTCAAAATCCACTTCAACATGTTTACAATTTCACGTCAAAATTGCTAAAATTCCAGTTGAAATTTTTTCAAAGTCCCTTAAAAATTTTCCAATTTTTGTCCCAATTCTTCCCATTCTCATTGAAACTTTTCAAATCCCTCTCAAAATCGTTGAAATTCTCTTGAAGCTTTTAAAATTCTCTCTAGAATTTTCAAAATCCACGTCCACATGTTTACAATTTCAGGTCAAAATTGCTAAAATTCCACTTGAAATTTTTTCAAAGTCCCTTAAAAATTTTCCAATTTTTGTCCCAATTCTTCCCATTCCCATTGAAACTTTTCAAATCCCTCTCAAAATTGTTGAAATTCTGTTGAAGCTATTAAAATTCTCTCTAGAATTTTCAAAATCCACGTCCACATGTTTACAATTTCACGTCAAAATTGCTAAAATTCCAGTTGAAATTTTTTCAAAGTCCCTTAAAAATTTTCCAATTTTTGTCCCAATTCTTCCCATTCCCATTGAAACTTTTCAAATCCCTCTCCAAATTGTTGAAATTCTGTTGAAGCTTTTACAATTCTCTCTAGAATTTTCAAAATCCACGTCCACATGTTTACAATTTCACGTCAAAATTGCTAAAATTCCAGTTGAAATTTTTTCAAAGTCCCTTAAAATTTTCCAATTTTTGTCCCAATTCTTCCCATTCCCATTGAAACTTTTCAAATCCCGCTCAAAATGTTGAAATTCTGTTGAAGCATTTAAAATTCTCTCTAGAATTTTCAAAATCCACTTCAACATGTTTACAATTTCACGTCAAAATTGCTAAAATTCCACTTGAAATTTTTTCCAAGTCCCTTCAAAATTTTCCAATTTTTGTCCCAATTCTTCCCATTCCCATTGAAACTTTTCAAATCCCTCTCAAAATTGTTGAAATTCTCTTGAAGCATTTAAGATTCTCTCCAGAATTTTCAAAATCCACTTCAACATGTTTACAATTTCAGGTCAAAATTGCTAAAATTCCAGTTGAAATTTTTTCCAAGTCCCTTCAAAATTTTCCAATTTTTGTCCCAATTCTTCCCATTCCCATTGAAACTTTTCAAATCCCTCTCAAAATTGTTGAAATTCTGTTGAAGCTTTTAAAATTCTCTCTAGAATTTTCAAAATCCACTTCAACATGTTTACAATTTCAGGTCAAAATTGCTAAAATTCCAGTTGAAATTTTTTCAAAGTCCCTTCAAAATTTTCCAATTTTTGTCCCAATTCTTCCCATTCCCATTGAAACTTTTCAAATCCCTCTCAAAATTGTTGAAATTTTGTTGAAGCTTTTAAAATTCTCTCTAGAATTTTCAAAATCCACTTCAACATGTTTACAATTTCACGTCAAAATTGCTAAAATTCCAGTTGAAATTTTTTCAACGTCCCTTCAAAATTTTCCAATTTTTGTCCCAATTCTTCCCATTCCCATTGAAACTTTTCAAATCCCTCTCAAAATTGTTGAAATTCTGTTGAAGCTTTTAAAATTCTCTCTAGAATTTTCAAAATCCATGTCCACATGTTTACAATTTCACGTCAAAAAATGGCTAAAATTCCAGTTGAAATTTTTTCAAAGTCCCTTAAAAATTTTCCAATTTTTGTCCCAATTCTTCCCATTCCCATTGAAACTTTTCAAATCCCTCTCAAAATTGTTGAAATTCTGTTGAAGCTTTTAAAATTCTCTCTAGAATTTTCAAAATCCACGTCCACATGTTTACAATTTCAGGTCAAAATTGCTAAAATTCCACTTGAAATTTTTTCAAAGTCCCTTAAAAATTTTCCAATTTTTGTCCCAATTCTTCCCATTCCCATTGAAACTTTTCAAATCCCTCTCAAAATTGTTGAAATTCTGTTGAAGCTTTTAAAATTCTCTCTAGAATTTTCAAAATCCATGTCCACATGTTTACAATTTCATGTCAAAATTGCTAAAATTCCAGTTGAAATTTTTTCAAAGTCCCTTCAAAATTTTCCATTTTCTCTCCCAATTCTTCCCATTCCCATTGAAACTTTTCAAATCCCTCTCAAAATGGTTGAAATTCTGTTGAAGCATTTAAGATTCTCTCTAGAATTTTCAAAATCCACGTCCACATGTTTACAATTTCAGGTCAAAATTGCGAAAATTCCAGTTGAAATTTTTTCAAAGTCCCTTCAAAATTTTCCAGTTTTTGTCCCAATTCTTCCCATTCCCATTGAAACTTTTCAAATCCCTCTCAAAATTGTTGAAATTCTGTTGAAGCTATTAAAATTCTCTCTAGAATTTTCAAAATCCACGTCCACATGTTTACAATTTCAGGTCAAAATTGCTAAAATTCCAGTTGAAATTTTTTCCAAGTCCCTTCAAAATTTTCCAATTTTTGTCCCAATTCTTCCCATTCCCATTGAAACTTTTCAAATCCCTCTCCAAATTGTTGAAATTCTGTTGAAGCTTTTAAAATTCTCTCTAGAATTTTCAAAATCCATGTCCACATGTTTTCAATTTCACCTCAAAATTGCTAAAATTCCAGTTGAAATTTTTTCAATGTCCCTTAAAAATTTTCCAATTTTTGTCCCAATTCTTCCCATTCCCATTGAAACTTTTCAAATCCCGCTCAAAAATGTTGAAATTCTGTTGAAGCATTTAAAATTCTCTCTAGAATTTTCAAAATCCACTTCAACATGTTTACAATTTCACGTCAAAATTGCTAAAATTCCACTTGAAATTTTTTCAACGTCCCTTCAAAATTTTCCAATTTTTGTCCCAATTCTTCCCATTCCCATTGAAACTTTTCAAATCCCTCTCAAAATTGTTGAAATTCTGTTGAAGCATTTAAGATTCTCTCTAGAATTTTCAAAATCCACTTCAACATGTTTACAATTTCACGTCAAAATTGCTAAAATTCCACTTGAAATTTTTTCAAAGTCCCTTCAAAATTTTCCAATTTTTGTCCCAATTCTTCCCATTCCCATTGAAACTTTTCAAATCCCTCTCCAAATTGTTGAAATTCTCTTGAAGCTTTTAAAATTCTCTCTAGAATTTTCAAAATCCACGTCCACATGTTTATAATTTCAGGTCAAAATTGCTAAAATTCCAGTTGAAATTTTTTCAAAGTCCCTTCAAAATTTTCCAATTTTTGTCCCAATTCTTCCCATTCCCATTGAAACTTTTCAAATCCCTCTCCAAATTGTTGAAATTCTCTTGAAGCTTTTAAAATTCTCTCTAGAATTTTCAAAATCCACGTCCACATATTTACAATTTCAGGTCAAAATTGCTAAAATTCCAGTTGAAATTTTTTCCAAGTCCCTTCAAAATTTTCCAATTTTTGTCCCAATTCTTCCCATTCCCATTGAAACTTTTCAAATCCCTCTCCAAATTGTTGAAATTCTGTTGAAGCTTTTAAAATTCTCTCTAGAATTTTCAAAATCCATGTCCACATGTTTACAATTTCATGTCAAAATTGCTAAAATTCCAGTTGAAATTTTTTCAAAGTCCCTTCAAAATTTTCCAATTTTTGTCCCAATTCTTCCCATTCCCATTGAAACTTTTCAAATCCCTCTCAAAATTGTTGAAATTCTCTTGAAGCTTTTACAATTCTCTCTAGAATTTTCAAAATCCACTTCCACATGTTTACAATTTCAAGTCAAAATTGCGAAAATTCCAGTTGAAATTTTTTCAAAGTCCCTTCAAAATTTTCCAATTTTTGTCCCAATTCTTCCCATTCCCATTGAAACTTTTCAAATCCCTCTCAAAATTGTTAAAATTCTGTTGAAGCTTTTAAAATTCTCTCTAGAATTTTCAAAATCCACTTCAACATGTTTACAATTTCAGGTCAAAATTGCTAAAATTCCAGTTGAAATTTTTTCCAAGTCCCTTCAAAATTTTCCAATTTTTGTCCCAATTCTTCCCATTCCCATTGAAACTTTTCAAAGCCCTCTCAAAAATGTTGAAATTCTGTTGAAGCTTTTAAAATTCTCTCTAGAATTTTCAAAATCCACATCCACATGTTTACAATTTCACGTCAAAATTGCTAAAATTCCAGTTGAAATTTTTTCAAAGTCCCTTCAAAATTTTCCAATTTTTGTCCCAATTCTTCCCATTCCCATTGAAACTTTTCAAATCCCGCTCAAAATTGTTGAAAGTCTGTTGAAGCATTTAAAATTCTCTCTAGAATTTTCAAAATCCACTTCAACATGTTTACAATTTCACGTCAAAATTGCTAAAATTCCACTTGAAATTTTTTCAAAGTCCCTTCAAAATTTTCCAATTTTTGTCCCAATTCTTCCCATTCCCATTGAAACTTTTCAAATCCCTCTCAAAATTGTTGAAATTCTGTTGAAGCTTTTACAATTCTCTCTAGAATTTTCAAAATCCACGTCCACATGTTTACAATTTCAGGTCAAAATTGCTAAAATTCCAGTTGAAATTTTTTCAAAGTCCCTTAAAAATTTTCCAATTTTTGTCCCAATTCTTCCAATTCCCATTGAAACTTTTCAAATCCCTCTCCAAATTGTTGAAATTCTGTTGAAGCTTTTAAAATTCTCTCTAGAATTTTCAAAGTCCACTTCAACATGTTTACAATTTCACGTCAAAATTGCTAAAATTCCAGTTGAAATTTTTTCAAAGTCCCTTAAAAGTTTTCCAATTTTTGTCCCAATTCTTCCCATTCCCATTGAAACTTTTCAAATCCCTCTCAAAATTGTTGAAATCGTGTTGAAAATTTGAAACTTCTCTCTAGAATTTTCAAAATCCACATCCACATGTTTACAATTTCACGTCAAAATTGCCTAAATTCCAGTTGAAATTTTTTCCAAGTCCCTTCAAAATTTTCCAATTTTTGTCCCAATTCTTCCCATTCCCATTGAAACTTTTCAAATCCCGCTCAAAAATGTTGAAATTCTGTTGAAGCATTTAAAATTCTCTCAAGAATTTTCAAAATCCACTTCAACATGTTTACAATTTCACGTCAAAATTGCTAAAATTCCACTTGAAATTTTTTCCAAGTCCCTTAAAAATTTTCCAATTTTTGTCCCAATTCTTCCCATTCCCATTGAAACTTTTCAAATCCCTCTCAAAATTGTTGAAATTCTGTTGAAGCATTTAAAATTCTCTCTAGAATTTTCAAAATCCACTTCAACATGTTTACAATTTCACGTCAAAATTGCTAAAATTCCAGTCGCAATTTTTTCAAAGTCCCTTCAAAATTTTCCAATTTTTGTCCCAATTCTTCCCATTCCCATTGAAACTTTTCAAATCCCTCTCAAAATTGTTGAAATTCTGTTGAAGCTTTTAAAATTCTCTCTAGAATTTTCAAAATCCACTTCAACATGTTTACAATTTCACGTCAAAATTGCTAAAATTCCAGTTGAAATTTTTTCAAAGTCCCTTAAAAATTTTCCAATTTTTGTCCCAATTCTTCCCATTCCCATTGAAACTTTTCAAATCCCTCTCAAAATCGTTCAAATTATGTTGAAGCTTTTAAAATTCTCTCTAGAATTTTCAAAATCCACGTCCACATGTTTACAATTTCAGGTCAAAATTGCTAAAATTCCACTTGAAATTTTTTCAAAGTCCCTTAAAAATTTTCCAATTTTTGTCCCAATTCTTCCCATTCCCATTGAAACTTTTCAAATCCCTCTCAAAATTGTTGAAATTCTGTTGAAGCTATTAAAATTCTCTCTAGAATTTTCAAAATCCACGTCCACATGTTTACAATTTCACGTCAAAATTGCTAAAATTCCAGTTGAAATTTTTTCAAAGTCCCTTAAAAATTTTCCAATTTTTGTCCCAATTCTTCCCATTCCCATTGAAACTTTTCAAATCCCTCTCAAAATTGTTGAAATTCTGTTGAAGCATTTAAGATTCTCTCTAGAATTTTCAAAATCCACTTCAACATGTTTACAATTTCACGTCAAAATTGCTAAAATTCCAGTTGAAATTTTTTCAAAGTCCCTTAAAAGTTTTCCAATTTTTGTCCCAATTCTTCCCATTCCCATTGAAACTTTTCAAATCCCTCTCAAAATTGTTGAAATCGTGTTGAAAATTTGAAACTTCTCTCTAGAATTTTCAAAATCCACATCCACATGTTTACAATTTCACGTCAAAATTGCCTAAATTCCAGTTGAAATTTTTTCCAAGTCCCTTCAAAATTTTCCAATTTTTGTCCCAATTCTTCCCATTCCCATTGAAACTTTTCAAATCCCGCTCAAAAATGTTGAAATTCTGTTGAAGCATTTAAAATTCTCTCAAGAATTTTCAAAATCCACTTCAACATGTTTACAATTTCACGTCAAAATTGCTAAAATTCCACTTGAAATTTTTTCAAAGTCCCTTAAAAATTTTCCAATTTTTGTCCCAATTCTTCCCATTCCCATTGAAACTTTTCAAATCCCTCTCAAAATTGTTGAAATTCTGTTGAAGCATTTAAGATTCTCTCTAGAATTTTCAAAATCCACTTCAACATGTTTACAATTTCACGTCAAAATTGCTAAAATTCCAGTCGCAATTTTTTCAAAGTCCCTTCAAAATTTTCCAATTTTTGTCCCAATTCTTCCCATTCCCATTGAAACTTTTCAAATCCCTCTCAAAATTGTTGAAATTCTCTTGAAGCTTTTAAAATTCTCTCTAGAATTTTCAAAATCCACTTCAACATGTTTACAATTTCAGGTCAAAATTGCTAAAATTCCAGTTGAAATTTTTTCAAAGTCCCTTAAAAATTTTCCAATTTTTGTCCCAATTCTTCCCATTCCCATTGAAACTTTTCAAATCCCTCTCAAAATCGTTGAAATTATGTTGAAGCTTTTAAAATTCTCTCTAGAATTTTCAAAATCCACGTCCACATGTTTACAATTTCACGTCAAAATTGCTAAAATTCCAGTTGAAATTTTTTCAAAGTCCCTTAAAAATTTTCCAATTTTTGTCCCAATTCTTCCCATTCCCATTGAAACTTTTCAAATCCCTCTCAAAATTGTTGAAATTCTGTTGAAGCATTTAAGATTCTCTCTAGAATTTTCAAAATCCACTTCAACATGTTTACAATTTCACGTCAAAATTGCTAAAATTCCAGTTGAAATTTTTTCAAAGTCCCTTAAAAATTTTCCAATTTTTGTCCCAATTCTTCCCATTCTCATTGAAACTTTTCAAATCCCTCTCAAAATCGTTGAAATTCTCTTGAAGCTTTTAAAATTCTCTCTAGAATTTTCAAAATCCACGTCCACATGTTTACAATTTCAGGTCAAAATTGCTAAAATTCCACTTGAAATTTTTTCAAAGTCCCTTAAAAATTTTCCAATTTTTGTCCCAATTCTTCCCATTCCCATTGAAACTTTTCAAATCCCTCTCAAAATTGTTGAAATTCTGTTGAAGCTATTAAAATTCTCTCTAGAATTTTCAAAATCCACGTCCACATGTTTACAATTTCACGTCAAAATTGCTAAAATTCCAGTTGAAATTTTTTCAAAGTCCCTTCAAAATTTTCCAATTTTTGTCCCAATTCTTCCCATTCCCATTGAAACTTTTCAAATCCCTCTCCAAATTGTTGAAATTCTGTTGAAGCTTTTACAATTCTCTCTAGAATTTTCAAAATCCACGTCCACATGTTTACAATTTCACGTCAAAATTGCTAAAATTCCAGTTGAAATTTTTTCAAAGTCCCTTAAAATTTTCCAATTTTTGTCCCAATTCTTCCCATTCCCATTGAAACTTTTCAAATCCCGCTCAAAATGTTGAAATTCTGTTGAAGCATTTAAAATTCTCTCTAGAATTTTCAAAATCCACTTCAACATGTTTACAATTTCACGTCAAAATTGCTAAAATTCCACTTGAAATTTTTTCCAAGTCCCTTCAAAATTTTCCAATTTTTGTCCCAATTCTTCCCATTCCCATTGAAACTTTTCAAATCCCTCTCAAAATTGTTGAAATTCTCTTGAAGCATTTAAGATTCTCTCCAGAATTTTCAAAATCCACTTCAACATGTTTACAATTTCAGGTCAAAATTGCTAAAATTCCAGTTGAAATTTTTTCCAAGTCCCTTCAAAATTTTCCAATTTTTGTCCCAATTCTTCCCATTCCCATTGAAACTTTTCAAATCCCTCTCAAAATTGTTGAAATTCTGTTGAAGCTTTTAAAATTCTCTCTAGAATTTTCAAAATCCACGTCCACATGTTTACAATTTCAGGTCAAAATTGCTAAAATTCCAGTTGAAATTTTTTCAAAGTCCCTTAAAAATTTTCCAATTTTTGTCCCAATTCTTCCCATTCCCATTGAAACTTTTCAAATCCCTCTCAAAATTGTTGAAATTTTGTTGAAGCTTTTAAAATTCTCTCTAGAATTTTCAAAATCCACTTCAACATGTTTACAATTTCACGTCAAAATTGCTAAAATTCCAGTTGAAATTTTTTCAACGTCCCTTCAAAATTTTCCAATTTTTGTCCCAATTCTTCCCATTCCCATTGAAACTTTTCAAATCCCTCTCCAAATTGTTGAAATTCTGTTGAAGCTTTTAAAATTCTCTCTAGAATTTTCAAAATCCATGTCCACATGTTTACAATTTCACGTCAAAAAATGGCTAAAATTCCAGTTGAAATTTTTTCAAAGTCCCTTAAAAATTTTCCAATTTTTGTCCCAATTCTTCCCATTCCCATTGAAACTTTTCAAATCCCTCTCAAAATTGTTGAAATTCTGTTGAAGCTTTTAAAATTCTCTCTAGAATTTTCAAAATCCACGTCCACATGTTTACAATTTCAGGTCAAAATTGCTAAAATTCCACTTGAAATTTTTTCAAAGTCCCTTAAAAATTTTCCAATTTTTGTCCCAATTCTTCCCATTCCCATTGAAACTTTTCAAATCCCTCTCAAAATTGTTGAAATTCTGTTGAAGCTTTTAAAATTCTCTCTAGAATTTTCAAAATCCATGTCCACATGTTTACAATTTCATGTCAAAATTGCTAAAATTCCAGTTGAAATTTTTTCAAAGTCCCTTCAAAATTTTCCATTTTCTCTCCCAATTCTTCCCATTCCCATTGAAACTTTTCAAATCCCTCTCAAAATGGTTGAAATTCTGTTGAAGCTTTTAAAATTCTCTCTAGAATTTTCAAAATCCACGTCCACATGTTTACAATTTCAGGTCAAAATTGCGAAAATTCCAGTTGAAATTTTTTCAAAGTCCCTTCAAAATTTTCCAATTTTTGTCCCAATTCTTCCCATTCCCATTGAAACTTTTCAAATCCCTCTCAAAATTGTTGAAATTCTGTTGAAGCTTTTACAATTCTCTCTAGAATTTTCAAAATCCACGTCCACATGTTTACAATTTCAGGTCAAAATTGCTAAAATTCCACTTGAAATTTTTTCAAAGTCCCTTCAAAATTTTCCAATTTTTGTCCCAATTCTTCCCATTCCCATTGAAACTTTTCAAATCCCTCTCAAAATTGTTGAAATCCTGTTGAAAGTTTGAAACTTCTCTCTAGAATTTTCAAAATCCACTTCAACATGTTTATAATTTCAGGTCAAAATTGCTAAAATTCCAGTTGAAATTTTTTCAAAGTCTCTTCAAAATTTCCAATTTTTGTCCCAATTCTTCCCATTCCCATTGAAACTTTTCAAATCCCTCTCAAAATTGTTGAAATTCTCTTGAAGCTTTTAAAATTCTCTCTAGAATTTTCAAAATCCACTTCAACATGTTTACAATTTCACGTCAAAATTGCTAAAATTCCAGTTGAAATTTTTTCAAAGTCCCTTAAAAATTTTCCAATTTTTGTTTCAATTCTTCCCATTCCCATTGAAACTTTTCAAATCCCTCTCAAAATTGTTGAAATTCTGTTGAAGCTTTTAAAATTCTCTCTAGAATTTTCAAAATCCACTTCAACATGTTTACAATTTCAGGTCAAAATTGCTAAAATTCCAGTTGAAATTTTTTCAAAGTCCCTTAAAAATTTTCCAATTTTTGTCCCAATTCTTCCCATTCCCATTGAAACTTTTCAAATCCCTCTCCAAATTGTTGAAATTCTGTTGAAGCTTTTAAAATTCTCTCTAGAATTTTCAAAATCCACTTCCACATGTTTACAATTTCATGTCAAAATTGCTAAAATTCCAGTTGAAATTTTTTCAAAGTCCCTTAAAAATTTTCCAATTTTCGTCCCAATTCTTCCCATTCCCATTGAAACTTTTCAAATCCCTCTCAAAATTGTTGAAATCCTGTTGAAAGTTTGAAACTTCTCTCTAGAATTTTCAAAATCCACGTCCACATGTTTACAATTTCAGGTCAAAATTGCTAAAATTCCAGTTGAAATTTTTTCAAAGTCCCTTAAAAATTTTCCAATTTTTGTCCCAATTCTTCCCATTCCCATTGAAACTTTTCAAATCCCTCTCAAAATTGTTGAAATTCTGTTGAAAGTTTGAAACTTCTCTCTAGAATTTTCAAAATCCACTTCAACATGTTTATAATTTCAGGTCAAAATTGCTAAAATTCCAGTTGAAATTTTTTCAAAGTCCCTTCAAAATTTTCCAGTTTTTTTCCCAATTCTTCCCATTCCCATTGAAACTTTTCAAATCCCTCTCAAAATTGTTGAAATCCTGTTGAAATTTTGAAACTTCTCTCTAGAATTTTCAAAATCCACGTCCACATGTTTACAATTTCAGGTCAAAATTGCTAAAATTCCAGTTGAAATTTTTTCAAAGTCCCTTAAAAATTTTCCAATTTTTGTCCCAATTCTTCCCATTCCCATTGAAAATTTTCAAATCCCTCTCAAAATTGTTGAAATTCTGTTGAAGCTTTTAAAATTCTCTCTAGAATTTTCAAAATCCACTTCAACATGTTTACAATTTCACGTCAAAATTGCTAAAATTCCAGTTGAAATTTTTTCAAAGTCCCTTCAAAATTTTCCAGTTTTTGTCCCAATTCTTCCCATTCCCATTGAAACTTTTCAAATCCCTCTCAAAATTGTTGAAATTCCGTTGAAGCTTTTAAAATTCTCTCTAGAATTTTCAAAATCCACGTCCACATGTTTACAATTTCAGGTCAAAATTGCTAAAATTCCAGTTGAAATTTTTTCAAAGTCCCTTAAAAATTTTCCAATTTTTGTCCCAATTCTTCCCATTCCCATTGAAACTTTTCAAATCCCTCTCAAAATTGTTGAAATCCTATTGAAAGTTTGAAACATCTCTCTAGAATTTTCAAAATCCACATCCACATCTTTATAATTTCAGGTCAAAATTGCTAAAATTCCAGTTGAAATTTTTTCAAAGTCTCTTCAAAATTTTCCAATTTTTGTCCCAATTCTTCCCATTCCCATTGAAACTTTTCAAATCCCTCTCAAAATTGTTGAAATTCTGTTGAAAGTTTGAAACTTCTCTCTAGAATTTTCAAAATCCACTTCAACATGTTTATAATTTCAGGTCAAAATTGCTAAAATTCCAGTTGAAATTTTTTCAAAGTCCCTTCAAAATTTTCCAGTTTTTGTCCCAATTCTTCCCATTCCCATTGAAACTTTTCAAATCCCTCTCAAAATTGTTGAAATCCTGTTGAAAGTTTGAAACTTCTCTCTAGAATTTTCAAAATCCACGTCCACATGTTTACAATTTCAGGTCAAAATTGCTAAAATTCCAGTTGAAATTTTTTCAAAGTCCCTTCAAAATTTTCCAATTTTTGTCCCAATTCTTCCCATTCCCATTGAAACTTTTCACATCCCTCTCAAAATTGTTGAAATTCTGTTGAAGCTTTTAAAATTCTCTCTAGAATTTTCAAAATCCACTTCAACATGTTTATAATTTCAGGTCAAAATTGCTAAAATTCCAGTTGAAATTTTTTCAAAGTCCCTTCAAATTTTCCAATTTTTGTCCCAATTCTTCCCATTCCCATTGAAACTTTTCAAATCCCTCTCAAAATTGTTGAAATTCTCTTGAAGCTTTTAAAATTCTCTCTAGAATTTTCAAAATCCACTTCAACATGTTTACAATTTCACGTCAAAATTGCTAAAATTCCAGTTGAAATTTTTTCAAAGTCCCTTAAAAATTTTCCAATTTTTGTTTCAATTCTTCCCATTCCCATTGAAACTTTTCAAATCCCTCTCAAAATTGTTGAAATTCTGTTGAAGCTTTTAAAATTCTCTCTAGAATTTTCAAAATCCACTTCAACATGTTTACAATTTCAGGTCAAAATTGCTAAAATTCCAGTTGAAATTTTTTCAAAGTCCCTTAAAAATTTTCCAATTTTTGTCCCAATTCTTCCCATTCCCATTGAAACTTTTCAAATCCCTCTCAAAATTGTTGAAATTCTGTTGAAAGTTTGAAACTTCTCTCTAGAATTTTCAAAATCCACTTCAACATGTTTATAATTTCAGGTCAAAATTGCTAAAATTCCAGTTGAAATTTTTTCAAAGTCCCTTCAAAATTTTCCAGTTTTTTTCCCAATTCTTCCCATTCCCATTGAAACTTTTCAAATCCCTCTCAAAATTGTTGAAATCCTGTTGAAATTTTGAAACTTCTCTCTAGAATTTTCAAAATCCACTTCCACATGTTTACAATTTCAGGTCAAAATTGCTAAAATTCCAGTTGAAATTTTTTCAAAGTCCCTTAAAAATTTTCCAATTTTTGTCCCAATTCTTCCCATTCCCATTGAAAATTTTCAAATCCCTCTCAAAATTGTTGAAATTCTGTTGAAGCTTTTAAAATTCTCTCTAGAATTTTCAAAATCCACTTCAACATGTTTACAATTTCACGTCAAAATTGCTAAAATTCCAGTTGAAATTTTTTCAAAGTCCCTTCAAAATTTTCCAGTTTTTGTCCCAATTCTTCCCATTCCCATTGAAACTTTTCAAATCCCTCTCAAAATTGTTGAAATTCCGTTGAAGCTTTTAAAATTCTCTCTAGAATTTTCAAAATCCACGTCCACATGTTTACAATTTCAGGTCAAAATTGCTAAAATTCCAGTTGAAATTTTTTCAAAGTCCCTTAAAAATTTTCCAATTTTTGTCCCAATTCTTCCCATTCCCATTGAAACTTTTCAAATCCCTCTCAAAATTGTTGAAATCCTATTGAAAGTTTGAAACATCTCTCTAGAATTTTCAAAATCCACATCCACATCTTTATAATTTCAGGTCAAAATTGCTAAAATTCCAGTTGAAATTTTTTCAAAGTCTCTTCAAAATTTTCCAATTTTTGTCCCAATTCTTCCCATTCCCATTGAAACTTTTCAAATCCCTCTCAAAATTGTTGAAATTCTGTTGAAAGTTTGAAACTTCTCTCTAGAATTTTCAAAATCCACTTCAACATGTTTATAATTTCAGGTCAAAATTGCTAAAATTCCAGTTGAAATTTTTTCAAAGTCCCTTCAAAATTTTCCAGTTTTTGTCCCAATTCTTCCCATTCCCATTGAAACTTTTCAAATCCCTCTCAAAATTGTTGAAATCCTGTTGAAAGTTTGAAACTTCTCTCTAGAATTTTCAAAATCCACGTCCACATGTTTACAATTTCAGGTCAAAATTGCTAAAATTCCAGTTGAAATTTTTTCAAAGTCCCTTCAAAATTTTCCAATTTTTGTCCCAATTCTTCCCATTCCCATTGAAACTTTTCACATCCCTCTCAAAATTGTTGAAATTCTGTTGAAGCTTTTAAAATTCTCTCTAGAATTTTCAAAATCCACTTCAACATGTTTATAATTTCAGGTCAAAATTGCTAAAATTCCAGTTGAAATTTTTTCAAAGTCCCTTCAAATTTTCCAATTTTTGTCCCAATTCTTCCCATTCCCATTGAAACTTTTCAAATCCCTCTCAAAATTGTTGAAATTCTCTTGAAGCTTTTAAAATTCTCTCTAGAATTTTCAAAATCCACTTCAACATGTTTACAATTTCACGTCAAAATTGCTAAAATTCCAGTTGAAATTTTTTCAAAGTCCCTTAAAAATTTTCCAATTTTTGTTTCAATTCTTCCCATTCCCATTGAAACTTTTCAAATCCCTCTCAAAATTGTTGAAATTCTGTTGAAGCTTTTAAAATTCTCTCTAGAATTTTCAAAATCCACTTCAACATGTTTACAATTTCAGGTCAAAATTGCTAAAATTCCAGTTGAAATTTTTTCAAAGTCCCTTAAAAATTTTCCAATTTTTGTCCCAATTCTTCCCATTCCCATTGAAACTTTTCAAATCCCTCTCCAAATTGTTGAAATTCTGTTGAAGCTTTTAAAATTCTCTCTAGAATTTTCAAAATCCACTTCCACATGTTTACAATTTCATGTCAAAATTGCTAAAATTCCAGTTGAAATTTTTTCAAAGTCCCTTAAAAATTTTCCAATTTTCGTCCCAATTCTTCCCATTCCCATTGAAACTTTTCAAATCCCTCTCAAAATTGTTGAAATCCTGTTGAAAGTTTGAAACTTCTCTCTAGAATTTTCAAAATCCACGTCCACATGTTTACAATTTCAGGTCAAAATTGCTAAAATTCCAGTTGAAATTTTTTCAAAGTCCCTTAAAAATTTTCCAATTTTTGTCCCAATTCTTCCCATTCCCATTGAAACTTTTCAAATCCCTCTCAAAATTGTTGAAATTCTGTTGAAAGTTTGAAACTTCTCTCTAGAATTTTCAAAATCCACTTCAACATGTTTATAATTTCAGGTCAAAATTGCTAAAATTCCAGTTGAAATTTTTTCAAAGTCCCTTCAAAATTTTCCAGTTTTTTTCCCAATTCTTCCCATTCCCATTGAAACTTTTCAAATCCCTCTCAAAATTGTTGAAATCCTGTTGAAATTTTGAAACTTCTCTCTAGAATTTTCAAAATCCACGTCCACATGTTTACAATTTCAGGTCAAAATTGCTAAAATTCCAGTTGAAATTTTTTCAAAGTCCCTTAAAAATTTTCCAATTTTTGTCCCAATTCTTCCCATTCCCATTGAAAATTTTCAAATCCCTCTCAAAATTGTTGAAATTCTGTTGAAGCTTTTAAAATTCTCTCTAGAATTTTCAAAATCCACTTCAACATGTTTACAATTTCACGTCAAAATTGCTAAAATTCCAGTTGAAATTTTTTCAAAGTCCCTTCAAAATTTTCCAGTTTTTGTCCCAATTCTTCCCATTCCCATTGAAACTTTTCAAATCCCTCTCAAAATTGTTGAAATTCCGTTGAAGCTTTTAAAATTCTCTCTAGAATTTTCAAAATCCACGTCCACATGTTTACAATTTCAGGTCAAAATTGCTAAAATTCCAGTTGAAATTTTTTCAAAGTCCCTTAAAATTTTCCAATTTTTGTCCCAATTCTTCCCATTCCCATTGAAACTTTTCAAATCCCTCTCAAAATTGTTGAAATCCTATTGAAAGTTTGAAACATCTCTCTAGAATTTTCAAAATCCACATCCACATCTTTATAATTTCAGGTCAAAATTGCTAAAATTCCAGTTGAAATTTTTTCAAAGTCCCTTAAAAATTTTCCAATTTTTGTCCCAATTCTTCCCATTCCCATTGAAACTTTTCAAATCCCTCTCAAAATTGTTGAAATTCTGTTGAAAGTTTGAAACTTCTCTCTAGAATTTTCAAAATCCACTTCAACATGTTTATAATTTCAGGTCAAAATTGCTAAAATTCCAGTTGAAATTTTTTCAAAGTCCCTTCAAAATTTTCCAATTTTCGTCCCAATTCTTCCCATTCCCATTGAAACTTTTCAAATCCCTCTCAAAATTGTTGAAATCCTGTTGAAAGTTTGAAACTTCTCTCTAGAATTTTCAAAATCCACGTCCACATGTTTACAATTTCAGGTCAAAATTGCTAAAATTCCAGTTGAAATTTTTTCAAAGTCCCTTCAAAATTTTCCAATTTTTGTCCCAATTCTTCCCATTCCCATTGAAACTTTTCACATCCCTCTCAAAATTGTTGAAATTCTGTTGAAGCTTTTAAAATTCTCTCTAGAATTTTCAAAATCCACTTCAACATGTTTACAATTTCAGGTCAAAATTGCTAAAATTCCACTTGAAATTTTTTCAAAGTCCCTTAAAAATTTTCCAATTTTTGTCCCAATTCTTCCCATTCCCATTGAAACTTTTCAAATCCCTCTCAAAATTGTTGAAATTCTGTTGAAGCTTTTACAATTCTCTCTAGAATTTTCAAAATCCACGTCCACATGTTTACAATTTCAGGTCAAAATTGCTAAAATTCCACTTGAAATTTTTTCAAAGTCCCTTCAAAATTTTCCAATTTTTGTCCCAATTCTTCCCATTCCCATTGAAACTTTTCAAATCCCTCTCAAAATTGTTGAAATTCTGTTGAAAGTTTGAAACTTCTCTCTAGAATTTTCAAAATCCACTTCAACATGTTTATAATTTCAGGTCAAAATTGCTAAAATTCCAGTTGAAATTTTTTCAAAGTCCCTTCAAATTTTCCAATTTTTGTCCCAATTCTTCCCATTCCCATTGAAACTTTTCAAATCCCTCTCAAAATTGTTGAAATTCTGTTGAAGCTTTTAAAATTCTCTCTAGAATTTTCAAAATCCACGTCCACATGTTTACAATTTCAGGTCAAAATTGCGAAAATTCCAGTTGAAATTTTTTCAAAGTCCCTTCAAAATTTTCCAATTTTTGTCCCAATTCTTCCCATTCCCATTGAAACTTTTCAAATCCCTCTCAAAATTGTTGAAATTCTGTTGAAGCTTTTAAAATTCTCTCTAGAATTTTCAAAATCCACTTCAACATGTTTACAATTTCAGGTCAAAATTGCTAAAATTCCAGTTGAAATTTTTTCCAAGTCCCTTCAAAATTTTCCAATTTTTGTTTCAATTCTTCCCATTCCCATTAAAACTTTTCAAATCCCTCTCAACATTGTTGAAATTCTGTTGAAGCTTTTAAAATTCTCTCTAGAATTTTCAAAATCCACTTCAACATGTTTACAATTTCAGGTCAAAATTGCTAAAATTCCAGTTGAAATTTTTTCCAAGTCCCTTCAAAATTTTCCAATTTTTGTCCCAATTCTTCCCATTCCCATTGAAACTTTTCAAATCCCTCTCAAAATTGTTGAAATTCTGTTGAAGCTTTTACAATTCTCTCTAGAATTTTCAAAATCCACGTCCACATGTTTACAATTTCAGGTCAAAATTGTTAAAATTCCAGTTGAAATTTCTTCAAAGTCCCTTCAAAATTTTCCAATTTTTGTCCCAATTCTTCCCATTCCCATTGAAACTTTTCAAATCCCTCTCAAAATTGTTGAAATCCTGTTGAAAGTTTGAAACTTCTCTCTAGAATTTTCAAAATCCACTTCAACATGTTTATAATTTCAGGTCAAAATTGCTAAAATTCCAGTTGAAATTTTTTCAAAGTCCCTTCAAATTTTCCAATTTTTGTCCCAATTCTTCCCATTCCCATTGAAACTTTTCAAATCCCTCTCAAAATTGTTGAAATTCTCTTGAAGCTTTTAAAATTCTCTCTAGAATTTTCAAAATCCACTTCAACATGTTTACAATTTCACGTCAAAATTGCTAAAATTCCAGTTGAAATTTTTTCAAAGTCCCTTAAAAATTTTCCAATTTTTGTTTCAATTCTTCCCATTCCCATTGAAACTTTTCAAATCCCTCTCAAAATTGTTGAAATTCTGTTGAAGCTTTTAAAATTCTCTCTAGAATTTTCAAAATCCACTTCAACATGTTTACAATTTCAGGTCAAAATTGCTAAAATTCCAGTTGAAATTTTTTCAAAGTCCCTTAAAAATTTTCCAATTTTTGTCCCAATTCTTCCCATTCCCATTGAAACTTTTCAAATCCCTCTCCAAATTGTTGAAATTCTGTTGAAGCTTTTAAAATTCTCTCTAGAATTTTCAAAATCCACTTCCACATGTTTACAATTTCATGTCAAAATTGCTAAAATTCCAGTTGAAATTTTTTCAAAGTCCCTTAAAAATTTTCCAATTTTCGTCCCAATTCTTCCCATTCCCATTGAAACTTTTCAAATCCCTCTCAAAATTGTTGAAATCCTGTTGAAAGTTTGAAACTTCTCTCTAGAATTTTCAAAATCCACGTCCACATGTTTACAATTTCAGGTCAAAATTGCTAAAATTCCAGTTGAAATTTTTTCAAAGTCCCTTAAAAATTTTCCAATTTTTGTCCCAATTCTTCCCATTCCCATTGAAACTTTTCAAATCCCTCTCAAAATTGTTGAAATTCTGTTGAAAGTTTGAAACTTCTCTCTAGAATTTTCAAAATCCACTTCAACATGTTTATAATTTCAGGTCAAAATTGCTAAAATTCCAGTTGAAATTTTTTCAAAGTCCCTTCAAAATTTTCCAGTTTTTTTCCCAATTCTTCGTATTCCCATTGAAACTTTTCAAATCCCTCTCAAAATTGTTGAAATCCTGTTGAAATTTTGAAACTTCTCTCTAGAATTTTCAAAATCCACGTCCACATGTTTACAATTTCACGTCAAAATTGCTAAAATTCCAGTTGAAATTTTTTCAAAGTCCCTTAAAAATTTTCCAATTTTTGTCCCAATTCTTCCCATTCCCATTGAAAATTTTCAAATCCCTCTCAAAATTGTTGAAATTCTGTTGAAGCTTTTAAAATTCTCTCTAGAATTTTCAAAATCCACTTCAACATGTTTACAATTTCACGTCAAAATTGCTAAAATTCCAGTTGAAATTTTTTCAAAGTCCCTTCAAAATTTTCCAGTTTTTGTCCCAATTCTTCCCATTCCCATTGAAACTTTTCAAATCCCTCTCAAAATTGTTGAAATTCTGTTGAAGCTTTTAAAATTCTCTCTAGAATTTTCAAAATCCACGTCCACATGTTTACAATTTCAGGTCAAAATTGCTAAAATTCCAGTTGAAATTTTTTCAAAGTCCCTTAAAATTTTCCAATTTTTGTCCCAATTCTTCCCATTCCCATTGAAACTTTTCAAATCCCTCTCAAAATTGTTGAAATCCTATTGAAAGTTTGAAACATCTCTCTAAAATTTTCAAAATCCACATCCACATCTTTATAATTTCAGGTCAAAATTGCTAAAATTCCAGTTGAAATTTTTTCAAAGTCCCTTCAAAATTTTCCAATTTTTGTCCCAATTCTTCCCATTCCCATTGAAACTTTTCAAATCCCTCTCAAAATTGTTGAAATTCTGTTGAAAGTTTGAAACTTCTCTCTAGAATTTTCAAAATCCACTTCAACATGTTTATAATTTCAGGTCAAAATTGCTAAAATTCCAGTTGAAATTTTTTCAAAGTCCCTTCAAAATTTTCCAGTTTTTGTCCCAATTCTTCCCATTCCCATTGAAACTTTTCAAATCCCTCTCAAAATTGTTGAAATCCTGTTGAAAGTTTGAAACTTCTCTCTAGAATTTTCAAAATCCACGTCCACATGTTTACAATTTCAGGTCAAAATTGCTAAAATTCCAGTTGAAATTTTTTCAAAGTCCCTTCAAAATTTTCCAATTTTTGTCCCAATTCTTCCCATTCCCATCGAAACTTTTCAAATCCCTCTCAAAATTGTTGAAATTCTGTTGAAGCTTTTAAAATTCTCTCTAGAATTTTCAAAATCCACGTCCACATGTTTACAATTTCAGGTCAAAATTGCTAAAATTCCAGTTGAAATTTTTTCAAAGTCCCTTCAAAATTTTCCAATTTTTGTTTCAATTCTTCCCATTCCCATTAAAACTTTTCAAATCCCTCTCAAAATTGTTGAAATTCTCTTGAAGCTTTTAAAATTCTCTCTAGAATTTTCAAAATCCACTTCAACATGTTTACAATTTCAGGTCAAAATTGCTAAAATTCCAGTTGAAATTTTTTCCAAGTCCCTTCAAAATTTTCCAATTTTTGTCCCAATTCTTCCCATTCCCATTGAAACTTTTCAAATCCCTCTCAAAATTGTTGAAATTCTGTTGAAGCTTTTACAATTCTCTCTAGAATTTTCAAAATCCACGTCCACATGTTTACAATTTCAGGTCAAAATTGTTAAAATTCCAGTTGAAATTTTTTCAAAGTCCTTCAAAATTTTCCAATTTTTGTCCCAATTCTTCCCATTCCCATTGAAACTTTTCAAATCCCTCTCAAAATTGTTGAAATCCTGTTGAAAGTTTGAAACTTCTCTCTAGAATTTTCAAAATCCACTTCAACATGTTTATAATTTCAGGTCAAAATTGCTAAAATTCCAGTTGAAATTTTTTCAAAAGTCCCTTCAAAAATTTTCCAGTTTTTGTCCCAATTCTTCCCATTCCCATTGAAACTTTTCAAATCCCTCTCAAAATTGTTGAAATCCTGTTGAAAGTTTGAAACTTCTCTCTAGAATTTTCAAAATCCACGTCCACATGTTTACAATTTCAGGTCAAAATTGCTAAAATTCCACTTGAAATTTTTTCAAAGTCCCTTAAAAATTTTCCAATTTTTGTCCCAATTCTTCCCATTCCCATTGAAACTTTCAAATCCCTCTCCAAATTGTTGAAATTCTGTTGAAGCTTTTAAAATTCTCTCTAGAATTTTCAAAATCCACTTCAACATGTTTACAATTTCAGGTCAAAATTGCTAAAATTCCACTTGAAATTTTTTCAAAGTCCCTTCAAAATTTTCCAATTTTTGTCCCAATTCTTCCCATTCCCATTGAAACTTTTCAAATCCCTCTCAAAATTGTTGAAATTCTCTTGAAGCTTTTAAAATTCTCTCTAGAATTTTCAAAATCCACGTCCACATGTTTACAATTTCAGGTCAAAATTGCTAAAATTCCAGTTGAAATTTTTTCCAAGTCCCTTCAAAATTTTCCAATTTTTGTCCCAATTCTTCCCATTCCCATTGAAACTTTTCAAATCCCTCTCAAAATTGTTGAAATCCTATTGAAAGTTTGAAATTTCTCTCTAGAATTTTCAAAATCCACTTCAACATGTTTATAATTTCAGGTCAAAATTGCTAAAATTCCAGTTGAAATTTTTTCAATGTCCCTTAAAAATTTTCCAATTTTTGTCCCAATTCTTCCCATTCCCATTGAAACTTTTCAAATCCCTCTCAAAATTGTTGAAATCCTGTTGAAAGTTTGAAACTTCTCTCTAGAATTTTCAAAATCCACTTCAACATGTTTACAATTTCAGGCCAAAATTGCTAAAATTCCAGTTGAAATTTTTTCCAAGTCCCTTCAAAATCTTCCAATTTTTGTCCCAATTCTTCCCATTCCCATTGAAATTTTTCAAATCCCTCTCAAAATTGTTGAAATTCCGTTGAAGCTTTTAAAATTCTCTCTAGAATTTTCAAAATCCACTTCAACATGTTTAAAATATCATGTCAAAATTGCTAAAATTCCAGTTGAAATTTTTTCAAAGTCCCTGAAAAATTTTCCAATTTTTGTCCCAATTCTTCCCATTCCCATTGAAACTTTTCAAATCCCTCTCAAAATTGTTGAAATCCTGTTGAAAGTTTGAAACTTCTCTCTAGAATTTTCAAAATCCACTTCAACATGTTTATAATTTCAGGTCAAAATTGCTAAAATTCCAGTTGAAATTTTTTCCAAGTCCCTTCAAAATTTTCCAATTTTTGTCCCAATTCTTCCCATTCCCATTGAAACTTTTCAAATCCCTCTCAAAATTGTTGAAATCCTGTTGAAAGTTTGAAACTTCTCTCTAGAATTTTCAAAATCCACGTCCACATGTTTACAATTTCAGGTCAAAATTGCTAAAATTCCAGTTGAAATTTTTTCAAAGTCCCTTAAAAATTTTCCAATTTTTGTCCCAATTCTTCCCATTCCCATTGAAACTTTTCAAATCCCGCTCAAAATTGTTGAAATTCTTTTGAAAGTTTGAAACTTCTCTCTAGAATTTTCAAAATCCACTTCAACATGTTTATAATTTCACGTCAAAATTGCTAAAATTCCAGTTGAAATTTTTTCAAAGTCCCTTCAAAATTTTCCAATTTTTGTCCCAATTCTTCCCATTCCCATTGAAACTTTTCAAATCCCTCTCAAAATTGTTGAAATTCCGTTGAAGCTTTTAAAATTCTCTCTAGAATTTTCAAAATCCACGTCCACATGTTTACAATTTCAGGTCAAAATTGCTAAAATTCCACTTGAAATTTTTTCCAAGTCCCTTCAAAATTTTCCAATTTTTGTCCCAATTCTTCCCATTCCCATTGAAACTTTTCAAATCCCTCTCAAAATTGTTGAAATTCTCTTGAAGCTTTTAAAATTCTCTCTAGAATTTTCAAAATCCACTTCAACATGTTTCCAATTTCACGTCAAAATTGCTAAAATTCCAGTTGAAATTTTTTCAAAGTCCCTTAAAAATTTTCCAATTTTTGTCCCAATTCTTCCCATTCCCATTGAATCTTTTCAAATCCCTCTCAAAATTGTTGAAATTCTGTTGAAGCTTTTAAAATTCTCTCTAGAATTTTCAAAATCCACTTCAACATGTTTACAATTTCTGGTTAAAAATTGCTAAAATTCCAGTTGAAATTTTTTCAAAGTCCCTTCAAAATTTTCCAATTTTTGTCCCAATTCTTCCCATTCCCATTGAAACTTTTCAAATCCCTCTCAAAATTGTTGAAATCCTGTTGAAAGTTTGAAACTTCTCTCTAGAATTTTCAAAATCCACGTCCACATGTTTATAATTTCAGGTCAAAATTGCTAAAATTCCAGTTGAAATTTTTTCAAAGTCCCTTAAAAATTTTCCAATTTTTGTCCCAATTCTTCCCATTCCCATTGAAACTTTTCAAATCCCTCTCAAAATTGTTGAAATCCTGTTGAAAGTTTGAAACTTCTCTCTAGAATTTTCAAAATCCACTTCAACATGTTTATAATTTCAGGTCAAAATTGCTAAAATTCCAGTTGAAACTTTTTCAATGTCCCTTCAAAATTTTCCAATTTTTGTCCCAATTCTTCCCATTCCCATTGAAACTTTTCAAATCCCTCTCAAAATTGTTGAAATCCTGTTGAAAGTTTGAAACTTCTCTCTAGAATTTTCAAAATCCACTTCAACATGTTTACAATTTCAGGCCAAAATTGCTAAAATTCCAGTTGAAATTTTTTCCAAGTCCCTTCAAAATCTTCCAATTTTTGTCCCAATTCTTCCCATTCCCATTGAAACTTTTCAAATCCCTCTCAAAATTGTTGAAATTCCGTTGAAGCTTTTAAAATTCTCTCTAGAATTTTCAAAATCCACTTCAACATGTTTAAAATATCATGTCAAAATTGCTAAAATTCCAGTTGAAATTTTTTCAAAGTCCCTTCAAAATTTTCCAATTTTTGTCCCAATTCTTCCCATTCCCATTGAAACTTTTCAAATCCCTCTCAAAATTGTTGAAATCCTGTTGAAAGTTTGAAACTTCTCTCTAGAATTTTCAAAATCCACTTCAACATGTTTATAATTTCAGGTCAAAATTGCTAAAATTCCAGTTGAAATTTTTTCATAGTCCCTTCAAAATTTTCCAATTTTTGTCCCAGTTCTTCCCATTCCCATTGAAACTTTTCAAATCCCTCTCAAAATTGTTGAAATCCTGTTGAAAGTTTGAAACTTCTCTCTAGAATTTTCAAAATCCACGTCCACATGTTTACAATTTCAGGTCAAAATTGCTAAAATTCCAGTTGAAATTTTTTCAAAGTCCCTTAAAAATTTTCCAATTTTTGTCCCAATTCTTCCCATTCCCATTGAAACTTTTCAAATCCCGCTCAAAATTGTTGAAATTCTTTTGAAAGTTTGAAACTTCTCTCTAGAATTTTCAAAATCCACTTCAACATGTTTATAATTTCACGTCAAAATTGCTAAAATTCCAGTTGAAATTTTTTCAAAGTCCCTTAAAAATTTTCCAATTTTTGTCCCAATTCTTCCCATTCCCATTGAAACTTTTCAAATCCCTCTCAAAATTGTTGAAATTCCGTTGAAGCTTTTAAAATTCTCTCTAGAATTTTCAAAATCCACATCCACATGTTTACAATTTCAGGTCAAAATTGCTAAAATTCCAGTTGAAATTTTTTCAAAGTCCCTTCAAAATTTTCCAATTTTTGTCCCAATTCTTCCCATTCCCATTGAAACTTTTCAAATCCCGCTCAAAATTGTTGAAATTCTCTTGAAGCTTTTAAAATTCTCTCTAGAATTTTCAAAATCCACTTCAACATGTTTCCAATTTCACGTCAAAATTGCTAAAATTCCAGTTGAAATTTTTTCAAAGTCCCTTAAAAATTTTCCAATTTTTGTCCCAATTCTTCCCATTCCCATTGAAACTTTTCAAATCCCTCTCAAAATTGTTGAAATTCTGTTGAAGCTTTTAAAATTCTCTCTAGAATTTTCAAAATCCACTTCAACATGTTTACAATTTCTGGTTAAAAATTGCTAAAATTCCAGTTGAAATTTTTTCAAAGTCCCTTCAAAATTTTCCAATTTTTGTCCCAATTCTTCCCATTCCTATTGAAACTTTTCAAATCCCTCTCAAAATTGTTGAAATTCTGTTGAAGCTTTTAAAATTCTCTCTAGAATTTTCAAAATCCACTTCAACATGTTTACAATTTCAGGTCAAAATTGCTAAAATTCCAGTTGAAATTTTTTCAAAGTCCCTTCAAAATTTTCCAATTTTTGTCCCAATTCTTCCCATTCCCATTGAAACTTTTCAAATCCCTCTCAAAATTGTTGAAATTCTGTTGAAGCTTTTAAAATTCTCTCTAGAATTTTCAAAATCCACTTCAACATGTTTACAATTTCAGGTCAAAATTGCGAAAATTCCAGTTGAAAATTTTTCAATGTCCCTTCAAAATTTTCCAATTTTTGTCCCAATTCTTCCCATTCCCATTGAAACTTTTCAAATCCCTCTCAAAATTGTTGAAATCCTGTTGAAAGTTTGAAACTTCTCTCTAGAATTTTCAAAATCCACTTCAACATGTTTACAATTTCAGGCCAAAATTGCTAAAATTCCAGTTGAAATTTTTTCCAAGTCCCTTCAAAATTTTCCAATTTTTGTCCCAATTCTTCCCATTCCCATTGAAACTTTTCAAATCCCTCTCAAAATTGTTGAAATTCCGTTGAAGCTTTTAAAATTCTCTCTAGAATTTTCAAAATCCACTTCAACATGTTTAAAATATCACGTCAAAATTGCTAAAATTCCAGTTGAAATTTTTTCAAAGTCCCTTAAAAATTTTCCAATTTTTGTCCCAATTCTTCCCATTCCCATTGAAACTTTTCAAATCCCTCTCAAAATTGTTGAAATCCTGTTGAAAGTTTGAAACTTCTCTCTAGAATTTTCAAAATCCACTTCAACATGTTTATAATTTCAGGTCAAAATTGCTAAAATTCCAGTTGAAATTTTTTCAAAGTCCCTTCAAAATTTTCCAATTTTTGTCCCAATTCTTCCCATTCCCATTGAAACTTTTCAAATCCCTCTCAAAATTGTTGAAATCCTGTTGAAAGTTTGAAACTTCTCTCTAGAATTTTCAAAATCCACGTCCACATGTTTACAATTTCAGGTCAAAATTGCTAAAATTCCAGTTGAAATTTTTTCAAAGTCCCTTAAAAATTTTCCAATTTTTGTCCCAATTCTTCCCATTCCCATTGAAACTTTTCAAATCCCTCTCAAAATTGTTGAAATTCTTTTGAAAGTTTGAAACTTCTCTCTAGAATTTTCAAAATCCACTTCAACATGTTTATAATTTCATGTCAAAATTGCTAAAATTCCAGTTGAAATTTTTTCAAAGTCCCTTAAAAATTTTCCAATTTTTGTCCCAATTCTTCCCATTCCCATTGAAACTTTTCAAATCCCTCTCAAAATTGTTGAAATTCCGTTGAAGCTTTTAAAATTCTCTCTAGAATTTTCAAAATCCACTTCAACATGTTTACAATTTCAGGTCAAAATTGCTAAAATTCCAGTTGAAATTTTTTCCAAGTCCCTTCAAAATTTTCCAATTTTTGTCCCAATTCTTCCCATTCCCATTGAAACTTTTCAAATCCCTCTCAAAATTGTTGAAATTCTCTTGAAGCTTTTAAAATTCTCTCTAGAATTTTCAAAATCCACTTCAACATGTTTCCAATTTCACGTCAAAATTGCTAAAATTCCAGTTGAAATTTTTTCAAAGTCCCTTCAAAATTTTCCAATTTTTGTCCCAATTCTTCCCATTCCCATTGAAACTTTTCAAATCCCTCTCAAAATTGTTGAAATTCTGTTGAAGCTTTTAAAATTCTCTCTAGAATTTTCAAAATCCACGTCCACATGTTTACAATTTCAGGTCAAAATTGCTAAAATTCCAGTTGAAATGTTTTCAAAGTCCCTTAAAAATTTTCCAATTTTTGTCCCAATTCTTCCCATTCCCATTGAAACTTTTCACACCCCTCTCAAAATTGTTGAAATTCTGTTGAAGCTTTTAAAATTCTCTCTAGAATTTTCAAAATCCACTTCAACATGTTTACAATTTCAGGTCAAAATTGCGAAAATTCCAGTTGAAATTTTTTCCAAGTCCCTTCAAAATTTTCCAATTTTTGTCCCAATTCTTCCCATTCCCATTGAAACTTTTAAAATCCCTCTCAAAATTGTTGAAATTCTGTTGAAGCTTTTAAAATTCTCTCTAGAATTTTCAAAATCCACGTCCACATGTTTACAATTTCAGGTCAAAATTGCTAAAATTCCAGTTGAAATTTTTTCAAAGTCCCTTAAAAATTTTCCAGTTTTTGTCCCAATTCTTCCCATTCCCATTGAAACTTTTCAAATCCCTCTCAAAATTGTTGAAATCCTGTTGAAAGTTTGAAACTTCTCTCTAGAATTTTCAAAATCCACGTCCACATGTTTACAATTTCAGGTCAAAATTGCTAAAATTCCAGTTGAAATATTTTCAAAGTCCCTTAAAAATTTTCCAATTTTTGACCCAATTCTTCCCATTCCCATTGAAACTTTTCAAATCCCTCTCAAAATTGTTGAAATCCTGTTGAAAGTTTGAAACTTCTCTCTAGAATTTTCAAAATCCACGTCCACATGTTTACAATTTCAGGTCAAAATTGCGAAAATTCCAGTTGAAATTTTTTCCAAGTCCCTTCAAAATTTTCCAATTTTTGTCCCAATTCTTCCCATTCCCATTGAAACTTTTCAAATCCCTCTCAAAATTGTTGAAATCCTGTTGAAGCTTTTAAAATTCTCTCTAGAATTTTCAAAATCCACGTCCACATGTTTACAATTTCAGGTCAAAATTGCTAAAATTCCAGTTGAAATTTTTTCAAAGTCCCTTAAAAATTTTCCAATTTTTGTCCCAATTCTTCCCATTCCCATTGAAACTTTTCACATCCCTCTCAAAATTGTTGAAATTCTGTTGAAGCTTTTAAAATTCTCTCTAGAATTTTCAAAATCCACTTCAACATGTTTCCAACTTCACGTCAAAATTGCTAAAATTCCAGTTGAAATTTTTTCAAAGTCCCTTAAAAATTTTCCAATTTTTGTCCCAATTCTTCCCATTCCCATTGAAACTTTTCAAATCCCTCTCAAAATTGTTGAAATTCTGTTGAAGCTTTTACAATTCTCTCTAGAATTTTCAAAATCCACGTCCACATGTTTACAATTTCAGGTCAAAATTGCTAAAATTCCACTTGAAATTTTTTCAAAGTCCCTTCAAAATTTTCCAATTTTTGTCCCAATTCTTCCCATTCCCATTGAAACTTTTCAAATCCCTCTCAAAATTGTTGAAATTCTGTTGAAAGTTTGAAACTTCTCTCTAGAATTTTCAAAATCCACTTCAACATGTTTACAATTTCAGGCCAAAATTGCTAAAATTCCAGTTGAAATTTTTTCAAAGTCCCTTCAAAATTTTCCAATTTTTGTCCCAATTCTTCCCATTCCCATTGAAACTTTTCAAATCCCTCTCAAAATTGTTGAAATTCCGTTGAAGCTTTTAAAATTCTCTCTAGAATTTTCAAAATCCACGTCCACATGTTTACAATTTCAGGTCAAAATTGCTAAAATTCCAGTTGAAATTTTTTCAAAGTCCCTTCAAAATTTTCCAATTTTCGTCCCAATTCTTCCCATTCCCATTGAAACTTTTCAAATCCCTCTCAAAATTGTTGAAATCCTGTTGAAAGTTTGAAACTTCTCTCTAGAATTTTCAAAATCCACGTCCACATGTTTATAATTTCAGGTCAAAATTGCTAAAATTCCAGTTGAAATTTTTTCAAAGTCCCTTAAAAATTTTCCAATTTTTGTCCCAATTCTTCCCATTCCCATTGAAACTTTTCAAATCCCTCTCAAAATTGTTGAAATCCTGTTGAATGTTTGAAACTTCTCTCTAGAATTTTCAAAATCCACTTCAACATGTTTATAATTTCAGGTCAAAATTGCTAAAATTCCAGTTGAAACTTTTTCAATGTCCCTTCAAAATTTTCCAATTTTTGTCCCAATTCTTCCCATTCCCATTGAAACTTTTCAAATCCCTCTCAAAATTGTTGAAATCCTGTTGAAAGTTTGAAACTTCTCTCTAGAATTTTCAAAATCCACTTCAACATGTTTACAATTTCAGGCCAAAATTGCTAAAATTCCAGTTGAAATTTTTTCAAAGTCCCTTCAAAATTTTCCAATTTTTGTCCCAATTCTTCCCATTCCCATTGAAACTTTTCAAATCCCTCTCAAAATTGTTGAAATCCTGTTGAAAGTTTGAAACTTCTCTCTAGAATTTTCAAAATCCACGTCCACATGTTTACAATTTCAGGTCAAAATTGCTAAAATTCCAGTTGAAATTTTTTCAAAGTCCCTTAAAAATTTTCCAATTTTTGTCCCAATTCTTCCCATTCCCATTGAAACTTTTCAAATCCCTCTCAAAATTGTTGAAATCCTGTTGAAAGTTTGAAACTTCTCTCTAGAATTTTCAAAATCCACGTCCACATGTTTACAATTTCAGGTCAAAATTGCTAAAATTCCAGTTGAAATTTTTTCAAAGTCCCTTAAAAATTTTCCAATTTTTGTCCCAATTCTTCCCATTCCCATTGAAACTTTTCAAATCCCTCTCAAAATTGTTGAAATCCTGTTGAAGCTTTTAAAATTCTCTCTAGAATTTTCAAAATCCACGTCCACATGTTTACAATTTCAGGTCAAAATTGCTAAAATTCCAGTTGAAATTTTTTCAAAGTCCCTTCAAAATTTTCCAATTTTTGTCCCAATTCTTCCCATTCCCATTGAAACTTTTCACATCCCTCTCAAAATTGTTGAAATTCTGTTGAAGCTTTTAAAATTCTCTCTAGAATTTTCAAAATCCACTTCAACATGTTTCCAACTTCACGTCAAAATTGCTAAAATTCCAGTTGAAATTTTTTCAAAGTCCCTTAAAAATTTTCCAATTTTTGTCCCAATTCTTCCCATTCCCATTGAAACTTTTCAAATCCCTCTCAAAATTGTTGAAATTCTGTTGAAGCTTTTACAATTCTCTCTAGAATTTTCAAAATCCACGTCCACATGTTTACAATTTCAGGTCAAAATTGCGAAAATTCCAGTTGAAATTTTTTCAAAGTCCCTTCAAAATTTTCCAATTTTTGTCCCAATTCTTCCCATTCCCATTGAAACTTTTCAAATCCCTCTCAAAATTGTTGAAATCCTGTTGAAAGTTTGAAACTTCTCTCTAGAATTTTCAAAATCCACGTCCACATGTTTACAATTTCAGGTCAAAATTGCTAAAATTCCAGTTGAAATTTTTTCAAAGTCCCTTCAAAATTTTCCAATTTTTGTCCCAATTCTTCCCATTCCCATTGAAACTTTTCAAATCCCTCTCAAAATTGTTGAAATCCTGTTGAAAGTTTGAAACTTCTCTCTAGAATTTTCAAAATCCACTTCAACATGTTTACAATTTCAGGTCAAAATTGCTAAAATTCCAGTTGAAATTTTTTCAAAGTCCCTTAAAAATTTTCCAATTTTTGTCCCAATTCTTCCCATTCCCATTGAAACTTTTCAAATCCCTCTCAAAATTGTTGAAATCCTGTTGAAGCTTTTAAAATTCTCTCTAGAATTTTCAAAATCCACGTCCACATGTTTACAATTTCAGGTCAAAATTGCTAAAATTCCAGTTGAAATTTTTTCAAAGTCCCTTAAAAATTTTCCAATTTTTGTCCCAATTCTTCCCATTCCCATTGAAACTTTTCACATCCCTCTCAAAATTGTTGAAATTCTGTTGAAGCTTTTAAAATTCTCTCTAGAATTTTCAAAATCCACTTCAACATGTTTCCAACTTCACGTCAAAATTGCTAAAATTCCAGTTGAAATTTTTTCAAAGTCCCTTAAAAATTTTCCAATTTTTGTCCCAATTCTTCCCATTCCCATTGAAACTTTTCAAATCCCTCTCAAAATTGTTGAAATTCTGTTGAAGCTTTTACAATTCTCTCTAGAATTTTCAAAATCCACGTCCACATGTTTACAATTTCAGGTCAAAATTGCGAAAATTCCAGTTGAAATTTTTTCAAAGTCCCTTCAAAATTTTCCAATTTTTGTCCCAATTCTTCCCATTCCCATTGAAACTTTTCAAATCCCTCTCAAAATTGTTGAAATCCTGTTGAAAGTTTGAAACTTCTCTCTAGAATTTTCAAAATCCACGTCCACATGTTTACAATTTCAGGTCAAAATTGCTAAAATTCCAGTTGAAATTTTTTCAAAGTCCCTTCAAAATTTTCCAATTTTTGTCCCAATTCTTCCCATTCCCATTGAAACTTTTCAAATCCCTCTCAAAATTGTTGAAATCCTGTTGAAAGTTTGAAACTTCTCTCTAGAATTTTCAAAATCCACTTCAACATGTTTATAATTTCAGGTCAAAATTGCTAAAATTCCAGTTGAAACTTTTTCAATGTCCCTTCAAAATTTTCCAATTTTTGTCCCAATTCTTCCCATTCCCATTGAAACTTTTCAAATCCCTCTCAAAATTGTTGAAATTCTGTTGAAGCTTTTACAATTCTCTCTAGAATTTTCAAAATCCACGTCCACATGTTTACAATTTCAGGTCAAAATTGCTAAAATTCCACTTGAAATTTTTTCAAAGTCCCTTCAAAATTTTCCAATTTTTGTCCCAATTCTTCCCATTCCCATTGAAACTTTTCAAATCCCTCTCAAAATTGTTGAAATCCTGTTGAAAGTTTGAAACTTCTCTCTAGAATTTTCAAAATCCACTTCAACATGTTTACAATTTCAGGCCAAAATTGCTAAAATTCCAGTTGAAATTTTTTCAAAGTCCCTTAAAAATTTTCCAATTTTTGTCCCAATTCTTCCCATTCCCATTGAAACTTTTCAAATCCCTCTCAAAATTGTTGAAATCCTGTTGAAAGTTTGAAACTTCTCTCTAGAATTTTCAAAATCCACGTCCACATGTTTACAATTTCAGGTCAAAATTGCTAAAATTCCAGTTGAAATTTTTTCAAAGTCCCTTAAAAATTTTCCAATTTTTGTCCCAATTCTTCCCATTCCCATTGAAACTTTTCAAATCCCTCTCAAAATTGTTGAAATCCTGTTGAAGCTTTTAAAATTCTCTCTAGAATTTTCAAAATCCACGTCCACATGTTTACAATTTCAGGTCAAAATTGCTAAAATTCCAGTTGAAATTTTTTCAAAGTCCCTTCAAAATTTTCCAATTTTTGTCCCAATTCTTCCCATTCCTATTGAAACTTTTCACATCCCTCTCAAAATTGTTGAAATTCTGTTGAAGCTTTTAAAATTCTCTCTAGAATTTTCAAAATCCACTTCAACATGTTTCCAACTTCACGTCAAAATTGCTAAAATTCCAGTTGAAATTTTTTCAAAGTCCCTTCAAAATTTTCCAATTTTTGTCCCAATTCTTCCCATTCCCATTGAAACTTTTCAAATCCCTCTCAAAATTGTTGAAATTCTGTTGAAGCTTTTACAATTCTCTCTAGAATTTTCAAAATCCACGTCCACATGTTTACAATTTCAGGTCAAAATTGCGAAAATTCCAGTTGAAATTTTTTCAAAGTCCCTTCAAAATTTTCCAATTTTTGTCCCAATTCTTCCCATTCCCATTGAAACTTTTCAAATCCCTCTCAAAATTGTTGAAATCCTGTTGAAAGTTTGAAACTTCTCTCTAGAATTTTCAAAATCCACGTCCACATGTTTACAATTTCAGGTCAAAATTGCTAAAATTCCAGTTGAAATTTTTTCAAAGTCCCTTAAAAATTTTCCAATTTTTGTCCCAATTCTTCCCATTCCCATTGAAACTTTTCAAATCCCTCTCAAAATTGTTGAAATCCTGTTGAAAGTTTGAAACTTCTCTCTAGAATTTTCAAAATCCACTTCAACATGTTTACAATTTCAGGTCAAAATTGCTAAAATTCCAGTTGAAATTTTTTCAAAGTCCCTTCAAAATTTTCCAATTTTTGTCCCAATTCTTCCCATTCCCATTGAAACTTTTCAAATCCCTCTCAAAATTGTTGAAATCCTGTTGAAGCTTTTAAAATTCTCTCTAGAATTTTCAAAATCCACGTCCACATGTTTACAATTTCAGGTCAAAATTGCTAAAATTCCAGTTGAAATTTTTTCAAAGTCCCTTCAAAATTTTCCAATTTTTGTCCCAATTCTTCCCATTCCCATTGAAACTTTTCACATCCCTCTCAAAATTGTTGAAATTCTGTTGAAGCTTTTAAAATTCTCTCTAGAATTTTCAAAATCCACTTCAACATGTTTCCAACTTCACGTCAAAATTGCTAAAATTCCAGTTGAAATTTTTTCAAAGTCCCTTCAAAATTTTCCAATTTTTGTCCCAATTCTTCCCATTCCCATTGAAACTTTTCAAATCCCTCTCAAAATTGTTGAAATTCTGTTTAAAGTTTGAAACTTCTCTCTAGAATTTTCAAAATCCACTTCAACATGTTTATAATTTAAGGTCAAAATTGCCAAAATTCCAGTTGAAATTTTTTCAAAGTCCCTTCAAAATTTTCCAATTTTTGTCCCAATTCTTCCCATTCCCATTGAAACTTTTCAAATCCCTCTCAAAATTGTTGAAATTCTGTTGAAGCTTTTACAATTCTCTCTAGAATTTTCAAAATCCACGTCCACATGTTTACAATTTCAGGTCAAAATTGCGAAAATTCCAGTTGAAATTTTTTCAAAGTCCCTTCAAAATTTTCCAATTTTTGTCCCAATTCTTCCCATTCCCATTGAAACTTTTCAAATCCCTCTCAAAATTGTTGAAATTCTGTTGAAAGTTTGAAACTTCTCTCTAGAATTTTCAAAATCCACTTCAACATGTTTATAATTTCAGGTCAAAATTGCTAAAATTCCAGTTGAAATTTTTTCCAAGTCCCTTCAAAATTTTCCAATTTTTGTCCCAATTCTTCCCATTCCCATTGAAACTTTTCAAATCCCTCTCAAAATTGTTGAAATTCTCTTGAAGCTTTTAAAATTCTCTCTAGAATTTTCAAAATCCACTTCAACATGTTTCCAATTTCACGTCAAAATTGCTAAAATTCCAGTTGAAATTTTTTCAAAGTCCCTTAAAAATTTTCCAATTTTTGTCCCAATTCTTCCCATTCCCATTGAAACTTTTCAAATCCCTCTCCAAATTGTTGAAATTCTGTTGAAGCTTTTAAAATTCTCTCTAGAATTTTCAAAATCCACTTCAACATGTTTACAATTTCTGGTTAAAAATTGCTAAAATTCCAGTTGAAATTTTTTCAAAGTCCCTTAAAAATTTTCCAATTTTTCTCCCAATTCTTCCCATTCCCATTGAAACTTTTCAAATCCCTCTCAAAATTGTTGAAATTCTGTTGAAGCTTTTAAAATTCTCTCTAGAATTTTCAAAATCCACGTCCACATGTTTACAATTTCACGTCAAAATTGCTAAAATTCCAGTTGAAATTTTTTCCAAGTCCCTTAAAAATTTTCCAATTTTTGTCCCAATTCTTCCCATTCCCATTGAAACTTTTCAAATCCCTCTCAAAATTGTTGAAATTCTGTTGAAGCTTTTAAAATTCTCTCTAGAATTTTCAAAATCCACGTCCACATGTTTACAATTTCAGGTCAAAATTGCTAAAATTCCAGTTGAAATTTTTTCAAAGTCCCTTAAAAATTTTCCAATTTTTGTCCCAATTCTTCCCATTCCCATTGAAACTTTTCACATCCCTCTCAAAATTGTTGAAATTCTGTTGAAGCTTTTAAAATTCTCTCTAGAATTTTCAAAATCCACTTCAACATGTTTACAATTTCAGGTCAAAATTGCGAAAATTCCAGTTGAAATTTTTTCCAAGTCCCTTCAAAATTTTCCAATTTTTGTCCCAATTCTTCCCATTCCCATTGAAACTTTTAAAATCCCTCTCCAAATTGTTGAAATTCTGTTGAAGCTTTTAATATTCTCTCTAGAATTTTCAAAATCCACGTCCACATGTTTACAATTTCACGTCAAAATTGCTAAAATTCCAGTTGAAATTTTTTCAAAGTCCCTTCAAAATTTTCCAATTTTCGTCCCAATTCTTCCCATTCCCATTGAAACTTTTCAAATCCCTCTCAAAATTGTTGAAATCCTGTTGAAAGTTTGAAACTTCTCTCTAGAATTTTCAAAATCCACGTCCACATGTTTATAATTTCAGGTCAAAATTGCTAAAATTCCAGTTGAAATTTTTTCAAAGTCCCTTCAAAATTTTCCAATTTTTGTCCCAATTCTTCCCATTCCCATTGAAACTTTTCACATCCCTCTCAAAATTGTTGAAATCCTGTTGAAGCTTTTAAAATTCTCTCTAGAATTTTCAAAATCCACGTCCACATGTTTACAATTTCAGGTCAAAATTGCTAAAATTCCAGTTGAAATTTTTTCAAAGTCCCTTAAAAATTTTCCAATTTTTGTCCCAATTCTTCCCATTCCCATTGAAACTTTTAAAATCCCTCTCAAAATTGTTGAAATTCTGTTGAAGCTTTTAAAATTCTCTCTAGAATTTTCAAAATCCACGTCCACATGTTTACAATTTCAGGTCAAAATTGCTAAAATTCCAGTGGAAATTTTTTCAAAGTCCCTTCAAAATTTTCCAATTTTTGTCCCAATTCTTCCCATTCCCATTGAAACTTTTCAAATCCCTCTCAAAATTGTTGAAATTCTGTTGAAGCTTTTAAAATTCTCTCTAGAATTTTCAAAATCCACGTCCACATGTTTATAATTTCAGGTCAAAATTGCTAAAATTCCAGTTGAAATTTTTTCAAAGTCCCTTAAAAATTTTCCAATTTTTGTCCCAATTCTTCCCATTCCCATTGAAACTTTTCAAATCCCTCTCAAAATTGTTGAAATCCTGTTGAAAGTTTGAAACTTCTCTCTAGAATTTTCAAAATCCACTTCAACATGTTTATAATTTCAGGTCAAAATTGCTAAAATTCCAGTTGAAATTTTTTCCAAGTCCCTTCAAAATTTTCCAATTTTTGTCCCAATTCTTCCCATTCCCATTGAAACTTTTCAAATCCCTCTCAAAATTGTTGAAATCCTGTTGAGAGTTTGAAACTTCTCTCTAGAATTTTCAAAATCCACTTCAACATGTTTACAATTTCAGGCCAAAATTGCTAAAATTCCAGTTGAAATTTTTTCCAAGTCCCTTCAAAATTTTCCAATTTTTGTCCCAATTCTTCCCATTCCCATTGAAACTTTTCAAATCCCTCTCAAAATTGTTGAAATTCTGTTGAAGCTTTTAAAATTCTCTCTAGAATTTTCAAAATCCACTTCAACATGTTTAAAATATCACGTCAAAATTGCTAAAATTCCAGTTGAAATTTTTTCAAAGTCCCTTCAAAATTTTCCAGTTTTTGTCCCAATTCTTCCCATTCCCATTGAAACTTTTCAAATCCCTCTCAAAATTGTTGAAATCCTGTTGAAAGTTTGAAACTTCTCTCTAGAATTTTCAAAATCCACTTCAACATGTTTATAATTTCAGGTCAAAATTGCTAAAATTCCAGTTGAAATTTTTTCAAAGTCCCTTAAAAATTTTCCAATTTTTGTCCCAATTCTTCCCATTCCCATTGAAACTTTTCAAATCCCTCTCAAAATTGTTGAAATTCTGTTGAAGCTTTTAAAATTCTCTCTAGAATTTTCAAAATCCACTTCCACATGTTTACAATTTCACGTCAAAATTGCTAAAATTCCAGTTGAAATTTTTTCAAAGTCCCTTAAAAATTTTCCAATTTTCGTCCCAATTCTTCCCATTCCCATTGAAACTTTTCAAATCCCTCTCAAAATTGTTGAAATCCTGTTGAAAGTTTGAAACTTCTCTCTAGAATTTTCAAAATCCACTTCAACATGTTTATAATTTCAGGTCAAAATTGCTAAAATTCCAGTTGAAATTTTTTCCAAGTCCCTTCAAAATTTTCCAATTTTTGTCCCAATTCTTCCCATTCCCATTGAAACTTTTCAAATCCCTCTCAAAATTGTTGAAATTCTCTTGAAGCTTTTAAAATTCTCTCTAGAATTTTCAAAATCCACTTCAACATGTTTATAATTTCAGGTCAAAATTGCTAAAATTCCAGTTGAAATTTTTTCAAAGTCCCTTCAAAATTTTCCAATTTTTGTCCCAATTCTTCCCATTCCCATTGAAACTTTTCAAATCCCTCTCAAAATTGTTGAAATCCTGTTGAAAGTTTGAAACTTCTCTCTAGAATTTTCAAAATCCACGTCCACATGTTTACAATTTCAGGTCAAAATTGCTAAAATTCCAGTTGAAATTTTTTCAAAGTCCCTTAAAAATTTTCCAATTTTTGTCCCAATTCTTCCCATTCCCATTGAAACTTTTCAAATCCCTCTCAAAATTGTTGAAATTCTGTTGAAGCTTTTACAATTCTCTCTAGAATTTTCAAAATCCACGTCCACATGTTTACAATTTCAGGTCAAAATTGCTAAAATTCCAGTTGAAATTTTTTCAAAGTCCCTTCAAAATTTTCCAATTTTCGTCCAAATTCTTCCTATTCCCATTGAAACTTTTAAAATCCCTCTCAAAATTGTTGAAATCCTGTTGAAAGTTTGAAACTTCTCTCTAGAATTTTCAAAATCCACGTCCACATGTTTATAATTTCACGTCAAAATTGCTAAAATTCCAGTTGAAATATTTTCAAAGTCCCTGAAAAATTTTCCAATTTTTGTCCCAATTCTTCCCATTCCCATTGAAACTTTTAAAATCCCTCTCAAAATTGTTGAAATTCTGTTGAAGCATTTAAAATTCTCTCTAGAATTTTCAAAATCCACTTCCACATGTTTACAATTTCAGGTCAAAATTGCGAATATTCCAGTTGAAATTTTTTCCAAGTCCCTTCAAAATTTTCCAATTTTTGTCCCAATTCTTCCCATTCCCATTGAAACTTTTCAAATCCCTCTCAAAATTGTTGAAATTCTGTTGAAGCTTTTAAAATTCTCTCTAGAATTTTCAAAATCCACGTCCACATGTTTACAATTTCACGTCAAAATTGCTAAAATTCCAGTTGAAATTTTTTCAAAGTCCCTTAAAAATTTTCCAATTTTCGTCCCAATTCTTCCCATTCCCATTGAAACTTTTCAAATCCCTCTCAAAATTGTTGAAATCCTGTTGAAAGTTTGAAACTTCTCTCTAGAATTTTCAAAATCCACGTCCACATGTTTATAATTTCAGGTCAAAATTGCTAAAATTCCAGTTGAAATTTTTTCAAAGTCCCTTCAAAATTTTCCAATTTTTGTCCCAATTCTTCCCATTCCCATTGAAACTTTTCAAATCCCTCTCAAAATTGTTGAAATCCTGTTGAAAGTTTGAAACTTCTCTCTAGAATTTTCAAAATCCACTTCAACATGTTTACAATTTCACGTCAAAATTGCTAAAATTCCAGTTGAAACTTTTTCAATGTCCCTTCAAAATTTTCCAATTTTTGTCCCAATTCTTCCCATTCCCATTGAAACTTTTCAAATCCCTCTCAAAATTGTTGAAATCCTGTTGAAAGTTTGAAACTTCTCTCTAGAATTTTCAAAATCCACTTCAACATGTTTACAATTTCAGGCCAAAATTGCTAAAATTCCAGTTGAAATTTTTTCCAAGTCCCTTCAAAATTTTCCAATTTTTGTCCCAATTCTTCCCATTCCCATTGAAACTTTTCAAATCCCTCTCAAAATTGTTGAAATTCCGTTGAAGCTTTTAAAATTCTCTCTAGAATTTTCAAAATGCACTTCAACATGTTTACAATTTCACGTCAAAATTGCTAAAATTCCAGTTGAAATTTTTTCAAAGTCCCTTAAAAATTTTCCAGTTTTTGTCCCAATTCTTCCCATTCCCATTGAAACTTTTCAAATCCCTCTCAAAATTGTTGAAATCCTGTTGAAAGTTTGAAACTTCTCTCTAGAATTTTCAAAATCCACGTCCACATGTTTATAATTTCAGGTCAAAATTGCTAAAATTCCAGTTGAAATTTTTTCAAAGTCCCTTAAAAATTTTCCAATTTTTGTCCCAATTCTTCCCATTCCCATTGAAACTTTTCAAATCCCTCTCAAAATTGTTGAAATTCTGTTGAAAGTTTGAAACTTCTCTCTAGAATTTTCAAAATCCACTTCAACATGTTTATAATTTCAGGTCAAAATTGCTAAAATTCCAGTTGAAATTTTTTCAAAGTCCCTTCAAAATTTTCCAGTTTTTGTCCCAATTCTTCCCATTCCCATTGAAACTTTTCAAATCCCTCTCAAAATTGTTGAAATCCTGTTGAAAGTTTGAAACTTCTCTCTAGAATTTTCAAAATCCACGTCCACATGTTTACAATTTCAGGTCAAAATTGCTAAAATTCCAGTTGAAATTTTTTCAAAGTCCCTTCAAAATTTTCCAATTTTTGTCCCAATTCTTCCCATTCCCATTGAAACTTTTCAAATCCCTCTCAAAATTGTTGAAATTCTGTTGAAGCTTTTACAATTCTCTCTAGAATTTTCAAAATCCACGTCCACATGTTTACAATTTCAGGTCAAAATTGCTAAAATTCCAGTTGAAATTTTTTCAAAGTCCCTTAAAAATTTTCCAATTTTTGTCCCAATTCTTCCCATTCCCATTGAAACTTTTAAAATCCCTCTCAAAATTGTTGAAATCCTGTTGAAAGTTTGAAACTTCTCTCTAGAATTTTCAAAATCCACGTCCACATGTTTATAATTTCACGTCAAAATTGCTAAAATTCCAGTTGAAATATTTTCAAAGTCCCTGAAAAGTTTTCCAATTTTTGTCCCAATTCTTCCCATTCCCATTGAAACTTTTCAAATCCCTCTCAAAATTGTTGAAATTCTGTTGAAGCTTTTAAAATTCTCTCTAGAATTTTCAAAATCCACGTCCACATGTTTACAATTTCACGTCAAAATTGCTAAAATTCCAGTTGAAATTTTTTCAAAGTCCCTTAAAAATTTTCCAATTTTCGTCCCAATTCTTCCCATTCCCATTGAAACTTTTCAAATCCCTCTCAAAATTGTTGAAATCCTGTTGAAAGTTTGAAACTTCTCTCTAGAATTTTCAAAATCCACGTCCACATGTTTATAATTTCAGGTCAAAATTGCTAAAATTCCAGTTGAAATTTTTTCAAAGTCCCTTAAAAATTTTCCAATTTTTGTCCCAATTCTTCCCATTCCCATTGAAACTTTTAAAATCCCTCTCAAAATTGTTGAAATCCTGTTGAAAGTTTGAAACTTCTCTCTAGAATTTTCAAAATCCACTTCAACATGTTTACAATTTCACGTCAAAATTGCTAAAATTCCAGTTGAAACTTTTTCAATGTCCCTTCAAAATTTTCCAATTTTTGTCCCAATTCTTCCCATTCCCATTGAAACTTTTCAAATCCCTCTCAAAATTGTTGAAATTCTGTTGAAAGTTTGAAACTTCTCTCTAGAATTTTCAAAATCCACGTCCACATGTTTACAATTTCAGGTCAAAATTGCTAAAATTCCAGTTGAAATTTTTTCCAAGTCCCTTCAAAATTTTCCAATTTTTGTCCCAATTCTTCCCATTCCCATTGAAACTTTTCAAATCCCTCTCCAAATTGTTGAAATTCTGTTGAAGCTTTTAAAATTCTCTCTAGAATTTTCAAAATCCACGTCCACATGTTTACAATTTCAGGTCAAAATTGCTAAAATTCCAGTTGAAATTTTTTCAAAGTCCCTTAAAAATTTTCCAATTTTTGTCCCAATTCTTCCCATTCCCATTGAAACTTTTCAAATCCCTCTCAAAATTGTTGAAATTCTGTTGAAGCTTTTAAAATTCTCTCTAGAATTTTCAAAATCCACTTCAACATGTTTACAATTTCACGTCAAAATTGCTAAAATTCCAGTTGAAATTTTTTCAAAGTCCCTTCAAAATTTTCCAATTTTTGTCCCAATTCTTCCCATTCCCATTGAAACTTTTCAAATCCCTCTCCAAATTGTTGAAATCCTATTGAAAGTTTGAAACATCTCTCTAGAATTTTCAAAATCCACTTCAACATGTTTACAATTTCACGTCAAAATTGCTAAAATTCCAGTTGAAACTTTTTCAATGTCCCTTCAAAATTTTCCAATTTTTGTCCCAATTCTTCCCATTCCCATTGAAACTTTTCAAATCCCTCTCAAAATTGTTGAAATTCTGTTGAAAGTTTGAAACTTCTCTCTAGAATTTTCAAAATCCACTTCAACATGTTTATAATTTCAGGTCAAAATTGCTAAAATTCCAGTTGAAATTTTTTCAAAGTCCCTTCAAAATTTTCCAGTTTTTGTCCCAATTCTTCCCATTCCCATTGAAACTTTTCAAATCCCTCTCAAAATTGTTGAAATCCTGTTGAAAGTTTGAAACTTCTCTCTAGAATTTTCAAAATCCACGTCCACATGTTTACAATTTCAGGTCAAAATTGCTAAAATTCCAGTTGAAATTTTTTCAAAGTCCCTTCAAAATTTTCCAATTTTTGTCCCAATTCTTCCCATTCCCATTGAAACTTTTCAAATCCCTCTCAAAATTGTTGAAATTCTGTTGAAGCTTTTACAATTCTCTCTAGAATTTTCAAAATCCACGTCCACATGTTTACAATTTCAGGTCAAAATTGCTAAAATTCCAGTTGAAATTTTTTCAAAGTCCCTTAAAAATTTTCCAATTTTTGTCCCAATTCTTCCCATTCCCATTGAAACTTTTAAAATCCCTCTCAAAATTGTTGAAATCCTGTTGAAAGTTTGAAACTTCTCTCTAGAATTTTCAAAATCCACGTCCACATGTTTATAATTTCACGTCAAAATTGCTAAAATTCCAGTTGAAATATTTTCAAAGTCCCTGAAAAGTTTTCCAATTTTTGTCCCAATTCTTCCCATTCCCATTGAAACTTTTAAAATCCCTCTCAAAATTGTTGAAATTCTGTTGAAGCTTTTAAAATTCTCTCTAGAATTTTCAAAATCCACTTCCACATGTTTACAATTTCAGGTCAAAATTGCGAAAATTCCAGTTGAAATTTTTTCCAAGTCCCTTCAAAATTTTCCAATTTTTGTCCCAATTCTTCCCATTCCCATTGAAACTTTTCAAATCCCTCTCAAAATTGTTGAAATTCTGTTGAAGCTTTTAAAATTCTCTCTAGAATTTTCAAAATCCACGTCCACATGTTTACAATTTCACGTCAAAATTGCTAAAATTCCAGTTGAAATTTTTTCAAAGTCCCTTAAAAATTTTCCAATTTTCGTCCCAATTCTTCCCATTCCCATTGAAACTTTTCAAATCCCTCTCAAAATTGTTGAAATCCTGTTGAAAGTTTGAAACTTCTCTCTAGAATTTTCAAAATCCACGTCCACATGTTTATAATTTCAGGTCAAAATTGCTAAAATTCCAGTTGAAATTTTTTCAAAGTCCCTTAAAAATTTTCCAATTTTTGTCCCAATTCTTCCCATTCCCATTGAAACTTTTAAAATCCCTCTCAAAATTGTTGAAATCCTGTTGAAAGTTTGAAACTTCTCTCTAGAATTTTCAAAATCCACTTCAACATGTTTACAATTTCACGTCAAAATTGCTAAAATTCCAGTTGAAACTTTTTCAATGTCCCTTCAAAATTTTCCAATTTTTGTCCCAATTCTTCCCATTCCCATTGAAACTTTTCAAATCCCTCTCAAAATTGTTGAAATCCTGTTGAAAGTTTGAAACTTCTCTCTAGAATTTTCAAAATCCACTTCAACATGTTTACAATTTCAGGCCAAAATTGCTAAAATTCCAGTTGAAATTTTTTCAAAGTCCCTTCAAAATTTTCCAATTTTTGTCCCAATTCTTCCCATTCCCATTGAAACTTTTCAAATCCCTCTCAAAATTGTTGAAATTCCGTTGAAGCTTTTAAAATTCTCTCTAGAATTTTCAAAATCCACTTCAACATGTTTATAATTTCACGTCAAAATTGCTAAAATTCCAGTTGAAATTTTTTCAAAGTCCCTTAAAAATTTTCCAGTTTTTGTCCCAATTCTTCCCATTCCCATTGAAACTTTTCAAATCCCTCTCAAAATTGTTGAAATCCTGTTGAAAGTTTGAAACTTCTCTCTAGAATTTTCAAAATCCACGTCCACATGTTTACAATTTCAGGTCAAAATTGCTAAAATTCCAGTTGAAATTTTTTCAAAGTCCCTTAAAAATTTTCCAATTTTTGTCCCAATTCTTCCCATTCCCATTGAAACTTTTCAAATCCCTCTCAAAATTGTTGAAATTCTGTTGAAGCTTTTAAAATTCTCTCTAGAATTTTCAAAATCCACGTCCACATGTTTACAATTTCAGGTCAAAATTGCTAAAATTCCAGTTGAAATTTTTTCAAAGTCCCTTCAAAATTTTCCAGTTTTTGTCCCAATTCTTCCCATTCCCATTGAAACTTTTCAAATCCCTCTCCAAATTGTTGAAATTCTGTTGAAGCTTTTAAAATTCTCTCTAGAATTTTCAAAATCCACTTCAACATGTTTCCAACTTCACGTCAAAATTGCTAAAATTCCAGTTGAAATTTTTTCAAAGTCCCTTCAAAATTTTCCAATTTTTGTCCCAATTCTTCCCATTCCCATTGAAACTTTTCAAATCCCTCTCAAAATTGTTGAAATTCTGTTGAAGCTTTTACAATTCTCTCTAGAATTTTCAAAATCCACTTCAACATGTTTACAATTTCAGGTCAAAATTGCGAAAATTCCAGTTGAAATTTTTTCAAAGTCCCTTCAAAATTTTCCAATTTTTGTCCCAATTCTTCCCATTCCCATTGAAACTTTTCAAATCCCTCTCAAAATTGTTGAAATTCTGTTGAAAGTTTGAAACTTCTCTCTAGAATTTTCAAAATCCACTTCAACATGTTTATAATTTCAGGTCAAAATTGCTAAAATTCCAGTTGAAATTTTTTCAAAGTCCCTTCAAATTTTTCCAATTTTTGTCCCAATTCTTCCCATTCCCATAGAAACTTTTCAAATCCCTCTCAAAATTGTTGAAATTCTGTTGAAGCTTTTAAAATTCTCTCTAGAATTTTCAAAATCCACGTCCACATGTTTACAATTTCAGGTCAAAATTGCTAAAATTCCAGTTGAAATTTTTTCAAAGTCCCTTAAAAATTTTCCAATTTTTGTCCCAATTCTTCCCATTCCCATCGAACCTTTTCAAATCCCTCTCAAAATTGTTGAAATTCTCTTGAAGCTTTTAAAATTCTCTCTAGAATTTTCAAAATCCACTTCAACATGTTTACAATTTCAAGTCAAAATTGCTAAAATTCCAGTTGAAATTTTTTCAAAGTCCCTTCAAAATTTTCCAATTTTTGTCCCAATTCTTCCCATTCCCATTGAAACTTTTCAAATCCCTCTCAAAATTGTTGAAATTCTGTTGAAGCTTTTAAAATTCTCTCTAGAATTTTCAAAATCCACTTCCACATGTTTACAATTTCAGGTCAAAATTGCTAAAATTCCAGTTGAAATTTTTTCAAAGTCCCTTCAAAATTTTCCAATTTTTGTCCCAATTCTTCCCATTCCCATTGAAACTTTTCAAATCCCTCTCCAAATTGTTGAAATCCTATTGAAAGTTTGAAACATCTCTCTAGAATTTTCAAAATCCACATCCACATGTTTATAATTTCAGGTCAAAATTGCTAAAATTCCAGTTGAAATTTTTTCAAAGTCCCTTCAAAATTTTCCAATTTTTGTCCCAATTCTTCCCATTCCCATTGAAACTTTTCAAATCCCTCTCAAAATTGTTGAAATTCTGTTGAAAGTTTGAAACTTCTCTCTAGAATTTTCAAAATCCACGTCCACATGTTTACAATTTCAGGTCAAAATTGCTAAAATTCCAGTTGAAATTTTTTCAAAGTCCCTTAAAAATTTTCCAATTTTTGTCCCAATTCTTCCCATTCCCATTGAAACTTTTCAAATCCCTCTCCAAATTGTTGAAATTCTGTTGAAGCTTTTAAAATTCTCTCTAGAATTTTCAAAATCCACGTCCACATGTTTACAATTTCAGGTCAAAATTGCTAAAATTCCAGTTGAAATTTTTTCAAAGTCCCTTAAAAATTTTCCAATTTTTGTCCCAATTCTTCCCATTCCCATTGAAACTTTTCAAATCCCTCTCCAAATTGTTGAAATTCTGTTGAAGCTTTTAAAATTCTCTCTAGAATTTTCAAAATGCACTTCAACATGTTTACAATTTCACGTCAAAATTGCTAAAATTCCAGTTGAAATTTTTTCAAAGTCCCTTCAAAATTTTCCAATTTTTGTCCCAATTCTTCCCATTCCCATTGAAACTTTTCAAATCCCTCTCCAAATTGTTGAAATCCTATTGAAAGTTTGAAACATCTCTCTAGAATTTTCAAAATCCACATCCACATGTTTATAATTTCAGGTCAAAATTGCTAAAATTCCAGTTGAAATTTTTTCAAAGTCCCTTAAAAATTTTCCAATTTTTGTCCCAATTCTTCCCATTCCCATTGAAACTTTTCAAATCCCTCTCAAAATTGTTGAAATTCTGTTGAAAGTTTGAAACTTCTCTCTAGAATTTTCAAAATCCACTTCAACATGTTTATAATTTCAGGTCAAAATTGCTAAAATTCCAGTTGAAATTTTTTCAAAGTCCCTTCAAAATTTTCCAGTTTTTGTCCCAATTCTTCCCATTCCCATTGAAACTTTTCAAATCCCTCTCAAAATTGTTGAAATCCTGTTGAAAGTTTGAAACTTCTCTCTAGAATTTTCAAAATCCACGTCCACATGTTTACAATTTCAGGTCAAAATTGCTAAAATTCCAGTTGAAATTTTTTCAAAGTCCCTTCAAAATTTTCCAATTTTTGTCCCAATTCTTCCCATTCCCATTGAAACTTTTCAAATCCCTCTCAAAATTGTTGAAATTCTGTTGAAGCTTTTACAATTCTCTCTAGAATTTTCAAAATCCACGTCCACATGTTTACAATTTCAGGTCAAAATTGCTAAAATTCCAGTTGAAATTTTTTCAAAGTCCCTTAAAAATTTTCCAATTTTTGTCCCAATTCTTCCCATTCCCATTGAAACTTTTAAAATCCCTCTCAAAATTGTTGAAATCCTGTTGAAAGTTTGAAACTTCTCTCTAGAATTTTCAAAATCCACGTCCACATGTTTATAATTTCACGTCAAAATTGCTAAAATTCCAGTTGAAATATTTTCAAAGTCCCTGAAAAGTTTTCCAATTTTTGTCCCAATTCTTCCCATTCCCATTGAAACTTTTAAAATCCCTCTCAAAATTGTTGAAATTCTGTTGAAGCTTTTAAAATTCTCTCTAGAATTTTCAAAATCCACTTCCACATGTTTACAATTTCAGGTCAAAATTGCGAAAATTCCAGTTGAAATTTTTTCCAAGTCCCTTCAAAATTTTCCAATTTTTGTCCCAATTCTTCCCATTCCCATTGAAACTTTTCAAATCCCTCTCAAAATTGTTGAAATTCTGTTGAAGCTTTTAAAATTCTCTCTAGAATTTTCAAAATCCACGTCCACATGTTTACAATTTCACGTCAAAATTGCTAAAATTCCAGTTGAAATTTTTTCAAAGTCCCTTAAAAATTTTCCAATTTTCGTCCCAATTCTTCCCATTCCCATTGAAACTTTTCAAATCCCTCTCAAAATTGTTGAAATTCTTTTGAAAGTTTGAAACTTCTCTCTAGAATTTTCAAAATCCACGTCCACATGTTTATAATTTCAGGTCAAAATTGCTAAAATTCCAGTTGAAATTTTTCAAAGTCCCTTCAAAATTTTCCAATTTTTGTCCCAATTCTTCCCATTCCCATTGAAACTTTTCAAATCCCTCTCAAAATTGTTGAAATCCTGTTGAAAGTTTGAAACTTCTCTCTAGAATTTTCAAAATCCACTTCAACATGTTTACAATTTCACGTCAAAATTGCTAAAATTCCAGTTGAAATTTTTTCAAAGTCCCTTAAAAATTTTCCAATTTTTGTCCCAATTCTTCCCATTCCCATTGAAACTTTTCAAATCCCTCTCAAAATTGTTGAAATCCTGTTGAAAGTTTGAAACTTCTCTCTAGAATTTTCAAAATCCACTTCAACATGTTTACAATTTCAGGCCAAAATTGCTAAAATTCCAGTTGAAATTTTTTCCAAGTCCCTTCAAAATTTTCCAATTTTTGTCCCAATTCTTCCCATTCCCATTGAAACTTTTCAAATCCCTCTCAAAATTGTTGAAATTCCGTTGAAGCTTTTAAAATTCTCTCTAGAATTTTCAAAATCCACTTCAACATGTTTAAAATATCACGTCAAAATTGCTAAAATTCCAGTTGAAATTTTTTCAAAGTCCCTTAAAAATTTTCCAGTTTTTGTCCCAATTCTTCCCATTCCCATTGAAACTTTTCAAATCCCTCTCAAAATTGTTGAAATCCTGTTGAAAGTTTGAAACTTCTCTCTAGAATTTTCAAAATCCACGTCCACATGTTTACAATTTCAGGTCAAAATTGCTAAAATTCCAGTTGAAATTTTTTCAAAGTCCCTTAAAAATTTTCCAATTTTTGTCCCAATTCTTCCCATTCCCATTGAAACTTTTCAAATCCCTCTCAAAATTGTTGAAATTCTGTTGAAGCTTTTAAAATTCTCTCTAGAATTTTCAAAATCCACGTCCACATGTTTACAATTTCAGGTCAAAATTGCTAAAATTCCAGTTGAAATTTTTTCAAAGTCCCTTCAAAATTTTCCAGTTTTTGTCCCAATTCTTCCCATTCCCATTGAAACTTTTCAAATCCCTCTCCAAATTGTTGAAATTCTGTTGAAGCTTTTAAAATTCTCTCTAGAATTTTCAAAATCCACTTCAACATGTTTCCAACTTCACGTCAAAATTGCTAAAATTCCAGTTGAAATTTTTTCAAAGTCCCTTCAAAATTTTCCAATTTTTGTCCCAATTCTTCCCATTCCCATTGAAACTTTTCAAATCCCTCTCAAAATTGTTGAAATTCTGTTGAAGCTTTTACAATTCTCTCTAGAATTTTCAAAATCCACGTCCACATGTTTACAATTTCAGGTCAAAATTGCGAAAATTCCAGTTGAAATTTTTTCAAAGTCCCTTCAAAATTTTCCAATTTTTGTCCCAATTCTTCCCATTCCCATTGAAACTTTTCAAATCCCTCTCAAAATTGTTGAAATTCTGTTGAAAGTTTGAAACTTCTCTCTAGAATTTTCAAAATCCACTTCAACATGTTTATAATTTCAGGTCAAAATTGCTAAAATTCCAGTTGAAATTTTTTCAAAGTCCCTTCAAATTTTTCCAATTTTTGTCCCAATTCTTCCCATTCCCATAGAAACTTTTCAAATCCCTCTCAAAATTGTTGAAATTCTGTTGAAGCTTTTAAAATTCTCTCTAGAATTTTCAAAATCCACGTCCACATGTTTACAATTTCAGGTCAAAATTGCTAAAATTCCAGTTGAAATTTTTTCAAAGTCCCTTAAAAATTTTCCAATTTTTGTCCCAATTCTTCCCATTCCCATCGAACCTTTTCAAATCCCTCTCAAAATTGTTGAAATTCTGTTGAAGCTTTTAAAATTCTCTCTAGAATTTTCAAAATCCACTTCAACATGTTTACAATTTCAAGTCAAAATTGCTAAAATTCCAGTTGAAATTTTTTCAAAGTCCCTTAAAAATTTTCCAATTTTTGTCCCAATTCTTCCCATTCCCATTGAAACTTTTCAAATCCCTCTCCAAATTGTTGAAATCCTATTGAAAGTTTGAAACATCTCTCTAGAATTTTCAAAATCCACATCCACATGTTTATAATTTCAGGTCAAAATTGCTAAAATTCCAGTTGAAATTTTTTCAAAGTCCCTTCAAAATTTTCCAATTTTTGTCCCAATTCTTCCCATTCCCATTGAAACTTTTCAAATCCCTCTCAAAATTGTTGAAATCCTGTTGAAAGTTTGAAACTTCTCTCTAGAATTTTCAAAATCCACGTCCACATGTTTACAATTTCAGGTCAAAATTGCTAAAATTCCAGTTGAAATTTTTTCAAAGTCCCTTCAAAATTTTCCAATTTTTGTCCCAATTCTTCCCATTCCCATTGAAACTTTTCAAATCCCTCTCCAAATTGTTGAAATTCTGTTGAAGCTTTTAAAATTCTCTCTAGAATTTTCAAAATCCACTTCAACATGTTTCCAACTTCACGTCAAAATTGCTAAAATTCCAGTTGAAATTTTTTCAAAGTCCCTTCAAAATTTTCCAATTTTTGTCCCAATTCTTCCCATTCCCATTGAAACTTTTCAAATCCCTCTCAAAATTGTTGAAATTCTGTTGAAGCTTTTACAATTCTCTCTAGAATTTTCAAAATCCACGTCCACATGTTTACAATTTCAGGTCAAAATTGCTAAAATTCCAGTTGAAATTTTTTCCAAGTCCCTTCAAAATTTTCCAATTTTTGTCCCAATTCTTCCCATTCCCATTGAAACTTTTCAAATCCCTCTCAAAATTGTTGACATTCTGTTGAAAGTTTGAAACTTCTCTCTAGAATTTTCAAAATCCACGTCCACATGTTTATAATTTCAGGTCAAAATTGCTAAAATTCCAGTTGAAATTTTTTCAAAGTCCCTTCAAATTTTTCCAATTTTTGTCCCAATTCTTCCCATTCCCATAGAAACTTTTCAAATCCCTCTCAAAATTGTTGAAATTCTGTTGAAGCTTTTAAAATTCTCTCTAGAATTTTCAAAATCCACTTCAACATGTTTACAATTTCACGTCAAAATTGCTAAAATTCCAGTTGAAATTTTTTCAAAGTCCCTTAAAAATTTTCCAATTTTTGTCCCAATTCTTCCCATTCCCATCGAACCTTTTCAAATCCCTCTCAAAATTGTTGAAATTCTGTTGAAGCTTTTAAAATTCTCTCTAGAATTTTCAAAATCCACTTCAACATGTTTACAATTTCAAGTCAAAATTGCTAAAATTCCAGTTGAAATTTTTTCAAAGTCCCTTAAAAATTTTCCAATTTTTGTCCCAATTCTTCCCATTCCCATTGAAACTTTTCAAATCCCTCTCAAAATTGTTGAAATTCTGTTGAAGCTTTTAAAATTCTCTCTAGAATTTTCAAAATCCACTTCCACATGTTTACAATTTCAGGTCAAAATTGCTAAAATTCCAGTTGAAATTTTTTCAAAGTCCCTTCAAAATTTTCCAATTTTTGTCCCAATTCTTCCCATTCCCATTGAAACTTTTCAAATCCCTCTCCAAATTGTTGAAATCCTATTGAAAGTTTGAAACATCTCTCTAGAATTTTCAAAATCCACATCCACATGTTTATAATTTCAGGTCAAAATTGCTAAAATTCCAGTTGAAATTTTTTCAAAGTCCCTTCAAAATTTTCCAATTTTTGTCCCAATTCTTCCCATTCCCATTGAAACTTTTCAAATCCCTCTCAAAATTGTTGAAATTCTGTTGAAAGTTTGAAACTTCTCTCTAGAATTTTCAAAATCCACTTCAACATGTTTATAATTTCAGGTCAAAATTGCTAAAATTCCAGTTGAAATTTTTTCAAAGTCCCTTCAAAATTTTCCAGTTTTTGTCCCAATTCTTCCCATTCCCATTGAAACTTTTCAAATCCCTCTCAAAATTGTTGAAATCCTGTTGAAAGTTTGAAACTTCTCTCTAGAATTTTCAAAATCCACGTCCACATGTTTACAATTTCAGGTCAAAATTGCTAAAATTCCAGTTGAAATTTTTTCCAAGTCCCTTCAAAATTTTCCAATTTTTGTCCCAATTCTTCCCATTCCCATTGAAACTTTTCAAATCCCTCTCAAAATTGTTGAAATTCTGTTGAAGCTTTTAAAATTCTCTCTAGAATTTTCAAAATCCACGTCCACATGTTTACAATTTCACGTCAAAATTGCTAAAATTCCAGTTGAAATTTTTTCAAAGTCCCTTAAAAATTTTCCAATTTTTGTCCCAATTCTTCCCATTCCCATTGAAACTTTTCAAATCCCTCTCAAAATTGTTGAAATTCTGTTGAAGCTTTTAAAATTCTCTCTAGAATTTTCAAAATCCACGTCCACATGTTTACAATTTCAGGTCAAAATTGCTAAAATTCCAGTTGAAATTTTTTCAAAGTCCCTGAAAAATTTTCCAATTTTTGTCCCAATTCTTCCCATTCCCATTGAAACTTTTCAAATCCCTCTCAAAATTGTTGAAATTCTGTTGAAGCTTTTAAAATTCTCTCTAGAATTTTCAAAATCTACGTCCACATGTTTACAATTTCAGGTCAAAATTGCTAAAATTCCAGTTGAAATTTTTTCAAAGTCCCTTAAAAATTTTCCAATTTTTGTCCCAATTCTTCCCATTCCCATTGAAACTTTTCAAATCCCTCTCAAAATTGTTGAAATCCTATTGAAAGTTAGAAATTTCTCTCTAGAATTTTCAAAATCCACTTCAACATGTTTACAATTTCAGGTCAAAATTGCTAAAATTCCAGTTGAAATTTTTTCAATGTCCCTTCAAAATTTTCCAATTTTTGTCCCAATTCTTCCCATTCCCATAGAAACTTTTCAAATCCCTCTCAAAATTGTTGAAATCCTGTTGAAAGTTTGAAACTTCTCTCTAGAATTTTCAAAATCCACTTCCACATGTTTACAATTTCAGGTCAAAATTGCGAAAATTCCAGTTGAAATTTTTTCCAAGTCCCTTCAAAATTTTCCAATTTTTGTCCCAATTCTTCCCATTCCCATTGAAACTTTTAAAATCCCTCTCAAAATTGTTGAAATTCTCTTGAAGCTTTTAAAATTCTCTCTAGAATTTTCAAAATCCATGTCCACATGTTTACAATTTCACAGTAAAAAATTGCTAAATTCCAGTTGAAATTTTTTCAAAGTCCCTTAAAAATTTTCCAATTTTTGTCCCAATTCTTCCCATTCCCATTGAAACTTTTCAAATCCCTCTCAAAATTGTTGAAATTCTGTTGAAGCTTTGAAAATTCTCTCTAGAATTTTCAAAATCCATGGCCACATGTTTACAATTTCACGTCAAAAATTGCTAAAATTCCAGTTGAAATTTTTTCAAAGTCCCTTAAAAATTTTCCAATTTTTGTCCCAATTCTTCCCATTCCCATTGAAACTTTTCAAATCCCTCTCAAAATTGTTGAAATCCTGTTGAAAGTTTGAAACTTCTCTCTAGAATTTTCAAAATCCACTTCAACATGTTTATAATTTCAGGTCAAAATTGCTAAAATTCCAGTTGAAACTTTTTCAATGTCCCTTCAAAATTTTCCAATTTTTGTCCCAATTCTTCCCATTCCCATTGAAACTTTTCAAATCCCTCTCAAAATTGTTGAAATTCTGTTGAAGCTTTTAAAATTCTCTCTAGAATTTTCAAAATCCACTTCAACATGTTTATAATTTCAGGTCAAAATTGCTAAAATTCCAGTTGAAATTTTTTCAAAGTCCCTTCAAAATTTTCCAATTTTTGTCCCAATTCTTCCCATTCCCATTGAAACTTTTCAAATCCCTCTCAAAATTGTTGAAATTCTGTTGAAGCTTTTAAAATTCTCTCTAGAATTTTCAAAATCCACGTCCACATGTTTACAATTTCACGTCAAAATTGCTAAAATTCCAGTTGAAATTTTTTCAAAGTCCCTTCAAATTTTTCCAATTTTTGTCCCAATTCTTCCCATTCCCATAGAAACTTTTCAAATCCCTCTCAAAATTGTTGAAATTCTGTTGAAGCTTTTAAAATTCTCTCTAGAATTTTCAAAATCCACGTCCACATGTTTACAATTTCACGTCAAAATTGCTAAAATTCCAGTTGAAATTTTTTCAAAGTCCCTTAAAAATTTTCCAATTTTTGTCCCAATTCTTCCCATTCCCATCGAACCTTTTCAAATCCCTCTCAAAATTGTTGAAATTCTGTTGAAGCTTTTAAAATTCTCTCTAGAATTTTCAAAATCCACTTCAACATGTTTACAATTTCAAGTCAAAATTGCTAAAATTCCAGTTGAAATTTTTTCCAAGTCCCTTCAAAATTTTCCAATTTTTGTCCCAATACTTCCCATTCCCATTGAAACTTTTCAAATCCCTCTCAAAATTGTTGAAATTCTGTTGAAGCTTTTAAAATTCTCTCTAGAATTTTCAAAATCCACGTCCACATGTTTACAATTTCACGTCAAAATTGCTAAAATTCCAGTTGAAATTTTTTCAAAGTCCCTTAAAAATTTTCCAATTTTCGTCCCAATTCTTCCCATTCCCATTGAAACTTTTCAAATCCCTCTCAAAATTGTTGAAATTCTGTTGAAGCTTTTACAATTCTCTCTAGAATTTTCAAAATCCACGTCCACATGTTTACAATTTCAGGTCAAAATTGCTAAAATTCCAGTTGAAATTTTTTCCAAGTCCCTTCAAAATTTTCCAATTTTTGTCCCAATTCTTCCCATTCCCATTGAAACTTTTCAAATCCCTCTCAAAATTGTTGACATTCTGTTGAAAGTTTGAAACTTCTCTCTAGAATTTTCAAAATCCACGTCCACATGTTTATAATTTCAGGTCAAAATTGCTAAAATTCCAGTTGAAATTTTTTCAAAGTCCCTTCAAATTTTTCCAATTTTTGTCCCAATTCTTCCCATTCCCATAGAAACTTTTCAAATCCCTCTCAAAATTGTTGAAATTCTGTTGAAGCTTTTAAAATTCTCTCTAGAATTTTCAAATCCACTTCAACATGTTTACAATTTCACGTCAAAATTGCTAAAATTCCAGTTGAAATTTTTTCAAAGTCCCTTAAAAATTTTCCAATTTTTGTCCCAATTCTTCCCATTCCCATCGAACCTTTTCAAATCCCTCTCAAAATTGTTGAAATTCTGTTGAAGCTTTTAAAATTCTCTCTAGAATTTTCAAAATCCACTTCAACATGTTTACAATTTCAAGTCAAAATTGCTAAAATTCCAGTTGAAATTTTTTCAAAGTCCCTTAAAAATTTTCCAATTTTTGTCCCAATTCTTCCCATTCCCATTGAAACTTTTCAAATCCCTCTCAAAATTGTTGAAATTCTGTTGAAGCTTTTAAAATTCTCTCTAGAATTTTCAAAATCCACTTCCACATGTTTACAATTTCAGGTCAAAATTGCTAAAATTCCAGTTGAAATTTTTTCAAAGTCCCTTCAAAATTTTCCAATTTTTGTCCCAATTCTTCCCATTCCCATTGAAACTTTTCAAATCCCTCTCCAAATTGTTGAAATCCTATTGAAAGTTTGAAACATCTCTCTAGAATTTTCAAAATCCACATCCACATGTTTATAATTTCAGGTCAAAATTGCTAAAATTCCAGTTGAAATTTTTTCAAAGTCCCTTCAAAATTTTCCAATTTTTGTCCCAATTCTTCCCATTCCCATTGAAACTTTTCAAATCCCTCTCAAAATTGTTGAAATTCTGTTGAAAGTTTGAAACTTCTCTCTAGAATTTTCAAAATCCACTTCAACATGTTTATAATTTCAGGTCAAAATTGCTAAAATTCCAGTTGAAATTTTTTCAAAGTCCCTTCAAAATTTTCCAGTTTTTGTCCCAATTCTTCCCATTCCCATTGAAACTTTTCAAATCCCTCTCAAAATTGTTGAAATCCTGTTGAAAGTTTGAAACTTCTCTCTAGAATTTTCAAAATCCACGTCCACATGTTTACAATTTCAGGTCAAAATTGCTAAAATTCCAGTTGAAATTTTTTCCAAGTCCCTTCAAAATTTTCCAATTTTTGTCCCAATTCTTCCCATTCCCATTGAAACTTTTCAAATCCCTCTCAAAATTGTTGAAATTCTGTTGAAGCTTTTAAAATTCTCTCTAGAATTTTCAAAATCCACGTCCACATGTTTACAATTTCACGTCAAAATTGCTAAAATTCCAGTTGAAATTTTTTCAAAGTCCCTTAAAAATTTTCCAATTTTTGTCCCAATTCTTCCCATTCCCATTGAAACTTTTCAAATCCCTCTCAAAATTGTTGAAATTCTGTTGAAGCTTTTAAAATTCTCTCTAGAATTTTCAAAATCCACGTCCACATGTTTACAATTTCAGGTCAAAATTGCTAAAATTCCAGTTGAAATTTTTTCAAAGTCCCTGAAAAATTTTCCAATTTTTGTCCCAATTCTTCCCATTCCCATTGAAACTTTTCAAATCCCTCTCAAAATTGTTGAAATTCTGTTGAAGCTTTTAAAATTCTCTCTAGAATTTTCAAAATCTACGTCCACATGTTTACAATTTCAGGTCAAAATTGCTAAAATTCCAGTTGAAATTTTTTCAAAGTCCCTTAAAAATTTTCCAATTTTTGTCCCAATTCTTCCCATTCCCATTGAAACTTTTCAAATCCCTCTCAAAATTGTTGAAATCCTATTGAAAGTTAGAAATTTCTCTCTAGAATTTTCAAAATCCACTTCAACATGTTTACAATTTCAGGTCAAAATTGCTAAAATTCCAGTTGAAATTTTTTCAATGTCCCTTCAAAATTTTCCAATTTTTGTCCCAATTCTTCCCATTCCCATAGAAACTTTTCAAATCCCTCTCAAAATTGTTGAAATCCTGTTGAAAGTTTGAAACTTCTCTCTAGAATTTTCAAAATCCACTTCCACATGTTTACAATTTCAGGTCAAAATTGCGAAAATTCCAGTTGAAATTTTTTCCAAGTCCCTTCAAAATTTTCCAATTTTTGTCCCAATTCTTCCCATTCCCATTGAAACTTTTAAAATCCCTCTCAAAATTGTTGAAATTCTGTTGAAGCTTTTAAAATTCTCTCTAGAATTTTCAAAATCCACGTCCACATGTTTACAATTTCACGTCAAAATTGCTAAAATTCCACTTGAAATTTTTTCAAAGTCCCTTCAAAATTTTCCAATTTTCGTCCCAATTCTTCCCATTCCCATTGAAACTTTTCAAATCCCTCTCAAAATTGTTGAAATCCTGTTGAAAGTTTGAAACTTCTCTCTAGAATTTTCAAAATCCACGTCCACATGTTTATAATTTCAGGTCAAAATTGCTAAAATTCCAGTAGAAATTTTTTCAAAGTCCCTTAAAAATTTTCCAATTTTTGTCCCAATTCTTCCATTCCCATTGAAACTTTTCAAATCCCTCTCAAAATTGTTGAAATCCTGTTGAAAGTTTGAAACTTCTCTCTAGAATTTTCAAAATCCACTTCAACATGTTTATAATTTCAGGTCAAAATTGCTAAAATTCCAGTTGAAACTTTTTCAATGTCCCTTCAAAATTTTCCAATTTTTGTCCCAATTCTTCCCATTCCCATTGAAACTTTTCAAATCCCTCTCAAAAATTGTTGAAATTCTGTTGAAGCTTTTAAAATTCTCTCTAGAATTTTCAAAATCCACTTCAACATGTTTATAATTTCAGGTCAAAATTGCTAAAATTCCAGTTGAAATTTTTTCAAAGTCCCTTCAAAATTTTCCAATTTTTGTCCCAATTCTTCCCATTCCCATTGAAACTTTTCAAATCCCTCTCAAAATTGTTGAAATTCTGTTGAAGCTTTTAAAATTCTCTCTAGAATTTTCAAAATCCACGTCCACATGTTTACAATTTCACGTCAAAATTGCTAAAATTCCAGTTGAAATTTTTTCAAAGTCCCTTCAAATTTTTCCAATTTTTGTCCCAATTCTTCCCATTCCCATAGAAACTTTTCAAATCCCTCTCAAAATTGTTGAAATTCTGTTGAAGCTTTTAAAATTCTCTCTAGAATTTTCAAAATCCACGTCCACATGTTTACAATTTCACGTCAAAATTGCTAAAATTCCAGTTGAAATTTTTTCAAAGTCCCTTAAAAATTTTCCAATTTTTGTCCCAATTCTTCCCATTCCCATCGAACCTTTTCAAATCCCTCTCAAAATTGTTGAAATTCTGTTGAAGCTTTTAAAATTCTCTCTAGAATTTTCAAAATCCACTTCAACATGTTTACAATTTCAAGTCAAAATTGCTAAAATTCCAGTTGAAATTTTTTCCAAGTCCCTTCAAAATTTTCCAATTTTTGTCCCAATACTTCCCATTCCCATTGAAACTTTTCAAATCCCTCTCAAAATTGTTGAAATTCTGTTGAAGCTTTTAAAATTCTCTCTAGAATTTTCAAAATCCACGTCCACATGTTTACAATTTCACGTCAAAATTGCTAAAATTCCAGTTGAAATTTTTTCAAAGTCCCTTAAAAATTTTCCAATTTTCGTCCCAATTCTTCCCATTCCCATTGAAACTTTTCAAATCCCTCTCAAAATTGTTGAAATCCTGTTGAAAGTTTGAAACTTCTCTCTAGAATTTTCAAAATCCACGTCCACATGTTTATAATTTCAGGTCAAAATTGCTAAAATTCCAGTTGAAATTTTTTCAAAGTCCTTCAAAATTTTCCAATTTTTGTCCCAATTCTTCCCATTCCCATTGAAACTTTTCAAATCCCTCTCAAAATTGTTGAAATCCTGTTGAAAGTTTGAAACTTCTCTCTAGAATTTTCAAAATCCACTTCAACATGTTTATAATTTCAGGTCAAAATTGCTAAAATTCCAGTTGAAACTTTTTCAATGTCCCTTCAAAATTTTCCAATTTTTGTCCCAATTCTTCCCATTCCCATTGAAACTTTTCAAATCCCTCTCAAAATTGTTGAAATTCCGTTGAAGCTTTTAAAATTCTCTCTAGAATTTTCAAAATCCACTTCAACATGTTTATAATTTCAGGTCAAAATTGCTAAAATTCCAGTTGAAATTTTTTCAAAGTCCCTTCAAAATTTTCCAATTTTTGTCCCAATTCTTCCCATTCCCATTGAAACTTTTAAAATCCCTCTCAAAATTGTTGAAATTCTGTTGAAGCTTTTAAAATTCTCTCTAGAATTTTCAAAATCCACGTCCACATGTTTATAATTTCAGGTCAAAATTGCTAAAATTCCAGTTGAAATTTTTTCAAAGTCCCTTCAAAATTTTCCAATTTTTGTCCCAATTCTTCCCATTCCCATTGAAACTTTTCAAATCCCTCTCAAAATTGTTGAAATTCTGTTGAAAGTTTGAAACTTCTCTCTAGAATTTTCAAAATCCACTTCAACATGTTTATAATTTCAGGTCAAAATTGCTAAAATTCCAGTTGAAATTTTTTCAAAGTCCCTTCAAAATTTTCCAGTTTTTGTCCCAATTCTTCCCATTCCCATTGAAACTTTTCAAATCCCTCTCAAAATTGTTGAAATCCTGTTGAAAGTTTAAAACTTCTCTCTAGAATTTTCAAAATCCACGTCCACATGTTTACAATTTCAGGTCAAAATTGCTAAAATTCCAGTTGAAATTTTTTCAAAGTCCCTTCAAAATTTTCCAATTTTTGTCCCAATTCTTCCCATTCCCATTGAAACTTTTCAAATCCCTCTCAAAATTGTTGAAATTCTGTTGAAGCTTTTAAAATTCTCTCTAGAATTTTCAAAATCCACGTCCACATGTTTATAATTTCAGGTCAAAATTGCTAAAATTCCAGTTGAAATTTTTTCAAAGTCCCTTCAAAATTTTCCAATTTTCGTCCCAATTCTTCCCATTC